>NC_136430.1:253447443-254647443 GCF_052849685.1 Lactuca virosa
GCTCAACGGCGGTGATAGAAACTAAATAAGACGAGGACAAAACGATGATATAGTGACACAGAGGAAGGTGAGATTGAGATTGTTGGTAGTTCACGACTTTTTGCTCCGTAGTGTATATCTGGAACGAGTGTTCTCTGCTTTTTCTAAAGATTTTTTTCTTGGATTTAGATCTCTACATAATTTGTTATATGTTTAGATATTTAAATTCTTTTTAATCTTCTTTCCTTATAGTCATAAATGATTATGTAGCGTTGTCCGTTCCTCTTCCCAGCCACCACAATCACCATCGAATATACCATCACCGCTTCTAGCACCAACTGACCCACCAATGCCACCTCCATCACCTCTACCACCACCACCTCTGTCACCACCACCTCCTTTGCCACCAACCACCACAATCATATATGACTAATCTGTTTTTGAATAGACATATATGTGTAATCATTATGATTAGGTACATATGTATAAACATGTATAATCGTATATGATTATACATTTCCGCAATACAATCATACGATTAGATATTTTCATGTCGCACCAGAATGTTGGAGCGTTAAAGTGGCAAATGAGAAATATGTGGCCGATCTTGAACATCAATATCTCTATTTTATCATAATCTCAATTGAACTGACCTCAGGCCCGTCCTAGATGGTGGGTGATATTTGCGACCGCCCATGATGTAGGAAAAATATAGGGTTTGTAGTGGAGATCTGGATACCAACTTCGATCATGAGAACACTTTCCGAACTGATATTTCTACCAGGTCAGCGGGACCCCAGCCAGGGGATCTGCCCCTTGGACCCCGCTAAGGGCGCTGCCCCTAGACCCCGCCAAAGGGGCGCTGCCCCTTTGGAAACCTCGGACCAAGGGGCGCTGCCCCCAGACCCCCTACTAGTCGTCGAACCGGCTTCTAATTTGATCTTATACATGCGTACACTCCGCACAACCTCGTACATATATTAGAGTACAATTTATGATGCGCTTTAGCTCACATGTTAGTTCCAGTTACTTAAAATGACATGGTGACACTAAAATCACCAACAATCCTCCCCCATTTTAGTGTAACCCTTGAACAAACATAACCTTATCAAATAAACCAAACTAGTACATAATGAAAATATCGAAACGATTGAATTTCCACTTAGTATCATACATTTGCAAATATTCGAGAATCAGGGTGTTCTAAGAATTGAACCCATCAACCCATTTGAATACCAAAAAGTAAAATACATACTAGTTTATTGAATTTCTAGAAAAATACAACTTGAAACTATTATTAAGCCGAGTGTCCCAATCCTCTCATGATCGTATCAAGGTCAAATCCACAACCTCTTGAAATGTGGCTACACTTCACAATCACGTAGGTAACTCCTTTCCATGTATCTGCACATACACTAATCAAATGAATTATTAAGAAGTTAAACTTCAACCTGGCTAACTTGTAGAACCGAACACATACCTGGGATGAATACTTCATGTGTTCCAATCTATAAGTATGAGCTTTCCACATTGCATTCAACTCCTAACATTATATTAGGAGGGAATTGAGTGTCTCATCATTACATAATTAAATGGACTTTAATCTCATCCCGATTGCAGACTTGTACACTAAGTCTCTTGTCAGACCTTTAGTCAAGTGATCTACCAAATTTTGTTGCGATTTCACAAACTCAACCAAAATCACACCATTCATGATTAGTTCTCTAATCATACTATGTCTAACACCTAGGTGTCTAGACTTGCCATTATAAACCTGGCTATATGCCTTAGCCAAAGCGGCTTCACTATCACAAAAGATAGAAATAGGTGCTACGGTTTAGACCACAAAGGAATCTCATAGACTAAATTCCTTAGCCACTTTGCTTCTTTACCAGCAGCTGCTAACGCAACAAACTCAGATTCCATTGTCGAGTTTGTAATGCAAGATTGCTTCTTGGAATCCCAAGAAATGGCACCTCCCCCAAGCAAGAATACCCAACCAGAAGTCGAGGAATAGTCCTCCATGTTGGTTATCCAACTTGCATCTGAATGACCTTCTAAAACCGAAGGACTTCCCAAATAACTCATGCCATAATCCATGGTTCCCTTGAGATACTTGAACACTCTATTCACTGCTTGCCAATGTTGAGCACTAGGATTACTAGTATACCTGCTCCACTTACCCACAACAAAAGCAATATCAGGTCTGGATCTTGTCATGGCATACATAAAGCTACCAATAGGCTTAGAGTATTCCAATTGTGAAATGGGAACACCATTATTTGGCATTAGTTTCACACTTGGATCCATAGGAGTACTCACATGAGTACAATCGGTAAAATTAAACCGCTTGAGAATTTTCTCAACGTATTGACTTTGAGTCATCACCAAACCTTTGTTCATCCTCTTAATTCTTATTCCAAGAATTACATCAGCCTCTGCTAAATCTTTCATGGAAAACTTGGATGAAAACAATTTCTTTTTTTCATCCACTTGATTTTGGTCGGTGCCAAAAATCAACATGTCATCTACATATAAGCAAATGATCACTCCAGCTCTAATAGCATCATCAAATATACTATAAACACATTTGTCACATTGGTTTGTCTTGAAACCAAAAGACAAAATCACCTCATCAATGTTTTGATGCCATTGCTTAGGCGCTTGTTTCAGCCCATACAAAGATTTGACAAGTTTACAAACCATATGCTCTTTACCGGGCATAATGAAACCTTCTGGTTGTTTCATGTAAACTTCCTCGTCAAGATAACCATTTAAAAAGGCTGTTTTCACATCCATTTGATGAATAACCAGATTGTGGATACTTGCCAAGGCAACCAACAATCTAATAGTAGAAATACATGCAATTGGAGCATACGTATCAAAATAGTCATTTAAAAAGGTTTTTGTCTAAAACCTTGAATGACGAACTGGGCATTGAATTTTTCAATACTCCCATTAACATTCATTTTCTTTTTGAAAATCCATTTTCAACCAAGAGGTTTAGAACCCGGAGGCAAATCAGACAACACCCATGTGTTGTTCTCAAGAATTGATGACATTTCATCATCAATTGCTTCCTTCCAAAAGGCATTATCATGAGACTCCATGGCCTCTTGATATGTATTAGGATCATCTTCAATACCATAGCAATAAGAGTATTGAAGATTAATTTCATCCCTTGAACCTTCCACCAAATACAGTTGGAAGCCGGATCCGAAATTTTTCGCAATTTGGCCTCTTTTGCTTCTACGAAGCTCTTGTGGTTCTTGCACGATACCACCATATTGACTTTCTGAATTTTGCTTTTTATTAGCACCAAAAGTCAGATCCTTAGGCCTTTGAATCGATGAAAACCGCATCTCAACAAAAATTGCATCCGGTGATTCGATAACAGTGTTAATTGAAACCGAATCATTAGGTTCTATTACATAAAACCTATATACCTTGGAATGTTCAGCATATCCAATGAATATGCAATCAATTCCACATTCTCCCAAAATTTTCTTTTTGGGCTCGGTAGGTTTTACAAATGCCCGACATCCCCAAACCCAAAAATAACTCAAATTCGGCTTTTTCTTGAACCAAAGTTCATATGGGACTGTTTTGTTCCTTTTATTTGAAACCCTATTTAATAAATAGCAGGCCGTTAACATGGCCTCTCCCCAAAATCCTTCACTCAATCCCGAGTATGATAACATCGAGTTTACCATTTCCTTTAAAACTCGATTTTTGCGTTCAGCAATACCATTCTGTTGGGGTGTGTAAGGTGTCGTGGTCTCATGAATTATACCCACTGATTGAAAATATATGGGATCCATATATTCACCTCCCCTATCAGTCCTGAGACGTTTAACCGGAATGCCTAATTGCAATTCCACCTCGGTTTTGTATATTTTGAATTTATCTAAGGCTTCATCCTTAGAATGTAACAAATACACATAGCAAAACCGAGTGCAGTCATCAATAAAGGTGACTACATACTTTTTATTTCCCAAAGAAGGAGTGGAGTGAAAATCACACAGGTCACTGTGTACAAGTTCCAAAACAACTGAATTTCTAGTGACACTAGGAAAGGGTTGTTATGTTACTTCTGTAAGCATGCATGTTTTACATTTATCAGATGTCTTATCAAAGGCTAGAATTAATCCATATTTTGATATCTCATGCAACCTTCTAAAGTTGACATGACCTAATCTTACATGCCAAAGCATAGATTTATCAACATTAGAAGCATAAGATACAAATGCAGAATTATGAACAGGTAATAATTTGTCAATAATATTCAAACAAAACATTCTATTATGTAAATAACCAAAGCCAATAAACATTCCACCCTTAGACAAAACAAACTTATCCGGCTCAATAACTTGTTTAAAACCATCAGAATTCAAACAACTAGAGCTAACAAGATTCTTGTGAATCTTGGGAACAAACAAAACATCAAATAATCTAATTGTCTTTCCAGAAGTAAATTCAAGACACACGACACACCTAAACCACAAATAGGATTAAAAGAATCGTCTCCCATTTTTAGCACCGACCCATCTTCAAGCGGAGTTAATGTTTCAAACATCCAGTTATCCTTGCATACATGGTTCGTTGCTTCGGAGTCGATCCACCAGCAACATCATCATCATGCACATAGAATGATTCAGGGATAAATGAAACATAATAAACATAATTCTGATTAGAATTATCAAAGTTAGTCAAAAACTAACCTCCTTTAACTTCGGCCGAAGACCCGTTCACTTTCCTATTGGCTCCACTATTTCCAGCACCATTGTTGCCCAAATTCACATGACAATAACGCTTGCAATGCCCAACTTGATTGCACCTCCAACAAACAAAATCCTTTCTCTTTTTGTTGGAGTTGCTTGGGACATGTTCCTGCTTGCGTTTGCCATGTCCTTTGTGGTTCTGGTTCCTTGGTTTATTTTCAACCATATGAACCGAGGGCTGTCCAGATTCAAATTTTCCTTTGGGGTTTTCAGATTTGTCACTTTCCTTCGCACGAAGAGATTCTTCAATACGAATGTGACTAGCAAGTTGAACCAAAGACAGTTCCTCCTTTGTATGTTTCAAGTTGTGTTTGAAGTCTTTCCAGGATGGAGGCAGTTTGTCAATGATGGTTGACATAGGAATGGATTCATCCATATTCATATGGTGCAGTTTAAACTAACCGTATATGCCAAGGAGTTCATTGTATTGTTCAGTGACAGACCTTGAATCGTCCATCTTATAATTGTTAAAGTCACTAACCAGAAACTTCCTGCTAGAAGCATCCTTGGTGATATATTTCAATTCAAGTGTGTCCCACAACTCCTTAGCACACAAGGCTTCACTATGGATATCATTGTCCCACTTCTGTCTCCTTCTTATCTCTTCAATCGTCTCAGCAACACCTTCCTTAGGCTCCATTGGTCTAGGAGTAGTCAGCACGTATGTTGCCTTCAGAGTAGTCAGCATGAAGTGCATCTTCTTCTTCAACCGCCTGAAGTCAACACCTTCGAACTTCTCTAGCTTTGCAAACTTAGTGGTCATCTCGCGGATTGGATCACCCGTCTCCAATACAAGAAGTATCAGTTCGATTGTAGGAAAAATATGGGTTTGTGGTGGAGATCAAGATACCAACTTGGATCGTGAGAACACTTTCCGAACTGATATTTCTACCCTATGCCTGCGTTACAAGAAATTCAGTCTAGGATAATCCAAGTGGACACTTACGATTCTAGGCATAGAAATCGTAAGCCAATTTGCTAGAGAGATTATGTGAGAGCTTGATGAAAACGAGAGCTAAAATTTGTAACCCTCTACTGAGAAGGAATAGTCGTTTATATATTAAACGAGATTAGGGTTTTATTAGGGTTAGGCCGCCATTAGTTGCTTTGGAAGCAAATCAGGATAATCCGGATTTAATGAGGATTTAGGTTTATCAAAACCAACGAGTTTTGTTAGTTTTACCATAATCACCCCAGCCAGGGGCTCTGCCCCTTGGACCCTGCTAGGGGCGCTGCCCCTTTGGAAACCCTCCGACCCAAGGGCGCTACCCCCAGACCCCCGACTAGTCGTCGAACCGGCTTCTAATTTGATCTTATACATGCGTACACTCTGCACAACCCCATACATATATTAGAGTACAAATTATTAATCCCTTTAGCTCACATGTTAGTTCCAGTTACTTAAAATGACATGGTGACACTAAAATCACCAACATATGACACATGTTTTAAAAGGGCCCAAAACTTTTATGGACTTTATTCTCTCTCTCTCTCTCTCTCTCTCTCTCTGTATATATATATATATATATATATATATATATATATATATATATATATATATATATATATATATATTATCACTACAAGAAAAAAGGTCATTAGTGGCGACAAAATTCGCCGGTAAAGATTAGCGAAGTCGCCGGTAATGGTAATTGCGGCGACATGTCGCCTGTAATAAGTCGCCGCTACTGCTCTATCGTTATTGATCAAAATGTCGCCGGTAAAGAGATTTGTCGCCGCTAATGCCCATGTCGCCGATAATAGTGTGGCCGGTAATAACATTTTTCATTTTTTAATTTATTTTAATCAATGATTTTGGGTATAAAAAACCGATACATTACGACATTAAATACAGAAAAAAAAATTACATAACATCCGATTAGATACCAAATACTGTTATAATAAATTTTATACCAAGATAAACAACCAAAGTTTTACAATACTAACAAGTATCAAAGTGTGACGACAAGTCTAACATACAACACACAAATTGATTATCCGAAAAACCACCATCTCCGTTCCCATCGTTTCCTCCTTGATTATTCGCCGATTGAAAAAACACATAAAGCTCCTCTCTACGTGCCGGGTCGTTGAGCTTTGTCCGGAGATTTTCCAACTACGTAATAAATAACAACATATATAAATTTATAAGTTAAATTATCAAACATAAACAAAAACTACCAAAGTACATTCCTATTTCTTGCACTTAAATACAAGATATACCAAAAGTACATTGTTATTTCTTGCACTTGGGACATCAGAGGCTTTAGCGGCGACTTCTATCAATAGTGGTGACTCTTCGGAGGGAATTATTGTCGCGTCACTTATTCGATCTTTAGCGGCGATATTTGTAGGTCTTTAGCGGCGACAAGAGTCGCAGATATTTCTTTTGTGCATTCCACGAGCACCCCAGCCGTTGGGTTAGAAACATGATCGGACGATCCTTGTTTACCAGAATGTCAAAGTGCGGATTCATGTCATGGCCCTTTAGTGGCGACACCAATAGCGGCGCCATGGACTTTTAGCGGCGACTTTTCGATATGTCGCCGCTAAAGGTCTTTCTCGCCGCTATTGGTATCGCCGCAAAAAGCTGTATTTCTTGTAATAGTGAGTTTATTAAGATATTCATAAATACCTTTAAAATGTATAACCATGTATAAAAATTAAAATCTTTTATAAAGCTATTTTGGTTATAAAAAAATCATATTAATAACACATCATTTTTTTAAGAAGATAACACACGCACTTCCAGAAATATCAATATTAAAACCAAAAAGTAAAGAGAAATCTATAAAACAGACCCATTCGAGCGGAAGTCGAGTATTAGCAACTTTCACACAGGCACACACATTAACTAGTGAACTATCCCTTTACACATGATGTGCCAATGGGTCTTGTCTGTTTGACTTAATAAAGGAAACTCAAGCTACCATTAAAGATTAAATTTCCGAATCTTGCTGCTATATTCGAATCTTTAAGTACTGGTAAAGATAAGCAGCTCATGGTACCAGTAAAGGGCAAAAGAACTACTTATGTCTTTGACTACAATAAAAGCATGCATATAATCTTTGTTGAGAGATGCGAAATCGTTGAATTTCATTTTGTCAACAGGAAGATTGAACCATATGTATCAAATGGTTTCTTTCTAGCTGATTGTTATATCATCAAAGAATATATATATATATATATATATATATATATATATATATATATATATATATATATATATAGGGTTAGGTTCATGTGAGACGGCCTAATTTTGTGAGACCGTGAGACGCATTTTTTTATTTTTTTTATTTTTTTTAATTTTTTTTAGTTAATTCAAGTTCCGAAAATAATATTTAAAAAAAGAATTTTTGGATTTTTCCATTTATTTTGCATTTTAAAATTATTTTTTAGAATATGTACAGTGTAATATTCTATTAGAATATTTCACGTATTTTTCAAAAAAAATGGGATTTTTTTTTATTTTTTTTATTTTATTTTATTTTTTTTAGTTAATTCAAGTTCCGAAAATAATATTTAAAAAAAGAATTTTTAGATTTTTCCATTTATTTTGCATTTTAAAATTATTTTTTAGAATATGTCAGTGTAATATTCTATTAGAATATTTCACGTATTTTTCAAAAAAAACGGGATTTTTTTTTTTTTCGTATTTTTTTTTATTTTTTTTTATTTTTTTTTAGTTAATTCAAGTTCCGAAAATAATATTTAAAAAAAGAATTTTTGGAACCATTTTAAAATTATTTTTAGATTTGGTCTCACTGTCTCACAAAATTAGAATGATCTCAAATGAACCTGAACCTATATATATATATATATATATATATATATATATATATATATATATATATATATATATATATATATATATATTATAAATTCGACGTAATTAAAACTAAACTAAAACATTATAAAATAAAAGGAGATTTGAAAAGATTCTTGAACACTTAGAAGATTGTATTTAAGATGGTGTTTATTTTTTTCATATTTGATGGGTATTTATACTACATATCATCTTATTCTTACATCATCAAAATAGTAACTAAATAGTTAGAGAAAACAATTTGAGAAGTGAAAAATGTTCATCTACATGCTATGTCTAACTTAATAATTTCATTGCTTTTTATAACACTCCCCCTTGGATGACATTTTTTTCAAATCTGAGTTCAATCTTGAAGTACTGCCTCATTAAAAACATTGTTAAATAAAACTCAGTGGGAAAAAACTTTAGCGAAGGAAAAAATAGTGCAATATATAGTTGACACCACCTCATTTAAGCAGCTATTACGTTACATGTTATGCACATGTCACATTTCGATGTCATGTACATGTTTTCTGAAGATTAGAGTAGGAAGTGCTTTCGTGACGAGGTCTTCTACATTGTTGCTGAATTGAACATATTCTATCTCAACCTTTTGATCTTTTATAAGCTCTAGAATGTACTCAAAAAACTTTGGAGGTATATGTTTTGTCATGTCGCTTTTGATACATCCTTCTTTCATTTGAGTGACAAATGCTAAGTTATCTTCATAAATTAAAGTTGGACATTTATCTTTAGCAAGTCCACATGATGACAAAATAAGTTTTCTCATCGATCTTAGCCATGTGCAGTCTCTACTAGCTTCATTTAGTGCAATTACTTTAGCGTGATTTGAGGATGTGGCGACAAGTGTTTGCTTTTGAGAGAGCTAAGAAATTGTGGTGCCTTCGTTCATGAATACGTATCCAGTTTGAGATCTAGCTTTATGAGGATTAGATAAATATTCTGCATCTGCATAACCAATCAAACCTTGTTTTGAATCATTAGGATAAAATAACCCTAAATCAGTATTTCCTCGAAGATATCACAAAATATGCTTAATCTCATTCCAATGTCTTTTTATTGGAGATGAACTAAACCTTGCTAGAAAGTTTACAGCGAAAGAAATGTTGGGTCTAGTACAATTGGTAAGATACATAAGAGCCCCAACTGCATTTAGATATGGTACTTCTGTGTAACATCCGGGTTCCCAGGTATCTTATTTTAAGTATTTATATTGAGTTTTAGAGAGGGACTCGACGAGTAGGCGCTCAGACTCGCCGAGTGGGATCGCGCATTTCTTGTCTGATTTAATGAAGGACTCGACGAGTCGATGCGTGGACTCGGCGAGTCCGTGCTGTAAAATGAAACCCTAATTCTCGGGGTCTGTGCCCTATTTAAAGGCCTTTATAGCCTCCATTTGCGGCCAATGCACCCTTGAGAAACCCTAGAGAGCAAAGAGAAAGCTTGTGGTGCAAGAGGAAGGCTAATTCACCATTTCTTGTGTGTTTTAGCAAAAGAGAAGTGGTTTCCAACAAGAGGAGGTCAAGGGAGCTGTGGATCCAGGGTTTTCAAGTTCAGATATACACTATTGAGGTATCAAGTCGAACTTCCTTTTTGTTGTGGGTTAAGATCTATGATTTAGGGTTTTCTATAAACCTTTTTAGGCTTGAAAAGTTGAGTTTATGGTCCCTTGTTGGGTTAGACCTCAGATCTGGACCCATAGAGGTTCAGAGAACCTTTCCCATTCTGCTTTATGTTTGTTCTTGGAGGATTGGAGACTAGGTTGCCATTTTTAGAGTTATTTCTCCATTTATGACTTGATGTGGGTTGCATGCACGTAAAGGTTGCACCTTTATGTTTGAAGGATAGATCTGATAGTTAGGGAAGCAGATCTGACCTTAGAAGGTCATTTGAGTAAGAACATGGAAGCAACTCGCCGAGTCCATAAGTGGACTCGACGAGTCGAGTCGGGGTTGCCCCACGATTCGTGACAGGTGTAATCCGTCGAGTGGGACAATGACTCGACGAGCCAAGAGAGGCTAGAAGGATTCAGAGAACCCGCATGGACTCGCCGAGTCGCCCATGTGCACTCGACGAGTCGGGTCAAAGTTTGACCGTTGACTTTCGTTGACCTTAGGATTCTGGTCAAGACTGATTCAAGAGAGTTCAGGGAAGGGTAGAATGGCCTTTTACCCAATCTGTAGAGATGAGGCTATGAGAGAATCTTGATCTGGAATGTTATTTGAATAATAGGAGGAGGCTAGGTCGGAACGTTGAGCACGAGAGTTTATCCGACTTCATTGAGGTGAGTCTTCTCACTATACTGTACCTAGAGTGGTACTTATGTGTGACCGGAAGGTCTTGTATGCCATGAAATGTATGTGCTATATGCTGCTATGTGGTATGTATGTGTTATGTATGTTATGTATGACATGGACCGGAAGGTCAGGAGGTTACGGACCGGAAGGTCGATACTGGTAGGACCGGAAGATCTACCGGGATTCGGGACGGAAGTCCCCTGAGACACTTGGATCGAAAGATCCTACAAAGTTATGGCCTGGAAAGGCGTATGTGTTGTATATGGTATTTTGGGGAACTCACTAAGGATTTATGCTTACAGTTGTTGTGTTATGTGTTTCAGGTTCTAGCGAGGATCGCGGTAAGGCGCCGGCATGATCCGTACACACTCATAGAGATTATGTTTTGAGATTCTGGGATTTGTTTATTATAATGACATTGGATACAGTTGTCTGATATTGTCTTTGATGATTGAAAATATGATTTAAAAATGAAAATTTGTTTTGGAAATTTACGTTGTTACAAGTTGGTATCAGAGCCTTGGTTTGAGGGATTCGGGTGCATCTTCGGATAAACCTGAACTCAAACTGAGGGATTGAGAAAGTTTTTCATAAAATAAACAATTTTTCTAAGAGAGTAAAAGATTTTGGAAAAAGGCAAAAGGAAGCAGTGTGTACGATCAGCCAGCGCCTGAACGGTGATTTCCCAAGATACCCTTACATTATGTGTTGTGAGATATGTTATGATATGCATGCTAAAGTAGGCTAGGTATTCATATTAGGACTAGAGTGGCCTGATTTGTGATGCCTTAGCCTAGGGATATTTCTGCTGCTATGTGATGCTTGAGAGTGAGTAGTTAACAGTGAGGAGCTTATGAGAAGTCTACCGAAGGGTAACCTATGCCAGCGAGATGTAGGGTGCTTGTGATCTGGGATCCAAGGAGGAGGACTTAGGGTGAATACTGATCCGATGTGGACGGTAGTATAGGGCCCGTACTACTAAAGACATCGGAGCAGTGCGCACTCTAAGTAAGTATCCTTAGGGTACTAAGGAACAAGTAGGGTTGAGTTATCGAGTGTAGGTATGCTCGAGCGAGTCTCTGATATTATTATGTTGTATTTCAGAGACATCATGGTTGGGACACGTCACAGACCTGAGACGAGCGGCGTGAGTGACGAGGAGCTTCGGCAGATGATCCACGATGAGGTGGCAGCGGCGATTCGAGCCGAGATTCCGGAGATGTTTGGGTCTATCAAGACCACATTGATTGAGACTTTTGATGAGCGGTACGCAACAGTGACTGAGGTTGCGGCTGCTGCAGCTACCGCAACTGTGACTACTGCCAGGCCTCAGGGAGGGCTCGAGCGAGTCTCTGATATTATTATGTTGTATTTCAGAGACATCATGGTTGGGACACGTCACAGACCTGAGACGAGCGGCGTGAGTGACGAGGAGCTTCGGCAGATGATCCACGATGAGGTGGCAGCGGCGATTCGAGCCGAGATTCCGGAGATGTTTGGGTCTATCAAGACCACATTGATTGAGACTTTTGATGAGCGGTACGCAACAGTGACTGAGGTTGCGGCTGCTGCAGCTACCGCAACTGTGGCTGCTGCCAGGCCTCAGGGAGGTGACTTGTTGTTGTTTCGGGAGTTCAGCAACACGAAGCCACCAGAGTTTGATGGGACGCAAGATCCGATCGCTGCGATGAGATGGATTTCTGATATCGAGGGATGCTTCTACACGTGTTCATGTCCGGAGCATCTGAGGTTACGGTTCGCGCTGAACCAGTTTCGCTTGGGAGCGAAGGACTGGTGGAAGTTCGTGACGGCGAGCTTCACGCTTGCAGAGATTTCAGAGGTGACCTGGGAGAGGTTCACCACCATGTTCAGAGATGAGTATGTTCCCCCAGTGGAGAGGGAACGGTTGGTTCAGGAGTTCTTGACCCTCAAGCAGGGTACTGATTCTGTTACTGTGGTTACCAGGAAGTTTCATGAGAGGGCGATGTTCTGCCCTGAGCAGGTATCTACCGAGCAGGCCCGCATGAGCTGGTATTTGGGCATTTTGAGAAGGGATATTCGGGAGTTCGTATCGAACTCGACTTACCGGACATTTGCTGAGCTTCAGGCAAATGCCCGGAAGAGGGAGATTGAGTTGGAGACTCAGGCCAAGGAGGAGGCCGAGTCTCAGGGGATAGATCGGCGGCCGGCACAATCTCAGCCGGCAGCCAAGCGGGCAAAGCCCGCCGATTCTAGATCTGGAGGCCAGAAGGGCCGCACTTGCGGAAAGTGCGGCAAGGGACATGACGGGGTTTGTCGATCGGGTTCTTGCTATAAATGTGGCAAGGAGGGGCATATAGCCAAGGATTGCCCCAAGGGATTTGTAACACCCCGAGTTCAGAAGTGCAAGTTCAGGCTTCTTAGTGTAAATAAGGAAGGTCGACTCGGCGAGTCTATGGATGGACTCGGCGAGTCGAGTCGCGATTTGGTCACACGTTAAGTGACCAACTCAGCGAGTCGGAAGTGGACTCGGCGTGTTGGTGCTGAAGGGAGAAAACCCTAATCCGGGAGTTGTGCCCTATATAAAGCACATTATAGCCACCCTCAGCCTCTTTACTGTCCATTTGAGTTCCAGAAACCCTAATTAGAGTGTGTGAGCCTCCATTGTTAGAGTTTTGAGCTTGGAAGAGGAGTTTAAGAGAAGAAAGCTAGAAGATCAAGAGGCTAGCATCGGGAGATCATTGTAGATCCGGAATCTACTCCTTCTTGGGCACATTTCTGAGGTAACAAGTCGTCACCTTGAGTTTTCCTCTTCTAGATCCATTGTTGGTTGTTAATTTGGGGTTTTTAGCTTGTTTGGAATCCATTTCAGGTTTAGAGGCCAGATCTAAGGTTGCAACTTCAGATCTAGGTTAGTAGTGAGCCATGGAAGCATAAAGCATCAGCCATGGGGCTTGATGGAGAGTATCTTTGTCCCAAAACCTCCTTGTAGCTTGGTTGGAGCTTTTTGAGCCTTGCATGCACGTAAAGTTGGAAACTTTACGTGTGAATCTGGCCCTAGGAGTCCAGATCTATGTATTGGAAGCAATGAAATGGCCTGAAATCGTCTGAATGAAGATGGCACGTTTGAACTCGGCGAGTCACATGAGTGCACTCGACGAGTAGTATGAATATGTGCATGAACTCGGCGAGTTGAAGAACAACTCGGCGAGTCTGTTGAAGATTGCGTGGGACTCGACGAGTCTATGCTTGGACTCGGCGAGTCTGGTCGCAGAACCCCAATCTTTTCCGGTCAAACCTTGAAGCAGTGAGTCGGGAGGTGACTCGGTGAGCTGAGTCGTGTTATGGGAAGTTCTGAGTATAGGGACTCGACGAGTCGACGGGTCGACTCGGCGAGTAGAGTCAGTCAGGAGGATGACTTTGACTGAGGACTTTGACTTTGACCAAGAGTTGACCAATTTGTTTACCAAGGGTATTTTGGTGATTATTGGTATTTATGGAATTGATTCTTTGGTAGTGTTCGGCGGTGGAGTTCATGTCGGTGATCGGAGCAGCTGATCTTATCCTTTCAGTCGGCAATTGCGAGGTGAGTTATCCTCACTATATCGACAGGGTCTACGACACCAAGGCCGACCCTTTATCGGATGGAAATTCGGGTAGTTGTTGTTATGTTATTGCTTTGCTATGTTTGCATCCTGGTAGTAGGATGGTATGTGTTAGAGACCTGGCTATGGTCGGTACCCGGGATATAGGGTAATGTTATGCTAGTGACCGGTTAGGTCGGAATCCTGGTTAGGATATTGATATGCTATGTGATCTGTTAGACTGTTTGTCTGGTTGAGGATTGTATATGATTATATGTTTATGTGCACATGGTTGTTGGACTGGGGTTGGGTTGAGGCGGGTCCTGCTTCGTGCTGTAGGCCAACATACCCAGGGCGGACCGGACATCCCGATGGCCCAGCGAGCGGTCCAGATAGGCTGAAGGCCCCAAGAGGGCAGACCAGACGTGCCGAGGCTCGGAGAGTGGACCAGGCCGCCTGAAGGCCCGATGCTGGCGGACCAGTCATACTGTAGACTCAGAGAGTGGACCAGGTGGATTGAAGGCCCGGTGCGGGCGGACCAATCACCCTGTAGACTCGATGTACATGGCTAGACTCGGAGGGTGGACCAGGTGGACTGAAGGCCCGGTGCGGGCGGACCAGTCACACAGTAGACCCGATGTGCGTGGCTGTTCTATTTGTGATATGTTATGAGTATGTTTATGTGTGGTTGGTATTTTGGGGGTAACTCACTAAGCTTTCGGGCTTACAGTTGTAGTGTTATGTTTCAGGTACTTTAGGAGATCGTGGCAAGGCGAAGGCGTGATCATACCGCTCCTCATGTTTTATGATTTATATGATATGATTCTGGGGGATACTCTGATGTTTAAACTATTTTGAAAACGAGTTGTATGAACGTAATGGTTTTTGAATGAATTAAAATGTTTTAATTTGGCTCAAATTTTATGGGTGTTACAAGTTGGTATCAGAGCCTTGGTTTGAGTGAATTGGAGGAACATTCGTGTGAATCCAGTCTCAAATCAAGGAGGGATTTTCAAAATGGTTTTCAAAAGGTTTTTGAAATAAGTAAAGGAGGATGCAGAGGGTACGATCAGCCAGAGCCAGTAAGTAGACCCCAAAATACCATGCGAGTTATTTGATTATGTGATATGTTAGAACAGCATGCTAGTACTAGGCTGGGGATCTTCAGGAATTGCATGATAGAATTGCTTGATTATGTGATGCCTATTAGCCTAGGGTTTTCCTTATATGAGATATGCGGCTTTTCCTCTAGGAACGAGGATTGAGCGGGTGTGTGTATGTATGGTTAGAGTGTTGTGGTGATACTTGAGACAAATATGGGTAGGTGTGGAAGGTAGTATGGGCCCGTACTACTGAAAGCACAGGACCCATACGCGTATCAAGGAAGTCACAACTCTCTAGGGTATCGGTTATGAGATAGTTCCCTGGGTAGATATGTGATGTGTCTAAGGGTCTCGATGGTGTATTGCAGTATGGCGATTACGAGGCGTGTCGGGACAGGATCCGGTTCGGGATCGGGATCAGGAGAGGACGGTCAGGGTGGATCAGTGCCACCAGAGGTCATCGGTCAGACGAGTACGGACGAGTTGGATGCCAGGATTCGTGAGATCCTGCATGATGAGGTTGCTGCTATGTTCCGAGCTGAGTTGCTGGAGATGTTTGGGTCAATCAAAGCTGCCATGGTTGAGTACTTTGATGAGCGCTATGCAGCTCTCGCGGAGATGGCTGCCGCAGCAGCTACAGCGGCTGTAGCAGCGGCAGGGGGAGGAACCGGTCAAGGTTTCCAGTATCGGGACTTCGATAATACGAAGCCCCCTACTATTGATGGAGTTCAGGATCCGATCATTGCTATGAGATGGTTGTCAGACGTGGAGGGTTGTTTCTTCACGTGTTCATGCCCTACGGATCAGAGGGTGAGGTGCGCTCTGAACCTTTTGAGGCTCGGGGCGAAGGATTGGTGGAGGTTGACTACGGGATCTTATTTCGATGCGCAGCGAGCTGTGGTTACTTGGGATCAGTTCCGGGAGATGTTCAGCACTCATTATGTTCCGCAGGTTGAGAGAGAGAGGTTGGCTCAGGAGTTCCTGGAACTGAAGCAGGATTCAGAGACGGTGACGGAGATCACCAGGATGTTCACTGAGAGGGCGATGTTTTGCCCTGAGTTTGCTTCGGAGCAGGCTCAGATGTCCCGATATCTGAGTATGCTGAAGAAGGATATCAGGCAGTTTGTATCTGCGCAGAGGTGCGAGACCTTGCTGGAGTTGCAGGAGGCCGCTCGGCGGCATGAGTTGGAGATTGAGTTACAGTTGCGACAGCAGAGGCAGGCCCCGGTGCAGTCGCAGCCGGCGCCGAAACGGTCCAAGACCGTTGATTCCAGGTTGGGAGGTCATGTCAGCCACACTTGCGCTAAGTGTGGAAAGGGTCATACCGGAGTTTGTAGGTCCGGTGGTGCGTGCCGCAAGTGCAGGAGAGAGGGGCATTATGCGAGGGATTGCCGCCAGTTAGCCTCGGTTCAGGATATGAGGATTTGTTATCACTGCCATCAGGTTGGACACTTGAGGGCCAACTGCCCACAGTTTGCTGCAGGATCGGTGCAGGCTCCAGCACCGGCCACTTTGAGGATTACGGGTGGAGGTCAGGGTGGAGCGGAGCCCCCGAGGTCTCAGGGACGCGCATTCCAGCTTACAGCAGAGGAGGTCAGGGCAGAGCCAGATGTAGCTGCGGGTATGTTTCCATCCTGTTATCTTGTTATTTGTGTGGTAGTGTAAAGCTGTCTGCATTGTTTCGCATGTTCATAGTATGATTGAGGATCTTAGTAGTTAGGAGTTGTAGTTAGCATTCAGGAGGATTGCGATCGGAAGACAAGTTATGTGATCTCGCTGCTGGGAATAGCAACGGCGATGTAAGGAGGATTCAGTTGAGATTCGAACTTTCTTGGAGTTCGGGTGTGCGATGACGGAAGGGTTATTCAGGGAAGGTTACTTACTCCGAGGGAGTTAGTTCATGGATCAGAGGGAATGAATGGAGTAAGGGTGATTGACCTATGCCGGTTTTGAGCATCGGTGGTTAGTAGTCAATGCACTAAGTGGGGGAGAATTGGAAAATTCTCCGGTGGAACAACATGCATCCAAGGATGGTTAGATGTTGGATTCCAGCGTTGTGTTAGCCGAGAGTGTGGAAATAGACACGTGGGGCAGGGAACATGCCATGATTTCCAGAGAAAGTGATTGATTGATGTGAGGCCTGGGTTTAGGTCATGGGAAGGATTCCGGGAATGGAACTGGAGTTCGGAGCCCCGAGAGGGCTAGAACAGACTGTATGGGAGAGATTCCCGGGAAGAAGGGATCAGGGTGATGTGTGACAGTCTTTGAGCGGTCCGGATAGACTGAAGGCCGGTAGGCGTACCAGTCAGGCCGAAGGCTCGGGGAACGGTCCAGACAGGCTGAAGGCCCAGGAGGGCGGTCCAGACATGCTGAAGGTTCTGAGAGTGGTCCAGATAGACTGAAGGCCTGGGAAGGCGGTCCAGTCATGCTGAAGACTCTGTATGTGTTAGTGAGACGGTAGAGTGGAGTTTAACTCGGTGGCACTTATAAGTGCGGTTATGGTTGTGGAGTAGACTTCCTGGAAGGGAAAGGTATGTAACTCCGGAATGAGTGTGGGTCCTCTGAGAGGGAGGCAGCAGAGTAAATGGATGATCGGAAGTGTTTGGTAGCAAGCACTAGGATTATACCAGATATATGGAAGCACATACGGGTTGGATGCCCGTTGACGTTGTGGCAGTGTTGGATGATGCGCAGGCATGTTTGCGGTCTCCTTGGAAGAGGAGGAGGATAGCAGTTCCAGATTGGGGAATGGGACAGAGAAAGATGATTCAGCAGGATAACAGACTCGGGAGCAGTCTGGACCGGTGCTGAGGACTGCATAAGGATATTACAGTCAGAGGTCAAGGACCTAGAGATCGTGATAGAGAGGTATGAGTGGGTTGCACTCCGTTGTGTCGAACCGAAGGGTTCCAGGGTGACGCAAGGACAAGGTCCTTGGTTCCGAGTATGGCTGTAGGCTTGAGTTGTGTATGAGGAGGTAGTTCGATATGGGGTATTCCGTCATGAGGATGACCGGACCCTATGATTGATTGGACCTGGTGTGTTGGTATTCCAGGCCGAGGCTGTTTAGGCCAGCTACGAGTGGTTACGTGGTATGGTTGGTTGATGGGTTATGAGAGCTGAAGGATGCGGCATCCTGTCAGAGCGTAAGGGATAGAACCCGAGGGTGGAACAGGATTCGTACCAGGTTGCAGTTATCAGGGTTATCGCCAATTTTTTTGGGCACAGGAAGATGGATTAGTGCATTGGCAAGAGCTCAGTGGGTGTTGTGGTATCCAGTTTTCGCGAGTTGCGAATGAATTCGTAGGACAGAAGTAAGATAGTGTCTTCAGGTGGCACTCAGTTGATGAGCATTGTCATCAGAGAAAGGAAGCCGGTGGCCGGCTTGAAGCAGTTGATCAGGACCCTGCAAGGGAAGAGATGGATTTTAGGGATTCAATAGCAGTGTCGAAGGAGTCTGGGTCGGGTTCAGATATGTGGATGCATTGTGGGAGTATCACACAGAAGCTGTGTTGCCGAAGGCTTCGAGGACGAAGCCTAATTTAAGTGGGGGATAATTGTAACACCCCGAGTTCAGAAGTGCAAGTTCAGGGTTCTTAGTGTAAATAAGGAAGGTCGACTCGGCGAGTCTATGGATGGACTCGGCGAGTCGAGTCGCGATTTGGTCACACGTTAAGTGACCAACTCGGCGAGTCGGAAGTGGACTCGGCGAGTTGGTGCTGAAGGGAGAAAACCCTAATCCGGGAGTTGTGCCCTATATAAAGCACATTATAGCCACCCTCAGCCTCTTTACTGTCCATTTAAGTTCCAGAAACCCTAATTAGAGTGTGTGAGCCTCCATTGTTAGAGTTTTGAGCTTGGAAGAAGAGTTTAAGAGAAGAAAGCTAGAAGATCAAGAGGCTACCATCAGGAGATCATTGTAGATCCGGAATCTACTCCTTCTTAGGCACATTTCTGAGGTAACAAGTCGTCACCTTGAGTTTTCCTCTTCTAGATCCATTGTTGGTTGTTAATTTGGGGTTTTTAGCTTGTTTGGAATCCATTTCGGGTTTAGAGGCCAGATTTGAGGTTGCAACTTCAGATCTAGGTTAGTAGTGAGCCATGGAAGCATAAAGCATCAGCCATGGGGCTTGATGGAGAGTATCTTTGTCCCAAAACCTCCTTGTAGCTTGGTTGGATCTTGTTGAGCCTTGCATGTACGTAAAGTTGGAAACTTTACGTGTGAATCTGGCCCTAGGAGTCCAGATCTATGTATTGGAAGCAATGAAATGGCCTGAAATCATCTGAATGAAGATGGCACGTTTGAACTCGACGAGTCACATGAGTGCACTCGACGAGTAGTATGAATATATGCATGAACTCGGCGAGTTGAAGAACAACTCGACGAGTCTGTTGAAGATTGCCTGGGACTCGGCGAGTCTATGCTTGGACTCGGCGAGTCTGGTCGCAGAACCCCAATCTTTTCCGGTCAAACCTTGAAGCAGTGAGTCGGGAGGTGACTCGGTGAGCTGAGTCGTGTTATGGGAAGTTCTGAGTATAGGGACTCGACGAGTCGACGGGTCGACTCGGCGAGTAGAGTCAGTCAGGAGGATGACTTTGACTGAGGACTTTGACTTTGACCAAGAGTTGACCAATTTGTTTACCAAGGGTATTTTGGTGATTATTGGTATTTATGGAATTGATTCTTTGGTAGTGTTCGGCGGTGGAGTTCGTGTCGGTGATCGGAGCAGCTGATCTTATCCTTTCAGTCGACAATTGCGAGGTGAGTTATCCTCACTATATCGACAGGGTCTATGGCACCAAGGTCGACCCTTTATCGGATGGAAATCCGGGTAGTTGTTGTTATGTTATTGCTTTGCTATGTTTGCATCCTGGTAGTAGGATGGTATGTGTTAGAAACCTGGCTAAGGTCGGTACCCGGGATATAGGGTAATGTTATGCTAGTGACCGGTTAGGTCGGAATCCTGGTTAGGATATTGATATGCTATGTGATATGTTAGACTATTTGTCTGGTTGAGGATTGTATATGATTATATGTTTATGTGCACATGGTTGTTGGACTGGGGTTGGGTTGAGGCGGGTCCTGCTTCGTGCTGTAGGCCAACATACCCAGGGCGGATCGGACATCCCGAAGGCCCAGCGAGCGGTCCGGATAGGCTGAAGGCCCCAAGAGGGCGGACCAGACGTGCCGAGGCTCGGAGAGTGGACCAGGCCGACTGAAGGCCCGGTGCTGGCGGACCAGTCATACTGTAGACTCAGAGAGTGGACCGGGTGGATTGAAGGCCCGGTGCGGGCGGACCAATCACACTGTAGACTCGATGGACATGGCTAGACTCGAAGGGTGGACCAGGTGGACTGAAGGCCCGATGCGGGCGGACCAGTCACACAGTAAACCCGATGTGCGTGGCTGTTCTATTTGTGATATGTTATGAGTATGTTTATGTGTGGTTGGTATTTTGGGGGTAACTCACTAAGCTTTCGGGCTTACAGTTGTAGTGTTATGTTTCAGGTACTTTAGGAGATCGTGGCAAGACGAAGGCGTGATCGTACCGCTCCTCATGTTTTATGATTTATATGATATGATTCTGGGGGATACTCTGATGTTTAAACTATTTTGAAAACGAGTTGTATGAACGTAATGGTTTTTGAATGAATTAAAATGTTTTAATTTGGCTCAAATTTTATGGGTGTTACAGGATTTATGGTTTGCTTTCATTGCAACCAGACGGTCCACCGGAAGGCCGAGTGTCCGCAGCTGCAGGGGACATCACAGGCAGCCCAGCAGGGATCGGCCCCTGTCGCCGTGCGAGCTACTGAGGTTTGGCCGGTGAAGGCCGAGGCACTGAAGGCTCGCGGGAGAGCCTTCCAGTTGACAGCGGAGGAGGTCCGCGCAGCGCCCGATGTCGTGGCTGGTATGTATTCTTTCATTTATTTATGCTGAGTTATGAGATCTTGTGCTTATATTATGATATGCGTAGGTACTTTTCTTGTGAGTTCTGTACCTGCTTTGGTGTTGTTCGACTCAGGTGCGAGTCGGTTATTTGTGTCTTTAGCGTTTAGTCAGCACATCAGTATCCAGCGGGAGGTATTGAGTCGACCGCTATGGGTTTCCATAGCTGACGAACGAGCGGTGTATGCTGTGGATGTGATTCGAGGTTGTGTACTCGAGATCTTCGGTGTTGAGTTCCCGATAGATCTGGTCCCAATTGCGATGGGGGATGTGTGTGTCATAGTGGGCATGGATTGGTTGAGCCGTTTTGGGGCTGTTATAGATTGTGAGCGTCAGTTGGTGACGATACGAGACCCTAGTGGGGGAGTACTTACGGTGTACGGCAAGGGTACCCGATGTGGGTCAGCATTTTGTTCGGCTGCCAGAGCAAGACAGAGTTTACAGCAGGGCTGTAGTGGGTTTGTGGCCTACGTGATGGACACACGAGTAGCAGTGGAGAGGCCTAGTTCTGTTGATGATGTGCCGATAGTGCGTGAGTTCCCGGATGTTTTTCCCGAGGAGCTGTCGGGTGTGCCTCCCGAGAGGCAGGTAGAGTTCCGTATTGATTTGGTTCCGGGGGCAGCGCCTATTGCCAATGCGCCTTATCGCCTTGCGCCGCCAGAGATGCAGGAGTTATCCTCGCAGCTTCAGGAGCTGCTGGGGAAGGGGTTTATTAGACCAAGTAGTTCCCCTTGGGGAGCACCGATCCTTTTTGTCAAGAAAAAGGATGGTTCACACCGGATGTGTATTGATTACCGGGAGTTGAACAAGTTGACGGTCAAGAACCGTTATCCATTACCAAGGATCGACGATTTATTCGATCAGTTGCAGGGAGCGTCTTGGTTCTCCAAGATTGATTTGAGGTCTGGATATCACCAGATGAGAGTGCGTGATGAGGATATCCAGAAGACGGCGTTCAGGACTCGTTATGGGCACTACGAGTTCATGGTGATGCCTTTCGGGCTCACCAATGCACCAGCAGCGTTCATGGATCTCATGAACAGGGTGTGTAGACCAATGTTGGATCATTCGGTGATCGTGTTCATTGACGATATTTTAGTGTATTCGAGATCTAGAGAGCAGCATGAGGAGCATCTGAGAGAGATTCTCGGGGTATTGAGGTCGGAGAGGCTTTATGGCAAATTCTCCAAGTGCGAGTTATGGTTACGGGAGGTCCAGTTCTTGGGGCATCTGGTCAACCAGAATGGGATTTTGGTCGATCCGGCCAATACTGAGGCGGTTATGAGGTGGGAGGTGCCGAGATCACCCACCGAGATCAGGAGTTTTCTAGGATTGGCCGGCTACTATCGGAGATTTATCAGAGATTTCTCCAAGACCGTCGTGCCTCTCACCAGGTTGACCCGAAAGGGTGTTGCTTTTTCATGGGGTCCGGAGCAGCAGACCTCATTTGAGACACTTCGCCAGAAGTTATGCGAAGCCCCTGTGTTAGCCCTCCCGAAAGGGATGGATGATTTTGTGGTGTATTGTGACGCATCGATATCGGGGTTAGGTGCGGTACTTATGCAGAGGGGGCATGTGATATCATATGCATCGAGGCAGCTGAAGCCTCATGAGACGAGATATCCCACCCACGATCTGGAGTTGGGGGCAGTGGTGTTCGCCCTCAAGATCTGGCGTCACTATCTGTATGGGGTTCGGTGTACCATATACACGGACCACAAGAGCTTGAAGTATTTGATGGATCAGCCCAATTTGAATATACGTCAGAGGATATGGTTGGACGTGGTAAAGGATTACGATTGTGAGATCCTGTACCACCCGGGCAAAGCTAATGTTGTAGCTGATGCTCTGAGCCGTAGGGCGGAGAGTGCCCCGATTCGAGACACTTGTATGCGACTGACAGTGATGACTCCGGTGTTGGACACCATTCGGGAGGCCCAGGCAGAGGCTGTGAGACCGGAGAAACGCAAGAGAGAGCGGGTGATTGGACAGGTACCTGAGTTCGTTCCCGATAGCCGCGGGCTTATGACCTTTCAGGGTCGGATTTGGGTGCCGTATGCAGGCGGGGCGCGCACCACTTTGATGGAGGAGGCTCACCGATCGAGGTTCTCGATCCATCCCGGGGCCACTAAGATGTATTTGGACCTGAAGAATTATTATTGGTGGCCCTGTATGAAGAGGGATGTAGCATGGTTTGTTGAGAGGTGCTTGACCTGTCGCAGGTTAAGGCTGAGCACCAGCGTCCGCATGGCAAGTTGCAGCCACTTGAGGTTCCCCAGTGGAAGTGGGAACAGATTTCCATGGATTTTATCACCAAATTGCCAAGGACTACGAGGGGTGTCGATGCGATTTGGGTGATTGTCGACCGGCTGACGAAGAGCGCTCACTTCCTTGCTATCAGTGAGAGCTCTTCTACGGAGAGATTGGCAAAGTTGTATATGAGGGAGGTGGTATCGCGGCATGGATTACCGATCTCGATTGTGTCAGATCGAGATGTACGTTTCACTTCCAGGTTCTGGAAGAAGTTCCATGAGGAGTTGGGTACGAGGCTGCATTTCAGTACCGCTTACCACCCACAGACAGACGGACAGAGCGAGTGGACGATTCAGGCGCTTGAGGACATGCTTCGAGCATGTGTGTTGGACTTCGAAGGAAGTTGGGACACGTACTTGCCGTTGGCTGAGTTTTCCTACAACAATAGCCACCATTCGAGTATTGGCATGCGTCCCTTCGAGCTGTTATATGGGAGGAGGTGTCGGACTCCCATTTACTGGGGAGAGGTAGGGCAGCGTGTGATGGATAGCACTGAGATAGTGCTTCAGACGACAGAGCAGATATAGCAGGTTAGACAGAGGTTACTGACGGCTCAGAGTCGTCAGAAGAGTTATGCGGATAGACGACGATCTGAGCTTGAGTTCCAGGTGGGAGACTTCGTACTCCTGAAAGTATCTCCTTGGAAAGGAGTGATCCGATTCAGGAAGAGGGGCAAGTTGGGGCCCCGGTACATCGGTTCGTTCAGGGTGACTGCGAGGGTGGGCAGGGTAGCTTATCGGTTGGAGCTACCTGAGGAGTTGAGCCAGATTCATGATACCTTTCACGTGTCTCAGTTGAGGAAGTGTATAGCCGACGAATTGGCGGTGGTACCGCTGGAGGATATTCAGGTGGATGCGAGCCTGAATTATGCTGAGAGACCAATCGCGATCCGGGATCGAAAGATCAAGGTTCTGAGGAACAAGGAAGTGTCCCTGGTGCAGGTCCAATGGCAACATCGGAAAGGGTCCGAGCTGACCTGGGAGCCGGACTTGGAGATGCGGGAGCAGCATCAGAGTTGTTTGCCGAGCAGGACTTCGAGGGCGAAGTCTGATTCTAGTGGGGGAGAATTGTAACATTCGGGTTCCCAGGTATCTTATTTTAAGTATTTATATTGAGTTTTAGAGAGGGACTCGGCGAGTAGGCGCTCAGACTCGCCGAGTGGGATCGCGCATTTCTTGTCTGATTTAATGAAGGACTCGACGAGTCGATGCGTGGACTCGGCGAGTCCGCGCTGTAAAATGAAACCCTAATTCTCGGGGTCTGTGCCCTATTTAAAGGCCTTTATAGCCTCCATTTGCGGCCAATGCACCCCTGAGAAACCCTAGAGAGCAGAGAGAAAGCTTGTGGTGCAAGAGGAAGGCTAATTCACCATTTCTTGTGTGTTTTAGCAAAATAGAAGTGGTTTCCAACAAGAGGAGGTCAAGGGAGCTGTGGATCCATGGTTTTCAAGTTCAGATCTACACTATTGAGGTATCAAATCGAACTTCCTTTCTGTTTTGGGTTAAGATCTATGATTTAGGGTTTTCTATAAACCTTTTTAGGCTTGAAAAGTTGAGTTTATGGTCCCTTGCTGGGTTAGACCTCAGATCTGGACCCATAGAGGTTCAGAGAACCTTTCCCATTCTGCTTTATGTTTGTTCTTGGAGGATTGGAGACTAGGTTGCCATTTTTAGAGTTATTTCTCCATTTATGACTTGATGTGGGTTGCATGCACGTAAAGGTTGCACCTTTACGTGACATTTGAGCGTTTGAAGGATAGATCTGATAGTTAGGGAAGCAGATCTGACCTTAGAAGGTCATTTGAGTAAGAACATGGAAGCAACTCGCCGAGTCCATAAGTGGACTCGACGAGTCGAGTCGGGGTTGCCCCGCGATTCGTGACAGGTGTAATCCGTCGAGTGGGACAATGACTCGACGAGCCAAGAGAGGCTAGAAGGATTCAGAGAACCCGCATGGACTCGCCGAGTCGCCCATGTGCACTCGACGAGTCGGGTCAAAGTTTGACCATTGACTTTCGTTGACCTTAGGATTCTGGTCAAGACTGATTCAAGAGAGTTCAGGGAAGGGTAGAATGGCCTTCTACCCAATCTGTAGAGATGAGTCTATGAGAGAATCTTGATCTGGAATGTTATTTGAATAATAGGAGGAGGCTAGGTCGGAACGTTGAGCACGAGAGTTTATCAGACTTCATTGAGGTGAGTCTTCTCACTATACTGTACCTAGAGTGGTACTTATGTGTGACCGGAAGGTCTTGTATGCCATGAAATGTATGTGCTATATGTTGTTATGTGTTATGTATGTTATGTATGACATGGACCGGAAGGTCAGGAGGTTACGGACCGAAAGGTCGATACTGGTAGGACCGGAAGGTCTACCGGGATTCGGGACGGAAGTCCCCTGAGACACTTGGATCGGAAGATCCTACAAAGTTATGGCCTGGAAAGGCGTATGTGTTGTATATGGTATTTTGGGGAACTTACTAAGCATTTATGCTTACAGTTGTTGTGTTATGTGTTTCAGGTTCTAGCGAGGATCGCGGGAAGGCGCCGGCATGATCCGTACACACTCATAGAGATTATGTTTTGAGATTCTGGGATTTGTTTGTTATAATGACATTGGATACAGTTGTCTGATATTGTCTTTGATGATTGAAAATATGATTTAAAAATAAAAAATTGTTTTGGAAATTTACGTTGTTACATTCTGGACCAAGAACTTCTTCATTTTCTTCGCGGGGACGAAATGGATCTTTTTCAATATTCAATGATCTAACAACCATTGGGGTGCTTAAAGGATTGACATTGGCCATATTGAAATGTTTCAGGGCTCTTTCTGTATAATTTGATTGATGCACAAGTATTTCGTTAGGCATATGCTCAATTTGCAAACCAAAACAATATTTGGTTTTTCCAGGATCTTTCATTTCAAATTCTTTCTTTAAAAGTTCAATCACTTCAAGGATTTCTTTATTCGTTCCAATGATGTTTAGATCGTCAACATAGACCAATATAATCACATACCCAGATGTTGTTTTCTTAATGAATACACATGGACAAATAGTGTTATTTTTATAACCCTTGCTTTTCAAATAATCGCTTAAACAATTGTACCACATGCGTCTAGATTGCTTTAACCCATACAAAGATCTTTGCAATTTTATAAAATACATTTATTTGGGTTTTGCACTTAATGCTTCAGGCATTTTAAATCCTTTAGGAATTTTCATATAGATATCACTATCAAGTGATCCATAGAAGTAAGCTCTAAGAACATCCATAAGATGCATCTCTAAATTTTTAGAGACCGCCAAGTTGATTAAATACCTAAAAGTGGTTGCATCCTTTAACGGTGAATAAGTTTCCTTATAATCAATTTCAGGTCTTTGAGAGAAACCTTGAGCCACAAGCCTAGCCTTGTATCTTACAATTTCGTCTTTCTCATTTTTTTTTCGTACGAAGATCCATCTATACCCTAATGGTTTCACAACTCCAGGTGTAAGGATAATGGCCCCAAAAACCTTTCTCTTGTTAAGAGAATTTAATTCAACTTGCATAACATCCTTCCATTTTGGCCAATTATTTCTTCTTTGACATTCAATGACAGATTGTGGTTCGGGATCATCATTCGCAACATCACATGCAACTGAATAAGAAAATATTGCAATTATATTATCAATTTCATTTTGGTCACATATTCTATTTTTTTTACCATAATTTAGTGCAACGTCTTCCTTTCCTGGGGGATTTTGATATTTCGTGTTTCTCCAGGAACACTTTCCTCATAATCTAGTGCATTTTCTACTCCTCCTCTTTTTCATGGGTTCTTATCCATAGAACGAAATGGTCTTCCACGCTTCAGGCATGTTTTAGACTCTTGATAAAGAAGGCTCATGCCATGAAACCTCCTTTTCTATAATCTCCTTTTTTCCTCCTAATGATGGGAAATTTGCATCATCAAATTGGCAATCAGCTAGGGGTGTTGTGAAAACATCACTTGTTAAAGGTTCAAGATATCTTATAATAGAGACTGACTCATAACCAACATATATTCTCTACCTTCTTTGAGGACCCATTTTTGTCCGTTGTGGTGGTGCAATGGGGACATATATTGCACACCCAAAAATTCTCAAATGGGATATATTTGGCTCTTGATCAAAAGCAAGTTGTAGGGGAGAATATACATGATATGAACCTGACCTCATGCGTATCAATGATCCAACATGTAAGATTGCATGGCCCCAAACAGAAACAGGAAGCTTGGTCCTCATTATAAATGGTCTAGCTATTAGCTGGAGACGTTTAATCAGTGATTCAGCTAAACCATTTTGTGTGTGTACACGAGGAACTGGCTGTTCAACAACAATTTCCTACAGACATACAATAGTCATTAAATGCTTGTGAAGTAAATTCACCAGCATCATCAAGTCTCACCATTTTGATATACTAAGGGAAATGTGCTCTTAATTTAATAATTTGAGCAAGAAACTTTGCAAATGCCATATTACGAGTTGATAATAGGCAAATATGAGACCATTTGCTGGATGCATCTATTTAGATCATAAAGTATCTAAACGGTCCAGATGGTGGATGAATTGGTCCACATATATCACCTTGATTTCTTTCTAGAAATCTAGGCCCTTTCAACTTCCATTGGAGAATGTTTTATAATTAACTTTCCAAGGGAAAAAGATGTACATGATCTTATGCTACTGGATTGAGGGAACTTCTGTTCCTTTAATGGGTGCCCATGCGTATTCTCAATAACCCTTCGCATCATTGTTAATCATGGGTGGCCCAACCTATTATGTCATAAACTGAATGTCCTAGGATCACAGTTTTTCCTTTGACTACCATATTTGATTCAATTATATGTATATATGTATAATTAGACCAGAATCAAGTGTTGGTAGTTTTTCAAGCACATGGTTTTTGTCTATAATATACATATATTTCTTATTTTTAATGGTCATAGTTTTTGTTTCATATCCTTTGAAATATATGTCATTGAAACTTAGTAAGTTTCTATTAGACTTTGGATAAAATAGGCATTTTCTATACAAAAGCTTGTACCATTCAGTAATATAAAATGGGCTTTCCCAGTTCCCTCTATCAAGTCTGCAGGACCTGATATTGTATGTATGATTGTTTTTATTGGTACTAGTTTTGAAAAATATTTCTTTGATTTTAGAATAGTATGTGTACTACCACTATCTGCTATACAAAGATCTCCAACCTTTTCTTGATGTTGTGCTCCAGTTGGACTCATATTAAGCTTCACATATGAAAGAAATAATAAGCCAATAAAAATAATCACAATAATTATTATAAAGAAGGTTCATTTATTGTAGGAAAGACATTACATGAAAAACAAAGGAAGGAAAAACAGGTTTACTAGAACAATAATAGAAACTTTTAGTTTATGTCTTCCATGTCATTGCAGAAATCAGCAATAGTTAGCAGAGTGCATTGAACATTATCAATGAGGTTTGTTTCTTTTCCTTTTCCTTTAATGGACTCTTAATAAAGTTGACAAAGATCTGCAGGTGTGCGACAGGTCCTTGACCAATGGCTTGTGCTACAACATCTATAACATGAACCATCAGATTTCTGGGATGTCCCAACATCATGCCTTGCTACTTTGCCTTATCTTGTGTATGGACATTGTTTCTTTGTGAAGATTGGTAATTATTCCTTTTCTGGCCATGAACACGATTATTACCTTGTCCACGACCAACATTATAGTTTTGGTTATGGCTTTGGTTTCGATTAAAATAGCCATGGTCTCGTCCTCGACCACGACTACGCCCTCGTCCACGTGTATTGTTTCAATGACCATCAATATTTGCAGCATTTGCTTAAGGAAGTGCTACTGATCCCGTTGGACGATATTCATGGTTTTTCATCAAGAGATCATTGTTTTTCTCTGCAACAAGCAGGCATGCATTCAGTTCAGAATATTTTGTGAACTTTTGCAACTGATATTGTTGCATCAAGGTAATGTTTGTTGCATGAAACGTGGAGTAAGTTTTCTCCAATATATCTTCACCAGTAACTTCTTGTCCACAATACTTGAGTTGTGAACATATTCTGAACAAAGCTAAGTTGTATTCATTTACTTTCTTGAAGTCTTGAAACCTCAGTGTTCTCCATTCATCTCTAGCATTTGGAAGTATAACTTCCTTTTGATGATCAAATCTTTCTTTCAAGAGATTCCAGAGAATACTTAGATCAGTAATATCAAGATATTCAAATCTCAACACTTCATCAATATGCTTACGAAGGAAAACTTGTACTTTCACCTTGTCTTGTGCCAAACAATTATTAAATTCATATAATAGCATTTGAGTTTCCCATGGTCTCAAGATGCATTTTTACATCTATCATCCATGGCACATACTTTTTCCCACTAACTTCAAGTGTTGCAAACTTCAGCTTTGCAATGTTGGACATATTGTAGCTATAAATTTAAACAAAATTACAAGATGAAAACTAAAATCCATATATTTCAATATGTATTGCACAATACAGAAGCGGGAGAAGAATCATCTCATACAAGACTAAGAAAGGATAAAATAGATTAGGATAAAATACATTTGGCCTGAGATTGAAAAAGAGAAAGCTAAGTGTTATGGTCATTATAGTTGCGAGAATCACAATTGGATAAATCATTTTGATCTTGATAACCTTGATTAGGATAGATGTGATTTTGACTTGATTAGAGCTTTCGTGTTGATAACGTGTTACAAATTCGACGTAATTAAAACTAAAACTAACAAAACTAAACTAAAACATTATAAAATAAAAGAAGGAGATTTGAGAGGATTCTTGAATACTTAGAAGATTGTATTCAAGATGGTGTGTTTATTATTTTCACATTTGATGGGTATTTATACTACATATCATCATATTCTTATATTATCAAACTAGTAACTAAATAGTTAAAGGAAACTATTTGAAGGGTGAAAAATGTTCATCCACATGCTATGTCTGATTCAATAATTTCATTTATTTTATAACTATATATATATATATATATATATATATATATATATATATATAAGACTGTTCACTTGAGATTAAAAAAAATATAGATCTTGATATTCAACCTCAGCCACCTATTTCTCATTTGCAGCTCTAACGATCCAGCATACCGGCAACAACAGTGTATGCCTAAGCATAAATGATTATTTGGAAGAGAGGCATAATCATATATTATTATTTATACGTATATGCCTAATCATAAATGATTATACATATATGTCTGTTCACAGTTCGAGTAATCAGATATGATTATGACAGTTGATGGAAGAAGAAGCGGTAGTGGCAGAGCTGGCGGTGGTATAAGTGATGGAGGTGGCAGTGGTAGTAGTGGTGGTAGTGGTGGTGGTGGTGGTGCTTGTGGTGGTAAGCATGGTGACGGAGTAGAAACGAACAAACGACACTATATAACCATTTTTGATTATAACAGACCTGCTGTGCCGGTATGCCGGACAGTTAGATCGACAGATGTGAAATATGTGGCTGACGTTGAATCTCAAGACCTCTTTATTTTTAATCACAATGGAACCTACCTCTTATATATATATATATATATATATATATATATATATATATATATATATATATATATATATATATATATACGATTGGAGTTTAAAAACCTTAAACGATTGCGATGAAAACATTACGCAAAACGATGTAGTATGATGGGTTAGGTCCTTAAGCTTATATAAGGTTGTTAGCTATATTTACTTTACCATATATATATATATATATATATATATATATATATATATATATATATATATATATATATATATATGGTAAAGTAAATATAGCTAACAACCTTATATAAGCTTAAGGACCTAACCCATCATACTACATCGTTTTGCGTAATGTTTTCATCGCAATCGTTTAAGGTTTTTAAACTCCAATCGTTGATCTGATTTACTTCCAAGATTTTTGGGCATTCACAATTATTTTTCTCCTAAGCCATTCCATTTAGTATATGAAGCCCATCAGGAGGTATTCGAAAGAAATACGTGATGTAAAAGAAAGATCGTGGTGAAAGTCCAAAATTTTTGGAAATAAATCAAGTTACGGGGTTGAAGTTTAACAACAATGGTCGATTACAATGCAAATATGACACAAAACGACGTATTATGATGGACTTAGGTACATAAGCTTATATAAGGCTGTTAGGTATACCGTATATTCACTTTACCGATATATATATATATATATATATATATATATATATATATATATATATATATATATATATATATATATATAAAAGGAATGGTTCACTTGAGATTCTAAAAAAAATAAGATCTTGATATTCTCATTTGCCGCTCTAATGCTCCAGCGTACCAGCATCAGTGGAGTATGCCGAATCATAAATGATTATATGGTGGAGAATTATAATCATATATGATTATAAATGTTGATACATATATGTCTAATCATAAAGGATAATACATATATGTTTGTTCACAAAGTTGTTAATCGTGGTTAATGGAGGAGGAGGTGGTGGTGGCAGAGGTGGTGGTAGTATAGTTGACGAGGTGACAGTAAGGTGGGCGGTTGGTGGAGGGGTGGTGTTGTTGGTGGTTGTGGTGGCGGTGGCAGTTGTGGTGGTGGAGAAGGCGGTGGAGGAAAAAAGAACGGGCGATGCTACATAATTATTTATAATTATAAACTCTTCGGTTATGCCGGTACACCGAAGGGTTTGAGCGGCAAATGAGAAATATATGGTTGTGGCTGAATATCAAGATCTCTAATTTTTTTTAATATCAAGATTAGTATTTTTTAAGATATATTAAATATTTAAATAATTTCATTAATAATTTAGGGTCTCCGTCTAGTCCGAGTAATCATTTAACCTCAGTTGACCGTCGAGCTACTGTCGAATGATTTTTACAACCTTGATATATATATATATATATATATATATATATATATATATATATATATATATATATATATATATATATATATATATATATATATATACATAAAGGTTGTAAAAATCGTTCGACAGTAGCTCGGCGGTCGACTAACGTTAAAGGATTATTCGGACTAGGCGGGGATTAATCGGGGACCCTAAATTACTAGAAAATTTATTTAAAATTTTAATACATCTTGAAAAAATAAGTATTTGAAATTTTAAAAATTTGAAAATGTTAGTATAATATTTTAAAATTTAAAAACTTAAAATTTTAAAAATTTAAAATTTTGGTGTAATATTCAAAAATTACAAAATTTGAATTTTTTAAATATTTTCCGCCAATGACTACCAAGGACCGCCATGTCCGAGTTTGACCGATTTTGAACAATTTCCGTCAAGCACCCTAATCGTAATCAGATCAACGCCGTCAAACGATTAATTGGCCACTAAGACCGATTTCTGCAACACTAATATATATATATATATATATATATATATATATATATATATATATATATATATATATATATATATTATACAAACCTTAATATTTCTAAAAGTAGATTAAGACGTCCAAATATTTAAGCTAATAGTACAAGTGTTCCTTTGAAATATAGTAGCTTTTACTAAGTTTTCTTTAATATCTGACGAGTCAATGTTGAATCCTGAGATCTCGGTAAATACTGCCAACCTTCCTCGTATTTCTGTTGATCGAGTCTATAGCCATCCAGTGCACGCTTCCCATTCCCCATATGTGAAACCCTGATCTGCCCATCACCCACCGTCTCAATCACCATTAGCCCCCACCCCCAACGATTCGCTTTCTCTTTATCCCTTTGTTAAATCCCTTATTACAGATGTATATCTATCCCCCCTTCATTTGGAATCAACAATTTGTCTCTATAGAACATGCTCTCTCTCTACCATCTCGCCTCTAACTAAGCACTCAGAACCCTAAACCCAACTCTCATCAGCGGCGACCATTAAACGATCACGGTCTTCACCGCCACTGAACTGCCCCACCACCACCACCACTACCAATCATCTCACCATTGTTCACTTCACCACCATTAAGGTAATCAACAATACCGTGGATGTTCACTTTTTGTCACTATACTTGATTTCTCCTGTTATCTTCTGCATGTACGTTTTTCTCCAACAATAACTTAGACTTTTCTAATCCGTTAAAGTGGTTAATGAATTTCTCATTTTTCCTGTGTATCTTAGTTTCCGACAATGGTAGATGTCTTTGAGAAATTTCAATATGTTATACGATGCCTATACACTTCACAAGCGTGATTTTGAAGTCCATTACTTTGAAATTTTACCTATTATACTAATATATTATTAAATTATCGTAACTATAATCACAGAATCAGAAAGGAGTGTTTTCAATCGAAACTGGAATCGAAAATGAAAACATGCACGCTAAGGATTTATTATCGTGCTTCAGAGTCCGATATCAAAATTGCATTTAAAAAGCATAATTTGAAGGTACTTCTTAACGTTCTGGTTATTAGTTCTTCTAAATAACTGACATTTGTTTCTTTTGTATTTTGGAAACCTAAAGGTCAATGATGAATAAATGGAATCTGATTTTGCTTTGACTTGATGTAAGGTAATGTATCTAAGTTCTATGGCTAAAATTTTACTTATCTAACCTAATAAATGAAAATCAATTTTGCCAAATGTCATGTTTTCATTGAATTTAACACATATCATTTTCTAAGAGTTTTTGAATTATTTTTTTCATTTGTCATTTTCTTGAATTTCTCATTTTCTTAAATTTAAAATCCAGAATTTAATGAGATTTGTATATGTAAAGTAGATCATTCCAATAAATTTTATAATAAATGCATTACACTTTTCAAATCTCATATATTATATATTAAATTACTTACTTCATTTATTATATCTTTTATATTTATATAAAATATTACTTTAAAAAATATGTAATGCTTATAAGTTTATATTAAAATTTTCTTTTTTATAATCTCGTATAATATACGGGTCTCACACCTAGGCATGTGGAAATTACCAGATACTCGAATTACCCGCCTGATTTTTTTGGGTATCGGGTAAATCGGGTCGGGTAAATCGGGTATCGGGTTAATTTTTTCGAGTAATCGGGTAACCCGATTTTTTTTCAGGTCGGGTATAGGGTACGTTTGTTGGGTTTCGTGTATACCCGAATTACCCGAATTATTTTAAAAATTCCTTTTTTTGTTTTTTTTCGTTGAGCTTGTACTAGTATTTATTGCAACTAACAAACTCATTATCTTAACGAAACTTCAGAAAATAGCAAAACTTATGGCTACAATTATCTTAAACATTTTAAACTTTTAAATAAGATCTTTACGTATATGTTTTTTAACATCTTATTATATTAGATTAAGTTGTTAAAAGATTAAATGATATCTCAAGTATTATTGACAAAAAAATCTCAATGTTCAAAGTTTGAGTAACTTCGTTTATGCATTGTTTGTTTATATAAACAAGACTAATAGAGCATGACATATTTATTTCATTAAATTATTTTTCAGGTGCCATTTGAAAAAAAATTATATATTTCGGGTAATACCCAAATTACCCAAACCCAACCCACTAACGACTTACCCAAACCCGAATTACCCGAATTTAATTTGGGTCGGGTAATGGGTAATACCCGAATTATATATTCCGCGTAATACCAGAATTACCCGAAACCTAAAAAAATTACCCGATCAACACCTCTACTCACACCTAGTCTTCTAATATATTGGTTTTGGAAGGCTTTATTTATAATTATATTGTTTATGTCTTACTTATGTTGTTCTTGATTTCACGACCACACAAATTTGGGTAAGTATATACTTTCATTCAAACAAAGCGTTATGTAGATTGGTTGGCACATACATGAAAATTCACCTCAATTTTAAAGATTTGTATGGGTGTTATACTCGAAATATAAGGAGATGGAATTCTCAAACTTTTGAGATGGTGTCTTCAATATTTCAGTAGCGTAAAACTGCACTTGGTTTTGATTCCAAAGGTATACTTTCATCTTTTACAATATGATATTTTTTATCAGTTTTAAATGGTATGCATCATTTAATAATTAAAGATCTTAATATAATTTTTATGATATAAAAGTTATTGATCGGAGCAATTGAAGATTAAAGAGTTGCATTTAAACAAAGGTTGTGAGCCACTTTGGAACCTTATGCAGTAAGTTTCTCCTTTTTACCCTCCTTTTGTAATTTTGTACCTATTTATGGGTAAACTCAATAATTCATACATGCATCGTCCTACTACTTTCTCAATTGGCTTGAACATATAAATTTTTTTCATATATGTATTTTCAGGTTACATTGTGTTTCTCATAGAGTAATGTGGATCAAATGAAAATGCAAGGAAGAGTGGTCAAAAAGGGAAAAGAGTCCTCCTCTCTCCCCACATTACCCAACTTATTCTTGAAAGGAAAAGAGGAAAATTTCAGGATGATGGCATTATTGATAGAAAATTTCTATCTATAAGCTTTTTTTATTCAGTCTTTTATAGTTACTTCAGTATAGACATTGATTTTCTGAACATCGATATCTTCTTTTAACCTCTAAACCATACTTGTAGCATTTTATAATATTTTTAATCACTTCTCTTATATTTCTTGGTCTTTTTTGTTGTGTTTACAGCTAAAATCAATTGGTGCAAAGTAACACATTGAGTTTTTTTTGTTGCCAACACAACACAGAATTGAAAACCTCTGTTATGGATGTTATGGATATCATGGATGATGGCGGATGGTGCTCCAAACCGAGACAAGCAAAGTCTTTTCAAGATAATCATCCAGTTTTAATGGTTAACAACATTTTTATTTTGTAAGCTCTTTGATTTTATATTTATTTAATTTTCATAAAAGTATTTATTTTGTTGCAGCTTCTAAAAATGATACAAGATTTTATATATTATTATTTTTTACTATGGGACTTATCTTTTCGTTTAATCAGTTTTTGACTATGGGACTTTTCTTATGATTTAAAAAGATCATGAGGTTTTGCATAAAGATCCGGGATAATGTTTGTTAATTTTAGTTTTATCATGTATGTCTTGACTTTGTAAGTTTTAACAGTCTAATTTGATCACTGAACTGATGGATGAACTCATCAGGATATGAAATTCGTGTGACATGTTGGCTATCTTTATATCAGTTTTATGCTTTTCATGTTTCCTTTGCAGGTATGATATATCAACCGACACAAATTAAAAAACTCAAGACTGAAGTTGACTAAAAAGTCAAGGCTTTGTACTTCACCTTATGTTTTCCATCTTTCTTCAAATACTCATCCTCTTCATCTTTCTTAAGCTGAGTTATGATCGATTTTGGCCAAAACAGATCCAAATAGAGAAATAAATGATAATAAATGTCCCTGATATGAAACTATGCTCAATTTGTTGTGTTTCTTTCAATTTTTGTATTTTCATTTGTCATTAGATGCCAAATTTTGTTTGTATTTGAATGTTATGTAACCAAGACTACAAGTAGCTCTTTTGCTTCACAGATCCCTTCATTATGGTATTTTTATGTTTTTGTTTTAAAAATATCAAATATTATGACAAGTTATGTGATGATTATGGAGTTTAGGAAATTGGTTAACTTGGTAAATCAGGTATGTGTTGTTTGTGTGATGTGTATCTGAACGAAGGTATAGTCCTCTTTAATAAATCAAAATCTTTTTGCCATATGTCATGTTCTCATTCATTTGGACACATGTCATTTTCTAGAATTTTTGAATTTTCTATTTTCCACTTGTCATTTTATTGTATTTTTCATTTTATTAAATTAAAAATTCACATTTAATATGTAAGGTAATATATATATATATATATATATATATATATATATATATATATATATATATATATATATATATATATATATATATATATATATAAAAGGTATTTATTATAAAGGGTTTATATATGTAATGTATTCAATGTATTAAAGCTCATTAATTTTAATAATTTAGAACTTTTTTCATTTTTCTTATAAATTCAAACTTCTCAAATTGTTAAAATTTCATATGTAATTTATTTTAAATAAACTCATGTAATATATGGGTCTCACACCTAGTTCTGTAATAAAAAGATACAAACTTTTTGTTTTTATATCTTGCATGCAACCCTTTTAATTTTGGGCTAAATGCAAGATATAGAAACATATTTCACTTAATTTTTCAATATGTGGTTGAAACCAACGTTATTAGTAAAAAGAATAGGAGAATGCCACACATTAAAAGGGTGACATACATATTTCATTTTGAAGTTACAAATTTATGATACTCTGATGTGTGTATGCATATAATCTGATGCGGGTCTCTGTTTATGTGTATAATCTTATGTAGGTCTCCAGGTATTATCTGCTGACCCTACTATCTTTTTTTTAATTTGGGTAAAACGATAATCATTAGAGATTGTGCTATTTGGGGAAATATATTCAACAAATGATATTATTTAATGCGATTTTAAGTATTTCATAATTGGCTTAGTCTGGAAAGCATATATGTATTTATAAATTAAATCTTAGATGCGTTTGTAAAATTTACCATGGGATCAACAAATTGCTACACTTATGGTTTATTTCTGGAACATGAAAATTATTTTTGTTTGTTACATGCTTATAGTTTTTTGTTGTTATTTTTTAATTATTTTGGTGGTTTTTTGATGTCGAAGAGTGTGAATGTGAAGGAAATATATATTTTAGAGATTTTGTCCCCTATAATTATGTCCATGTTAACTTCCCATTTTAAAAAATAAATAAAAATAAATATTAATGTATTAGTTTAAGTATATCAAACATATTATGACTTTTATGTTTGACCGGAAGAAAATATTAATGAAAATGTTGCCAATTAATTCAGTTACTTTGAGTGTCAGATTTTGAATTTATTTTTTAAAATTTTAAAATTTCAAATATTACATCAAAACTTTCAAATTTTCTAAATTTTAAATATTACACCAAAGTTTTAAAACTTCAAATATTTATTTTCGTAGGATATATAAATATTTGAATCAATTTTTAAAAAATTACTTGTATACAAAATAAGTAAACAAAAATAAAAAAATGTAATGTTTATTAATTTTGTTAGAAGATAGGCGATACTCAATTTTTAAAAAATAATTTCTAATACTACCTTTGTCCCAAATTAATTGTCCACATTTGACTTTTCAAGTCTTTATTCTACACTTTGATCTTAAATATTTTTTTTTTGAGAGATAATACTTGATGCAAAATATATGAACAAATTGTATTTTAAATTTTTTTTCATTGTTATAAGTTTCATTAAGTAATATATAACACAAATAAAAATATTTAAGGTCAAAGTTGAAGAAAAAAGATTTCAAAAGTCAAAAGTTGACAATTAATTTGGGATTGAGGGAATACAATTAAGGATCTCTGCCTAAGTGCCGATTCGTTACTTGACATTAGTTGGCCGTCTAGCCCAATTAATGGTCTCCACATAGACGTCGATTTATCAGTTACCCTGAATGTTGTAAAAAAAACAATATAAATCATAATTATATCGAAAAACAAAGATTTAATCGTGTTTTTTCTCAATATTGTACATTTATACAAATACAACAATAAACATTTATTTTTATTCAAGAACAACACTTTATTTTTTAACGAAAAACATTAACATACTTCTATTTTTAATTAAATAAAAAGGGACATTTCTGAATTACAAATAAACGTGGAAAGAAAACGTTTCATCAACAAAACAATTTATGTTCCTTGAAATATAACATATTTTCGAATTGAAATAATTGCCGTCCGCCGCTTTATGCGGGTAACGGCTAGTGTGTGTGTCTATATATATATATATATATATATATATATATATATATATATATATATATATATATATATATATAAGACTGCTTTTAATGTTCCTTATGGTACCCCTGGGCCTTCTCTGATACCATAAGGAACAGAGAAGGCCCAGGGGTACCATATAGTTATGCCTAAATACAGTCATAGGATTATTTACAATAACAAATAATTTGATTTGAAACGAAAAGGTATACCGAGTCAATGACAAACAGCCCTAACAACGCCAAACTTTGGCTAAAAAAGCGGGCAACATCACGACTAATGGTAAAACATTTCAAATTAAATTACATGTTATCAACCTAGACTTTTGTATTACAAATAACTATATGATACCCGAAGGTTTCTACTAGATTAGTAAAGCCATAATTTCATGAGATTACTTTAACACTTAAAAGGGTTTAGCCTATCATTAGGCTGGTACAAACAATAATAAAGTATGAATAATGAAAACTTACAAGAATTAGGGGAAAACACAATCAGCGTAAGATGGATGCACCAGTAGTACTTTAAAACTTATTTTATTGCTTCAGAATATTTTTACAAGAGAGAGTAAGCAAAGGATAGGAAGAACTCTTCCAAGATACCCAGTATGTAAACATAATAGCCTGTATATATAGGCCCGGACTTCAAACAAAAATTAAAAACTATAAAATGTTACAGAATAATAATTGAGTGCACTATCGAGTGCATTGTGACAACTGGCTGATAAGATGCCTCTATTATTGTTGCTTTATAAAAGCAAATAACAGGTGTAGGAGTTTTCACCGTAAACTTATTAAGTTTTTGTCTTCTTCTTTTGTAGCTTTTCCAATATTATATCTTCAATAGTGGCAAAAGCATCTTCGACCGTAAATTCATCCATGATGTCATTGTTATCATCAATTGGCTGAGATTCGCCTGCAAGACAATTATCATCATTGCCTGTAGATAACATGGAGCTGTCTGATGATTGTTTATTGATGTTTTGAAGCAGATCTTCTTTCATTTGACGGAAATATGTCTTGATAATTTCATCTTTTGATGGCGAGGAATTTCCCTGTGCTCTGATGGAGTTCAATGCTTTTTCATAAGGATTAAAACTGTTGGATTGTTCCTTATGGGATAAAAATTCTTTTTGGGATTTATATTTTGAAATTGCTTGATTGATATTATCAATCGTTTGTTTAGAATTTATCTCATTTGAGACCGGATCTTTTTGCAACATCTTTGCCCAAAATTTTGTAAGGTATGACCTTCGTAAAGATGGGAACTGATTGGGACTATAATCTACTTCTGGGATCCATTTCCAGATCCAAGGAATTGAAAACTCTACGAAAAAATGGAGAGTAGGTATTACTTCTCTTCCCCCATTGGAATGTTCAAGAGCTTCCTTATATTTAGGAGCTACATGTAACCATTCAACATATAAAGATTTGAATGGTTCAGGCAGAATTTGAACACTTGGACCATATGATGTCCACCATTGTGTAAACCAATTTGGCAACCTTTGTTTATAAACTTGGTCACATATTTTGAAAAACCAAGAATGCTTCTTTTTTGGATTTTCATAAAGAAAAGCTTTATAAAAGCTATCGATATAATCCCAGAAATTGTATTTTATTAAGATTTTTTGTTCAGGGTGGAGAAATTCTCTTTCCCTGAGGGTACTTAAACCCCATTCTTCTGCAGATATAATCTTCTTGAATATTACTTTGCTAAAGTTATGAACTCTTTTATCTCCTGCAGAGGAGAAATGTGAAATTTCACATGTACCTGTAGAAATTAGTATATTCTCGTAATAATTTCGTGATTTATAAGAACATGCTGCGTATGACGCAGTATCCAGATATCTGGAAAATAAATTCCATGGATCATTATTATCCTTAAAATATAGCATGATATCCTTTTCCTCCAAAAGAATTATCAAATCTTTGTGAGGGGTTAAAATATATTCTGAGGAATCATCATTGTCTTCCTCTGAAACTATTTTTGAGAAAGAAGGATTATTATCCTTCTGTTGCTTTAAGAATTGTTGGAAAGCCGAGTATAGTGGATCTCCAGGTTTTGGCATATTGGATGATGAAGGTTGAGAAGCAATATTTTCAGCCAATAATAAATTTTTTCCCTGTTGAATAAGAGGATATGATCCTCTTCCTCTGCCACCCCTATTAGGGTAGCCACCTCTTCCCTTATTGGGGATCATCCTGCAAAATTCAATTCAAAAGTAGAATAAGTTTATTCTCCAAAAACCTAAGATGAGCTCTTAGGCCTATAAGTCTGAATCTTAATAAACTAATTCGCTTAGTATGGCGAATATTATGAAGGATATTTGTGTCTGTTGTTGGCATATTATCCAATAAGTTGGTTAATTCAACTTCAGTTTCTTGAATTGAGTTTCTCGTATTGGAAACATCATTTGATAATTGTGTTAAATGCATATTGCTCATTTAAAAACTCTCTAGTTAGAAAATCAGGAAGACTATTATCTTCACCTTTTCTATATATTATTGTAAAATCAAATGGTGCTAAATGAGCTTGCCATCTGGCAAACATTTGTTTAGACACATCATGTTTAAAATCTTTATTAAACATAAATTTTGCTGCTTGACAATCAGTAATTACAGTAAATTGTTGATTGTAAAGATCATCTTGAAATTTTAAAACACATTTTACTATTGCTAGGATTTCCTTGGCAGTAGTAGCATAATTCTTTTGAGATTCAGACCATTTTCCTGAATAAAATCTAACTAAATATACTTCTTGTTTATTACTTGGATTAATTTGTTTTAAGACCCCTCCATAACCTATATTGGAGGCATCGGTTTCAACAATTTTTTCCCAATTTGGATTTGCTAAAGACAAACAAGGTAACAATTTTACTTTTTCTTTTATTCTTTGGACTGCTTGAGTATGAAGATCAGTCCATGGGACAGGTTTCTTTTTTAGTCTATCATATAAGATAGCCGTATCTTTAACTAAATCTTTATAAAAAGAAGATATATAATTTAAACTTCCTAAAAATCTTTGTAATTGAGTTTTATCAATAATTTTGTCAGGAAATTTAGAAGCAAACTCTATACTTCTATTTATTGGAATTATATGTCCTTTTTCTATATTATGGCCAAGAAATCTGATTTTGGATTGAAATAAAACCATTTTGGGTTGGGATATAACCAAACCATTTTTTTCTATGATTTGTTGAAAAAGGTTTAAATGTGTAAAATGATCTTCAATGGTTTTAGAAAAAACTAAAATATCATCGATATAAACTATCATGCAATTGCTATGAGGATAAAAAATATCATTCATAATATTCTGAAATTCAGAAGGTGCATTTTTTAAACCAAATGGCATAACATTCCATTCATATTGACCAAAAGGAACATTAAAAGCAGTCTTATATCGATCCTTTTCATCAATTTGAATTTGCCAATATCCTTTTTGGCAATAACTAATATCAAAAATAAGACTGTTGGAAAGCCGAGTATAGTGGATCTCCAGGTTTTGGCATATTGATATAAGATCATATCGATATAAGATCTATATTCTTCATTTATCTGATTTTTAACATTATTTCTATTATTCCTTTTGAACATGTGAAAATTCATTTGGAAAATAAGTGTTAAATAATCTTATGAAACACATGACTCTGATACCATAAGGAACAGAGAAGGCCCAGGGGTACCATATAGTTATGCCTAAATACAGTCATAGGATTATTTACAATAACAAATAATTTGATTTGAAACGAAAAGGTATACCGAGTCAATGACAAACAGCCCTAACAACGCCAAACTTTGGCTAAAAAAGCGGGCAACATCACGACTAATGGTAAAACATTTCAAATTAAATTACATGTTATCAACCTAGACTTTTGTATTACAAATAACTATATGATACCCGAAGGTTTCTACTAGATTAGTAAAGCCATAATTTCATGAGATTACTTTAACACTTAAAAGGGTTTAGCCTATCATTAGGCTGGTACAAACAATAATAAAGTATGAATAATGAAAACTTACAAGAATTAGGGGAAAACACAATCAGCGTAAGATGGATGCACCAGTAGTACTTTAAAACTTATTTTATTGCTTCAGAATATTTTTACAAGAGAGAGTAAGCAAAGGATAGGAAGAACTCTTCCAAGATACCCAGTATGTAAACATAATAGCCTGTATATATAGGCCCGGACTTCAAACAAAAATTAAAAACTATAAAATGTTACAGAATAATAATTGAGTGCACTATCGAGTGCATTGTGACAACTGGCTGATAAGATGCCTCTATTATTGTTGCTTTATAAAAGCAAATAACAGGTGTAGGAGTTTTCACCGTAAACTTATTAAGTTTTTGTCTTCTTCTTTTGTAGCTTTTCCAATATTATATCTTCAATAGTGGCAAAAGCATCTTCGACCGTAAATTCATCCATGATGTCATTGTTATCATCAATTGGCTGAGATTCGCCTGCAAGACAATTATCATCATTGCCTGTAGATAACATGGAGCTGTCTGATGATTGTTTATTGATGTTTTGAAGCAGATCTTCTTTCATTTGACGGAAATATGTCTTGATAATTTCATCTTTTGATGGCGAGGAATTTCCCTGTGCTCTGATGGAGTTCAATGTTTTTTCATAAGGATTAAAACTGTTGGATTGTTCCTTATGGGATAAAAATTCTTTTTGGGATTTATATTTTGAAATTGCTTGATTGATATTATCAATCGTTTGTTTAGAATTTATCTCATTTGAGACCGGATCTTTTTGCAACATCTTTGCCCAAAATTTTGTAAGGTATGACCTTCGTAAAGATGGGAACTGATTGGGACTATAATCTACTTCTGGGATCCATTTCCAGATCCAAGGAATTGAAAACTCTACGAAAAAATGGAGAGTAGGTATTACTTCTCTTCCCCCATTGGAATGTTCAAGAGCTTCCTTATATTTAGGAGCTACATGTAACCATTCAACATATAAAGATTTGAATGGTTCAGGCAGAATTTGAACACTTGGACCATATGATGTCCACCATTGTGTAAACCAATTTGGCAACCTTTGTTTATAAACTTGGTCACATATTTTGAAAAACCAAGAATGCTTCTTTTTTGGATTTTCATAAAGAAAAGCTTTATAAAAGCTATCGATATAATCCCAGAAATTGTATTTTATTAAGATTTTTTGTTCAGGGTGGAGAAATTCTCTTTCCCTGAGGGTACTTAAACCCCATTCTTCTGCAGATATAATCTTCTTGAATATTACTTTGCTAAAGTTATGAACTCTTTTATCTCCTGTAGAGGAGAAATGTGAAATTTCACATGTACCTGTAGAAATTAGTATATTCTCGTAATAATTTCGTGATTTATAAGAACATGTTGCGTATGACGCAGTATCCAGATATCTGGAAAATAAATTCCATGGATCATTATTATCCTTAAAATATAGCATGATATCCTTTTCCTCCAAAAGAATTATCAAATCTTTGTGAGGGGTTAAAATATATTCTGAGGAATCATCATTGTCTTCCTCTGAAACTATTTTTGAGAAAGAAGGATTATTATCCTTCTGTTGCTTTAAGAATTGTTGGAAAGCCGAGTATAGTGGATCTCCAGGTTTTGGCATATTGGATGATGAAGGTTGAGAAGCAATATTTTCAGCCAATAATAAATTTTTTCCCTGTTGAATAAGAGGATATGATCCTCTTCCTCTGCCACCCCTATTAGGGTAGCCACCTCTTCCCTTATTGGGGATCATCCTGCAAAATTCAATTCAAAAGCAGAATAAGTTTATTCTCCAAAAACCTAAGATGAGCTCTTAGGCCTATAAGTCTGAATCTTAATAAACTAATTCGCTTAGTATGGCGAATATTATGAAGGATATTTGTGTCTGTTGTTGGCATATTATCCAATAAGTTGGTTAATTCAACTTCAGTTTCTTGAATTGAGTTTCTCGTATTGGAAACATCATTTGATAATTGTGTTAAATGCATATTGCTCATTTAAAAACTCTCTAGTTAGAAAATCAGGAAGACTATTATCTTCACCTTTTCTATATATTATTGTAAAATCAAATGGTGCTAAATGAGCTTGCCATCTGGCAAACATTTGTTTAGACACATCATGTTTAAAATCTTTATTAAACATAAATTTTGCTGCTTGACAATCAGTAATTACAGTAAATTGTTGATTGTAAAGATCATCTTGAAATTTTAAAACACATTTTACTATTGCTAGGATTTCCTTGGCAGTAGTAGCATAATTCTTTTGAGATTCAGACCATTTTCCTGAATAAAATCTAACTAAATATACTTCTTGTTTATTACTTGGATTAATTTGTTTTAAGACCCCTCCATAACCTATATTGGAGGCATCGGTTTCAACAATTTTTTCCCAATTTGGATTTGCTAAAGACAAACAAGGTAACAATTTTACTTTTTCTTTTATTCTTTGGACTGCTTGAGTATGAAGATCAGTCCATGGGACAGGTTTCTTTTTTAGTCTATCATATAAGATAGCCGTATCTTTAACTAAATCTTTATAAAAAGAAGATATATAATTTAAACTTCCTAAAAATCTTTGTAATTGAGTTTTATCAATAATTTTGTCAGGAAATTTAGAAGCAAACTCTATACTTCTATTTATTGGAATTATATGTCCTTTTTCTATATTATGGCCAAGAAATCTGATTTTGGATTGAAATAAAACCATTTTGGGTTGGGATATAACCAAACCATTTTTTTCTATGATTTGTTGAAAAAGGTTTAAATGTGTAAAATGATCTTCAATGGTTTTAGAAAAAACTAAAATATCATCGATATAAACTATCATGCAATTGCTATGAGGATAAAAAATATCATTCATAATATTCTGAAATTCAGAAGGTGCATTTTTTAAACCAAATGGCATAACATTCCATTCATATTGACCAAAAGGAACATTAAAAGCAGTCTTATATCTATCCTTTTCATCAATTTGAATTTGCCAATATCCTGATTTTAAATCAAATTTTGAAAATATGATTGTAGTATTTAATCTATCTATTAAATCTTTTTTATTTGGAATTGGATACCTAATCCATTTTAAAACTTTATTTAAAGGCTTATAATTTATTACTAGTCTAGGAATTCCTCTTTCTTGTTCTGAATGTTTATTAACATAAAAAGCAGTGCAAGACCAAGCTGATTTAGAAGGTCTAATTAAATTTTTGCTTAGTAAAGAAGATATTTCTTTTTTACAAAGATCCAAATAGTCGTGATTCATTTGACAAGGACGAGCCTTGGTTGGAATATTTCTTTCATCAAAATTGTCTTCATATGGAAGAGGAATTATATGTTTCTTTCTTTCCCAAAAGGCATTAGGATGATCGGAACATATTTTTAAAATAAATTTATTTCTTAAACTATTAATTTTTTCTTGTAACTTTGGATTTTGTAACTTTTCATCTATGTTAATTATTAAAATTTCTTCTTTTAAAAAATTTATTTGTTTCGTTTTCAAATCTATAAGATCTATCCAACGAGTAAAAGGCTTTGTAATGAATTCAAAAAATACTTCGTAATTTTGAAAATTGCCTAGGATTCCCTTTTCATTAACTCCAAACGGCAATATTTTTTGTAAAAATGGAGTGCCTAAAATAATTTCATTGTGGGACATATTCTTAATTATTGTAAAGTTTAGTGGAATACAAACTTTATTATTACAAATCTTTGCATTAGACAATTTATAACTGATATCCAATTTTTCTCCACTGACTGTGCGAATCACATGGGTGGATTTTTCAAAATATTTGACAGGAATTAAACCTTCCTGTATACAGTTTATATATGCCCCGCTGTCAACAAGAGCAATAAATTCTTTTCGATAGTATTCTCCAATTATTAATTTTATTTTGACATACCATTTTTGGGATGTAATTAATTCCATAGCACTTAAGAATTCATTCGACTCATTATTTGAAGTTGATGCTTTACTATTATGGGATTCTTTTTCAAGAGTAATGACTCTATTTTCTAACTTATTATGATTGTTTTTTAGAAAAATAATTTCATTTTTTAAATTATTGATTTCTTGTGTGTAATCCATGATGGTAGTATTTAATGAAATATTATTTTTCATTTTTAATCTTTGATCTATCTCTTTCATAGAATAAATTGGTTCATTAACCTGAGTATTTCTTTGATTATTTATGATTTGATCAATGATTTGTGATCTTAATTCGGAATCCTCTATATTTTTTAAAATAGATAAAATATCTTTATCTAAAACGTTTATTTGTAGATTATCCTGAAATTGTGATTGAATATTATATATTTCATCATCACATGAGCAATTATTTTTATCTATACAAGAGCAATTATTTTCTTCTTCTTCATTAGAACTACTTGATGTATAAATTTCTTCGTCAGACTTTATATTATTTATTTCATCATCAGATGAGGATTCTTCCGAGTTATTTAAAAGAATTTCTTTTAATTTCTCTTTCATATTATCATCTAAATTTAAGTTATTTATCTTTTTCTTTATTTTACATTTATTGGCAAAATGACCAATTCGACCACATTTATAACAAGTTGGTGGATTATCTTTCTTCTTTTTATTATGTTTTTCTTTTCTAAAAGACTTTCTTTTAGATCTATATTGTTTTTGGTTTTCACTATATTTTTTAAATTTTTTAGGGATATATTCCCTTTTTGATCTCTTTTTATTTTTTAAAGTATCAATACCAAATTGTTCACAAAAATGGCCTAATTGTTGTCTCTCAGTGAGGCGTTGTTTTTTTATCTGTTGATTCAATTTTATTTCATTACACAAGGCTAGGCCTTCTTGTGTACATATTCCAATTAGTTTTCCATATGAATATTTTTCATAAGGAATCTGAGGATGATTTCCCTGTAGTTGTTTCCTAACTCTTTCAGCAAAAAGGTTTGGAAGACTATCAATGAATTTTTGTTTCCAATAACTAGAATTACAATCATCTAATTCTAATACTCTGCTCATAAAAGTATCTTTATACCATCTAAATGAAGTTAAGGTTTTACATTTCATACCATTTAGTAAAGTTCTAGTATTACCAGAATTATTTGACCATTTACCCGAAAAATGTTCAATTATACTTAAAAGGAGTGTATAAACTACATCTTGAACTATTGTTTGTGCAGAAGTTGAAGTGCCATCTTCATTTTTAATTTGATTAGTAACTATTTTGGTAGCATTATAAATTTGAATCTTATCTGATTCGTGTAAATAATTATCCCACCAGCCTTTTAATTGGCCAGTAAACCCTGCTATTATCATTTGGGCAACTGTTAAATCAGTATTTCCTAATTGTTTTGCACTAGTAGCATATAAAGTCATTCTTTGAGTTAACAAATATATTTGTCTCTCTGTAAAACCATCTAAATTCCATTCATAGACGTTCTTACCATTGTAACTGTTATCTTGAATAAACTCTTGTTCTTCAAATAAAACATCTTGAGGAGTAGGTCTATTATAATAATATTTAGATTGGACGGGTTTTCTAGCAAATTTACCATCATAACTTTCATATTTTATTTTATTAATACGTTTATCTTGTTCGGATTCAGACCCAGAATTATAATTTGATTCTTTAATTCTGTTTAAAGTGTTTACACTTAAATTTTCAGGTTTTTTTAATTTTTCTAAAATTTGATCTAGTTTTGTTTCATTTTTAAATTTAAAATCTTTTATTTCCGGAGGAGGTTGGAAAGTTGCTATTATTTTTTCTTTATTCGGCTTTGTTTTCTCCATTTGAGATTGTTCGATAATTTTATATATGCTTTCTACCTTTTCTTCTATAGAAAGAATTTTTTCTCCAAGAATTATAGAATATAAATTTGTAAAATTATTTTGTTGTATTAATTGGTTAATATGTTCTACGGTCACCTGTAAAGTATTACTTTCAACTAATTTTTTATAAGCCGAAAACTTTAAACTTATATTTTCCCTGGAAATTTGAAAACTTTGTTGTGGTGGAAAAATCGATTTTTGTATATTTCCATTTGTAAGAGTATATTCTCTTTCTATCATGTTTAAATAATTAATTATATACTTATGGAAAAACCATGGAACAAAATATATAATTTTGTTAATTTTTGATAAATAAGAATAAAACTCATCTTGTATAATTGTTAATTCTTCTTTTGAAAATTCTTGGAATAACCAAGTTTTAAAAGGCTTCCAATTTTCTGTATTAAATTCATTATAAATTATTGATCTTGCCGGTGATCCCGGACTAAAATTTATTATCTCTTCTTTATCCATTAAATTGGAAAATTCATTTCTGAGGCAGTAGGATCCTCTTCATAGACACCTTGGACTATATTTTCTTTTATATTTAATTGATTTATTTTTTTGTCTAATTGAGACGTAGAACACCGGGAAGGAGTTTCTACCTTATATTCTAAAGGTGATATATGAGAATATAGTGATCTAGTTGATCTACATCTTCTTAATAGAGGTATTTCTCCATCATCATTATCGAATTCTATTTGAATTCTTCCTTCCGATGTTTGTATAATTTCTGTAATTTTATTATTTATTTTTAGTTGAGGAGGAACCGCTCCCTCCAAGACCCAATTTTTTGGGAAATCTATTTCATCCCACTTAATAGCTTTTCTAGTGGTTATTTTAGACATATCAAAATTACTTTCTATTAAAATAGTTTCATTATTAGGTTTGTTAGTTTTTTTACACCTAGGGTTCATTGTTTTTAAAGGCCTGTAGTATATTCTATAGCATATACATATTAATTCAGATCCTGGCATATAATTGTATCCATTTGTTTTAACATTTAAAGTTAAAGCATCTAATATATTAACATCAGATAATGATAACTGTAAATTAGGATAAACATTAAAATATACTGGACCATTGGTCAGACTGGACTGTATTATACCCATTAAAGATTGTTTCCAATTCATATTACGACCATCACGTAATACAGCTAAAAAACTTTCTGGTAAACCTTGTAAAGTTAAAGGTTTAAAAGCAATTTGCACTAATCCTATATGTAAATAATTATGAGTATATTGATACCTATGAATATCTTCATATGTTAATAATTTAACCACCATATCATCTTGATTCATTGTTAAATTTTCTTCAGTAGTTTTAACTGATTGTATAAAACCTAATTCTTCAAAAGTGCCTAGCTCATATAAAACTTTTGGTTGTATTTTAGGAATTGTCCATTTGTTTAACAAATCTAATTGTTTTGGTATTTCATATTCTTCATTTATCTGATTTTTAACATTATTTCTATTATTCCTTTTGAACATGTGAAAATTCATTTGGAAAATGAGTGTTAAATAATCTTATGAAACACATGGCTCTGATACCATAAGGAACAGAGAAGGCCCAGGGGTACCATATAGTTATGCCTAAATACAGTCATAGGATTATTTACAATAACAAATAATTTGATTTGAAACGAAAAGGTATACCGAGTCAATGACAAACAGCCCTAACAACGCCAAACTTTGGCTAAAAAAGGAATATTATCCTTCTGTTGCTTTATGGTACCCCTGTTATAATAATATTTAGATTGCCAAAAAGGATATTGCCAAAAAGCCATAATTTCATGAGATTACTTTAAGGATGATCTCCAATAGTTATGTGGTACCATAACTATATGGTACCCCTGGGCCTTCTCTGATACCATAAGGAACAGAGAAGGCCCAGGGGTACCATATAGTTATGCCTAAATACAGTCATAGGATTTCCTCTTTCTTGTTCTGAATGTTTATTAACATAAAAAGCAGTGCAAGACCAAGCTGATTTAGAAGGTCTAATTAAATTTTTGCTTAGTAAAGAAGATATTTCTTTTTTACAAAGATCCAAATAGTCGTGATTCATTTGACAAGGACGAGCCTTGGTTGGAATATTTCTTTCATCAAAATTGTCTTCATATGGAAGAGGAATTATATGTTTCTTTCTTTCCCAAAAGGCATTAGGATGATCGGAACATATTTTTAAAATAAATTTATTTCTTAAACTATTAATTTTTTCTTGTAACTTTGGATTTTGTAACTTTTCATCTATGTTAATTATTAAAATTTCTTCTTTTAAAAAATTTATTTGTTTCGTTTTCAAATCTATAAGATCTATCCAACGAGTAAAAGGCTTTGTAATGAATTCAAAAAATACTTCGTAATTTTGAAAATTGCCTAGGATTCCCTTTTCATTAACTCCAAACGGCAATATTTTTTGTAAAAATGGAGTGCCTAAAATAATTTCATTGTGGGACATATTCTTAATTATTGTAAAGTTTAGTGGAATACAAACTTTATTATTACAAATCTTTGCATTAGACAATTTATAACTGATATCCAATTTTTCTCCACTGACTGTGCGAATCACATGGGTGGATTTTTCAAAATATTTGACAGGAATTAAACCTTCCTGTATACAGTTTATATCCGCCCCGCTGTCAACAAGAGCAATAAATTCTTTTCGATAGTATTCTCCAATTATTAATTTTATTTTGACATACCATTTTTGGGATGTAATTAATTCCATAGCACTTAAGAATTCATTCGACTCATTATTTGAAGTTGATGCTTTACTATTATGGGATTCTTTTTCAAGAGTAATGACTCTATTTTCTAACTTATTATGATTGTTTTTTAGAAAAATAATTTCATTTTTTAAATTATTGATTTCTTGTGTGTAATCCATGATGGTAGTATTTAATGAAATATTATTTTTCATTTTTAATCTTTGATCTATCTCTTTCATAGAATAAATTGGTTCATTAACCTGAGTATTTCTTTGATTATTTATGATTTGATCAATGATTTGTGATCTTAATTCGGAATCATCTATATTTTTTAAAATAGATAAAATATCTTTATCTAAAACGTTTATTTGTAGATTATCCTGAAATTGTGATTGAATATTATATATTTCATCATCACATGAGCAATTATTTTTATCTATACAAGAGCAATTATTTTCTTCTTCTTCATTAGAACTACTTGATGTATAAATTTCTTCGTCAGACTTTATATTATTTATTTCATCATCAGATGAGGATTCTTCCGAGTTATTTAAAAGAATTTCTTTTAATTTCTCTTTCATATTATCATCTAAATTTAAGTTATTTATCTTTTTCTTTATTTTACATTTATTGGCAAAATGACCAATTCGACCACATTTATAACAAGTTGGTGGATTATCTTTCTTCTTTTTATTATGTTTTTCTTTTCTAAAAGACTTTCTTTTAGATCTATATTGTTTTTGGTTTTCACTATATTTTTTAAATTTTTTAGGGATATATTCCCTTTTTGATCTCTTTTTATTTTTTAAAGTATCAATACCAAATTGTTCACAAAAATGGCCTAATTGTTGTCTCTCAGTGAGGCGTTGTTTTTTTATCTGTTGATTCAATTTTATTTCATTACACAAGGCTAGGCCTTCTTGTGTACATATTCCAATTAGTTTTCCATATGAATAATTTTCATAAGGAATCTGAGGATGATTTCCCTGTAGTTGTTTCCTAACTCTTTCAGCAAAAAGGTTTGGAAGACTATCAATGAATTTTTGTTTCCAATAACTAGAATTACAATCATCTAATTCTAATACTCTGCTCATAAAAGTATCTTTATACCATCTAAATGAAGTTAAGGTTTTACATTTCATACCATTTAGTAAAGTTCTAGTATTACCAGAATTATTTGACCATTTACCCGAAAAATGTTCAATTATACTTAAAAGGAGTGTATAAACTACATCTTGAACTATTGTTTGTGCAGAAGTTGAAGTGCCATCTTCATTTTTAATTTGATTAGTAACTATTTTGGTAGCATTATAAATTTGAATCTTATCTGATTCGTGTAAATAATTATCCCACCAGCCTTTTAATTGGCCAGTAAACCCTGCTATTATCATTTGGGCAACTGTTAAATCAGTATTTCCTAATTGTTTTGCACTAGTAGCATATAAAGTCATTCTTTGAGTTAACAAATATATTTGTCTCTCTGTAAAACCATCTAAATTCCATTCATAGACGTTCTTACCATTGTAACTGTTATCTTGAATAAACTCTTGTTCTTCAAATAAAACATCTTGAGGAGTAGGTCTATTATAATAATATTTAGATTGGACGGGTTTTCTAGCAAATTTACCATCATAACTTTCATATTTTATTTTATTAATACGTTTATCTTGTTCGGATTCAGACCCAGAATTATAATTTGATTCTTTAATTCTGTTTAAAGTGTTTACACTTAAATTTTCAGGTTTTTTTAATTTTTCTAAAATTTGATCTAGTTTTGTTTCATTTTTAAATTTAAAATCTTTTATTTCCGGAGGAGGTTGGAAAGTTGCTATTATTTTTTCTTTATTCGGCTTTGTTTTCTCCATTTGAGATTGTTCGATAATTTTATATATGCTTTCTACCTTTTCTTCTATAGAAAGAATTTTTTCTCCAAGAATTATAGAATATAAATTTGTAAAATTATTTTGTTGTATTAATTGGTTAATATGTTCTACGGTCACCTGTAAAGTATTACTTTCAACTAATTTTTTATAAGCCGAAAACTTTAAACTTATATTTTCCCTGGAAATTTGAAAACTTTGTTGTGGTGGAAAAATCGATTTTTGTATATTTCCATTTGTAAGAGTATATTCTCTTTCTATCATGTTTAAATAATTAATTATATACTTATGGAAAAACCATGGAACAAAATATATAATTTTGTTAATTTTTGATAAATAAGAATAAAACTCATCTTGTATAATTGTTAATTCTTCTTTTGAAAATTCTTGGAATAACCAAGTTTTAAAAGGCTTCCAATTTTCTGTATTAAATTCATTATAAATTATTGATCTTGCCGGTGATCCCGGACTAAAATTTATTATCTCTTCTTTATCCATTAAATTGGAAAATTCATTTCTAAAGCAGTAGGATCCTCTTCATAGACACCTTGGACTATATTTTCTTTTATATTTAATTGATTTATTTTTTTGTCTAATTGAGACGTAGAACACCGGGAAGGAGTTTCTACCTTATATTCTAAAGGTGATATATGAGAATATAGTGATCTAGTTGATCTACATCTTCTTAATAGAGGTATTTCTCCATCATCATTATCGAATTCTATTTGAATTCTTCCTTCCGATGTTTGTATAATTTCTGTAATTTTATTATTTATTTTTGGTTGAGGAGGAACCGCTCCCTCCAAGACCCAATTTTTTGGGAAATCTATTTCATCCCACTTAATAGCTTTTCTAGTGGTTATTTTAGACATATCAAAATTACTTTCTATTAAAATAGTTTCATTATTAGGTTTGTTAGTTTTTTTACACCTAGGGTTCATTGTTTTTAAAGGCCTGTAGTATATTCTATAGCATATACATATTAATTCAGATCCTGGCATATAATTGTATCCATTTGTTTTAACATTTAAAGTTAAAGCATCTAATATATTAACATCAGATAATGATAACTGTAAATTAGGATAAACATTAAAATATACTGGACCATTGGTCAGACTGGACTGTATTATACCCATTAAAGATTGTTTCCAATTCATATTACGACCATCACGTAATACAGCTAAAAAACTTTCTGGTAAACCTTGTAAAGTTAAAGGTTTAAAAGCAATTTGCACTAATCCTATATGTAAATAATTATGAGTATATTGATACCTATGAATATCTTCATATGTTAATAATTTAACCACCATATCATCTTGATTCATTGTTAAATTTTCTTCAGTAGTTTTAACTGATTGTATAAAACCTAATTCTTCAAAAGTGCCTAGCTCATATAAAACTTTTGGTTGTATTTTAGGAATTGTCCATTTGTTTAACAAATCTAATTGTTTTGGTATTTCATATTCTTCATTTATCTGATTTTTAACATTATTTCTATTATTCCTTTTGAACATGTGAAAATTCATTTGGAAAATAAGTGTTAAATAATCTTATGAAACACATGGCTCTGATACCATAAGGAACAGAGAAGGCCCAGGGGTACCATATAGTTATGCCTAAATACAGTCATAGGATTATTTACAATAACAAATAATTTGATTTGAAACGAAAAGGTATACCGAGTCAATGACAAATAGCCCTAACAACGCCAAACTTTGGCTAAAAAAGCGGGCAACATCACGACTAATGGTAAAACATTTCAAATTAAATTACATGTTATCAACCTAGACTTTTGTATTACAAATAACTATATGATACCCGAAGGTTTCTACTAGATTAGTAAAGCCATAATTTCATGAGATTACTTTAACACTTAAAAGGGTTTAGCCTATCATTAGGCTGGTACAAACAATAATAAAGTATGAATAATGAAAACTTACAAGAATTAGGGGAAAACACAATCAGCGTAAGATGGATGCACCAGTAGTACTTTAAAACTTATTTTATTGCTTCAGAATATTTTTACAAGAGAGAGTAAGCAAAGGATAGGAAGAACTCTTCCAAGATACCCAGTATGTAAACATAATAGCCTGTATATATAGGCCCGGACTTCAAACAAAAATTAAAAACTATAAAATGTTACAGAATAATAATTGAGTGCACTATCGAGTGCATTGTGACAACTGGCTGATAAGATGCCTCTATTATTGTTGCTTTATAAAAGCAAATAACAGGTGTAGGAGTTTTCACCGTAAACTTATTAAGTTTTTGTCTTCTTCTTTTGTAGCTTTTCCAATATTATATCTTCAATAGTGGCAAAAGCATCTTCGACCGTAAATTCATCCATGATGTCATTGTTATCATCAATTGGCTGAGATTCGCCTGCAAGACAATTATCATCATTGCCTGTAGATAACATGGAGCTGTCTGATGATTGTTTATTGATGTTTTGAAGCAGATCTTCTTTCATTTGACGGAAATATGTCTTGATAATTTCATCTTTTGATGGCGAGGAATTTCCCTGTGCTCTGATGGAGTTCAATGCTTTTTCATAAGGATTAAAACTGTTGGATTGTTCCTTATGGGATAAAAATTCTTTTTGGGATTTATATTTTGAAATTGCTTGATTGATATTATCAATCGTTTGTTTAGAATTTATCTCATTTGAGACCGGATCTTTTTGCAACATCTTTGCCCAAAATTTTGTAAGGTATGACCTTCGTAAAGATGGGAACTGATTGGGACTATAATCTACTTCTGGGATCCATTTCCAGATCCAAGGAATTGAAAACTCTACGAAAAAATGGAGAGTAGGTATTACTTCTCTTCCCCCATTGGAATGTTCAAGAGCTTCCTTATATTTAGGAGCTACATGTAACCATTCAACATATAAAGATTTGAATGGTTCAGGCAGAATTTGAACACTTGGACCATATGATGTCCACCATTGTGTAAACCAATTTGGCAACCTTTGTTTATAAACTTGGTCACATATTTTGAAAAACCAAGAATGCTTCTTTTTTGGATTTTCATAAAGAAAAGCTTTATAAAAGCTATCGATATAATCCCAGAAATTGTATTTTATTAAGATTTTTTGTTAAAAATCACTATATCCTTAAAGTAATCTCAATTTTCAAAATTACGAAGTATTTTTTGAATTCATTACAAAGCCTTTTACTCGTTGGATAGATCTTATAGATTTGAAAACGAAACAAATAAATTTTTTAAAAGAAGAAATTTTAATAATTAACATAGATGAAAAGTTACAAAATCCAAAGTTACAAGAAAAAATTAATAGTTTAAGAAATAAATTTATTTTAAAAATATGTTCCGATCATCCTAATGCCTTTTGGGAAAGAAAGAAACATATAATTCCTCTTCCATACGAAGACAATTTTGATGAAAGAAATATTCCAACCAAGGCTCGTCCTTGTCAAATGAATCACGACTATTTGGATCTTTGTAAAAAAGAAATATCTTCTTTACTAAGCAAAAATTTAATTAGACCTTCTAAATCAGCTTGGTCTTGCACTGCTTTTTATGTTAATAAACATTCAGAACAAGAAAGAGGAATTCCTAGACTAGTAATAAATTATAAGCCTTTAAATAAAGTTTTAAAATGGATTAGGTATCCAATTCCAAATAAAAAAGATTTAATAGATAGATTAAATACTGCAATCATATTTTCAAAATTTGATTTAAAATCAGGATATTGGCAAATTCAAATTGATGAAAAGGATCGATATAAGACTGCTTTTAATGTTCCTTTTGGTCAATATGAATGGAATGTTATGCCATTTGGTTTAAAAAATGCACCTTCTGAATTTCAGAATATTATGAATGATATTTTTTATCCTCATAGCAATTGCATGATAGTTTATATCGATGATATTTTAGTTTTTTCTAAAACCATTGAAGATCATTTTACACATTTAAACCTTTTTCAACAAATCATAGAAAAAAATGGTTTGGTTATATCCCAACCCAAAATGGTTTTATTTCAATCCAAAATCAGATTTCTTGGCCATAATATAGAAAAAGGACATATAATTCCAATAAATAGAAGTATAGAGTTTGCTTCTAAATTTCCTGACAAAATTATTGATAAAACTCAATTACAAAGATTTTTAGGAAGTTTAAATTATATATCTTCTTTTTATAAAGATTTAGTTAAAGATACGGCTATCTTATATGATAGACTAAAAAAGAAACCTGTCCCATGGACTGATCTTCATACTCAAGCAGTCCAAAGAATAAAAGAAAAAGTAAAATTGTTACCTTGTTTGTCTTTAGCAAATCCAAATTGGGAAAAAATTGTTGAAACCGATGCCTCCAATATAGGTTATGGAGGGGTCTTAAAACAAATTAATCCAAGTAATAAACAAGAAGTATATTTAGTTAGATTTTATTCAGGAAAATGGTCTGAATCTCAAAAGAATTATGCTACTACTGCCAAGGAAATCCTAGAAATAGTAAAATGTGTTTTAAAATTTCAAGATGATCTTTACAATCAACAATTTACTGTAATTACTGATTGTCAAGCAGCAAAATTGATGTTTAATAAAGATTTTAAACATGATGTGTCTAAACAAATGTTTGCCAGATGGCAAGCTCATTTAGCACCATTTGATTTTACAATAATATATAGAAAAGGTGAAGATAATAGTCTTCCTGATTTTCTAACTAGAGAGTTTTTAAATGAGCAATATGCATTTAACACAATTATCAAATGATGTTTCCAATACGAGAAACTCAATTCAAGAAACTGAAGTTGAATTAACCAACTTATTGGATAATATGCCAACAACAGACACAAATATCCTTCATAATATTCGCCATACTAAGCGAATTAGTTTATTAAGATTCAGACTTATAGGCCTAAGAGCTCATCTTAGGTTTTTGGAGAATAAACTTATTCTACTTTTGAATTGAATTTTGCAGGATGATCCCCAATAAGGGAAGAGGTGGCTACCCTAATAGGGGTGGCAGAGGAAGAGGATCATATCCTCTTATTCAACAGGGAAAAAATTTATTATTGGCTGAAAATATTGCTTCTCAACCTTCATCATCCAATATGCCAAAACCTGGAGATCCACTATACTCGGCTTTCCAACAATTCTTAAAGCAACAGAAGGATAATAATCCTTCTTTCTCAAAAATAGTTTCAGAGGAAGACAATGATGATTCCTCAGAATATATTTTAACCCCTCACAAAGATTTGATAATTCTTTTGGAGGAAAAGGATATCATGCTATATTTTAAGGATAATAATGATCCATGGAATTTATTTTCCAGATATCTGGATACTGCGTCATACGCAGCATGTTCTTATAAATCACGAAATTATTACGAGAATATACTAATTTCTACAGGTACATGTGAAATTTCACATTTCTCCTCTGCAGGAGATAAAAGAGTTCATAACTTTAGCAAAGTAATATTCAAGAAGATTATATCTGCAGAAGAATGGGGTTTAAGTACCCTCAGGGAAAGAGAATTTCTCCACCCTGAACAAAAAATCTTAATAAAATACAATTTCTGGGATTATATCGATAGCTTTTATAAAGCTTTTCTTTATGAAAATCCAAAAAAGAAGCATTCTTGGTTTTTCAAAATATGTGACCAAGTTTATAAACAAAGGTTGCCAAATTGGTTTACACAATGGTGGACATCATATGGTCCAAGTGTTCAAATTCTGCCTGAACCATTCAAATCTTTATATGTTGAATGGTTACATGTAGCTCCTAAATATAAGGAAGCTCTTGAACATTCCAATGGGGGAAGAGAAGTAATACCTACTCTCCATTTTTTCGTAGAGTTTTCAATTCCTTGGATCTGGAAATGGATCCCAGAAGTAGATTATAGTCCCAATCAGTTCCCATCTTTACGAAGGTCATACCTTACAAAATTTTGGGCAAAGATGTTGCAAAAAGATCCGGTCTCAAATGAGATAAATTCTAAACAAACGATTGATAATATCAATCAAGCAATTTCAAAATATAAATCCCAAAAAGAATTTTTATCCCATAAGGAACAATCCAACAGTTTTAATCCTTATGAAAAAGCATTGAACTCCATCAGAGCACAGGGAAATTCCTCGCCATCAAAAGATGAAATTATCAAGACATATTTCCGTCAAATGAAAGAAGATCTGCTTCAAAACATCAATAAACAATCATTAGACAGCTCCATGTTATCTACAGGCAATGATGATAATTGTCTTGCAGGCGAATCTCAGCCAATTGATGATAACAATGACATCATGGATGAATTTACGGTCGAAGATGCTTTTGCCACTATTGAAGATATAATATTGGAAAAGCTACAAAAGAAGAAGACAAAAACTTAATAAGTTTACGGTGAAAACTCCTACACCTGTTATTTGCTTTTATAAAGCAACAATAATAGAGGCATCTTATCAGCCAGTTGTCACAATGCACTCGATAGTGCACTCAATTATTATTCTGTAACATTTTATAGTTTTTAATTTTTGTTTGAAGTCCGGGCCTATATATACAGGCTATTATGTTTACATACTGGGTATCTTGGAAGAGTTCTTCCTATCCTTTGCTTACTCTCTCTTGTAAAAATATTCTGAAGCAATAAAATAAGTTTTAAAGTACTACTGGTGCATCCATCTTACGTTGATTGTGTTTTCCCCTAATTCTTGTAAGTTTTCATTATTCATACTTTATTATTGTTTGTACCAGCCTAATGATAGGCTAAACCCTTTTAAGTGTTAAAGTAATCTCATGAAATTATGGCTTTACTATTATGGGATTCTTTTTCAAGAGTAATGACTCTATTTTCTAACTTATTATGATTGTTTTTTAGAAAAATAATTTCATTTTTTAAATTATTGATTTCTTGTGTGGAATCCATGATGGTAGTATTTAATGAAATATTATTTTTCATTTTTAATCTTTGATCTATCTCTTTCATAGAATAAATTGGTTCATTAACCTGAGTATTTCTTTGATTATTTATGATTTGATCAATGATTTGTGATCTTAATTCGGAATCATCTATATTTTTTAAAATAGATAAAATATCTTTATCTAAAACGTTTATTTGTAGATTATCCTGAAATTGTGATTGAATATTATATATTTCATCATCACATGAGCAATTATTTTTATCTATACAAGAGCAATTATTTTCTTCTTCTTCATTAGAACTACTTGATGTATAAATTTCTTCGTCAGACTTTATATTATTTATTTCATCATCAGATGAGGATTCTTCCGAGTTATTTAAAAGAATTTCTTTTAATTTCTCTTTCATATTATCATCTAAATTTAAGTTATTTATCTTTTTCTTTATTTTACATTTATTGGCAAAATGACCAATTCGACCACATTTATAACAAGTTGGTGGATTATCTTTCTTCTTTTTATTATGTTTTTCTTTTCTAAAAGACTTTCTTTTAGATCTATATTGTTTTTGGTTTTCACTATATTTTTTAAATTTTTTAGGGATATATTCCCTTTTTGATCTCTTTTTATTTTTTAAAGTATCAATACCAAATTGTTCACAAAAATGGCCTAATTGTTGTCTCTCAGTGAGGCGTTGTTTTTTTATCTGTTGATTCAATTTTATTTCATTACACAATGCTAGGCCTTCTTGTGTACATATTCCAATTAGTTTTCCATATGAATAATTTTCATAAGGAATCTGAGGATGATTTCCCTGTAGTTGTTTCCTAACTCTTTCAGCAAAAAGGTTTGGAAGATTATCAATGAATTTTTGTTTCCAATAACTAGAATTACAATCATCTAATTCTAATACTCTGCTCATAAAAGTATCTTTATACCATCTAAATGAAGTTAAGGTTTTACATTTCATACCATTTAGTAAAGTTCTAGTATTACCAGAATTATTTGACCATTTACCCGAAAAATGTTCAATTATACTTAAAGGAGTGTATAAACTACATCTTGAACTATTGTTTGTGCAGAAGTTGAAGTGCCATCTTCATTTTTAATTTGATTAGTAACTATTTTGGTAGCATTATAAATTTGAATCTTATCTGATTCGTGTAAATAATTATCCCACCAGCCTTTTAATTGGCCAGTAAACCCTGCTATTATCATTTGGGCAACTGTTAAATCAGTATTTCCTAATTGTTTTGCACTAGTAGCATATAAAGTCATTCTTTGAGTTAACAAATATATTTGTCTCTCTGTAAAACCATCTAAATTCCATTCATAGACGTTCTTACCATTGTAACTGTTATCTTGAATAAACTCTTGTTCTTCAAATAAAACATCTTGAGGAGTAGGTCTATTATAATAATATTTAGATTGGACGGGTTTTCTAGCAAATTTACCATCATAACTTTCATATTTTATTTTATTAATACGTTTATCTTGTTCGGATTCAGACCCAGAATTATAATTTGATTCTTTAATTCTGTTTAAAGTGTTTACACTTAAATTTTCAGGTTTTTTTAATTTTTCTAAAATTTGATCTAGTTTTGTTTCATTTTTAAATTTAAAATCTTTTATTTCCGGAGGAGGTTGGAAAGTTGCTATTATTTTTTCTTTATTCGGCTTTGTTTTCTCCATTTGAGATTGTTCGATAATTTTATATATGCTTTCTACCTTTTCTTCTATAGAAAGAATTTTTTCTCCAAGAATTATAGAATATAAATTTGTAAAATTATTTTGTTGTATTAATTGGTTAATATGTTCTACGGTCACCTGTAAAGTATTACTTTCAACTAATTTTTTATAAGCCGAAAACTTTAAACTTATATTTTCCCTGGAAATTTGAAAACTTTGTTGTGGTGGAAAAATCGATTTTTGTATATTTCCATTTGTAAGAGTATATTCTCTTTCTATCATGTTTAAATAATTAATTATATACTTATGGAAAAACCATGGAACAAAATATATAATTTTGTTAATTTTTGATAAATAAGAATAAAACTCATCTTGTATAATTGTTAATTCTTCTTTTGAAAATTCTTGGAATAACCAAGTTTTAAAAGGCTTCCAATTTTCTGTATTAAATTCATTATAAATTATTGATCTTGCCGGTGATCCCGGACTAAAATTTATTATCTCTTCTTTATCCATTAAATTGGAAAATTCATTTCTGAGGCAGTAGGATCCTCTTCATAGACACCTTGGACTATATTTTCTTTTATATTTAATTGATTTATTTTTTTGTCTAATTGAGACGTAGAACACCGGGAAGGAGTTTCTACCTTATATTCTAAAGGTGATATATGAGAATATAGTGATCTAGTTGATCTACATCTTCTTAATAGAGGTATTTCTCCATCATCATTATCGAATTCTATTTGAATTCTTCCTTCCGATGTTTGTATAATTTCTGTAATTTTATTATTTATTTTTGGTTGAGGAGGAACCGCTCCCTCCAAGACCCAATTTTTTGGGAAATCTATTTCATCCCACTTAATAGCTTTTCTAGTGGTTATTTTAGACATATCAAAATTACTTTCTATTAAAATAGTTTCATTATTAGGTTTGTTAGTTTTTTTACACCTAGGGTTCATTGTTTTTAAAGGCCTGTAGTATATTCTATAGCATATACATATTAATTCAGATCCTGGCATATAATTGTATCCATTTGTTTTAACATTTAAAGTTAAAGCATCTAATATATTAACATCAGATAATGATAACTGTAAATTAGGATAAACATTAAAATATACTGGACCATTGGTCAGACTGGACTGTATTATACCCATTAAAGATTGTTTCCAATTCATATTACGACCATCACGTAATACAGCTAAAAAACTTTCTGGTAAACCTTGTAAAGTTAAAGGTTTAAAAGCAATTTGCACTAATCCTATATGTAAATAATTATGAGTATATTGATACCTATGAATATCTTCATATGTTAATAATTTAACCACCATATCATCTTGATTCATTGTTAAATTTTCTTCAGTAGTTTTAACTGATTGTATAAAACCTAATTCTTCAAAAGTGCCTAGCTCATATAAAACTTTTGGTTGTATTTTAGGAATTGTCCATTTGTTTAACAAATCTAATTGTTTTGGTATTTCATATTCTTCATTTATCTGATTTTTAACATTATTTCTATTATTCCTTTTGAACATGTGAAAATTCATTTGGAAAATGAGTGTTAAATAATCTTATGAAACACATGGCTCTGATACCATAAGGAACAGAGAAGGCCCAGGGGTACCATATAGTTATGCCTAAATACAGTCATAGGATTATTTACAATAACAAATAATTTGATTTGAAACGAAAAGGTATACCGAGTCAATGACAAACAGCCCTAACAACGCCAAACTTTGGCTAAAAAAGGAATATTATCCTTCTGTTGCTTTATGGTACCCCTGTTATAATAATATTTAGATTGCCAAAAAGGATATTGCCAAAAAGCCATAATTTCATGAGATTACTTTAAGGATGATCTCCAATAGTTATGTGGTACCATAACTATATGGTACCCCTGGGCCTTCTCTGATACCATAAGGAACAGAGAAGGCCCAGGGGTACCATATAGTTATGCCTAAATACAGTCATAGGATTTCCTCTTTCTTGTTCTGAATGTTTATTAACATAAAAAGCAGTGCAAGACCAAGCTAATTTAGAAGGTCTAATTAAATTTTTGCTTAGTAAAGAAGATATTTCTTTTTTACAAAGATCCAAATAGTCGTGATTCATTTGACAAGGACGAGCCTTGGTTGGAATATTTCTTTCATCAAAATTGTCTTCATATGGAAGAGGAATTATATGTTTCTTTCTTTCCCAAAAGGCATTAGGATGATCGGAACATATTTTTAAAATAAATTTATTTCTTAAACTATTAATTTTTTCTTGTAACTTTCGATTTTGTAACTTTTCATCTATGTTAATTATTAAAATTTCTTCTTTTAAAAAATTTATTTGTTTCGTTTTCAAATCTATAAGATCTATCCAACGAGTAAAAGGCTTTGTAATGAATTCAAAAAATACTTCGTAATTTTGAAAATTGCCTAGGATTCCCTTTTCATTAACTCCAAACGGCAATATTTTTTGTAAAAATGGAGTGCCTAAAATAATTTCATTGTGGGACATATTCTTAATTATTGTAAAGTTTAGTGGAATACAAACTTTATTATTACAAATCTTTGCATTAGACAATTTATAACTGATATCCAATTTTTCTCCACTGACTGTGCGAATCACATGGGTGGATTTTTCAAAATATTTGACAGGAATTAAACCTTCCTGTATACAGTTTATATATGCCCCGCTGTCAACAAGAGCAATAAATTCTTTTCGATAGTATTCTCCAATTATTAATTTTATTTTGACATACCATTTTTGGGATGTAATTAATTCCATAGCACTTAAGAATTCATTCGACTCATTATTTGAAGTTGATGCTTTACTATTATGGGATTCTTTTTCAAGAGTAATGACTCTATTTTCTAACTTATTATGATTGTTTTTTAGAAAAATAATTTCATTTTTTAAATTATTGATTTCTTGTGTGTAATCCATGATGGTAGTATTTAATGAAATATTATTTTTCATTTTTAATCTTTGATCTATCTCTTTCATAGAATAAATTGGTTCATTAACCTGAGTATTTCTTTGATTATTTATGATTTGATCAATGATTTGTGATCTTAATTCGGAATCCTCTATATTTTTTAAAATAGATAAAATATCTTTATCTAAAACGTTTATTTGTAGATTATCCTGAAATTGTGATTGAATATTATATATTTCATCATCACATGAGCAATTATTTTTATCTATACAAGAGCAATTATTTTCTTCTTCTTCATTAGAACTACTTGATGTATAAATTTCTTCGTCAGACTTTATATTATTTATTTCATCATCAGATGAGGATTCTTCCGAGTTATTTAAAAGAATTTCTTTTAATTTCTCTTTCATATTATCATCTAAATTTAAGTTATTTATCTTTTTCTTTATTTTACATTTATTGGCAAAATGACCAATTCGACCACATTTATAACAAGTTGGTGGATTATCTTTCTTCTTTTTATTATGTTTTTCTTTTCTAAAAGACTTTCTTTTAGATCTATATTGTTTTTGGTTTTCACTATATTTTTTAAATTTTTTAGGGATATATTCCCTTTTTGATCTCTTTTTATTTTTTAAAGTATCAATACCAAATTGTTCACAAAAATGGCCTAATTGTTGTCTCTCAGTGAGGCGTTGTTTTTTTATCTGTTGATTCAATTTTATTTCATTACACAAGGCTAGGCCTTCTTGTGTACATATTCCAATTAGTTTTCCATATGAATAATTTTCATAAGGAATCTAAGGATGATTTCCCTGTAGTTGTTTCCTAACTCTTTCAGCAAAAAGGTTTGGAAGACTATCAATGAATTTTTGTTTCCAATAACTAGAATTACAATCATCTAATTCTAATACTCTGCTCATAAAAGTATCTTTATACCATCTAAATGAAGTTAAGGTTTTACATTTCATACCATTTAGTAAAGTTCTAGTATTACCAGAATTATTTGACCATTTACCCGAAAAATGTTCAATTATACTTAAAAGGAGTGTATAAACTACATCTTGAACTATTGTTTGTGCAGAAGTTGAAGTGCCATCTTCATTTTTAATTTGATTAGTAACTATTTTGGTAGCATTATAAATTTGAATCTTATCTGATTCGTGTAAATAATTATCCCACCAGCCTTTTAATTGGCCAGTAAACCCTGCTATTATCATTTGGGCAACTGTTAAATCAGTATTTCCTAATTGTTTTGCACTAGTAGCATATAAAGTCATTCTTTGAGTTAACAAATATATTTGTCTCTCTGTAAAACCATCTAAATTCCATTCATAGACGTTCTTACCATTGTAACTGTTATCTTGAATAAACTCTTGTTCTTCAAATAAAACATCTTGAGGAGTAGGTCTATTATAATAATATTTAGATTGGACGGGTTTTCTAGCAAATTTACCATCATAACTTTCATATTTTATTTTATTAATACGTTTATCTTGTTCGGATTCAGACCCAGAATTATAATTTGATTCTTTAATTCTGTTTAAAGTGTTTACACTTAAATTTTCAGGTTTTTTTAAGTTTTCTAAAATTTGATCTAGTTTTGTTTCATTTTTAAATTTAAAATCTTTTATTTCCGGAGGAGGTTGGAAAGTTGCTATTATTTTTTCTTTATTCGGCTTTGTTTTCTCCATTTGAGATTGTTCGATAATTTTATATATGCTTTCTACCTTTTCTTCTATAGAAAGAATTTTTTCTCCAAGAATTATAGAATATAAATTTGTAAAATTATTTTGTTGTATTAATTGGTTAATATGTTCTACGGTCACCTGTAAAGTATTACTTTCAACTAATTTTTTATAAGCCGAAAACTTTAAACTTATATTTTCCCTGGAAATTTGAAAACTTTGTTGTGGTGGAAAAATCGATTTTTGTATATTTCCATTTGTAAGAGTATATTCTCTTTCTATCATGTTTAAATAATTAATTATATACTTATGGAAAAACCATGGAACAAAATATATAATTTTGTTAATTTTTGATAAATAAGAATAAAACTCATCTTGTATAATTGTTAATTCTTCTTTTGAAAATTCTTGGAATAACCAAGTTTTAAAAGGCTTCCAATTTTCTGTATTAAATTCATTATAAATTATTGATCTTGCCGGTGATCCCGGACTAAAATTTATTATCTCTTCTTTATCCATTAAATTGGAAAATTCATTTCTGAGGCAGTAGGATCCTTTTCATAGATACCTTGGACTATATTTTCTTTTATATTTAATTGATTTATTTTTTTGTCTAATTGAGACGTAGAACACCGGGAAGGAGTTTCTACCTTATATTCTAAAGGTGATATATGAGAATATAGTGATCTAGTTGATCTACATCTTCTTAATAGAGGTATTTCTCCATCATCATTATCGAATTCTATTTGAATTCTTCCTTCCGATGTTTGTATAATTTCTGTAATTTTATTATTTATTTTTGGTTGAGGAGGAACCGCTCCCTCCAAGACCCAATTTTTTGGGAAATCTATTTCATCCCACTTAATAGCTTTTCTAGTGGTTATTTTAGACATATCAAAATTACTTTCTATTAAAATAGTTTCATTATTAGGTTTGTTAGTTTTTTTACACCTAGGGTTCATTGTTTTTAAAGGCCTGTAGTATATTCTATAGCATATACATATTAATTCAGATCCTGGCATATAATTGTATCCATTTGTTTTAACATTTAAAGTTAAAGCATCTAATATATTAACATCAGATAATGATAACTGTAAATTAGGATAAACATTAAAATATACTGGACCATTGGTCAGACTGGACTGTATTATACTCATTAAAGATTGTTTCCAATTCATATTACGACCATCACGTAATACAGCTAAAAAACTTTCTGGTAAACCTTGTAAAGTTAAAGGTTTAAAAGCAATTTGCACTAATCCTATATGTAAATAATTATGAGTATATTGATACCTATGAATATCTTCATATGTTAATAATTTAACCACCATATCATCTTGATTCATTGTTAAATTTTCTTCAGTAGTTTTAACTGATTGTATAAAACCTAATTCTTCAAAAGTGCCTAGCTCATATAAAACTTTTGGTTGTATTTTAGAATTGTCCATTTGTTTAACAAATCTAATTGTTTTGGTATTTCATATTCTTCATTTATCTGATTTTTAACATTATTTCTATTATTCCTTTTGAACATGTGAAAATTCATTTGGAAAATAAGTGTTAAATAATCTTATGAAACACATGGCTCTGATACCATAAGGAACAGAGAAGGCCCAGGGGTACCATATAGTTATGCCTAAATACAGTCATAGGATTATTTACAATAACAAATAATTTGATTTGAAACGAAAAGGTATACCGAGTCAATGACAAACAGCCCTAACAACGCCAAACTTTGGCTAAAAAAGCGGGCAACATCACGACTAATGGTAAAACATTTCAAATTAAATTACATGTTATCAACCTAGACTTTTGTATTACAAATAACTATATGATACCCGAAGGTTTCTACTAGATTAGTAAAGCCATAATTTCATGAGATTACTTTTAATGTTCCTTTTGGTCAATATGAATGGAATGTTGATGAAAAGGATCGATATAAGACTGCTTTTAATGTTCCGTCAAATTCATAAAGCCATGTGGTAAATAATCCTATGACTGTATTTAGGCATAACTATATGGTACCCCTGGGCCTTCTCTGTTCCTTATGGTATCAGAGCCATGTGTTTCATAAGATTATTTAACACTTATTTTCCAAATGAATTTTCACATGTTCAAAAGGAATAATAGAAATAATGTTAAAAATCAGATAAATGAAGAATATGAAATACCAAAACAATTAGATTTGTTAAACAAATGGACAATTCCTAAAATACAACCAAAAGTTTTATATGAGCTAGACGCTTTTGAAGAATTAGGTTTTATACAATCAGTTAAAACTACTGAAGAAAATTTAACAATGAATCAAGATGATATGGTGGTTAAATTATTAACATATGAAGATATTCATAGGTATCAATATACTCATAATTATTTACATATAGGATTAGTGCAAATTGCTTTTAAACCTTTAACTTTACAAGGTTTACCAGAAAATTTTTTAGCTGTATTACGTGATGGTCGTAATATGAATTGGAAACAATCTTTAATGGGTATAATACAGTCCAGTCTGACCAATGGTCCAGTATATTTTAATGTTTATCCTAATTTACAGTTATCATTATCTGATGTTAATATATTAGATGCTTTAACTTTAAATGTTAAAACAAATGGATACAATTATATGCCAGGATCTGAATTAATATGTATATGCTATAGAATATACTACAGGCCTTTAAAAACAATGAACCCTAGGTGTAAAAAAACTAACAAACCTAATAATGAAACTATTTTAATAGAAAGTAATTTTGATATGTCTAAAATAACCACTAGAAAAGCTATTAAGTGGGATGAAATAGATTTCCCAAAAAATTGGGTCTTGGAGGGAGCGGTTCCTCCTCAACCAAAAATAAATAATAAAATTACAGAAATTATACAAACATCGGAAGGAAGAATTCAAATAGAATTCGATAATGATGATGGAGAAATACCTCTATTAAGAAGATGTAGATCAACTAGATCACTATATTCTCATATATCACCTTTAGAATATAAGGTAGAAACTCCTTCCCGGTGTTCTACGTCTCAATTAGACAAAAAAATAAATCAATTAAATATAAAAGAAAATATAGTCCAAGGTGTCTATGAAGAGGATCCTACTGCCTCAGAAATGAATTTTCCAATTTAATGGATAAAGAAGAGATAATAAATTTTAGTCCGGGATCACCGGCAAGATCAATAATTTATAATGAATTTAATACAGAAAATTGGAAGCCTTTTGAAACTTGGTTATTCCAAGAATTTTCAAAAGAAGAATTAACAATTATACAAGATGAGTTTTATTCTTATTTATCAAAAATTAACAAAATTATATATTTTGTTCCATGGTTTTTCCATAAGTATATAATTAATTATTTAAACATGATAGAAAGAGAATATACTCTTACAAATGGAAATATACAAAAATCGATTTTTCCACCACAACAAAGTTTTCAAATTTCCAGGGAAAATATAAGTTTAAAGTTTTCGGCTTATAAAAAATTAGTTGAAAGTAATACTTTACAGGTGACCGTAGAACATATTAACCAATTAATACAACAAAATAATTTTACAAATTTATATTCTATAATTCTTGGAGAAAAAATTCTTTCTATAGAAGAAAAGGTAGAAAGCATATATAAAATTATCGAACAATCTCAAATGGAGAAAACAAAGCCGAATAAAGAAAAAATAATAGCAACTTTCCAACCTCCTCCGGAAATAAAAGATTTTAAATTTAAAAATGAAACAAAACTAGATCAAATTTTAGAAAAATTAAAAAAACCTGAAAATTTAAGTGTAAACACTTTAAACAGAATTAAAGAATCAAATTATAATTCTGGGTCTGAATCCGAACAAGATAAACGTATTAATAAAATAAAATATGAAAGTTATGATGGTAAATTTGCTAGAAAACCCGTCCAATCTAAATATTATTATAATAGACCTACTCCTCAAGATGTTTTATTTGAAGAACAAGAGTTTATTCAAGATAACAGTTACAATGGTAAGAACGTCTATGAATGGAATTTAGATGGTTTTACAGAGAGACAAATATATTTGTTAACTCAAAGAATGACTTTATATGCTACTAGTGCAAAACAATTAGGAAATACTGATTTAACAGTTGCCCAAATGATAATAGCAGGGTTTACTGGCCAATTAAAAGGCTGGTGGGATAATTATTTACACGAATCAGATAAGATTCAAATTTATAATGCTACCAAAATAGTTACTAATCAAATTAAAAATGAAGATGGCACTTCAACTTCTGCACAAACAATAGTTCAAGATGTAGTTTATACACTCCTTTTAAGTATAATTGAACATTTTTCGGGTAAATGGTCAAATAATTCTGGTAATACTAGAACTTTACTAAATGGTATGAAATGTAAAACCTTAACTTCATTTAGATGGTATAAAGATACTTTTATGAGCAGAGTATTAGAATTAGATGATTGTAATTCTAGTTATTGGAAACAAAAATTCATTGATAGTCTTCCAAACCTTTTTGCTGAAAGAGTTAGGAAACAACTACAGGGAAATCATCCTCAGATTCCTTATGAAAATTATTCATATGGAAAACTAATTGGAATATGTACACAAGAAGGCCTAGCATTGTGTAATGAAATAAAATTGAATCAACAGATAAAAAAACAACGCCTCACTGAGAGACAACAATTAGGCCATTTTTGTGAACAATTTGGTATTGATACTTTAAAAAATAAAAAGAGATCAAAAAGGGAATATATCCCTAAAAAATTTAAAAAATATAGTGAAAACCAAAAACAATATAGATCTAAAAGAAAGTCTTTTAGAAAAGAAAAACATAATAAAAAGAAGAAAGATAATCCACCAACTTGTTATAAATGTGGTCGAATTGGTCATTTTGCCAATAAATGTAAAATAAAGAAAAAGATAAATAACTTAAATTTAGATGATAATATGAAAGAGAAATTAAAAGAAATTCTTTTAAATAACTCGGAAGAATCCTCATCTGATGATGAAATAAATAATATAAAGTCTGACGAAGAAATTTATACATCAAGTAGTTCTAATGAAGAAGAAGAAAATAATTGCTCTTGTATAGATAAAAATAATTGCTCATGTGATGATGAAATATATAATATTCAATCACAATTTCAGGATAATCTACAAATAAACGTTTTAGATAAAGATATTTTATCTATTTTAAAAAATATAGATGATTCCGAATTAAGATCACAAATCATTGATCAAATCATAAATAATCAAAGAAATACTCAGGTTAATGAACCAATTTATTCTATGAAAGAGATAGATCAAAGATTAAAAATGAAAAATAATATTTCATTAAATACTACCATCATGGATTACACACAAGAAATCAATAATTTAAAAAATGAAATTATTTTTCTAAAAAACAATCATAATAAGTTAGAAAATAGAGTCATTACTCTTGAAAAAGAATCCCATAATAGTAAAGCATCAACTTCAAATAATGAGTCGAATGAATTCTTAAGTGCTATGGAATTAATTACATCCCAAAAATGGTATGTCAAAATAAAATTAATAATTGGAGAATACTATCGAAAAGAATTTATTGCTCTTGTTGACAGCGGGGCAGATATAAACTGTATACAGGAAGGTTTAATTCCTGTCAAATATTTTGAAAAATCCACCCATGTGATTCGCACAGTCAGTGGAGAAAAATTGGATATCAGTTATAAATTGTCTAATGCAAAGATTTGTAATAATAAAGTTTGTATTCCACTAAACTTTACAATAATTAAGAATATGTCCCACAATGAAATTATTTTAGGCACTCCATTTTTACAAAAATATTGCCGTTTGGAGTTAATGAAAAGGGAATCCTAGGCAATTTTCAAAATTACGAAGTATTTTTTGAATTCATTACAAAGCCTTTTACTCGTTGGATAGATCTTATAGATTTGAAAACGAAACAAATAAATTTTTTAAAAGAAGAAATTTTAATAATTAACATAGATGAAAAGTTACAAAATCCAAAGTTACAAGAAAAAATTAATAGTTTAAGAAATAAATTTATTTTAAAAATATGTTCCGATCATCCTAATGCCTTTTGGGAAAGAAAGAAACATATAATTCCTCTTCCATATGAAGACAATTTTGATGAAAGAAATATTCCAACCAAGGCTCGTCCTTGTCAAATGAATCACGACTATTTGGATCTTTGTAAAAAAGAAATATCTTCTTTACTAAGCAAAAATTTAATTAGACCTTCTAAATCAGCTTGGTCTTGCACTGCTTTTTATGTTAATAAACATTCAGAACAAGAAAGAGGAATTCCTAGACTAGTAATAAATTATAAGCCTTTAAATAAAGTTTTAAAATGGATTAGGTATCCAATTCCAAATAAAAAAGATTTAATAGATAGATTAAATACTGCAATCATATTTTAAAATTTTGATTTAAAATCAGGATATTGGCAAATTCAAATTGATGAAAAGGATCGATATAAGACTGCTTTTAATGTTCCTTTTGGTCAATATGAATGGAATGTTATGCCATTTGGTTTAAAAAATGCACCTTCTGAATTTCAGAATATTATGAATGATATTTTTTATCCTCATAGCAATTGCATGATAGTTTATATCGATGATATTTTAGTTTTTTCTAAAACCATTGAAGATCATTTTACACATTTAAACCTTTTTCAACAAATCATAGAAAAAAATGGTTTGGTTATATCCCAACCCAAAATGGTTTTATTTCAATCCAAAATCAGATTTCTTGGCCATAATATAGAAAAAGGACATATAATTCCAATAAATAGAAGTATAGAGTTTGCTTCTAAATTTCCTGACAAAATTATTGATAAAACTCAATTACAAAGATTTTTAGGAAGTTTAAATTATATATCTTCTTTTTATAAAGATTTAGTTAAAGATACGGCTATCTTATATGATAGACTAAAAAAGAAACCTGTCCCATGGACTGATCTTCATACTCAAGCAGTCCAAAGAATAAAAGAAAAAGTAAAATTGTTACCTTGTTTGTCTTTAGCAAATCCAAATTGGGAAAAAATTGTTGAAACCGATGCCTCCAATATAGGTTATGGAGGGGTCTTAAAACAAATTAATCCAAGTAATAAACAAGAAGTATATTTAGTTAGATTTTATTCAGGAAAATGGTCTGAATCTCAAAAGAATTATGCTACTACTGCCAAGGAAATCCTAGCAATAGTAAAATGTGTTTTAAAATTTCAAGATGATCTTTACAATCAACAATTTACTGTAATTACTGATTGTCAAGCAGCAAAATTTATGTTTAATAAAGATTTTAAACATGATGTGTCTAAACAAATGTTTGCCAGATGGCAAGCTCATTTAGCACCATTTGATTTTACAATAATATATAGAAAAGGTGAAGATAATAGTCTTCCTGATTTTCTAACTAGAGAGTTTTTAAATGAGCAATATGCATTTAACACAATTATCAAATGATGTTTCCAATACGAGAAACTCAATTCAAGAAACTGAAGTTGAATTAACCAACTTATTGGATAATATGCCAACAACAGACACAAATATCCTTCATAATATTCGCCATACTAAGCGAATTAGTTTATTAAGATTCAGACTTATAGGCCTAAGAGCTCATCTTAGGTTTTTGGAGAATAAACTTATTCTACTTTTGAATTGAATTTTGCAGGATGATCCCCAATAAGGGAAGAGGTGGCTACCCTAATAGGGGTGGCAGAGGAAGAGGATCATATCCTCTTATTCAACAGGGAAAAAATTTATTATTGGCTGAAAATATTGCTTCTCAACCTTCATCATCCAATATGCCAAAACCTGGAGATCCACTATACTCGGCTTTCCAACAATTCTTAAAGCAACAGAAGGATAATAATCCTTCTTTCTCAAAAATAGTTTCAGAGGAAGACAATGATGATTCCTCAGAATATATTTTAACCCCTCACAAAGATTTGATAATTCTTTTGGAGGAAAAGGATATCATGCTATATTTTAAGGATAATAATGATCCATGGAATTTATTTTCCAGATATCTGGATACTGCGTCATACGCAGCATGTTCTTATAAATCACGAAATTATTACGAGAATATACTAATTTCTACAGGTACATGTGAAATTTCACATTTCTCCTCTGCAGGAGATAAAAGAGTTCATAACTTTAGCAAAGTAATATTCAAGAAGATTATATCTGCAGAAGAATGGGGTTTAAGTACCCTCAGGGAAAGAGAATTTCTCCACCCTGAACAAAAAATCTTAATAAAATACAATTTCTGGGATTATATCGATAGCTTTTATAAAGCTTTTCTTTATGAAAATCCAAAAAAGAAGCATTCTTGGTTTTTCAAAATATGTGACCAAGTTTATAAACAAAGGTTGCCAAATTGGTTTACACAATGGTGGACATCATATGGTCCAAGTGTTCAAATTCTGCCTGAACCATTCAAATCTTTATATGTTGAATGGTTACATGTAGCTCCTAAATATAAGGAAGCTCTTGAACATTCCAATGGGGGAAGAGAAGTAATACCTACTCTCCATTTTTTCGTAGAGTTTTCAATTCCTTGGATCTGGAAATGGATCCCAGAAGTAGATTATAGTCCCAATCAGTTCCCATCTTTACGAAGGTCATACCTTACAAAATTTTGGGCAAAGATGTTGCAAAAAGATCCGGTCTCAAATGAGATAAATTCTAAACAAACGATTGATAATATCAATCAAGCAATTTCAAAATATAAATCCCAAAAAGAATTTTTATCCCATAAGGAACAATCCAACAGTTTTAATCCTTATGAAAAAGCATTGAACTCCATCAGAGCACAGGGAAATTCCTCGCCATCAAAAGATGAAATTATCAAGACATATTTCCGTCAAATGAAAGAAGATCTGCTTCAAAACATCAATAAACAATCATCAGACAGCTCCATGTTATCTACAGGCAATGATGATAATTGTCTTGCAGGCGAATCTCAGCCAATTGATGATAACAATGACATCATGGATGAATTTACGGTCGAAGATGCTTTTGCCACTATTGAAGATATAATATTGGAAAAGCTACAAAAGAAGAAGACAAAAACTTAATAAGTTTACGGTGAAAACTCCTACACCTGTTATTTGCTTTTATAAAGCAACAATAATAGAGGCATCTTATCAGCCAGTTGTCACAATGCACTCGATAGTGCACTCAATTATTATTCTGTAACATTTTATAGTTTTTAATTTTTGTTTGAAGTCCGGGCCTATATATACAGGCTATTATGTTTACATACTGGGTATCTTGGAAGAGTTCTTCCTATCCTTTGCTTACTCTCTCTTGTAAAAATATTCTGAAGCAATAAAATAAGTTTTAAAGTACTACTGGTGCATCCATCTTACGCTGATTGTGTTTTCCCCTAATTCTTGTAAGTTTTCATTATTCATACTTTATTATTGTTTGTACCAGCCTAATGATAGGCTAAACCCTTTTAAGTGTTAAAGTAATCTCATGAAATTATGGCTTTACTAATCTAGTAGAAACCTTCGGGTATCATATAGTTATTTGTAATACAAAAGTCTAGGTTGATAACATGTAATTTAATTTGAAATGTTTTACCATTAGTCGTGATGTTGCCCGCTTTTTTAGCCAAAGTTTGGCGTTGTTAGGGCTGTTTGTCATTGACTCGGTATACCTTTTCGTTTCAAATCAAATTATTTGTTATTGTAAATAATCCTATGACTGTATTTAGGCATAACTATATGGTACCCCTGGGCCTTCTCTGTTCCTTATGGTATCATATATATATATATATATATATATATATATATATATATATATAATCTTATCTTATCTTATATAATTTTATAATTCATATGCGTTCCACCTTATTTTAAGACTTTTATCTTAATAATAAGGAGCTTACTTTTAGGTCATTGGATTTATTTTCAATGGTGTAGATTATAATTCATGTCAATACCAATCAACCAATTAAAAGGAATGTATCCTTTTTTTAACATAAAAACTATACTTTATGCAGAAAGAAACACAAGTTTGACCTTCAACCCCTGCTTTCTAACCTTATACATCTAATCTTCTCTTCTTTAAAAGACATAAACATTAGCCACAATTACCACTGCTTCTACGTCACATACCCCACCCCCATGATAAGAAATGTTCTAAGGTTATCCGTTATACCCACCACTAACAACTATAGTGGTGGGTGTCACATTATCACCACACTCTCTACCACTAACTATGAGATATATATCACTAAACACATCACTCCACCAAATTTTTTTAATTAAATTTAATTCAAAAATACATAAAAATCATATAATTTTTTTTTAAAAAAAAATACTAGTTTTCATTAATTTAAAATACCAAATTACATTAATTAAAATAAAAAAAATAAAAATAACATTAAAAATAAAAATTACATTGATTAAAATAAAAAAAAAAGTAAAAATAACATTAAAAAGAAAAATTAAATTAATTAAAATAAAAAAATGAAAATAACATTAAAAATAAAAAACCTAAAATTACCAAGCTTAACTAAAAAAATTGTCCCTATTCCTACATCGGACTCGAACGGACTCCTTCATCGCGAGAAATGGCTCCAAATTTTCACCTTCGAGGTCGTCCGCTTTCATTTTCAAGATTTCCATATCGGTTTTTGTTTGAATCACCGATTGTGTTTCTATAATTTTTTGTTCTACCCAACTCAACATCTTCGTCTTTGTTTTTTGAACGTGCACATAACGATCAAATTTCTCTCCGAATTGATCCATAACACTAGATCCCGAAGCCGTTGAAGCCGCTTTTTTGTGTTATTTTTTCCAACGGGTAGACGAAGAAGTTGCTCGTCTTCAAGATCGAGCGGATCATCGTTGATGTCTAAATGTGTTCCCCGTCCGATTGTTGAGAAGTTCTGTCGGGGTTTCTTGAACACTTTGAACCGGAAGATTGTGAACTTCCTTCCATTTTCTCTTTCCATTTTGGAGCATCTTTCAACTTTAGCCAATGTTTCAAATACGAAAAAGCTTTGCGGGTGGGTGTTAGTTTTTCAAATTGGTCCAAAGCCGCCTTGAACACATCAAAATTATTTGACCCGCTTTTTCGTATGCTTAGGAGGTTGTTGTAAATTCCTCCAAATTCGGGGCATCTGAGTCGAATATCGCGCCACTTGCAACTAATTTGATCGGGATTCCGACTTTCACTTCCTGTTAACTCATAAAACACCACGCAAACTTTCTCCCAAAAACACCGAATGTTTGACTATCACCTTTGATCGGGTCTTGGGAAGCCGAAATCCATGCCTCGGCTAGCTTTTCTTCTTCGTCTTTTGTCCATGGGACCCTTTCTTGGGTGGTGTTGGATCGGGCTATTTTTTTTTCTTTTTTCTTTTTAGGTGAGGTGGTGGTGAAGGTTGAGTTTCCGAAACAAAATCCGGAGAATGAGGGGGTTGTGATGGTTGTGGTTGGAATTGTTGTTGTTGGAGTTGTTGGAAAGCTTGATATTGTTGAAGTTGTTGTTGTTGGAAGGGCGCGAAAGCTTGATATTGTTGTTGGAAAAATGTTGTTTGTTGGATACGGGAACCAGTTTGAAGCAAACTGACAAAACCAGCTTGAGGTGATTTCATGGTCGGGAATTGGCGAGGGGTTGTGTCTAACGCAAAACACGACCGACCACGAGAACCCGAGGTGGTGTGCACGGACCACTATTGTGGCCATGTAGACCACAAACCGGCTCTTGGCGGGTATACCGGAAGGTCTAATACACATTCTCTTTGCGAAAAGATCACCCCATCTGTCCTCCCATGACCGTCATAAAAACTCTGTTTTGAGAAACTTGACCGTTGCTGATTTTGCAACCTAGATCTACGCAGCAGATCACTTCCCACGTGGAAGACTTGGTAAAAAGTTGTTCCTCAAGAGTAAGCTATCAGATATGGTAAAATTATTGTTGTATTAGATGTGTGTATATGTGTTCTTTTTGGTCCTAAATGTGTTGATTTTAGCTTCTACCGAGGGAATGATATGTGTTTCCAGATCTAGTAATATGTGTTAATATAGTTTATCTTCGCTTTTATCTGTTTCAGATCTGATAAAAAGGGAAGGACATAGAGAAATCAAGAAGAGGAGAGTGTAAGAGAACTGGGGTTCAAATCTGTTATAAACTTTGTTATTTTTATTATTTTCGTTGTTTTACTTTTTTTTTAATTTTTTACATCTATATGAATATTTTTGACGTTCTATATCACTTTGCAAGTTTCTTCCGTTTTTTTTTTTAAATTTTACATTTAGATTTTACTTATTTTAAATATAGTAATCATATTCTTAGATTTTACTTATTTTATAGAATATAATGTGTATTTATTATTAGACGCATTAAATTTAAAAAACGAAAATAATTGGAATCATGCAATCAAGATGGATGGACGAGGGTGGAAAGAAGCATGCTACGTTGTCTGTTAACAATAGGGAGTATTGGCAGGTCTGATCAAAATGAAAGAACTAACAATTGATATTTGCTCACAAAATGGAATACTTCATTCATGAGGCCGACTGGCTTTAAATACAAATAAGAAAATAACTAAATAACAATAAAATCGGAAAATACTAAATCTAAATAGAGATAATACTAAATCTAAACAGATAGCTAATGACCGAGTAAACCACACGTGAAGCCCATGCTTATCCAGTCAAGCTTTATTTGAATTCTTTTATTTGCAAAAGATAAATATCCCAACAAACCTTCCCCCAAACTAGACAATCATGTCTTGTTTGTCCTCCGATGAACATACTCCAAGCTTCTCTCTTAGTTTGACAAACATATCACGAGGCAGAGGTTTTGTGAAGATGTCCGCTACTTGCTCCTTCGTTCCAACATGTTTTAACTCGATTGTTCCTTTTCCAACAAGGTCTCTAAGAAAATGAAATTTTACTCCTATGTGTTTTCATCGGCCGTGAAACACTGGATTCTTCGAGAGCTTAATTTTAGATGTGTTATCACACTTGATCACTGTTCCCTTTCCTTGTCTTATTCCGAGTTCTTCAAGAATTCCTCGAATCCACACCACTTGACAGGCACAGGCTGCTGCTGCCACATATTCTGCTTCAGTTGAAGACAGTGCTACAATGCTCTGCTTCTTTCCGGTCATTCCAATCTCCGACGAAGTCACTGTCTGTAAATACTTCCATTGAACCACTTCCTCCCTTCTTGTACCAGATACCATAGTCCAAAGTACCCTGTAGGTATCGTAACACCCTCTTTGCTGCTGCGAAATGAGTAGTGGTGGGTTTAGACATGAAACGGCTGATGTAGCTTACCACAAACTGAATGTCTGGCCTTGTAGCTGTGATATACATTAAGCTTCCCACTAAGCTTTTGAATTCTGCTTCATCCACAGGCTCGCCTTCTTCTAATTTCAATTTACAGCCAGGAACAATCGGATTGATAACTGCATTGCAATCCAACATGTTGAACCGTGTGAGCATCTCTATTGCATACTTTTGCTGTGAAACATGTATTCCAGCTGTGGTTTGCAGGACTTCTATTCCTAGGAAGTATCTCATCTTCCCTAGGTCTGTCATTTCAAACTCTCTTTTCATTGAGAATTTGAGATCTTCCAGCATTTGCTCATTGTTACCTGTGTATAGGAGGCCATCAACATAAATGTTAACAAAAAGACAACTTCCATCTGGTGTCATTTTGATGAACAAAGTGTGTTCAGATCTACTTCTAGTGAAACCTTCCTTGACAAAATATGCTTTAATTCGGCTGAACCATGCCCTAGGGGCTTATTTAAGCCCGTATAGAGCCCTTTGGAGTTTGTAAACTTTGTGTTATTGATTCTTCTGTATGTAACCTTGTGGCTGCTGAACATACACTTCTTCTTCCAGGTTTCCATAGAGGAAAGCTGACTTTACATCTAGTTGGTAAATGTTCCAGCCCTTTTCAGCAACAAGAGAAATCATTAATCGAATTGTATCCATTCGAGCAATAGGGGCATAAACCTCTTCGTAGTCAACACCATACTCTTGGCCATATCCCCTCACAACTAGCCTTGCTTTGTGTTTCTCGATCTCACCCTTTTCATTGAGCTTTGTTTTGAAAACCCACTTAACACCAATGCATTTGGCTCCTTTTGGCAGGTCTACCAGCTGCCATGTTTGATTTTTCTCAATAGCAGAAATTTCAAGATCCATGGCTTTCTTCCACTTCTCATCCTTAGCTGCCTCTTCATAATGCACAGGGTCTTGGTGTATGAGATCAACGAACATCATCTCATCTTCATCGAGATCTACTTCTTCCTCATCACCTACAAAATAATCAGATAAGTAAGTGGGTGGTCTTCTTAGTCTCTGAGTTCTTCCTTCCCCGAATGGTGGAATGCTAGGACCAGCAGCAGATTCAGTAATCATGGGACTGGAGTGTTGATTTGTGTTTTCATCTTGCATCACTTCATGGTCTTGATCGAGATGATGAGTATTTACAAACTCATAGTCATCATCAATAAAGTCATAATCACCCCAGATGATTTCTTGCACATCTTCTCCATCTTTAGCTTTATTCCAGTTCCAAGACCTGTGTTCTTCAAAGATGACATCTTTGCTCACAACAACTTTAAGTGTGTGTGGATCTACCAGCCTGTATGCCTTTGATTCTTCACTGACTCCTGTCAAAATACAAATTGAACTTTTTGCATCGAGTTTAGTTCTTTTCTGTTTAGGGATATGAACATGTGCTAGGCATCCCCAAACATGAAAGTGGCTGACTGTTGGTTTGATCCCACTCCAGGCTTCTTGTGGTGTCATGTTTGTGAGGGCTTTAGTGGGACACCTGTTTAAAACATAAAAACTCCATACTGTTGTCTCTCCCCAAAATTTCTTTGGCATTTTTTTGGCTGCAATCATTGATACGACCATATTTATGACAGTTCTGTTTCTCCGTTCAACAACCCCATTCTGTTGGGGTGAATAACTTGTTGCGAGTTGCCTTTTGATGCCATGCTCTAAGCAAAATGCCTTGAAGTCATCAGATAAGTATTCACCACCTCTATCTGTTCGAAGTGCTTTGACGACCTTTCCTGTTTCAACTTCTACTTTCTTCTTGAATTGCTTGAAGCTTTCAAGAGCTTGAGACTTTTCTGGCAACAGATATACCCAACCCTTACGGCTATAGTCATCGATGAAGCTTAAAAAATACTTGTTGCCAGTGTGGGAGGCAGGTGTTATTGGCCCACAAATGTCTGAGTGAATGAGCTCTAGGATTTCTCCTGCCCTCCAGTTGCTTACCTTGGGAACTACTTCCTTTGTTTGCTTTCCCACCATGCAATCTTCACACACTGATTTGTTGATAGTAAAGTTGGGCAGATCACGAACCATTCCTTTCACCTGAAGTATCTCCATGCCTGAATTTCCCAGATGACCCATCCTTTCGTGTCATAGCTTAGCACTATCTTCATCACTAGTGTACATGCATCCTTCTGTCTTTTGTTCCGCGACTGCATCTGTTTCCTCACTTATTGGGAACATCCTATTAGTGCTCATGTATGATTTGAAAATCAAACCCTTTTCTTGGTGAAACACCTTACATACATCTTGTTGGAAGAGAAAAGACAACCCCTTTTGCTGGAGTTGTCCTATGCTGAGGAGATTGTTTTTGAGGTCCGGGACATAGTAGACATCATTTATTACAAACATTGATCCATTTAGGAACAACTTCACACTTCCTTTTCCAATCACAGTCATACGTGTGTTATTTCCCAGCTTCACAGAGTTTGAGAATCCAGAGTCTAGATCGATAAATCTTTCTTTGTTTCCACACATATGATTGGAACAACCTGAATCTAAAAACCACAACATTCCTTTGCTTCCGTTACTTTCATCTGCCATGAATGCAGTTTCCTCCACATCTATCTCGGCCATAAGCATCACTTCCTCATTCTCATCAAAACCAGCATAATTGGCTTCCTTGGTATGAGGACATTTGTATGAATAATGTCCCAACTTGTGACAATTATAGCATTCTATTGTCTCTTTGTTGAATGACAAACGTCCGTGACCTCGTCCTCTTCCTCTATTATTGGATCGACCTCTTCCTCTTCCACGACCATTTGGACTGAGACTTGCTTCTGCCTTCAGTGCTTGATCATCATCCTTCTCTACCCTTTTAAATTTCTATTCGTGAACCACCAAGGTGCTCTGCAGTTCTTCAATGGACATCTCCTCAATGTTTTTTGATTCTTCAATCGAGACCACCACGTACATGTACTTATCAGTTAGAGTTCTGAGGATTTTTTCAACTATTTTGACATCAGTCATCAACTCTCCATTGCTTCTCATTTGATTCGATATCGCCAGAACCCTACCGAAATAATCGGGTATAGATTCGTTATCCTTCATCTCAAGCACTTCAAAGTCTCTTCGGAGCTTTTGCAACATCGATCTCTTCACTCTTTCATTCCCGGCGAACCTTTGCTTCATTGAATCCCACACTGATTTGGATGTCTTCCTATCCAAGATTTGCTCAAAGGTTACTCGATCGATCGCTTGATACAAGTAGTGTTTGACTTGTAAGTCTTTCGTTCGCAATTCCTCCAATTTCTTCTTTTCTGCTTCGCTCTGAGCGATCCCGACCGCCGGCTCTCTGATTCCAAGATCTATTAGGTTCCACACCTGTTTTGCACGCAGCAAATTTTCCATCATCTCACTCCAGTGCTCATAGTGACCATCGAAGACTGGAACCTTCACCTTATCGTCATTCATGGTTGCTTCCTTTTGTGAAAGTATTTCGCTCTGATACCAATTTGAAAGAACTAACAATTGATATTTTCTCACAAAATGGAATACTTCATTCATGAGGCCGACTGGCTTTAAATAAAAATAAGAAAATAACTAAATAACAATAAAATCGGAAAATACTAAATCTAAATAGAGATAATACTAAATCTAAACAGATAGCTAATGACCGAGTAAACCACACGTGCAGCCCATGCTTATCCAGTCAAGCTTTATTTGAATTCTTTTATTTGCAAAAGATAAATATCCCAACACAAAAGAGGGTAATGGTAAGTGATCCAATATCTTCATTCTTTATCACTAATTTTCCAGAATCGGTACAATTATCAGAAATATGGCGTGTTTGTGGTCGGTTGGGTCAAATTGTGAATGTATTTAATTCAAGAAAGTTGACACGTATGGGTAAAAGGTTTGGATTCATTAGGTTTGTTGGGGTTATTAGTGAAGATCATATGATTAAAAAACTGTGTGATGTATGGTTTGGGACTCATAAACTTTATGCATTGATCCCACATCTTCCTAAAGATGGTAGTAATAAGAATATACAAAAAGGGTGTGTTAATGTCTAGAAAACTGCTAGCCATGAACATTCTTATGCAAGTGTTGTTAAAGGAGTGTCTTTGCATGAATCTGAACCACCTAAGGTTAAGCAAGATGACATTATTGAGTTGTATTCTGGTGATTTTGTTGTGGAAAAGAAGAGAAGGGCGTGCCTTGTAAAAGCTAGGGATTTTCCAACTCTTCCCAATCTTCGTATGTTGTGTTTGGAAGAAGGATTTTCGGATTTTGAGATGGGATATGTCGGTGGATTGTGGGTAATGATTGAATTTAAGTCCAAACATGCTTGCAATTTTTTTTTAAAGAGGGACTCTATGGATCATTGGCTGTTGGAGAAACGTGAATGGGATCGAAATTTTGTCTCTTTGGAACGTATTGTTTGGTTAGATATTGAAGGATTACCTTTATGTTGTTGGAGTAAAGACTCTCTCAAGAAAATTATTAATAAATGGGGGGAGGGGGGGGGGGGGTTGATTGCTCAACTTGATGATGCATTAGGGGAGGATGTGTATAAAAACAGAGTTTGCATTTTAACAACCTTTCAATCGATTATATCCTGATGTAGTGCGGGTACGGGTGGATGGTGAAGTGTTTATGGTTAGAGTAAAAGATGCCTCGGGTTGGACTCCTTCATTTATTTTTGATATTCCACAACAAAAGGAGGAAGATTGTGACTCTATTGATCATCAAGATAAAGTGGGTAGTAATTGTTCAATGGGTGATAATGGGGATAATTCTTTGGATCCATTTGGTATCTATGATACTATCACGAAAAGGAATGAGGAAGAAATTACAAAAACTAAGCTGGATGAGGTGTATGGTCGAGATTATGGGAATGAAAAAGAAAAAAGCAAAAAAGTGAGGCAGGGGAAAAATAGGAATTGTGTTAAAATTTCTTATATTTTTCCTCTAGTGAAGGTACCTGCGTCTAATGTTGTTGTACCAGATGGCCCAACGGATCTTATTTCAGAACAGGTCCCAGAAATGTATCCAACTAATTCCCCAATTGAGGATTTGTCGGCAACTGCCCATGCTCTTCATCAAACAGTCAATGATGTCGCTGTTCCATCGGTCCCTGACGTGGGGGTGACTCCTCAATATGTCGCTGCTTCACATCCTGTGGTTTTGGTTATTCCAGTTGGTTTTACAGGGGGTTTTGGTCATATGGAGGGGTTTCATATGTCTCATGATTCGGAATCCCTCACGCATCCCCCTGGTTTTTCAAATAAAATTTTTATGGGGGATGATAATTTCTCAGATGGATCTGTGAATAAGAATTATTTGAATATTGAAGCTGAAAAAACTTTGGAATTGGGGGAAAATATTAGATTGAATATGGATGGGTGTTATTCTCATGTTAAAAGTGTTATTGAAGGAGAGGTTCTTAATAAAACGTAGACCTGAATTGCCTATCTATCAATATACAAGGAGCGGGTCCGATTGATAAGCAGGGTTGGATTAAAAAGTTACATAACAAACATAAAATTAACTTTTTAGCCATTCAAGAAACAAAGATGGTGAATGTTGATTTAGTCACGGTTCGTTCTTTTTGGGGTAATGTCTCGTGTTCGTATTTTTTTCCCTTTCTCGTGGTGCTTCGGGGGGCATTCTAGTCATTTGGGATCCAGATTTTTTTCTCAAAGCCGTTGTTTTGTTTCTAATTGGTATGTAACGGTTGAGGGTGTTTGGCTTCCTTCATGGAGGAGTATGTTGTTCATTTTAGTGTATGCTCCTTAAGGAGTCGATTCTAAAAGGATTCTTTGGAATGATTTATCGGACTTGATCGGTTCAGTTTTGGGAGATTGTATAGTTATGAGAGATTTTAATGTAGTTCGTGATGATACAGAAAGATTGGGGTCTCAATATAATCCCTCGACAGCTACAAATTTTAATGATTTCATTGATGATACAGATTTGTTCGATGTTCCTATGGGGGGTCCTCAGTTTACTTGGAGTGATAAATGGGGGTCTAAGTTTAGTAAATTGGATCGTTTTCTCGTTTTGCAGGGTATTATGGAGTGTTTCCCCAATATTACAGGAATGGTTCTTGATAAATATATTCCTGATCATCGTCCGATTCTGTTGGTGGAGCATAGTGTCGATTATGGCCCGACTCCTTTTCGGGTTTTCCATTCTTGGTTCAGGTTGGATGGTTTTGATGAGATCGTTCGTCAATCTTGGCCTATCAGTATAGAAGGGGACCGGGTGGATAATCCTTGGGTTATTTTTAAGAAGAAACTTCAACTTCTTAAATATAATCTTAGGATTTGGAATTCTTCCATCCGAGATCGCTTGACTGGCAAGTTTAAAATTTTGAAGGAGGAGTTAGAGGCGATTGATGCTTCTCTTATGATCAATGAGGGAACCGCTGACCTTTACCAACGTAGGGTTTCGGTTCTCAAGGAGTTGTTGGATTTGGAGCATATTTCGAGGGTTGAGTTAGCCCAAAATCCGAAAGTTTAGTGGAGTATTGAGGGTGATGAAAATTCAGGGTTTTTTCATGGTGTTATTAATCGGAAAAGGAGGCAATTAGCTATCAAAGGTGTTTTGATAGATGACGAGTGGGTGGTTGATCCGACTAGAGTGAAAAATGAATTCAATTATTTTTATAGGAATCTTTTTGCAAAGAAAAATGTTAGTCGTCCGTCCACCAATGCGTCCCTTTTTAATACACTGTCTGGGGAGCAGGCTCAATTTCTCCAGGCTCCTTTCTCTAGCGATGAGATTAAAGGAGTTATTTGGGATTGTGGTTCAGATAAGGCTCTGGGTCCAGATGGGTTTACTTTTGGTTTCTTGAAGCGGTATTGGGATCTTATTTCAGAGGACGTCTCGGCTTTTGTTCATCATTTTCATAGCAATTGCTCCATTCCTATTGGATGCAATTCTTATTTTTTCACTGTCATCCCGAAGGTTCGTGATCCTAAGTCTATTAGGGACTTTAGGCCTATTAGTTTAATTAGTTGCCAATATAAAATTATTGGCAAGCTCTTAGCTAATAGGTTAGCAAAAGTTATTGGTTATGTGGTGAGTCTGGAGCAATTTGCCTTCGTCAAACTTAGAAAAATTTTAGATGGTCTGTTTCTTCTTAGTGAGGTGGTGGCTTGGAGCAAGTGGTCGAAAAATCCTTTGATGATTTTTAAAGTTGATTTTAAAAAGGCTTACGATTCGGTGTCTTGGGATTATATTTTAGAGATGATTCCAATTATGGGTTTTGGTTCTATTTGGTGTTCTTGGATTTTAGAGCTTCTTTGTTCAGCTAGGGTTTCGGTGTTGGTAAAAGGATCGCCTACTAGAGAATTTCAGATGCAGAGAGGTTTGAGACAAGGAGATCCCTTATCTCCTTTTCTCTTTATCTTGGCTATGCAGGGATTACATGTTGCTTTACAAAAAGCACATCTTCAAAATGTTTTTAGGGGTGTGTCTATTCGTGGGATTCATATCTCACATCTATTTTATGCGGATGATGTTGTTTTGGTGTCTCCTTGGGATCCCAACATTGCTAATTCAGTTCTTCGTATTCTGCAATGTTTTAATCTTTCTTCGGGTCTTAAAATTAATTTGCTGAAAAGCAAGTTGATTGGGGTTGGTGTCTCTAAGCCTCAGGTCGATTTGGTGGCTCGAAAGTTAGGGTGTGCTCCGGACTATCTTCCTTTTGTTCATCTGGGTGTGCCAGTAGGTCAATGTATGTCCAGAGTTACAACTTGGTCTCCTATTGTTGATCGTTTTCGTTCCAAGTTGTCGGGGGTGGAAGGTGAAAACTCTCTCCTTTGGTGGCCGCCTGACGTTGATCAAGTCTGTCCTGGGGAGTTTGGGAAGTTATTTGATGTCAATTTTTTTGGTTTCCATTTTGGTCCTTAAGTCCTTGGAGGCGTTACGTTCTAGATTTTTTTGGGGTGCGGAGTTGGATGACAGGTGTATGCATTGGATCCAGTGGGATAGGTGCTGGTTGGTAGGAAAGAAGGTGGTCTGGGAGTTGGTAGTCTTTTCTCTTTTAATAGGGCTATGCTTTTAAGATGGAGAATGGGTTTTTTTTCATAATCCTGATCTCATATGGGTTCGGTTAGTAAAGGCTATCTATGGTTCTGATGGAGGTTGTGGTTCTTTAATTCTAAAAAAAGGTTGGATGGGTCCTTGGAATGGTGTCATTCGTATGCTGTCTCATATGCGTGATCGTGGTTTGGATTTGCTTTCTTTATGTCCAATTCGGATTGGAGATGGTAATCGGACTTTGTTTTGGCAGGATATTTGGAAAGGAGATAAGCCTCTTGCATAGATTTTTCATAGAATTTTTGCTTTGGATCAGCATAAATTCGCCTTAGTTCGTGACAGGGTGATGATGGGCTGGGATACTACTTCTCTTAGGAGAGTGCCTCGGGGTGGTATTGAGCAGTCCCAGTGGGATGCTTTTTTGTCTTTGATGCAGGGCTTACAGCTTAATTCTAGTTCAGATCGGTTGGGTTGGCTCTTGGATACGTCTGATCACAGTCTCTTCAGCTATTGATAATGGGATGTTGTCTACAGGTGGTGGCGAAACTTATTGGAAAAATTGGGTTCCAATTAAGTTGAATATTTTTATTTGGAGATTAAGATTAAATGGGCTTCCTACTCGACCGAATCTTTCTTATAGGGGAATTTTATTGGACTCGATCTTGTGTCCAATTTGCTCTGTTACGGTTGAGTCTATTGATCACCTGTTCGTTGGGTGTAGTGAGTTGATTGATCTTTGGACTAGAGTTGCCATCTGGTGGGGTGTTCATGTTCCTCAACATCTTTCTATAGATTCGTTATTATTTTGGTCTAATTCGTTCTCTTGGAGAAGTGGTCAACAGAAAGTTTTTGACACGGTGGTTATGACAACCTTATGGTGCATTTGGAATTTTCGTAATTCCATTCTTTTTGGAACGGTGTTGCCTATGAAATCAGTAATTTTTGATGACGTGGTCAAGAACTTTTTTTTTTTTGGTTTTCAATAGGTGTAGCAAAGCTAATATAGGATGGAGTAATTGGCTTCATAATCCTGTCTTTGTTTGTAAGTTGTTGTAATTTTTTTTCTAGCTTCTTGCTAGTTTTTTAATAAAATTCCTGCCGTTCCAAAAAAATATATATATGATAAAGATACAAAACACAATTCAAAGAAATGATCTGAAAATAAATTTACTGTTCTTTTGAGTATTGGTTTCTGAGTTAGGTTGATATAAAATTTTCTAAAGATAAAGAATATGAATTGTTATATATTATATATATTTTGTCTTATTAAAACCAGCTTAAGAGTAATTTTATGTTACAAGGTTGAATTATTTTTTCACCTTTTAATGTAATTTTATAACTATTTGTGTTGAATAAGGATTCAGTTATATATGATTTTTTGTGTCATATTCACCTATTATTAGACTTTATAATAATTAAATAGAACATAAAGTAATCAATTTACTTATTTGAAAGAGATATGAAAAAAGACATTAAAGCAATTTTGTGTAAAAATTAAAGAATTTGTACCGATGGTTGTGTTTTGGCATTTCTTACTTGAAACTTTTAAAGAGACGATTTCCCGCTATTTCTTTCTCGATGTTAGTGATTATGTGATTGGATGTATGGGTGAATCTTTTGGCAAGAAACATAATCAATATACAAGACTAGAGATATAACCTAAGATCTCTTTAATATTTCTTATTTTTTGATAATGATAATAAATAATTCTTGGAAAATTGTATATATAACAAGTAAACTATGTAGACATAGATGAAATAATTTAGGAGTAGTTTAGTATATATATTTGTATTACCGTTCAAAAAAATAAATAAATAAATAAACACAATGTATACACTATATTGAATCTGGTTTTTCTTAATTTGAATCACAATTTTAATTGTTATCATAATTGTAGAATGTTTATTATTTCTTAATATTATATTAAATAGATATAACTTATTGTATTATTTTAACAATATCCATGTTTTAAGGAATACATATTTTTACAGTCATTCCGGTATGAACATTTTCTTTCACAATAAATAAGCGACATAATTTTTAGAAGACAAAAATTAAAAATGGTTCATGTGGTTTCCGAAAATCTAAAGTTTAGTCCCTAATCTTTAAAACCTTATAGATGGTCCCTGTGGTTTCAAAACTTTTGACAAATGATCTTTTTCGTTAACTCCGTTAGCTTTTGGCCGTTAACTGAAAGGTATTTCTGTCATTTCACTGCCATAGGGACCATTTATATAGATTCGTCTTATTTTAAAAAAAACTAATTATTTAATATTAAAGGGTCCTCTCTCTCTCTCTCTCTCTCTCTCTCTCTCTCTCTCTCTCTCTCTCCTTGAAAGTCAACACCCTAAATGCAGAAAAGTGATAACTCTTCCTTCTTCCTCATCAAATGAGATATTGCATAATTAATTAGAGCATTTGTTTGGTTGCTCTTAAACTAAACCCAGGACCAACCATGAAATACCACCTCCCCACCATTGATTCGATAAAACATCACCACCTCACTTCCTTTTTCTCTCCTTCTCATGAACCTACTACCAAGAAACGACACCACCACGAAGGGTGGCCAAAAGACATCGCTGCCTCCATTAAAGAACCAACACCGGTGGCTTTAACTACCGTGAATCACCACCATCTGCCACTATTATTGACCAGTAACCCCCTCCGTCCCTCTCCTGTTCAGATAATCAACCACCACCACCATTTCTGTTGCAAGAAAGGCCGGAAACCGCCATCCACCGCCTTCATCGGAGAGAAAACCACCCACAACCATCGCCACTACTGATTCCGACCACTACCGAGTTCCCCCTCCTCCCCCACTCATGTCTCCGTCCAATTAAAACAGAAGAGAAGCAGCAGAAGGCCGCCAGAGTAGCCCCCTGCCGCACGCCACCAAGTTCCCCCTCCTCCCCACTCTTGGTAAGCTCTTTGAACTCATCTTAACCCCATCCTTGTACTTTGAATCGATTCCAGGAGAATGAGTAGACTGATTTGTTTCTTGTTGATGTACAAACCCCTCTTTTGTCACTTTATTCCCAACGCCGATCACCTTCTTGGTTCTCTTAGCCACCATCTTCATGCTTCTCACGGGCGGCTTCATGCACTATTTGCCAAATTATATCTTCAATTTTTTCTGGGCTTCGATGCTTACCTTGTGGGATTCCGGTTTTGCAATTCTGGATCGTCCCTAGTAGTGCTTCTTCATGGGCCGAGACCGGTTTCTTAGGATGTGATTCGGTGGAAAAATATGGAGTTTTCGATTTTGGGTTTTTCTTATTTGTGGGTGTGTACGGGGAAGACGATGAGTAGAAAAAGTTGAACCTAGATGTTGTGAATTGAAAATTTCATTAAGAACCATAGGTGGTAGAGTTGGGTGTGAGATATATGGAGTGATTCGAGGGATTTCGGGGATTTGAATGAGTGAGATTTGGTAACATGACTGTTGCAGCTTCCATTGTTGTAGCTTCTTTTTTAGGAGAGAGAGATAGAGAGTGAGAGAGTGAGAGAGAGAGAGAGAGAGGTGAGACCCTTTAATATTAAATAATTATTATTATTATTTTTTTAAAATAAGTCAAATCTTCATAAATGGTCCCTGTGTCAGTGAAATGACAGAAATACCCTTCACTTAACGGCCAAAAGCTAACAGAGTTAACGAAAAAGACCATTTGTTAAAAGTTTTGAAACCACGGGACCATCTGTGAGGTTTTTAAAGATTAGGAACTAAACTTCAGATTTTCGGAAACCACAGGACTATTTTTGAAGTTTTGTTTTTTTAGAAATACAATACCTAATATAAACGTTATTTGGATTGTAACCGTACAGGCTCTAGACTTTTTAGTAACACTAATATTAAATAACTATATATTTTTTTTTTTATATATTTTAATAAACAGAAAAAAATAATAAGATAGTAAGAAAATTTGTTCGATCTTTTATATTAAATAGTGTTGTAAGAACTATATTTATTTATATATATTTGGAATAGATAGTAATGTTAACAAGATAGAAAAGATAATAAAAATGTTATTATCGAAAAATTATTATGCGGCGAGTATGTAACGTCCTAGGTAGGGGTGTTCATAACCGGATATCCGAATTTCGGGTATCTGATTCCGTATCCGAAATTTCGGATATCCGAAATTCCGGATACGGATTTGGATACTAAAACGGATATCCGAAAATTTGAAATTTTGTTCAAATTTGAAAATTTTTATATTAGAAAGACATATTTTTAAATTAAAAATTCATATGAAGTAATATATGTATTTAATTAAGGGTATTATGAATATGTTTTAGTTACTAACATTCATATTATAAGACATATGTGATTAAAGTAACAAATAATGTATAAATTAAAATCAAAATTTTCGGATATCAGATATCCGAATTATCCGAAAAATTTAAAAAACACTATCCAATTCCGATTCCGAAAAATCGGATATCCGAAATTTCGGATTCGAAATTTCGGAATTTCGGATCGGAATTTCGAATACGAATATTTTTGAACACCCATAGTCCTTGGCATGATAAAAAACTCTACAAATTGATTTTTTTTTACATTTTGTACTTTAGGCCCCAATACTTGTAAATTATTTTTTAAAATGGCACAACATTATTTTATGTTAGATTTCAACGGACCTCCGATACAACTGGTCTGTACTTAAAGAAAATGATGTAACCTCCTAGGCATGATAAACAAACTCTACAAATTGATTTTTTTTACACTTTGTACTTTAGGCCCAAATACTTGTAAGTTATTTTCTAAAATGGCACAATATTATTTTATTTTATATTTCAACCGGACCAATCCAATACAACTGGTCTGTACTTCAAGAAAATGGGGTTTTTTTTCATAAACTTGGCCGAAAATAGTGGAATTTTATGGTGATAACCGGCTAAAAATAGTTACCGGTAAAAAATATTGAACTTAATACGTTAACTGGTATTTTATGCTTTTGTGTAAATAAAATTAAATTTGAGACTTTTTCAAAGAATATACCAAAGTATTGGTAGTTTATTAGAGGGTTTTTTTATTTAAATTACTTGGGTTTTTATTTCCTAAGGAGTTTAAAATTTTCTGTTAGTAAGGAAAATTAATATGTACACAAGTCCTCTTTCCTATCTTTATGTCTTTCTCTTATCTAGTATGACTTTCATCTTTTTCTATAGTTGGAGTGCCCTATCATTCGATTCTAATCGCCGCTAAAAGAGTGTGATTAAAAGCATTAGGTATGAGTCATGTTATAACACCCAATTCATATACCACCTCATCCATAACACCACCATAACACCAAGGGGGAAATGGTGTTCCTATGTTATAACATGCTAAGAGGTAGAGAAAGAAAGAGAGAGATAATAAGAAAATGAAATTTGACTGGTTTGTTCTCACGTTGCAAGATGTCATAACGGCCACAAGATGCAACATAACACCAAGAAAGGGTGGTGTTCATTTGAACTACAACCTCCCATATTCACCGTTCACCGACACCACCACCAAAAACCTTATAAAAGACCATGTTTGACTCTACACGTGCCATTTGATAAAAATTAAATTAATGTTTGTGTTTTTTTGGAGTATTATATTTTTTCAAAAGGAAACTAATCATCAAAATAAAAACTATTCGTTAGTAAAAAGTTATTCACTGAAGACGTGGCCGCAACATTGCGCTGCCGCTTACCGTAAATAAACTAATTGCTAAAAAAAGCATATTCCTGAAACGAATCTAATCGCTATCTAGTGGTATAAATCATATATCTGTCACCAGAGCTCATAGATCTATGTCACCGGAGGTCATAGATCTATAGGTGTAAATTGTAGACCTCGAGGAAGACATTATAGATCTGTTAACGGATATCCTAGATATGTCATCGGAGATTGTAGATCTATAGATCGTTATATGAGACACCAAGGTTAGCATTTGTTTTCTCTACAAGAAGTTGGTAGAAGAGGAGAGGGAGGCGGGCAAATATGGAGGTAGGAATATATCAGATCTGGAGGCTATGATTGTGGATCTGGTGCATCCAAAGACTGCGAATCTGGTGTGACAAACGGAGGCGGGCAATTATAAATCTAAGTGACGAGAAGCAGTGGAAAGTGGCGACGAACAGGTTGTGTGACACGGATGAAGCCAACGGTGCAGACGGAGATGGCTATGACGTATGTGGTGGGTTTTTTTTTGAAAAAACCTAAATTTTAGAAACAGCTGACTTTTAGTCAACTATCGACCAAAATGATAAAATGCTCATTTATGAGAAAGAGATGAGATTATGAAGTTGTAACTTCATGAAAATGGCCAACACAAGTTTAAGTCGCTTAGAAGAGGTTAGATGAGTAAGTTCAAGAGAAAGAATGCATGAAAATACGCATTTTGGCGAAAAGGGTGAAATAGATATTTTTATGCTTTTTGAGCCAACTTTATGGCTTAATAGATTAAGACCTGTACTAAATTAATGAGAAATGACATAATGGATGTGTAGAATATGTTTCCACCTTCGTGTGAATATAAAGATCATAAAAATGAGTTAAAATGAAGACGATATAAAGGTTTGAAAATTGAAGAAAAATGTCCCAATTTTGGAATGGAATCTGTGACAACCCGAAATTTTTATTTGTATAAACTCCGCAGTCAAGCACATCAAATAATAGTCAAATTCATCCAAGCATATTTTTGGCCGGTTTTAAGTCCGTTTGAGTGTTTTTATTTTTAATTCGTAAAGCGAACAAATAAAAGGAAGTATACTTTAGAGGTTGTTGTGCATCACGTAAATCTCAAAACTCCAAGAGTTTGGAGTTTACGGCCCCAAACATGGAGTTTACGGCCGTAAACTCTAAAGAGTATAAATATGACACTTAGTCATTTTTGACTCATTTTTCACTTCCTAGTTCAAGAACACCCAAGTTTTTCTCTCAAGTATCATATCACTTTCCGTCAAATCCGCCAAAAATGTAAGTGTTTCCTTCCTTGGTTCGTTCATATAACACTTTATCTAGTGTTTTTACTCGATTTCATCCACGAAAATCTCCTCTTTTCTTAGATCTTCAAGTGTTCATCAAAACACCAAGAACACTAAGAACACACACTAGTGTTTTTGGCCCTTAAACACTCATTCGAGCTTCCTTTAAGTAAGTATACTCCTCCTAGCTAGTTATTTGCATAGTATACATGTTAAACCCTTGAAGAACATCAAAATCCCCAAGATTATATGTGTTTACAGTTCAAGGAGATCTCCCAGAACCGTAAACACCTTCAAATGGTGTTTAAGTGCCCCTAACACCTTCCATGGCTTGTATAAAGGACTAGAACCTTGCATGCATAAGCTAGAAACACCAAAACACGAGATGGTTGGATAAACATGAGTTTACGGATGTAAACTCATGGGTTTATGACCGTAAACACATGTGTTTACGACCGTAAACTCCCAAGGAGTGGTCCAAGGACCGTAAACTCCAACGAAGGGGCATTTCGAGCCCTAGTCACTTCCTAAGCCTTGGATTCGAGTCTAGCTTACTTCCTTGTGTGGTTTAGGACCTTAAAACACCCAATGGCACCATTACCATGAGTTTACGGCCGTAAACTCATGGAGGAAATGGTCCCAGAACCGTAAACCCATATGGTGCTACCATATGGGGAGTAAACTCCAATGTGAGGCCATACTCTCTTAAGATGCAACCCTTAGCACTCCTAGCACTTGAAACAAAGTGTTTTCATGTAATTGAGTGTCTTTACTTGCTTAATTAGTTATTAAATGACTAATTAGATACATAAATGTATCATTGCATGCTCAATAGGATCCGCGTGTGTGTTCAAGTCCTCACTTGACACTTAGCATCCTATATCACCCGTTCATCCGAATCACCCACTTCAGGTGAGTTCATACCCCTTAATCAACCTTTTTAAATGATTTTAAATGCTTTTATGGGGGGAGGGGGAATACAAGTTGAACTATAAAGTTATTATATCGACCACATGTGATTAATAACTGTATAGCAAAAAGATTTATGCATGTTAAACTATTTTATCCAGCTAAAGGTTCCCAAATTTTGTTTTCAAATCTCTTTTAATGTACCAAAATCTCTTTTAAATTACCAAGCTTTTATCAAAGTCTTTTAAACTTATATTCTTGATAGATTCATGTCTATATAGATATAGTTATATAAGTAGGGTTTGAAGGACTTAGGATTGATAACCCGCTTTATTTCATGTTCCTTGTTTGGTTGTGGACTTAGAGCATCCGGTTATTTGTCCGAGTGTCGTTGAAGTCCTAGTTATATATTATGTATATCTGGTTAGATGTTAATACTCTTATTCCAGTCCAACACCTTTGGGTAGCAAAGGCATCTAGATAACCTCACGAGTAAACTATAATAGGTATAGTTTAGAAACCAACCATAACTTTCATGAAGGAGAACTTAGTTATATCTATATTCTAAACACTTGTACTTTTAGTAAAAAGAAAGGTATATAGAAATCAAAACACGAGATACATCCTCATGACGCGGATTTCACCGTTGTCGAGTGGTAACCAGAGTCTCCTGGAGAGAGAGCGGGCATTGTGTGTATATATCTATATGGGACATACCATCCTACATCCTGACTGCTAGCTACAGTCCCGGCCGACCAAGCCAAGGGGTGACAAATGTGTTGGATATAATGTCTAAGTCCATAACTTTATTTGGTATGAACTTGACCCGACCCGACATGGTCCATTTGGGTTGCATGGCATTGCAATACTTGGATAGACTAAATGAGAGAATAAGGCACTTATGATTATTAATATATTATAAGTTCTAATATATTAATAATAGTATTATTTAATTAGTATTGATCAAGTATTAATCTAGTATTAATTTGGTGATCAAAATGAGACTAATTAAATATATAGGGTTGATTATGACAATCATCAATTCTTTTATGGTGGATTAATGATCCATGGTTTATGGGTTTGGTTGTAACCATATGGAGCTCCATGGATAGTTTATGGGAGTTACAAACCCATGGGTCATGAGAAATGAAGAGTCATGACAATTAGGGTTTACATTTGTAACTCCTAATTATGATACACTATAAAAGAAACCCTATAGCATGCAAAATGGGCACTAAAGTGTTTCTAAGAGAGGGCATAACCGATTTTGAGGCTAAGTGACATTCTCTCAAGTTATTCCAAGTTTTGTGGTGTTGTGTGAAGCATTTGAGGCACAACATTTGGGGTGCTAGGCTCACAAAGTCTTAAAGGAATCCAAGCAACAACAAGGTATGTATTTCTACTAGTCTTTATGTTTTATGTAATCCCCATGCCATGCTAGTTAGGAAATAACCTTGAAAAAGAAATTTGCATGTATATAGAGAAAACATAGATTCAAGGTTATTAGGGTTGCATGTACACTTAGGAAGTGTTAGAATGCTCAAAACCATCAGTGGTATCAGAGCCTAGGATTGTTTTCTGTATACTTGATGCAAAACTGCTTGAAAATCGAAAATTCTGCACTCTGACGACTGGACTCGCCGAGTTCATGGGGAGGACTCGCCGAGTCCATGAACAAATTCATCCTACTCGTCGAGTAGGATAATGCACTCGACGAGTAGGAGCATGCTGGGCAGTTTTTTCGAGTTTTGTTGCTGGAAATGGATTAAAATCATTATCCCAATCTGTTTTGGACTTGTAAAATCTGTTTTTCAAAATGATAATGATTATGTTAACCCACTTTACATGACTTTTATCAATTTTCAAGTATTGTATATGTTTATATGATTTCTTGAAATTGCTTGACATGAATTTGTGTTCTTATGAGTTTTAGAAGATCATAGGAATTATGTGTAACCTCCATGTGTGTTTAATTCATGATCTTAATGGCAATGATGGTGTCCATAACTTGTCCTCAAGTTATGGATAACCAAAAGTCACTTCTTTAAATTGTGATTAAAGAACTAAAGAGGTTTCATAAAATGAAGAGTCTTCATTTTTATGAACCAATAAAACTCATAAGTTACAAATTGAAGAGACTTGGAATAGTTTCAAATCTTGCCCTCAAGTTTTGGAATTTGAAAAGTCTTACACTTTAATACTTTAATTCCAAATTAAACCTTAGATTTTTAAAAAGTTTAAAAATCAACACTTATACTATTATTATAATTTTATTATATAGATATGTATAAGAATATGTCATTCTTACCGCAAGTAGGCCTCATTCACGAAGTCGGTCTATAAGGGGGGTATAAGGTTGTTGCCTATAAAATGGTGACTTAATGGGTGTCCACTCTCACCCACCGCTTCCTTGATCGGTGGAGGGTCGTTAGCCGAACTCGTAGGATACGACTTTAAATACTCATTAAAAGTATAATGAATTATAAAGTAACTATACATTATAAATTCCCAATATTAGTTACTTTAGGAAAATGTGAAATTGGTGCTAGCCCATAAAATTACACTTTGTACCTTACCAAGTCGTTAGTGGAGCGTGTATGGTTAACCGGCACACTAACATGGACTAGTAAGTGTGGCAAAGGGTAACTTGACTTTATTATAGATCGGTGGAGCGTGTGTGGTTAACCGGCACATCGATTAAGTAATATTGTTGAGGGTACCAAGTCAATTTGTATGGTTATTCACACCTTGTTTGTGATCCTCGGCATCCCAGTCACAAACTTGAGAGGGCACAATCGAGATTCAAACATGCCATTGAAAAGTTTAATGTATCTCAAAAGATCTAGGAGTTTCAAAACCAATAAAACCTAATAATAAAATATTTCGTTCTTATGGTGGAAATTGGTAAATCGTCATTTACCTACCTTCAAATATTTTATAGTGTGGATTACGGCATCCCTCTTCCAACTATAAATAGTTTGTTGGATCCTAGCCTTAATATTTCATTTGGGTGAATTATTAAGGATTCCTAATCTAATGAAACTTGTCTTTCTTTCCTTTCAGATGTCTTCCAACAATGCTTCTGGCTCAAACCCAACAGGCTCCTTTTCCCTTATGAACTTGTGTGGTAAGGTCATCTTTGATGGATCCAATTTCAATGAGTGGATCAGAAACATCAGAATGATTACCCGCTATGAGGACAAAGAAATGTCCTTGATAGGGAGCTTAAGGTTGTGGATGAAGCCACTGCTACTCCTGAAGAGTTTGCAGAGTTTGTTGCACATGAAAAGGATGCTACTAAAGTAGCATGCATCATGATGGCCACCATGACTCCCGAACTTCAAAAATCCTATGAAGATTTCTACCCATATGAGATGCAACTGGATCTGATGGAAAGGTACCATCAGAGCGCGCGTCAGGAGAGGTATGAAATCATCTCCTCCATGATAACCGCAAGGATGAAGGATGGTGAACCCATCACCGGTCACTTGCAGAAGATGCAAAGGTTCGTTGACCGGTTGCTGAAGCTAAATGTTGACTTCCCTGAGGAAATGGCAATTGACATCATTCTCCATTCCTTACCTCCAAGTTATGATCAGTTTCGTATGACTTATCACATGAACAAGGAGGAAGTTACACTTAGCAAACTTCAAGGACTCTTAAGGACAGTTGAAAATGGCCTTAAGGGTAAAGCGGTTGCTACTTCTACTCCTTCAACAGCCCCTGTTCTGACTATTGGGCAGGGAAAGGGTAAGAAGAGGAAAAGCCCTTCAAAGGGTACCAAGGGTAAGACTCTTGATGGTTCCTCTTCAAGTGGGACAAAGAAAGGTCCCATTACTCCTTCTTCAAACCCAAAGGAAGCACATTGCTTCTATTTCCAGGATAAGGGACACTTCTAGCGAAGCTACCCCAAATATCTGCAAGATGTAAAGGATGGGAAGGTTAAACCCACCCATGCAGGTATTTACACAATATTGTCTAACAACTCATATAATGCTAATTCTTGGGTGCTTGATACAGGTTGTGGTATTCACATTTGTACTGATTTGCAGGCACTAAGAAGAAGTGAGCAAGTGGAGCACGGGAAGATAAACGTAGTCATGGGCAACAGGAAAGCATCACCTGTTACCAAGATAGGAGTTTATTCTTTATTGCTTAATAATGGGTTAATGTTAGATTTGAATAAGTGTTGTTACTCGCCCGAAATGGCGAGAAATATTATTTCTTTTCATGGCTTGTACAAACAAGGTTTTTCATTTTCATTTGATAATAAAAATGGTGCTATTAATGTTTATTAGAATGATGTATTTTACTTTAAAGCATTACCTTGTGATGGTGTATATGAAGATGTGAATGTTGTAGACAATCTAGGAAATAATGTGTTGTGTATTGATTCTTCAGATAGCTTGGATAAAGCATCCTTGTGGCATTGTCGTCTTGGACATGTTAACAAGAAGCGCATAGGCCAACTCCAAAAGGCTGGAGTCTTGGAATCATTTGACCTCAAGTCAGATGATAGTTGCGAATCTTGTTTACTTGGAAAAATGACAAAGTCACCCTTCACAGGTACTTGTGATAGGGGTGAAGGTTTGTTGGACCTTGTACACACGGATGTGTGTGGGCCCTTCAGAGTTGCTACAAAGGATGCTAATCGCTATTATGTGACTTTTACTGATGATTACAGTAGATATGGATATATTTACTTAATCAAGCATAAGTCAGAAACCTTTGAAAAGTTCAAAGAGTTTAAGAAGGAAGTTGAGAATCAATTGGGCAGGAATATCAAGATGCTCCGATCCGATCGGGGAGGAGAGTATCTTAGCATTGAGTTCCTTAACTATCTTAAGGAATGTGGGATTGTCTCACAATTGACACCTCCCAGGACACCACAGTTGAATTGTGTGGCTGAGAGGCGCAATCGAACCTTGTTGGATATGGTTCGTTCCATGATGAGTCGAGCTTCGTTACCAATCTCTTTCTGGGGGTATGCTTTAGAGACTGCCGCCCATATCCTTAATCTAGTCCCTACTAAAAAGGTTGCCAAAACACCTCACGAGATGTGGACTGGGAAAGTTCCCAATTTGGACCACATCAAGATTTGGGGTTGTGAAGCTTTCGTGAGGCGTGAAACTCATGATAAGCTTGAACCTCGAAGTGAGAGGTGTATTTTCATCGGCTACCCACAGACATCCTTTGGTTACCTCTTCTACAGACCCAGTGATAATGTGGTCGTTGTAGCAAGAAGAGGAGTCTTTTGTGAGAGAGAATTTATAAGCCAAGGGGACAGTGGGAGGCAAATTGACCTTGAAGAGTTTCAAGAGTCAAGCGGTGAAGGAACCTCAAATACTATCGACCAACCTGAGGAGGAAACTCTTGTTGAGCCGATAGATGAGTCTGTACCTCCAGGACGTTCCACTAGGGTGAGGAACACACCTGATTTTTATTATGGTTATCACATCACCACTGAAGGTGATACATTTATTAGTGATAGTACACTAATAGATTTGGATGAACCTAATAATTACAGGGAAGCCATGGCAGGCCCTGAGTTTGCTAAATGGAAGGAGGCTATGGACAGCGAGATTCAGTCCATGTATGACAATCAAGTGTGGAACTTGGTTGACAATGTACCAGGTCGTAAGACAGTTAGGTGCAAATGGATCTTCAAGAAGAAGACCGACATGGATGGGAAAGTACACACTTATAAAGCACGACTGGTTGTGAAGGGCTTTACTCAAACTCCGGGAGTTGACTATGATGAGACCTTCTCACCAGTAGCTAAGATTAAGTCTATTAGAGTGTTGTTAGGCATAGCCGCATTTCATGATTATGAAATATGGCAAATGGATGTCAAAACCGCTTTCCTTAATGGGAAGTTGGTTGAGGATGTTTACATGGCTCAGCCAGAGGGTTTTGTCGATCCAAAATACCCTAATAGAGTGTGTAAGCTTGAGAAATCCATTTATGGATTGAAACAAGCGTCTCGCAGATGGAATCTTTGCTTTGATGAGAAGGTCAGAGAGTTTGGCTTCTCTAGGAGTGAGGATGAGTCCTGTATGTATGTTAGAGCCAGTGGGAGTATAGTCAGCTTTTTGGTGTTGTATGTGGATGACATACTTCTCATAGGAAATGACATCCCAACTTTAGAAGAGGTTAAGTCTTGGCTTGGGAAGTGTTTCGCTATGAAGGACCTTGGGGAAGCTGCCTATATCCTAGGGATAAGGATATTAAGAGACAGGAGTAAGAGACTAATTGGACTTAGTCAGAGTACTTATGTGGATAAGGTACTGAAGAGGTTCAGTATGCAAGATTCCAAGAAAGGAGAATTACCAATCCAGAGTAATGCTAAGCTGAGTAAGACTCAGAGTCCGAGTACAGAGGCTGAGATAGCTGAAATGAGTAATATACCATATGCTTCCGCTGTGGGCTCGATCATGTATGCTATGACTTGTACTCGCCCTGATGTGGCCTTTGCTTTGAGCATGGTCAGTAGATATCAAGGGAACCCTGACAAGGCACACTGGACAGCAGTAAAGAACATTCTCAAGTATCTGCGGAGGACTAAGGACTGGGTCCTTACCCTCGGAGGCAGTGATGACTTGAGAGTGGAAGGATATAGTGATGCTAGCTTTCAGACTGATAGGGATAATTTCCGCTCTCAGTCAGGCTGGGTCTTTATCCTAAATGGAGGGACAATTACTTGGAAAAGTTCCAAGAAGGAGACAGTAGCTGATTCAACTTGTGAATCAGAGTACATAGCAGCAAGCGAGGCAGCAAAAGAGGCGATATGGCTAAAGAACTTCATCGGAGACCTTGGAGTTGTACCAGCTATAAAGGAGCCAATGGAAATTTTCTGTGATAGCGAAAGTGCGGTTGCTTTGGCTAAAGAACCAAGAGATCACGGGAGATATAGGCACATTGACAGAAAATACCATTTCATCAGACATAGAATAGAAGAAGGACTCCTCGTGGCAAAGAGGGTATCATCAGATGAGAACCCGGCAGATCCCCTCACGAAGGGACTGAGCAGGGTTAAGCATTTACAACATGCGAGGCGCATTGGGCTGAAGGATGATATTAGTTTCAATAATTAGATTCCTGAAACTTGTTAAATGTAATTGACATTTGATGATAAATAAAAGTTGTTATTTATTTATGAGTAAGGTGTTACTATCTTGTGTTGATTGTTTACTATGTTTCAATTTTGCATGTTTTTACTTCCAAAATAATTATGTTATTATTCAAACCATCCACAGTCAGTCAAACTTTGGAAGTAAGTATTGATTTAAGACTGTCATGAATTTGGCTTGTATGATTTGTCTAAAGTGCTTTAGACAATGCAATGGTTGCTACAACATTCATGAGTACTCATAAGGGCTGAGTACTGGATCCAACCCACGCTCACTTGCATCACTTCATGGAATTTATCTCGAGTGATCGTGAGACGGTAATATCATATGAATCTTCAAACCTAGAGATATGAGTTGTTGACTATGAGTTGGTTATTCATTGATTGTACGAAAACGCATTGGTAACTCGATGTTATAAAACGTGCCTTTGTGAATAATTCAACAAGTAGTTAGTACAAGCATATCAGTCGAAGTTTATCTGTTCCTTCTTGAAATAGAAGCGATATCTAGGCCCCTCGATGATTTGGTTTTGACTTATGTACCGGGCCCGGTCAGAACCTAATTGATGTGTTCAATTTAGTTCTATGTCGAAACAAATCAGAGATCGAGAAACAAATGTTGGACAATAAGTAAGACCATGTTCCATGTGTTTGTCCGGCTGATATCATGAGAACAGAGGATTATATGATCACTTATCTTAAATGGCGTATCATCATCATCTCAGTTCCGAGAGACTTTGAAAGAGCTACGATTGCTAGTCGGGTTTTGAAGTCATATTTGCAAATATAGTTATTAGACTTATCCAAGTGGGAGACTGTTGGATATAGTGTCTAAGTCCATAACTTTATTTGGTATGAACTTGACCCGACCCGGCATGGTCCATTTGGGTTGCATGGCATTGCAATACTTGGATAGACTAAATGAGAGAATAAGGCACTTATGATTATTAATATATTATAAGTTCTAATATATTAATAATAGTATTATTTAATTAGTATTGATCAAGTATTAATCTAGTATTAATTTGGTGATCAAAATGAGACTAATTAAATATATAGGGTTGATTATGACAATCATCAATTCTTTTATGGTGGATTAATGATCCATGGTTTATGGGTTTGGTTGTAACCATATAGAGCTCCATGGATAGTCTATGGGAGTTACAAACCCATGGGTCATGAGAAATGAAGAGTCATGACAATTAGGGTTTACATTTGTAACTCCTAATTATGACACACTATAAAAGAAACCCTATAGCATGCAAAATGGGCACTAAAGTGTTTCTAAGAGAGGGCATAACCGATTTTGAGGCTAAGTGACATTCTCTCAAGTTATTCCAAGTTTTGTGGTGTTGTGTGAAGCATTTGAGGCACAACATTTGGGGTGCTAGGCTCACAAAGTCTTGAAGGAATCCAAGCAACAACAAGGTATGTATTTCTACTAGTCTTTATGTTTTATGTAATCCCCATGCCATGCTAGTTAGGAAATAACCTTGAAAAAGAAATTTGCATGTATATAGAGAAAACATAGATTCAAGGTTATTAGGGTTGCATGTACACTTAGGAAGTGTTAGAATGCTCAAAACCATCAAAATGTCACATTCATTTCGACGCCAGCAGGTCGTCGTGTTTACATTCGTCAATCAGTATGGTTACGAGTATCTTTACATTTACCTTATAATTCATGGCTTTAAGGTAATAAGTATTATCACGCTATTTTCTACTTATGAAACCATCATAATATATTTTCCTAGTTATACACTAGGCCTCATATTAAACCTTTAAACTGACCTACTTAGGATTAAAGGTTAACCTAGACTCTCCGAGGCGTATTGTTCACTTAATACTGCCTGGAGTCTGTATTTCATTCACTTAGACTCTCCGAGGCGTATTGTTCACTTAATACCGCCTGGAGTCTGTATTTCATTCACTTAGACTCTCCGAGGCGTATTGTTCACTTAATACCGCCTGGAGTCTATACTTCATTCCTTTAGACTCTCCGAGGCGTATGGTTCATTCAATACCACCTGGAGTCTATGTTTTATTCACTTTTAGTCAGCAGCGTTACTGCTGAGGTAAAATAGTATTTTCCCTATTACTTTTGCTTATGATCTTCTCACATATTCTTTAAAGTATAAACTATATTTTGATAATAATAGTTACCTTTGGGGGAAATTACTCCTTAAACATAAAACAATTGGGTCTTGGTAGAAGACTACTTTTATTAGAAAATATAGGATTTTCTGGAAAGAATTCTAATACTCTGTAAATTCAAATCTCCATTATCTAGTGAGATTATTTTGAAGTAAAACATGTATTTATACCAATGTCATTAAATACTTATGAACTCACCAGCATTAAAATGCTGATACTCGCTTTCAAAATAACTTGTATTCTCAGGTCATCAGTAGACAGGTACACTCCGAGAGCTCTTGCGAAGTCAGCCTAGTACCAAGCTGCAGCTTATGTTATTTCCTACATCTACTTTTGATGTTGTTGTTAAATGTAACCTATGTAAAATTATTACTATTAATGCAATGGTTGTTGTACTTTGATTACTATACTGCACATGTTGTGATACTTGACATGACGTCCTCCACCCCAGAACGTTTCCGCCGTTCCGGTTTTGGGGTGTGACAGAATCTGCCTTGAGGGTTGCTGTCATACAACAACCGCAGTATGGTGAGGACTTCACCACAGTGTGGGGAGGGAAGATAGAGGTTCATATGGAGCTCTTATTCGTTAGAAAAATGGATATCTACTTTGCACCACGACGCGGTGTATGTGCACCACAACACTATGGCCAAAGTATGTTGTACATGAAAAAGAATTCCGTTGTTTGGCAAGTATATCTCCACAGTGCGTTGCAGAAGTGGTTGCCATTGACCATAAGTGTAATCTATTACTTTAATCAATATTCATTCTCACCAAAAACACTCATATTTCTTAGAGAGGGGAGCGCTAGCGATCAAATGTGCTAGAGGTAAAGAATAAACATCAAAAGCCACTAAGGTAAGATAATGATGAGTTTTTCAAACAATTATTTTCAAGGTAATGTAATTTTCAGTTTTATATATTTTTAGTCAAAGTTAGATTTTGAATAATATTTTCTTTAAGTATTCGTGCTACAAGTTAAATTTTCATGGCCATGTCGTTGAACCCGCTGTGACAACTCGAAATTTTTATCTTGTACAACCATTCACTTCAATCGAAGTCAGACTTCTTTCTGCTAACTTTTAGCACTGTTTAGAGTCTGTTTGAGTGTTCTAAAGCCTAGTACCTTCAAGAGGTAATTATAGGAAGTATACTCTAGAGTTCAATGTGCAACATTTAAGTCTCAAAACTCCAAGAATTGGAGTTTACGACCATAAAATGGAGTTTACGGCCGTAAACTCTATGGTATATAAATGACACTTAGTCATTTTTAGTCATTTTTACCATTAAAAGCCAAGAACTCATTCTCTCTCAAGTATCATCCGATTTTTCACTAAGATCTTCAAGATTGTAAGTGTTTCTTTCCTTGATTAGTTGATATCCTTCAATATCTAGAGATTGTACATGATTTCATCCATGAAATCTCTTCTTTTTGATAAATCTTCAAGTGTTCTTCATTTCACCAAGAACACCAAGAACACACACTAGTGTTCTTGAACCTTAAACACCCTATTAAGCTTCTATTTTGTAAGTACACTTGCTTTAGCTTGTTTTAATGCTTGAATCACTTAGTTTACACCTTGAAATCATCAAGAACTCAAGAACAAATGGTGTTTACGGCTAGAACACTTCCAAGATGAGTATAGGACCTTAAACATCAAAATGGTACAAGTTACCATGAGTTCACGGTCGTAAACTCATTGGGCCATAAACCCATGGGCCGTAAACACAAGTGGTTAATACCATTTGGGCCGTAAACACATTGGGTGATGCCATTTGGGCCGTAACTCCTATGTGAGGCCCTACATCCCTTATATGCAACCCTATGTGGTTTAACACTTCATTACAAGTGTTTACTAGTCCCTAAGGTTGTTCCATTTCATTATTAGTTGTTCTAAATAGCTAATTAGATACATATATGTGTCATTATATGTTAAATAGGATCCGTGTGTATGCTCAATTCTTCACTTGACACTTAGCATCCTATACAACACTTTCATCCAAACCACTCACTACAGGTGAGTTCATACCCCTTAACTTATCTTTTAAATGATTTTAAATGCTTTTATGGGGGGGGGGGAGGGTGGGGGGGAATACAAGTTGAACTATTATAGTTATTATATCAATCACATGTGATTAATAACTACCAAACAAGTGGATTTCTTACTTTTCAAACTGTGTTATCAAACAAACTACTTCAAATCGTTTTATAAACTCTTTTACATGTTAAATACTTTCTATTAAACTCTTTTAAACTTATATTTTGTCAAATGCATATCTATATAGATATAGTTATATAAGTAGGATTGAAAGGACTTAGGACTGATAGCTCGCCTTACTTCCTGTTCCTTGTTTGGTTGTGGACTTAGGGTATCGGTTGTTTGTCCGAAGGTCGTTTGAATCCTAATTATATATTATGTATATGTGTATAGATATAAAAGTCCCTTCATTCAGTTCAATATCTTTGGGTAGCAAAGGTATACAAACATGTTCATTCATTCAAACAACATTGCTAGTAAACTATAATAGGTATAGTTTAGGAAGTTACTACTACTATTACTAGATCAATGAAACATACAAAGAGTCAGTTCATACATGAGTCAATACATACTATTATGAGAAACTAAGAGAACATACTATTATCAGAAACAAAGAGAACATACTACATACTAGACAGAGAGATCATACATTACACTAGTACATACAATACATATACAAGAATACTATAACATAAATGTGAGCCACGTTTCGGGGCATGGCATCACCTGTCATGGCCCGTTTTGTATCCAAAATCTCCTAGAGGGAGAGCGTGAATTTGTGTATAGATCTATACTGGATTGACTATCCTACACCTTGCTGTTCGCTACAGTGGGACTTGCAAGTCTACGGGTGCCAAATGTCATTTCTTCCGACATCTTTCATCGTCGTGTTATTAGTCGATAGTATGGTACAACCAGGTCACATCATACCTTAAATATCAATTGGTTTAAGGTAGTAAGTACAACAGTAATTACTATAATACAACACTACAATACTTTATTATTTCCCCATTGCATTCACATTGTGATATTCTCACATAAAAGGTAATGTAAAACTATATTTTTGGTTAATGATAGTCATACTTGGGAAAATACACACTTTTAGAAGAAACAAACATACAGGACATTTGATGCCTTGGTAGAAGGCTACGTTTAGTAGAAAATATAGGATTTTCGAGGAGATACAAACATTTACTACAAAACATTTGCAAACTTATACATAAAGCACTTACAAACATTTTCATACAAACAAAGACACTAAAATGCTTATGATCTCACCAGCTTTAAAGCTGATAAACTCTTTCAAAATAACTTGTATTCTCAGGTCATCAGTAGACAGGTACCGATGCCATGTTTTTGAGAAGATGGACCTCGTTCAAGACTCATCTCTTATTTTGATTTACATTTTGGTGTCTTATAAACTTCACAGAACACACTTGTATTAAATTATATTATTAATGCAATGGATGATGTTGTTGCTTGTTTACTACTATGCTTTGTCGTGATACTGTATATGACGTCCTCCACCCCCGAACATTTCCGCCGTTCCGGTTTTGGGGGGTGACAGATTGGTATCAGAGCATTGTTTATAGTGAGTCGAGTATATCAACCCATAAAAGATATACAAACTATAAACACAGCGGGATTAAAATACTCTGATCAAGAGTTTATACTTTTAAATACTAAAATATTTAACCAAGTATACATACCTGCATTCATACTAAAATCAGTGTCACTAGGACAGAACAAAAGTATTACGATTGTTGGGCAACACAATTAGACTTAGAGACATATAGTCAACCCTGGGAATGATATAGCCTGATCAACTATATTTTCCGAGGAGTGAATAGCATGTGCCTAAGAGTGGTTGTGAGGTTGCAACAAATCTAAAAACTTACCAACATAACTACAATGAAAACATTAGAACGGAACATAAACCTAAAATACTATAGGAGTATTTTGTGTTACTATAATTACTTATCTGAGAATTAAAGGTCTTTATTAGTAGGTCAATAATTGCTAAGTGGATACGCTAAGGTTATATGTGACTAGGATGACATAGACTTAGAATCTGTGATCTTTGCTTTACTCCCTGTTCCTTGTTTGGTTGTGGGTTTGGAGTTAGGGTCACTTATTCGAAGGTCTATCCTGTTTTGATTACATATAACTGGTATGCACTATACAAGTATTGAAGCAACTGATAAAGATCACCTTATAATTATCTAATTAGTACGTCTATTAATTTTTCTTTACCCCTTTTCTCGCGTAGATAACATGGCTGGATTCCATCCTCACGGCGACCCATACTTCCCAAACGAAGGCAATGCAGGATGGCTTGAAGAAGAGCTAGAAGATGATTATCCAATCCCTTTGGATGATCACCATGCTGAATGCTTTTTTGATGATTCTGACTCCGAGCCAGAAGTCAACAACCAACCACAAGAGGCTCAAATCCCAAACCTTAACCCCCGACCAGCATTTCAAGGTCCCACACCCTTGTGGGCGACAAACTTGAACCGTTGGAGTGATGAGCAGGGTCAGCCCTTACCCTTCAATGGAGACTGAAGCTTTTACAATCTAAGCGAGGGAGGCTCAGCTGACAGAGTCCTGCCCATCATGGTCCGTAGGATTGCTTGAAATGTAGAACAAGGTCGGGCAGCCATCGACCGAGTCATGGAAATTGACACCAACTCTGGCGTTAACACGGTCCACATTCGCCGTATAGAAGAGGCTCTGGATGGGACTAGGAGAACCAATGAGGCTCTGCAGAGGGATCTTGCTGCATCCCAAGCTGAAGTCAGGGAACTTCGAACTCGGCAGGCAATGTCCGAAAGGCGCATGAGAGACATGGAGCGCCGTCTGTCATAGTCAAGGACTCATTCTAGTGGTTCTCGTCGTAGATAGAGCCTACTCATCCTTCTCTTTTGGATATAACATAGATATGTAAAACTCTAGTTTAATTTTCTGTCTTTGCGAAGACTCTAGAACTCTTAAGTGTTGATTAGGTCATAATTCTGTCAAAATTTTCCCATCTTGGTTTGATGTAAGACCTACTTCCAGGTCATTTTCTCGAACTTGTTACATCTGTAATACCAGTATTATTGACAGATATCTAATCTCATGGAAATTATTATCCAAATGCTGTCATCTTTTAGTACTATTCAATTGTGTTGTTGGGCTATGGGGAGTTAGTCCATGAGTCACTCTCATCATCTCTCTCTATTAAATTCTTACCAGTATCTTCATCTTTGTAAACTTTTAGTTTAAAAGATGCCTCCGCTCCGATCAGCGAGACGCGAGCCTCGAGTAACTCCAACACCACCTTCTCCACAAATTGATACGACAGCTCTAAATGATGCAGTAGCTGCAGCTGTGGCAACAGCCATGGCTCAATATCATTCTTCCAGTACCACCGGAGGTGGAACACCTGTTCAATCTATTCAAGGTGAGGTCCCCGTGCGCTCGAGAGAGTGATCCTACAAGGACTTCACCAATTGCAAGCCTATGTCCTTTAAAGGGACTGGCGGAGTCATTGCCCTCTCGCAATGGTTTGAAAAGACAGAGTCGATCTTCGAGATTTGCTCATGCCCAGAACGGAGCAAAGTCAAATTTGCTGCGTGCACCTTCGAGACAAAAGCCCTGACATGGTGGAATAGCCATGTCAAGTCAATATCTCTAGTAGTGGAAAATTCTATGCGCTGGGAAGCTCTAAGAGAGCTCATGGTTGAAGAATACTGCCCGAGGGGCGAAATCCAGAAACTGGAACAAGAACTATGGAGCCTAACCATGAAGGGATCCGACATAGTTACCTATACAACTAGATTCTGCGAGCTGGTGGCCCTGTGTCCCAACATGGTTCACACGGAGGGAAAGAAAATAGAGAGGTACATCTGGGGGCTGGTGCCTCCATTTCAAGGGAATGTCTTGGCTTCAAACCCCACTACATTCGATAGTGCCAAGCGGTTGGCACAACGGCTTATTGACCATGGGGTCCGTACCCCGTCGTCAACAACAACCCTTGCCATCTCAGAACCCTCCAAAACCGCTGATACCAAACGGAAATTCTGGGATGACAAGAAGAAGCAGAAAGCTGCCAAGAAACAACAGGTCGTGGCAGTTCATGCTGCGATAGCACCTGCCGCTGCTGCTCCGGTAAAGCAGTACGCTGGAAGTTTGCCCAAGTGCAACAAATGCAACTTTCACCACACAGGAGCCTGCCGGGAAATGCAGTGTTCTAACTGCAACAGGAAGGGGCACACTGCCCGTTTCTGCAAAGCTCCAGCGAGGCCAATCAACCAAGTCCCCGACGCTGGTGTGGGCAAAGCTTGCTACGGTTGTGGCGAGGTGGGCTATTTCAAAAGGAACTGCCCGAAGGCAGGGAATACCGATGGAGTGGGAAGAGTTTTGGCTATAGGCCACGAGGAAGCAGTTGCCGACCCCATAGTGGTCACTGGTACGTTTCTCCTCGATAACTCTTATGCATGCATTCTGTTTGATAATGGAGCGGAGAGGAGTTTCGTGAACCAAAAATTTGCTCATTTACTTAAGCAACAATCACGAGCACTTAAAGAACCGTTCACTGTAGAAATGGCTAATGGAAAGACTAAGAGCACTAGCAGTATATACATAGGATGTACTCCAACTCTAGATAGCTATTCATTTTCAATCGACCTCATGCCGGTCTCAATTAAAAGTTTCGACGTCATTATCGGCATGGATTGGTTGAGTCTACATCGTGCCGACATCATGTGTTATGAAAAGGCTGTTCGCCTTAATCTACCGTCTGGCGAAACTCTAGTAGTCTATGGCGACAAACCCGGCACTAACCTTCGTATCATCTCGAGTATTCAAGCTCAGAAATACTTGCAGAAGGAATGTCGCACATTCCTTTCCCATGTTGTCGATATGAGCTAGGAGATAAAGGACATTAAGAACATCCAAGTAGTACGCGATTTTCCCGACATCTTTCAAGAAGAACTCCCAGGATTACCTCCACAACGTCAAGTTGAGTTTAGAATCGACTTAGTTCCAGGGGCTACCCCAGTAGCCAAATCGCCCTATCGTCTAGCACCTGCAGAGATGCAAGAACTGTCCGGTCAACTTAACGAACTGCTCAGCAAGGGCTTTATTAGACCAAGCTTCTCACCCTGGGGAGCTCCAGTCTTGTCCGTCAAGAAGAAAGACGGATCGTTTCGTATGTGCATCGACTACAGGGAGCTCAACAAGCTTACCGTTAAGAATCGTTACCCTCTGCCTCGTATAGACGATTTGTTCGACCAACTGCAAGGGGCGAATTACTTTTCAAAGATAGATATGAGATCCGGGTATCACCAGTTGCGAATGCTAGAGGAGAATGTCCCGAAGACAGCCTTCCGAACTCGTTACGGGCATTACGAGTTTGTAGTGATGCCATTCGGATTGACTAATGCGCCCGCAGTATTCATGGACTTAATGAACATGGTATGTCGTCCTTACTTGGATCAGTTCGTCATCGTCTTCATAAATGACATACTTATCTACTCTCGTAGTAAGGAAGAGCATAGTAAGCATCTACGTCAGATCTTGGAAACATAACGATCAGAGAAGCTCTACGCGAAGTTCTCTAAATGCGAGTTTTGGATTCGAAGAGTCGAATTCCCGGGCCACGTTGTTAGTGAAGAGGGAATTCATGTGGACCCTTCCAAAATCAAAGCCATTGAGAACTGGTCAGCACCGAAGACGCCTACAGAAATTCGTCAATTTCTAGGCCTCGCTGGCTACTATCGTAGGTTCATTCAGAACTTCTCTCGAATTGCGAAACCTCTTACGACTTTGACCCAGAAGGGCGTGGCCTTTGACTGGGAAGAGAAGCAAGAGAAAGCGTTCCAAACGCTGAAACGAGCATTATGCACCGCACCGATACTATCCTTCCCAGAAGGAATAGAAGACTTTGTGGTCTATTGCGATGCATCAAATCAAGGGCTCGGTTGTGTTCTGATGCAATGAGGTAAGGTCATCGCCTACACCTCGAGATAGCTGATGACGCATGAGGCCAACTACACCACGCATGATCTTGAGTTAGGAGCAGTTGTGTTTGATCTGAAGATCTGGAGACACTATCTATACGGTACGAAGAGCACAATCTTTACAGACCACAAAAGCCTACAACATATATTCGACCAGAAGGAGCTCAACATGAGACAGCGACGGTGGGTCGAACTACTCAGTGATTACGAATGCGAAATTCGTTATCATCCCGGCAAGGCCAACGTAGTAGCTGACGCCCTAAGTCGGAACGAATACTCTGGTCGTAGAGTCAAATCGTTGACTATGACGATCCATTCGCACTTGTCCACACAAATTAAGGAGGCTCAGCTCGATGCTTTGAAACCTGAAAATGTGGCGAGTGAATCCCTTAGAGGGATGGATAAGAACTTGGAAGTCAAGGGTGGCGGAGCCTTATATTTCATGGATCGGATATGGACACCGAAACGCGGTGGCTTCAGAGACTTGGTCATGACCGAAGCGCACAACACTCGATATTCAGTCCACCCAGGTTCAGATAAGATGTATCTGGATCTCAAAAAGTTATACTGGTGGCCTAACATGAAAGCAGAGATTGCTACCTTCGTGAGTAAATGCCTTACTTGCGCCAAGGTCAAGGTCGAATACCAGAAACCCTCAGGTTTACTACAACAACCTGAGATACCTGAATGGAAGTGGGAGCGAATCACAATGGACTTCATAACCAAGTTGCCCAAGACAACGGGTGGTCTCGATACCATATGGGTTATCGTTGACAGGTTAATCAAGTCCGCACACTTCCTACCTATCAGAGAAACTGACAAGATGGAGAAGCTCACAAGAACATACATTCGGGAGATTGTACGACTGCACGGTGTTCCCATATCCATTATCTCTGATAGAGATAGTAGATTCACTTCGAGGTTCTCGCAGTCGCTACAAAGTTCCCTAGGAACTAGGCTGGACATGAGTACAGCCTACCATCCACAGACCGACGGACAAAGTGAGAGGACTATCCAAACCTTAGAGGATATGTTGCGAGCCTGTGTGATCGACTTTGGGAAGGCATGGGATACTCATTTGCTCCTTGTCGAGTTTTCCTACAACAACAGTTATCACACGAGCATAAAGGCTGCTGCATTTGAAGCCCTCTATGGCCGTAAGTGCAGATCCCCTCTGTGCTGGGCTGAGATGGGCGACACGCAGTTAGCTAAAGGACGCGTCCCTGAAAGCACTCTCACAGGTCCGAAGATCATACGGGAAACGACAGAGAAGATCGTTCAGATTCGTGAACGATTGAAAGCCTCTAGAGACCGACAGAAAAGCTACGCAGATAAACGAAGGAAACCTTTGGAATTCCAGGTGGGAGACCACGTTCTTTTGAAAGTCTCACCCTGGAAGGGCTTGATACGCTTCGGAAAGCGTGGAAAGCTAAATTCAAGATATGTAGGGCCTTTTGAGATTCTCGCTAGAATCGGCCCCGTAGCTTACAAACTCAACTTACCCTGCGAGCTTAGTTACATACATTCTACTTTCCACGTCTCGAACTTGAAAAAGTGTCTGTCCGACGAGACTCTTGTAATCCCACTCGACGAGATCGAGATCAACGAGAGCCTCAACTTCATGGAAGAACCTGTAGAGATCATGGACCGAGAGGCCAAGCAAACGAAGCAAAGCCGTATCCCGATAGTGAAGGTTCGCTGGAACGCCTAGCGAGGACCTGAATTCACTTGGGAGCGCGAGGATCAAATGAAATTGAAATATCCTCATCTTTTTACATAGTTATTTGTAGCTACTTATTTGCTTAAACTCTAATTTTGGGACGAAATTCTCTCTAACGGGGGGATGATGTGACAACTCGAAATTTCTATCTTGTACAACCATTCACTTCAATCGAAGTCAGACTTCTTTCTGCTAACTTTTAGCACTGTTTAGAGTCTGTTTGAGTGTTCTAAAGCCTAGTACCTTCAAGAGGTAATTATAGGAAGTATACTATAGAGTTCAGTGTGCAACATTTAAGTCTCAAAACTCCAATAATTTGAGTTTATGGCCATAAAATGGAGTTTACGGCCGTAAACTCTATGGTATATAAATGACACTTAGTCATTTTTAGTCATTTTTACCATTAAAAGCCAAGAACTCATTCTCTCTCAAGTATCATCCGATTTTTCACTAAGATCTTCAAGATTGTAAGTGTTTCTTTCCTTGATTAGTTGATATCCTTCAATATCTAGTGATTGCACATGATTTCATCCATGAAATCTCTTCATTTTGATAAATCTTCAAGTGTTCTTCATTTCACCAAGAACACCAAGAACACACACTAGTGTTCTTGAACCTTAAACACCCTATCAAGCTTCTATCTTGTAAGTACACTTGCTTTAGCTTGTTTTAATGCTTGAATCACTTAGTTTACACCTTGAAATCATCAAGAACTCAAGAACAAATGGTGTTTACGGCCAAGGCAATCTCCTTGGGCCGTAAACACTCATTAGTGGTGCATTTGTGCCACCACTCCTTCCTAAGGCTTAGACTTGAACCTAGAACACTTCCTATTGAATTGTAAGACCTTAAAACACAAAGAAATCATGGAAAAAAGGGTGTTTATGGCCAAGGCAATCTCCCTTGTCCGTAAACTCTACTTATTGGTGCAAAGTTGCCACAAACACATTCCTAAGCCTTGGATCTAGGTCTAGAACACTTCCAAGATGAGTATAGGACCTTAAACATCAAAATGGTACAAGTTACCATGAGTTTACGGCCGTAAACTCATTGGGCCATAAACCCATGGGCCGTACACACAAGTGGTTAATACCATTTGGGCCGTAAACACATTGGGTGATGCCATTTGGGCCGTAACTCCTATGTGAGGCCCTACATCCCTTATATGCAACCTTATGTGGTTTAACACTTCATTACAAGTGTTTACTAGTCCCTAAGGTTGTTCCATTTCATTATTAGTTGTTTTAAATATAGATACATATATGTGTCATTATATGTTAAATAGGATCTGTGTGTGTGCTCAAGTCTTCACTTGACACTTAGCATCCTATACAACACTTTCATCCAAACCACTCACTATAGGTGAGTTCATACCCCTTAACTTATCTTTTAAATGATTTTAAATGCTTTTATGGGGGGGGGAATACAAGTTGAACTATTATAGTTATTATATCAATCACATGTGATTAATAACTACCAAACAAGTGGATTTCTTACTTTTCAAACTGTGTTATCAAACAAACTACTTCAAATCGTTTTATAAACTCTTTTACATGTTAAATACTTTCTATTAAACTCTTTTAAACTTATATTTTGTCAAATGCATATCTATATAGATATAGTTATATAAGTAGGATTGAAAGGACTTAGGACTGATAGCTCGCCTTACTTCCTGTTCCTTGTTTGGTTGTGGACTTAGGGTATCGGTCATTTGTCCGAAGGTCATTTGAATCCTAATTATATATTATGTATATGTGTATAGATATAAAAGTCCCTTCATTCAGTTCAATATATTTGGGTAGCAAAGGTATACAAACATGTTCATTCATTCAAACAACATTGCTAGTAAACTATAATAGGTATAGTTTAGGAAGTTACTACTACTATTACTAGATCAATGAAACATACAAAGAGTCAGTTCATACATGAGTCAATACATACTATTATGAGAAACTAAGAGAACATACTATTATCAGAAACAAAGAGAACATACTACATACTAGACAGAGAGATCATACATTACACTAGTACATACAATACATATACAAGAATACTATAACATAAATGTGAGCCACGTTTCGGGGCATGGCATCACCTGTCATGGCCCGTTTTGTATCCAGAATCTCCTAGAGGGAGAGCGTGAATTTGTGTATAGATCTATACTGGATTGACAATCCTACACCTTGCTGTTCGCTACAGTGGGACTTACAAGTCTACGGGTGCCAAATGTCATTTCTTCTGACGTCTTTCATCGTCGTGTTATTAGTCGATAGTATGGTACAATTAGATCACATCATACCTTAAATATCAATTGGTTTAAGGTAGTAAGTACAGCAGTAGTTACTATAATACAACACTACAGTACTTTTTGTTATTTCCCCATTGCATTCACATTGTGATATTCTCACATAAAAGGTAATGTAAAACTATATTTTTGGTTAATGATAGTCATACTTGGGAAAATACACACTTTTAGAAGAAACAAAAATACAAGACATTTGAAGCCTTGGTAGAAGGCTACGTTTAGTAGAAAATATAGGATTTTCTAGGAGATACAAACATTTACTACAAAACATTTACAAACTTATACATCAAGCACTTACAAACATTTTCATACAAACAAAGACACTAAAATGCTTATGATCTCACCAGCTTTAAAGCTGATAAACTCTTTCAAAATAACTTGTATTCTCAGGTCATCAGTAGACAGGTACCGATGCCAGGTTTTTGAGTCGTTCAAGACTCATCTCTTATTTTGATTTACATTTTGGTGTCTTATAAACATCACAGAACACACTTGTATTAAATTATATTATTAATACAATGGATGATGTTGTTGCTTGTTTACTACTGTGCTTTGTTGTGATAATGTACATGATGTCCTCCACCCCCGAACATTTCCGCCGTTCCGGTTTTGGGGTGTGACACCCGCAGGTACTAATGTGGTGGTGTAATGACCCAAATTTTCTATACATATGATCTAAGGAAATGTATCGAAGTTTTATCTACAAACTGGATGTCTACTCTGATTAAAACCTTTACTTCCCATGAATAATCATGGGTTTACAGTAAAATTTTTACATACAAAATGAATGACAAGAAAAATTACATAAATAAGAACCTACTATATAAATCTTCCTTGTGCTCTTGTCTTCTCTTTTGGTACCATATAAAACATAAATCTCTGCAATATCAGACATAATGTGTTTGGTGAGTTATTCTTCTATCTTTTCATATCTATCATTCCTTCTCTTTCTCAAACTTTATCATCTAACTCTTTCTCTAATAGAAAACACTACTACTCTTTTCTCTTCTTTCATTTTTCTCTTCTATTCTTTTCTAATATTTCTTTCTCCTCTTTCTCATCTCATCTATCGCTTTCTCTATCATCTACTCTGTTTCCCATACTTTTCTCCTAACCTCTTCTCTGGCTCTTCACATACTCTATCTTTGTCTGTAACTCTATCTCTTCTATACACTTCTTTATCTCTATTATGCTCTATATGTAACACCTACAGATTCGGGCTAGTCAATTTAAAGATAATAAGCGTTAAAAATGATTTTTTGATAGAAGATTTTCTAGGATAAATAATGTTAACCAAAGTAATTGTTAGGGTCAATAATTGTAACATATTTTACGTAATAAAGAAGAATTATATGAATATTATGTGTTTCGTGATTATTATAATATAATAAAATAGGGAAAATAAGTTGAACCGACCGTAAATCGTAAAAATAAGTGCGCCAACACACACACACACATACACACACACACACACATATATATATATATATATATATATATATATATATATATATATATATATATATATATATATATATATTATATTTAGAAAGCACACGTCTTCCCGATCCCGAAAATATAAATTTCGTAGAAATCCGACTCCGTATAAATTAGATATGATTTTTATAAGATATAAAAGTCAACCGCGCACAATGAATATATGACGTAAAAAGCTACAAAAAGAATTGTTGACTTTTAGCTAAAGCCACCAAAAAGAAAATCGTAGTACTCTTTAAAATAAGAATTTTGAGAAAAAGAATGCCAAAAACGGTGTCCGTACGAGAGAGTTATGATTTTAGCAAAATCATTTAATTTTACAAAAATATAGACGAAAAATAAAGTCAAAATTAGCCGACAGAGTCTAAACGAAAGTTGTAGATCTCGTCAATAGCTACACATGGAAATAAAGAACTTCAAAAATGGAGTTCGTATGAACGAGTTATAATTTATAATAACATATTTACGTATTAAAATAAAGTATAAATTATATATACGTATATATATATATATATATATATATATATATATATATATATATATATATATATATATATATATATATATATATATATATATATATATATATATATATATATATCATTAGAAAGATATCAACGATGCGGTCGTTATAAGACTAGTATTGAGTACTTTCGACATTACTTTAGAACAAATATCATTAAATCTATTTAAAATAGCATTATAAAGGGGTGTTTAGTCATTTAAGTAACTATAGAGGGTGGTTTTTGAAAATTCAATTACTATAAATAAGAGGCTCTAGGCTCTCATATTTCTTGAACCATTCTCTTGATTCAAGCATCTTTCTCTTCTTATCCCCCGAGGATGTCGGTCCCTCGTTATGTGACTTATCTTTCAGTAGTTTTAGTATAAGTATAGTACAGTGAGTGCTGAAGCGCTACAAGAATCTTTTTAGAAAGATTCAGCGACAAAGTTCTATCCCGCATATCCCGGCTCCTAGCTAACACCCCCTTGTAAGTGAGTTATGTTTACCCTACGTTAAGTGTAACTTATGTTTAAGTTCATTATTGTTATTATGAACCTATAAAAACTACATGTGCTAAGTATTATAAATTATACAAAATGTTATTATAATACCTTTGAACTGCTCACGGTACGGGGAATCTGGTTTGAAGGCAACATAGGGTTGTTGGATTTCAGAACAGCTTAAATGCCAAAATGGTCCTGCCCTCCGGTGTTTCATGTATGGCCCCTGTCTGTACATAGTGATTGAAAAGTATTGTTTAACATTAGAAAACAATATCGCTCGTAGACCTTGAGTTAATTAGTAGCAATAAACATTAGACTAAAATTTAGCAATAATAATACTAGGTTTCGTCTAAGGAAAAGACGATTGTTAGAAGTGAAGCACTGTCTGAATTTCGAGTCATCATTTTAACAAGTGAGTGCATAGTTACTTTCATCTTACACATAGATATGAAGTATTTAATATAAATTACATGCTATGTGTGGATATTATCTGTGTTCTTGATATCTATGCTGGATGAACAAAATATACATGCTTTACTCGATTTAAACTGTATATGTATTTTGATGCCTATAAATATATTAGGTAAAGATGGGTAGATGAAAGATGAGATGAATGATGAGAGATGAAAGATGATATAGATGATGAGAGGTGAAAGATGAGAAGCCTTGACCCAAGCGATGATACAGTCATCTAGTTGAGTATAGATGACGACCACAGACTATTCTAGACAGTCAAGTGGAACGCTAGCAGGATCGCAACCTATAGGTGTTTTTGAACTATGTGTTCACCAGATGTATTCTAAAAACCCTGGCAGCTATGGACTTAGGGCCTCACAAATGAACATTGGCAGCTATGCATTTTGTGCCCTATAGATGGATATTGGCAGCTATGGACTTAGTGCCTGTCAGATAACATCGACAACTATTGACTTAGTGCTTGTTAGATAAACGTTGGCAGCGATGGATTTCGTGCCCATTCCTTAGGACAATCCTTAGGAATGAATGAATGAAGGATAGATGATTCTTAGGGTAGATCCTTAAGAATAAAAAAGATAATGGGGATGGGAAGTTAGGTTAATTTTTTGATGATTAAACATAATAATTATATTATTGTGGGTTGAAAACCCTATGTGCTCACCAGGTTTCCCAACATGACTCATTCAGTTTATTTATATCATAGGTATCGATACAAAGACACATTACACTAAGAGATTAATGGGTATGTAAATCATTAGTGTAAATGAATGTAAAGTCTGTTTGTGCTTATGTGTCTGTATTGACGATGACATCCCGATATTTTAATATAAATAAAATACATTTCTTCAGAAATGCTTTGATAATACTATTATCATGTTTTTCTGGGAACAAATTCTGCAATACTAGTTTTCAAAAAGGAAACTCTGACTTTTTAAATAAGCATAAATAAAAATTTCAAAATGACCGTGATTTTGGGGATGTCACAGTTTGTATCAGAGCATTTGTTTAAGTGAACTAGGAATTTGTAAGAAATTTCTAGACTTAAACTTAGAATGCTAAGCGATGATTGTGAGATAAGTGTCTGCTATATTTAGGAAGTATGCCTGAATAAACACGATCACTTGCTTATTTTAGGAAAGATGCCTAAAATGCTTTTATGTGCTAAATGAATTATGTTATAGCTATAAAGATGCCTTATATGCTATGATTTGATCGGATCTATGGTCTATTGTCGACCGAATCTGGAAATTTTATGTGTTCAGACTTCTAAACGTTTAATTATGGTATTAGAACTGGCATGTAACTTTTCGAAATGATAAGGAGATTTATACGTCTGCCATAAATAAAGATTTCCCTATCTTAATTCTCGTCGCTGTACACTGAATATATTCTAGAGTGTATAGATCAAAATGGTGAGAACTCACAGCGGATTAGGAAATGCTAATGGAAACCATCAACCCGAGCTACAAGTGATTGAGTGTGCATCTGCAGCTGCACCCAAGCCAATCACGATGGTAGGAGTCCAAGCAATGATTCGTGCTATGATGATCGAACAAAGGGAGGAGTTGAGAAAAATGTTGCTTAATAGGGATGAACCTACTGTACCCATTATACAACCTGAACTGAACATAGAACAGTGAGATAGTCAGACTGTCAGTCAAGCCGAGCCACGAGTGGTTAGAAGAAACCAACCCAATAGAGGAAATGATGGACGTCGATGTAAGTACAAGGATTTCATGGCATCTAAACCACCAAGTCATTCTGGAAGCCGAACACTGGTGGAAGTCATGGATTGGATCTCCGAGATGGAGATGATGTTTGAAAGTTGTGACTGCATCAACAAACAGAAGACCGTTCTCGCGGTAACACTATTGAACATTGGGGTATTAAGCTGGTGGAAGCTAGTAGCTAATACCATGCCCAAGGGAGAAGCTAGTAAGATGTCTTGGGAAGACGTTTTGGTACAAATGAAAATGCAGTTCTGCTCTGAGTAGGATCTTTTGGAGATCAACAACGAGTTTCAGAATCTGAAGAAAGGAAGGATGAGTGTCACCGAGTATGCTGCAAGTTTTACAGAGAAAATGAATCTTGTTCCTTATTTGGTTCCAACTGAACTCTCCAAGGTCAACAAGTTTTCCAATGGATTACCCGTAGACTTTGGTCCAATGGTCAACCAAGCAACCACCTTGAAAGCCGCCATATGGGCAGCTAATAATATAGAGACCTAGATAAGAGAAAAGGGTATAGAATAAGATAAGACAGGAGAAAAGAAGATGCTTGAGGGATCCTTAAGATCCGATAATAAAGGAAGATTCTCAAAGTCTAACCTGGAAGACCAGTAGTATGGAGGCAAATGGTGTGAAAAGTGAAAGAAGAAGCATTATGGGAGATGCGATGGAGATGTAACTTGTTATAAGTGTGGGAGAATTAGTCACTATTCCAGAGATTGTACATTTGACAACAAGAAGTGTTACGAATGTAGAGATCATGGGCATATTTCGAAGAACTTCCCAAAGAAAAATGAAGCTGCAAGGCAAAATGCATCGTCGAAGCCAAAGGCAAGAGCATTTCAGATGATCCTTGATGAAGCAAGTGATGAGGCAAGGGAATAGGAGTAAGTAAGGATCTATAATTTAGCCACATACAAAGTATCATGTGGTGTAGCCTAATATAAGAGGCATAGTGTAGGGTGAACTTGAATATTATGTAATTTTTTCAAGAAATAATATAAACCTTAGTTATGTTATCCGATGTGTTAAATGAGTATGTGAAATTCTTGTGTGGTGACTTGAAGAACTGAGAGACAATACTTGGGACGAGTATGAGTAGGTGTGAATGGTAGTAGAGGCCTATACTACCAGAAGCACATGACTCACACTTGGATCAGGGAAAGTCCCAAGGTTACCAATGCGCTAGTAATTGATTCTGTTTTATTCATGTATGTCGTTACCATCATTTCAGTAATGACTAAGAAGATGATTGTTATTCCGACCCTAGTGGTCATAGAAAATCGATTCTGACTAAGATGTGTATGTAACGTGGTTCAGAGAAGCAAGATCGATGTAGCATCTGACCTAAGCCAGAAGATTGAAGTAAAAAAATAACCGAGACAATCAATGAAAGTATTGCGATCGTTGTTAAAGGAAGAAGCTTGTAGCTAGAAGTGATAAACGCTAGAATATTATTATATTGCATTAGAACATGAAGGAAGGTATCATCCATTCTGGAATTTGACTCAAAAAGACATGAGTCTAAGCATTGCATCATAAGACGTGAGGTCATTAGAATATGACCCATCGGTCTATTATGGTAACCGAAGTAAAGAACTTACCTTAAGTTAATCCTGTTAAGAAGAAGAATGAGTTTCCAATAAGAATTGAGATTGTAACTTGAAGGTTACAATTAAAAGTCCAACACAATATGAAGAGCGGATGCAAGATTGAGCGTCGTCAGCAGTCAAGAAGTCCAAGAGTTAGATACTCATTTAAAAAGGACATAAGAGTTACAGTTATCATCTGGGATGAAAAGATAACATATGGAGTTATATTACAAGCCCTGTTTTGTTGATGATTCTGGGACGTAATCATCCTAAGGGAGATATAGTTGTAACGCCCGCAGATTCGGGCTAGTCAATTTAAAGATAATAAGCGTTAAAAAATGATTTTTTGATAGAAGATTATCTAGGATAAATAATATTAACCAAAGTAATAGTTTGGGTCAACAATTGTAACCTCTTTTACGTAATAAAGAAGAATTAAATGAATATTATGTGTTTCATGATTATTATAATATAACAAAATAGGAAAAATCAGCCGAATCATCCGTAAATCGTAAAAATAAGTACGCCAAAACATATATATATATATATATATATATATATATATATATATACATACATATATACATACATATATATATATAATATTTAGAAAGTACACGACTTTCCGATCCCGAAAATATAAATTTTGTACAAATCCGACTCCGTATGAATTAGATTCGATTTTTATAAGATATAAAAGTCAGTCACGTACAATGACTGTATGACATAAAAAGCTATAAAGAGAATGGTTGACTTTTAGCTAATGTCACCAAAAAGAAAATCGTAGTATTCTTTAAAATATGAATTTTGAGAAAAAGAATGCCAAAAACGAAGTCCGTACGAGAGAGTTATGATTTTAGCAAAATCATTTAATTTTATAAAAATATGGACGAAAAATAAAGTCAAAATTAGCCGACGGAGTCTAAACGAAAGTTGTAGATCTCGTCGATAGCTACGCGTGGATATAAGGAACGTCAAAAACGGAGTTTGTATGAACAAGTTATAATTTATAATAACATATTTACGTGATAGAATAAAGAATAAATCATTATATATATATATATATATATATATATATATATATATATATATATATATATATATCATTAGAAAGGTATCGACGATGTGGTCTTTATAAGACTAGTGTTGAGTACTTTCGGCATTAGTTTAGTTCAAATATCATTAAATCTATTCAAAATAGTATTATAACGGGGTGTTTAGTCATTTAAGTAACTATAGAGGGTGGGTTTTGAAAATTCAATTACTATAAATAAGAGGTTCTTGGCTCTCATATTTTTTGCACCATTCTCTTGATTTAAGAGTCTTTCTCTTCTTATCCCCCGAGCATTTCGGTCTCTAGTGATTCGACTTATCTTTATGTATTTTTAGTATAGTATGGTGAGCGCTGAAGCGCTACAAGAATCTTTTTAGAAAGATTCAGCGACGAAGTTCTGCCCCGTAGATCCCGACTCCTAGCTAAAACCCCCTTGTAAGTGAGTTATGTTTACCCTACTTTAAGTGTAACTTATGTTTAAGTTCATTATCATTATTATGAACCTATAAACAATACATGTCCTAAGTATTATAAATTATACAAAATGCTATTATAATACATTTTAACTGCTAACTGTACGGGGAATCTGGTTTGAAGGGCAACATAGAGTTGTTGGATTTTAGAACAACTTAAACGCCAAAATGGTCCTGCCCTCCGGTGTTTCATGTCTGGCCCCTGTCTGCACATAGTGGTTGAAAAGTATTGTTTAACATTTATAAAACAATATCGCTTGTAGACCTTGAGTTAACTAGTTGCAATAAACATTAGACTAAAATTTAGCAATAATAATGCTAGGTTTGCTCGAAGGAAAAGACGATTCTTAAAAGCGAAGCGCTGTCCGAATTTCGAGTCATCTCTTTACCAAGTGAGTGTATAGTTACGTTCATCTTACACATAGATATGAAGTATTTAATATAAATTACATGCTATGTGTGCAAATTATTTATGTTCTTGATATCTATGCTGGATGACCAAAATATACATGTTTTACTTGATTTAAACTTTATATATATTTTGATACCTATAAATATATTGGGTAAAGACGAGTAGATGAAATATGAGATGAATGATGAGAGATGAAAGATGATATAGATTATGAGAGGTGAAGGATAAGCAGCCTTGATCCAAGCGATGATCCAGTCATCTAGTAGAGTATAGGTGACGACCATTGACTATTCTAGATAGTCCAATTGAACGCTAGCATGCTCGCAACCTGTAGGTGTTTTGGAACTATTTGTTCACCAGATGTACTCTAAAAAACCTGGCAACTATGGACTTGTTGCCTCACAAATGAATGTTGGCAGCTATGCATTTAGTGCCCTATAGATAGACATTGGCAGCTATGAACTTAGTGCCTATCAAATAACATCGACATCTATGGACTTAGTGCCTATTAGATAAACCCTGGCAGCAATGGACTTCGTGCCCATTCCTTAGGACAATCCTTATGAATGAATGAACGAAGGATAAATGATTCTTAGGGTAGATCCTTAAGAATAAAAAAGATAATGGGGATGAGAAGTTGGGTTAATTGTTTGATGATTAAACATAATAATTATATTATTGTGGGTTAAAAACCCTATGTACTCACCAGGTTTCCCAACTTGACCCACTCCGTTTATTTGTATCACAGGTATCGATACGAAGACACATTACACTGAGAGATTAATGGATATGTAAATCATTAGTGTAAATGACTGTAAGGTCTGTTTATGCTTATGTTTCTGTATTGACGATGACATCCCAATGTTTTAATATAAATAAAATACATTTCTTCAGAATTGCTTTGATAATATTATTATCATGTTTTTCTGGGAACAAATTCCGCAATACTACTTTTTAAAAAGGATACTCTGATTTTTAAATAAGCGTAAATAAAAATTTCAAAATGACTGTGAATTTGGGGATGTCACACTATCTCTCTTCTTTTTCTTTCTCTACTCTAATCTTTCTCCACCATGTTCTCATCTCTAATGCCACAACATTCTTTTCCATCTAGACCCAATGGTCACATCTCATAATTCTATATTTTCATTCTCTAACTCTTAATCTCAGTCATTTATTGAATTAAGTTTCCCATAATACCTAATTCATCATAATCTAGCATCTAATGCATAAGTTATCATTACTATTAGTTAGGTTTTCAAACCCTAACTATCGTTCGATTGATCCCACGAATGGGGATTACATACAAAGCTTCTTTAGGGCATTTAACACCTTAATTAACACTATTAATAATCTTTCTTAACCATTAGTTAGGTTTTCAAACCCTAACTCTCATTTGATTGATCCTACTCATGGAGATTACATACAAAGCTTGTTTAAGGAATTTAAAACCTTCATTAACATTACTAACAAGCTTTGTTAATATAATCTAACTCAATTAGCTTAAGTCATCAAAACACCATTAAAGACCCACAAGCTTGAAAATGGTTAGAATAATTACCTCATCCAGTTTTCTTCTCTAATCCAAGCCATATGCACCACAAACCACCTCTTGTTCTTTCTTCCTTCTCCAAATTGTCGGTACATCATATGGGAGGGTTTGTGTGTGCAAAATGATGAAAATGGAGGCTTAACAACCTCTTGTTCTAATGCGTAACCACGTCGCGAAAACTATTTGACCTTAGTAAATGGACACATAAATGCTTGTCACGCTATGACATTTTACTAGCCACGTTGTGGTGCTCTTCCTCCACTAGCAAGCTACTTTAGCCACCGCGCCGTGGTGCCCGTACACCGCGTCGTCGGGAAAAGTTTGTTTCTTTCCTTTATTATGAAGAAAACTCTCCACTACGTGGTAACCTACCCACCACGATGCGGTTCCAGCTTGAAAATAGCCCTCTTGGCTGATTCCATTCCAGCTTTGGGACATTTTTTCTCCGAACTACTAACATTCATTATTTCTTCATTTCTTATCCGTTTTCGATGTTCTTTATATCCACGTGAAGGTGGGAACATACAATATAACTCTGCTAAGTCATATATCAATGACGTAATACGATTCATAACTATTAAGTCACCAACTTGGCCTAAAATACATACAAATACCAATTTTACCCTTTTAGCTAAAATACATCTTCTGAGGCATTCTTTCTATTAAAATTTCTGATCTAACTTCTTCTAAGTGACTTAAACTTATCTTGTCCATTTTTATGAAGTTACAACTTCATAATATCATATCTTTCTCATTATTGACCAAATTGCGGTCCATAGCTGATTAAAAGTCAACTTTCTACATTTCAGGTTCTTATAATCTCCCCTCCTTTAAGAGATTCTATCCTTAGAATCCTTTTTACTCTCTTGGACATTCTCTCACTCAATGACCCATTTCTAAGGTTATTCTGTTCTTTAACCTCTTAACCCGACATAACAATCTACTTTCATTTTCTTTGCATTTTCAATGCCATGACCAATCTTTCTTCATTGTTTTACTCTTAATTCTTGTTAAGGAAGGTATACTACTCTGTTGGTAATTAATGTTGTGTCATTTAGTCTTGTTTTAATGTTTAAGTACGTAAATGGGCTTGGGCTTGTCCACCCGTCATTTATTAGGGTTAGAGTATTTAAGGGGCATGCATGCACCGTGTTTCATAACTTTTGCAATTATTCTGTAACCTTAATCACGCCACTACAGTATCAATTTTTAATCGAGTTCTTTTGAGGCTGTGGCTTTTAGTCATTCAACGTACTTTGAATCATTGTCGAGTTCTTATTCTTTAACTGTTTTGAATATAATCGATCTTTCAAGGATTAATATCCTAATAATTGGTATCAGAGCAGGATACCGTGTAAACTATACACTTCTCTTCTGTTTATAGAGTTATTAGGGTTTCCGTTAATATTGGATCTGGCTTAGTCGTCATCACTGTGTTCTTGACACTATTCTGCGATTCTAATATTGCCCTAAAACTGCTTCAGTTTACACGTCTGATTCTTAACAAGTTACAAATATTATATCTGATGGGTTTTAGGTAAAACAAATAAACTAGAAAACAATTCCTAAGTTCACATGCAACCTACTTTGGATCTATGTTTTAACTATTGAACATATAACTTTGAATTGCAAAACAAGAACCCTAGAGGAGAGAGGCTAATTTCGAAATTAACAAACTAGGGTTTAGGAGTTACATACCTTTCAATTGTTATAGCAAACAATTAATAATCCTCTTGATCTTGATCTTGATCTTCTTGGAAGCTTAGCACCACAAATGTAATGCCTCTAATGGAATCACACCCAAGAACTAGCAAGAAGGAAACTTGGAGGAGAGAGGATGGAGAGAGTATGCAATTTCGGCCTTAGGGTTTCTTCCAAAGAAATCAGTACCCTAAAATGTGAGCCAGGAGGCTCCTTAAATAGTTGAGGGAACTAGGGTTTAGGGAAAACCCTAGTTATCATTTGCTTAGGGCCTAAGCAAGACCCAATGCCTTATCTTGGACCCCTTGGAAGAATTCTCTAGGGTTTCCCCTAGGGTTTTCGTCCACCCCCTTCCAAGGGAGTTCTGGATCCTTCCATTCAACTATCAGTTAATTGCAAACTAGTCCCTGCACTTTATAATTAATTATTTTAACCCCAAAATCAATTCTGATTAATTTCTGGCTAACAATTAATTAAACATAATGATTTCTAATTAATATATTAATCCATTAACATATTAATAAATCATTTATATATATATTAATTTATTAATCTTATAAATTAATATCTCTCCTTTCATAATTTCTTTGTCCAGTTGCTAGGTTGAGGGCAACCCAAAAGGACTGTGCTGCTATCAATTCAAGTACATACCAATTATAGTTATGGGCTTAGACACCTAATCCAACAGTCTCCCACTTGGATAAGTCTGTAACTATAATTGCTAGTATGCCTTCTAAATTTGACCAGCAAATTGTAGCTTCCAAAAAGCTGCCGCCGAACTCTGACCCAGTCAGTTATGTGTCCTAAGATAAGTGATCATATAACCCTTCGTTCTGCTTGATATCCCCAGACAAAAGACATGGAATGTAATCAATCTCTTTGTCCAGAATCTATGTTTCCCGATTCTTGATTTGTGATGATGAAGGACTTCTAATCGAACACATCAATTTAGTCCTGGCTGGGCCTAGCACATAAGTCAACACCAAATCATCGAGGGGCCCACAGATATCGCTTTTCCGGTTAGGGCAAAAGGAACGAATAAACGTTGACTCATATGCTTGTATGTTTTACTCATCAAATTATGCATGACAATACGTTTTATAACACCAAGTTACTGATGCGTTTTCGTATCACCAATGCATGACCGACTTGTAAATTACAACTCATATATCTTCGTTTCAAGATTATAAGATATTATCGTCTCAGTATTACTCGTGATGAATTCCATGAAGTGATACTCTGAGCGAGGGTTTATCCAGTACTCAAATCTCAATTTCTGAGTACTCATGAACGTTGCAACAATTCTATTGCCATGTCTATCCTTAGACAATCTACAATCTAGTTCATGACAGTCTTAATTCACTACTTACTTCCAAAAGTATGAGTGACTGTGGAGTTTGAATAATCTTATTATTCGGGAAGTAAAACATGCAAAAATGAAACACAATAATAAACAATTGACAAAAGGCAAAAATCAAACTTATAAATAATACTTTATTATTTAATCACCAAAAGTCAATTACATTTACTTTGTTACAAGTTTCAGAATAAAACTAATCTAACTACTAAAACTAATATCATCTATCAGTCCTATGCTCCGAGCATGCTGAATATGCTTAGCCCTACTCAGACCCTTTGTGAGGGGATCTGCTGGGTTATCTTCAGATGACACCCTCTTTACTATAAGATGGCCTTCTTCAACTCTATGTCTGATGAAATGGTACTTTCTGTCGATATGTCTGGTCTTACCATGATCTCTCGGTTCCTTTGTCAAGGCAGCTGCTCCTTCATTATCGCAGAACAGTTCCATAGGCTCCTGGATGGTTGGAACAACTCCGAGATCCCCGATGAAGTTCCTCAACCAAGCTGCTTCTTTCGACGCTTCACTTGCTGCTATGTACTCTGATTCACAAGTAGAATCAGCCACCGTATTTTGCTTGGAACTCTTCCAAGTAACTGCTCCTCCATTCAGTAAAAACACCCAGCCCGACTGAGAACGGAAGTTATCTCTATCCGTCTGAAAGCTGGCATCACTGTAACCATCTACTCTCAAAGTATCACTGCCACCAAGCACAAGGACACAGTCCTTTGTCCTTCGCAAATACTTGAGTATATTCTTAACTGCTATCCAATGAGCTCTACCTGGGTTTCCCTGATAGCGACTGACCATGCTCAAAGCAAATGCCACATCAGGGCGAGTACATGTCATAGCGTACATGATCAATCCGACAGCGGAAGCATAAGGTACACGACTCATGTCATCTATTTCAACATCTGTACTTGGGCATTGAGTCTTACTCAATTTGGTATTGCTCTGGATAGGTAGCTCTCCCTTCTTGGAATTTTCCATACTAAACCTCTTTAGTACCTTATCCAAGTATGTGCTCTGACTAAGTCCAATTAGTCTCTTCTTTCTATCTCTCAATATTCTAATCCCAAGAATATAGGCAGCTTCTCCAAGGTATTTCATGGCAAAACACTTTCCAAGCCAAGACTTGACTTCTTTCAAGGTTGGAACGTCGTTACCAATGAGTAATATGTCATCGACATACAACACCAGAAAAGTTACTATACTCCCACTAGCCTTGATATACACACAGAACTCATCTTCACTTCTAGAGAAACCAAACTCTTTGACTTTCTCATGGAAGCAAAGATTCCAACTGCGAGATGCTTGTTTCAATCCATAAATGGATTTCTCAAGCTTGCACACTCTATTGGGGAACTTTGCATCAACAAAACCCTCTGGCTGACTCATGTAAACATCTTCAGCCAACTTCCCATTAAGGAAAGCAATTTTGACATCCATCTGCCAGATTTCATAATCATGAAAGGCAGCTATGGCGAGCAACATCCTAATAGATTTAATCTTAGCCACTGGCGAGAATGTCTCATCATAGTCAACCCCTGGGGTTTGAGTGAAACCTTTTGCAACCAGTCGAGCCTTGAATGTGTGCACATTTCCATCCATGTCTGTCTTCTTCTTGAAGATCCATTTGCACCCAACTGTCTTACAACCTGGTGCACTATCAACCAAATTCCAAACTTGGTTGTCATACATGGACTTAATCTCGCTGTCCATTGCCTCTTTCCACTTGGAAGCCTCTGGGCCTGCCATTGCTTCCTTATAAGTGACTGGTTCATCTAAGTTTACCAGTGTTCTGTCACTTATGAATGTGTCACCATCTGAAGTAATATGAAAACCATACAACTCAGGTGGCACACTCACCCTAGTGGATCTTCTAAGAGGTAATGAGTTATCGATTGGTTCAACAGGAACTGTTTCCTCTGGCTGAGTGCTAGTGTCATCTAAGGTTCCTTCATTGGCTGACTCTTGAATTTCTTCAAGGTCAATAGTGCTCCCACTGTCCTCTTTGAATATGAGCTCTCTTTCAAGAAAGACTCCTCTTCGTGCTACAAAGACCACGTTCTCACTAGGCCTGTAGAACAAATATCCAAAAGACTGCTTTGGGTAACCAATGAAAACACATTTCTCACTTCTAGCTGCTAGCTTGTCGTGAGTCTCTCATCTTACGAAAGCTTCACAACCCCAGACTTTAATATGTGCTAACGAGGGAACTTTCCCTGTCCACATTTCGTGAGGTGTTTTGGCAACCTTCTTTGTAGGGACAAGATTGAGGATGTGGGCGACTGTCTCTAAGGCATACCCCCAGAAGTGAATAGGAAGCGAAGCCCGACTCATCATAGAACGAACCATGTCTAACATGGTTCGATTACGCCTCTCAGCTACACCATTTAACTGTGGTGTCCTAGGAGGAGTCAATTGTGAGACTATCCCACATTCTTTCAGATAGTCGTTAAACTCGATACTAAGATACTCCCCGCCTCTATCGGATCTAAGTATCTTTATCTTTCTGCCCAATTGATTTTCGACTTCATGCTTAAACTCTTTGAACTTTTCAAAAGTTTCTGACTTATGCTTGATCAAGTAGATATATCCATATCTACTATAATCGTCAGTGAAAGTCACATAGAATCGATTAGCATCTCTTGTAGTTGATCTGAAGGGCCCACACACATCTGTGTGTATGAGATCCAACAGACCTTCACCTCTTTCACAAGACCCTGTGAATGGTGATTTTGTCATCTTTCCCAAAAGACAAGATTCACACATATCATCTGATTTTAGGTCAAATGATTCCAACACTCCATCCTTTTAGAGTTGGGCTATGCGTTTCTTGTTAATGTGTCCAAGACGACAATGCCACAAGCATGCCTTGTCTACACTATTAGACAAGTCAATATTAAGTACACTATTTCCTAAGCTATCAACACAAGTCACTGTTTCATACACACCATCACAAGGTAAAGCTTCAAACATAAAAACACCATTCTTATAAACAGAAATTGAACCATTCAAATCATTAAAAGAATATTTGAAACCTTGTCTGAACAATGCATGAAATGAAATAATGTTTCTCGTCATCTCAGACGAATAGCAACAATTTATTAAATCTAATCTAACATCATTGCTAAGAAGAAGCTGATAAACTCCGATCTTGGTCACTGGTGAAGACTTTCTGTTTCCCATGATCAAGTTTATCCTTCCTCGCTCTATCTCCTCACTTTCCTTTAGTCCCTGCAAATCAGAACAGATATGAAAACCACATCCTGTATCAAGGACCCATGAACGAGAAGATAATGAGTTATTAGCAGAAATAGTGTAAATACCTGCCGAAGATGGCTTCACTTTGCCATCCTTGATATCTTGCAGATACTGTGGGCAAGATCTCTTCCAATGCCCCTTTTGATTGCAGTAAAAGCAAACGGCCTCTTTTGGATCAGAAACATGGGGAGTGGAACCATTGGGCTTAGCCTTTGGGCCATTACTAGACGACCCAGCTTGAGCCTTGCTCTTCCAGTTTTGCTTGGGAGGACCTTTCCTCTTTTTCCCCTTTCCCTGTCTAATAGCCAACACAGGGGCACTTGTAGGCGTGGAGGGTATACTTTTACCCTTCATTCCTGCCTCAGCTGTCTGCAACAAGTTGTGCAATTGGGCCAAGGTCTGCTCAGTATTGTTCAAATGGTAAGTTAGAATAAACTGACCATAACAATCAGGTAGTGAGTTCAAGACCATGTCAATGGCCAATTCCTCATCAAATTGAATGTTGAGCTTGACCAAACGCTCTATGTAGCGTTGCATTCTTTGCACATGTGACACAACCGATCCCCCTTCTTTCATCTTGCAAGCCATGAGTGACTTGACTACTTCAAACTTTTCTTGACGAGCTCGCTTATGGTACTTTTCCATAAGGTCCTTATTCATCTCAAAAGGCCAGTAGTCCTCATAGTACCTCTGCAGTTCTGGGGACATGGTTGCCACCATGATGCACACCACTTTGGTAGCATCATCGTAATGTTTCTTGTAGGCAGCTAGATCTTCAGGAGTAGCTTCAGACTCCTCAAGCTGTTTGAGCTCCTTTTCAAGAACATATTCTTTGTTCTCAAAACGAAGAGCCATCTTGATGTTGCGCATCCAATCGTTATAGTTTGAGCCATCCATAATGACTTTGGAGCAGATATTGAGCAAAGAGAAGTTCTGGTTGGAGGAGGATGAAGCAGAAGTGTTTCCAGGAGTAGACATCTGAAAAGAAAGAAAGTTTTAGTTAGATTTCAAGATACCTCGATATAATAACCCAAAGATAAAATATCAAGGTTAGGATCCAACTATGAAGATTCACAACTTAGAAATGGGATGCCGAGATCCAAGTGTAAATTTCATAAAGGTAGGTGAATGACGATTCACCAATTCCACCATTAGACGAAAGAAACGAAGTGAAATTCCTAATTCTTTTGAGATACGTTGAAACTATTCAATGGCATGTTTTAATCTCAGATTATGCTCTTCTATTTGTGACTGGGATGCCGAGGATCACAAACAAGATGTGAATAACCATGCAAATGTGCTTGGTAACCTCATTGTCTTTATCATTAACTATTGATGTGCTGGTAAACCACACACGCTCCATCAAAATGACAATTATGAGATACCCATTACTACTCTTTATTAGTGCCCTTTAGTGTGCTGGTTAACCACACACGCTCCACTAACGACCAATAAAGCATAATGTGCAATTTCATGGATTAGCATACTTTTCACATTTTTCCTAAAGTAACTAGAGTTGGGATTTTAAAAAATAATGTTCTAGTACTTTCTTTAATGTCATTATACTTTTAATGAGAAGTAGTTGTCCTATCAAATCCGTTCTGCTAATGACCCTCCACTAATCAAGGAAGCGGTGGGTGAGAGTGGACACCCATTCAACTACCATTTTATAGGCAGTTTGCTTATACCCCCCTTATAGATTAGCTTCGTGAATGAGGCATACTAGCGATTTGACTGACCATATTCTTATACATATATAATATTAAACTTTTAATCATAATACATATATAGGGTGTGTTTTAAAACATTTTAAAACTTCAAGGGTTTATATAAATTTCGAAATTCAAACTATTAAATTTAAATTTAAATAAACCAATTAACTAGATTTAATATTTATCTTTTAATTAACTATTAATCAAATTATTAAATCTTGTAAGGATTAGCTAATTAAATTAATCAATTAATTTAATCCTAATCCTTATCCCTCTAAATTTCGAAAAATAGGGTAAGGATAATTATCCAATTAATCTAATTAAGTAACAATTATCCAAAACAAGAAACCCTAAAACTTCTAGCAATTTCGAAATTTACAAGGGAGGAGGCTAGGGTTTTCAAAACCCTAACCCTAATTTCGATTAGGGTTCTTTGGAGGCTAGGGTTTTCGAAAACCCCTTTTATCCAAAACCCTAGAAATCGAAAATTTGGCCTTTAGGGTTTAATAGCTATAAACCCTAATTTGCAATTCAACAATTATAGCAATTCAATTTAAAACAAACAATGTCTCTGATACCACTGATGGGTTTTAGGTAAAACAAATAAACTAGAAAACAATTCCTAAGTTCACATGCAACCTACTTTGGATCTATGTTTTAACTATTGAACATATAACTTTGAATTGCAAAACAAGAACCCTAGAGGAGAGAGGCTAATTTCGAAATTAACAAACTAGGGTTTAGGAGTTACATACCTTTCAATTGTTATAGCAAACAATTGATAATCCTCTTGATCTTGATCTTGATCTTCTTGGAAGCTTAGCACCACAAATGTAATGCCTCTAATGGAATCACACCCAAGAACTAGCAAGAAGGAAACTTGGAGGAGAGAGGATGGAGAGAGTATGCAATTTCGGCCTTAGGGTTTCTTCCAAAGCAATCAGTATCCTAAAATGTGAGCCAGGAGGCTCCTTAAATAGTTGAGGAAACTAGGGTTTAGGGAAAACCCTAGTTATCCTTTGCTTAGGGCCTAAGCAAGACCCAAGGCCTTATATTGGACCCCTTAGACGAATTCTCTAGGGTTTCCCCTAGGGTTTTCGTCCACCCCCTTCCAAGGGAGTTCTGGATCCTTCCATTCAACTATCAGTTAATTGCAAACTAGTCCCTGCGCTTTATAATTAATTCTTTTAACCCCAAAATCAATTCTAATTAATTTCTGGCTAACAATTAATTAAACATAATGATTTCTAATTAATATATTAATCCATTAACATATTAATAAATCATTTATATATATATATATATTAATTTATTAATCTTATAAATTAATATCTCTCCTTTCATAATTTCCTTGTCCAGTTGCTAGGTTGAGGGCAACCCAAAAGGACTCTGCTGCTATCAATTCAAGTACATACCAATTATAGTTATGGGCTTAGACATCTAATCCAACAATATCATCATGCAACACGACGATTCTTATCACACCCCAAAACCTAAGAACGACGGAAACGTTCTGGGGTGGAGGACGACATGTAATGTATCACAACAATGTAAAGTAGTAAACAAGCAACAACATCATCCATTGCATTAATAGTATAATTTTAATTACAAGTGTGTTCTTTCATAGTATAAAACAACATAATGAATACTCAAAATAAAAGACGAGTCTTGACTGCTCCGTCTTCTCTAAACCTTGCATCGGTACATGTCTATTTGTGACCTGAGAATACAAGTTATTTTGAAAGCGAGTATCAGCAATAAAGCTGGTGAATTCATAAATATTTTAATGTCATTAATTTGAAAAGCTGTCATGAAGGACAGGCAATTGTTGATGAAACATTTGATATAAGTGTGAAAACCCTAGAAAATCCCATATTTCCTACTAGTATAGAAAGTAGTCTCCTACCAAGACCCGAATGTTTTGAAAGTATGAACCTCTACATAAGTAAAACTATTTTGAAAGTAGTCTTCTAACGAGACTCGCTGAAAGTAAGTAAGCAAGTAAGTAGTCTTCTCACGAGACCTGCTGTAAGTAAGTAGTCTTCTCACGAGACCCGCTGTAAGTAAGTAGTCTTCTCACAAGACCCGCTGAAAGTAAGTAATAATGTGATTGATGGTCCCCATACTAAAAGTTCTCCTTAGAAGAGATTCTGGAACCTAAAGGTGACTTCCGCAACGAATCGCTAGGTCGAAATCCACATTTATTTTACGTAATCATATATATATATATATATATATATATATATATATATATATATATATATATATATATATATATCCAAAACTATACCTATAATAGCTTACTAGAAATATATGAACGTATCCTTTGCTACCCAAAGGTACTGAACTGACTGATTAGAACTATTATATCTATATATGTAGACATGATATATAACTAATATTTAGATGACCTTCGGACGGATAACCGATACCCTAAAGCCACATCCCAACGAGGAAAAGGAAATGAGGCGAGCTAGCCTTCCTATGTCCTTTAAACAATACTTATATAACTATACATATATAGGCATGCTTTTAACAAAGTATCCATGTAAAAGTATCCAGGTAAAAGTATCCATGTAAAAGTATCCATGTAAAAGTATCCATGTAAAAGTATCTATGTAATCCTATAGACTCATGAATGAACTGACTCTTGTGTGATTCCATGTACTAGGAATGGCAAGTAATATCTCCTAACTATACCTATTATAGTTACTAGTAATGTACGAGTATAATCGGAAGTATGCCTTTGCTACCCAAAGGTACTGAATTGACTGATGGAACTTTTATGTCTATATATGTATACATGATATATAACTAATATTTAGACGACCTTCGGACGGATAACCGATACCCTAAAGCCACATACCAACAAGGAAAAGGAAATGAGGTGAGCTAGCCTTCCTAAGTCCTTTAAACATTACTTATATAACTATACATATATAGGCATGCATTTGACAATATAAAAGTATAAAAGAAGTTTTGAAAAACCTTTGAAAAGTTTAATAAATAAGAATTTATGACTTGATGTCAATTTATAAAACGATTTGAAAACAGTTTGACAAGACAATTTAAGTGTAAGAAAACCTTTGTTTGAAACACAACTGTAACAGATTCTGAAAGGAAACATACAGTGTGTAAGACAATTTGATAAAGAGATTTAAACAAGTAAAAACGTTTTGGAAAATCATTTGAAGTATTAAGATGTTTGGTAAACAACTAAAAGCGTAGAAAGATCCATTTGTGTACTAGTTATTAATCACATGTGATTGATATAATAACTAGTATGATTCAACTTGTATTCCCCCCATAAAAGCATTTAAAAATATTTAAAAGGTTAATTAAGGGGTATGAACTCACCTGTAGCGAGTGGATCGGATGGAAGTGTCGGACACGTGCTTGGTGTTAAGTGAAGACTTAAACACACACAATGATCCTAATAACATATACAGACATATGTATATATACAATTAGTGATTTTAACATTAATTAGACAAGTATAAGCATTCTAAGGCGTGGAAAACACTTTAGTCAAAGTGTTAGGAGGCTATTGGGTTGCAACCAAGGAGTGCAAGGCATTGTTATGGAGTTTATGGCTCATTGACCATATTTGATGGAGTTTACGGCCCAGGGGAGTTTACTCCTGGCCGTAAACTCTCTAATGAGTCTCCATTTGAGCTTAAAGCTATGATGTCTTAAGTGGTTAAGTGCTCCAAGGCTTAAACAAGAGGCTAGGTGAGTTTAAGGTCCATGATTTGATCTTAACATGAGTTTACGGCCTGGGGACCACTTCCCCATGAGTTTACGACCGTAAACTCATGGTACTAAGTATCATGTTGTGATTTAAGGTCTTATAAGTCAATATGAAGTGTTTTATGATTAAGTCTAAGCCCTAGGAAGGAGTGGTGGCACCAATGCACCACTAACTAGTGTTTACGGCCTAAGGACCCTATCCCCATGAGTTTACGGCCGTAACCTCATGGTATTATGTACCAAATCCAAGTTTAAGGTCCTTAGTTCATGTTAGAAGTGTTCTAGACTTGATCCTAAGGTTTGGGAAGTGATTAGGACTCATTTGGACCCTAAAATAGAGTTTACGACCCAAGAAGGTTCCTTGGCCGTAAACTCCCTTTTGATTAGGATTTCATGATGATTTCTAAGTGTAAACTAGTTAATTCAATCATACAACAAGCTAAGACAAGAGTACTTACAGTGTAGAAGCTTGAAAGGGTGCTTAAGGCTCAAGAACACTAGTGTGTGTTCTTGGTGTTCTTGAAGAACACTTGATTATGTATCAAATGAAGAGATTTCTTGGATGAAATCATTCACAAACACTAGATAATGAAGTAATTCAACTAATCAAGGAAGGAAAACTTACTAAGTTTGAAGATCTAGTGATGATACTTGAGAGGATTTTGAGTTTAAGGTTTGGAAATGGTGAAAAATGACAAAAATGGCTAAGTGCCACTTATATAGTCTTTAGGGTTTACGGCCTCAATACCATTTGGGCCGTAAATTCCCTTTTCTTGGAGTTTTGGAACCTAAATGAAAGGACCCCTTTCTAAAATTTCATACTAGACAATAAAGTTACTCCAAAACATGCTACATGCATATTTATAAAACATTATCTTACATTGATAAAGTGATTACAAAAGATTGGATACAAACCGACTATGTTTTAATATTTTACATAACTACCCAGGATATTGTAAATCTATACAAACCTAACTAAATAAAAAAAATAATATTACAACTATTCTAAGTCTTCCAACTATACTGGGTGCTTATTGCCTGTATTATGTTAAAACATTGGGAGGGGTAAGCGATAACGCTTAGTGAGTTCAATAATAGATACAATATAACGTTATGCCATATATATACCAATATGGCAGAAGCAAATAGGAGCAAGGAACAATAAAGGCATAATGTGATAAGCTTTCCCTAACAATCATTGATTTGATTCAAATATATATACCATCATTTAGACATAACAATTTCCATACTTGATAAACATCAATAACGCTTCGGCGCAAATGGCACTGAAGACAAACAATTTCTGATTAACATTAAGGTAAATTTCAGGTTTTCACGCCTTGTCTAACCATATGCCAATGCCATAGAATAGAGTCATTCACTTACTAGGGGACATGCTCTACCTGGCTAGAGGCTACATACCAGTGCCACTGTGAATCTGAGTTCTTAAACTGATCACATGGTCAAAGGTATAGCTTTGCTATCATAAATAGCAGAAATACGGGAAAATACTCAGGAATAACATTCTACCGAAGCCAAAGTGATGCCTATGTCATACACTTCATGGTCAACGGTTCATACCAATACCCAAGTGATGCCTATGTCATACACTTCAAGTCAGAGGTACAACCTTGCTATAAAAATAGCGGATACAACAACTCGAGATGATAACATGGAAAAAGCACATAGCACATATAACACATAACATACAATTGTTTCTACATATTAAACTCACCTTGAATTCACCGGGGTCAAAATAATAATTTGGACAGCATTTCGGCTCTAAATATGACTTTCGTCGTTGAAAACCGGGCCCTGCGAGGGTTGGGCTTCAAAACCGAAAAAATAAATTTTCCGGGTCTTCGGGCACCTCGGGGCGTGTTTCGGGTGCTAAAGTTGATACCGGGGCTTTGGGGGAAGTCAAAATAGTAAGAATATTGATTTTTAGGTGAAAAATAGCAAAATTCTCATTCTACCCGGGAAGGCTCGCAGCCTCCCTTTTATAGGGTCCGAAGGTCGGCCGAGCTCGGACAGATGGCAGCAGCAGGAGCGAGGCGCGTGGCAGCAGCGAGAGGCTCCGGGTGGCTTCGCATGCGAGGGGCCAACGAGGCTCGGAAGGACACGGAGACAGCAGCACGTCGGACGAGGATTAGGCCGCTGCTCGGACGAATCAGAAGGCGACGCGTCAGCAGCTGGGTGTTCGGCTCGGACACGTGGCGCGATGACTCAGCGAAATCAGCCTTATCCTTGCGAGGTTTCTCGGAAATTGTGCCCCGATCTTGTAAAATCCATAACTTTCTCATACTGGCTCCGTTTTTGACGTTCTTTATATGCACGCATAGACAAAATTATGCTCTACAACTTTCATTTAGACTTCGTCGGAAAATTTTGAATTTATTTTTATATTATTATTTTTAACAGACCGGGACTGGTAAATCCGTTAAAAATTCATAACTTCTTCATCCGACGTCCGTTTTCGTCATACTTTTTACCGTTGTACTGCTAATGACGAGACCTTCGATTCTCGTTTAGGTTGTGTCGGCTAAAAATCACTCGATCTAAAATTCGAGTTTTTAGCTGTCTACTGCTAAGCTGAAACTTGTAAAAATCATAACTTCCTCATACAAAGTCAGATTTTGGCGTTCTTTTTATCAAAATTCTCGGTTTAACGAATACTACGACTTTCATTTAGATCACTAAGGCTAAAAAGTAGTTTATCAAAAACTCACTTTTTACGTCATTCGGCACCGTGTTGGTTTTATCAAGGATCTTCGATTAGTCATAACTTCTTCGTTATAACTCGGATTTCGACGAGGTTTTCGCCTACGTGTTTCTAACGAGATTATCTACAACTTTCAATAATAAAATTTTACTTATTTCGAATTTTATATTTTCGCTAAATTTCACTGTTTGACTTTTAATTGGAATCTCATAAGACTTCCAATATTTTATGAGTGATTCTAAACATAGTTTTACTTTATTTCTAGTAAAAACTATCTGTTAGAACTTAACACTCAATTTCTCATAATATTTCATAATATTATTAACTTTTTAATTTACATAACACTATTTCAAAACGTGTATGTTACAAATACCTCCTCCTTTTGAGGATTTCGTCCCCGAAATCACAACGATTTGGACAAATGAGGATATTTCGCTCTTATTTCATTCTTATTTTCCCTAAGTATAAATTTATTATCCCGTTTCATCTTGGATAATGGAACCGTTTCATCATATATGCTCAAGCATTTACGTAAATATCTTACATGAAATACATCATGAATACCTGCCAAATCTTCAGGCAATTCCAAGCGGTATGCTTGTTAGATAATTTTGAAAAGTCCAATAAATCTAGGACTCAATCTCCTTTTCTTCTCAAATTTCATAATACTTTTCCACGGGGTTACCTTCAGTATCACCCACTTGGAATTCTATGGATCGTCTCCTCCATTTCTACACAGGTCTTTTGTCGATCCTGGGCTACTTTCATTCTTTCTCGTATAATTTGAATCTTATCAGTAGTGTCTTGAATCTTTTCAGGACCACCAAGGATTTTCTGTCCTATGTCACGCCAACATAAGGGTGTTCACATTTACTACCGAACTCTAAGACATATGCACGAAGCATATCTTCTACTGCTTGGATTGTTCTCTCCGTCTAACCATCTGTCTGGGGATGATAAGCTGTGTTGGGAGTAACTCGAGATCCCATCTCACTCTTCATATTCGCCCAAAAGTGAGAAGTGAAGCGAGTATCACGATTGGAAATAATCTTTAGTGGCACACCATGTCTCGCCATAATTTCGTCTAAGTAACTTGTGCGTATTTTTCCATTAGAATCGTTGTACGTATGGCGAGAAAATATGCACTCTTAATCAGCCGGTCGATAATTATCCAAAGGCTATCATTCACAGTTTTCTTCTCCTCTTTCAAGGTATTAACTGTATAAGCCGGATAAGTAGAATATCCCTTCGATATAAGTTTACGAGTTTTTAAGAAAGAAATTTATTATTTTCAAAATAGAATCTTCCCTTTCGATAGGGATGCATATCATCTCTTCGTATCACAAGAGATCTGCGTAGTTCTTTGACAATCGATTCATGTCGAGAATAATATCAAAGTTGGGAAAGAAGATAGGAATTAGGTTAGCAGGAAGATTATAACTTTCAATTCCTATGACACTATCTCTATAGACTTTATCAGTAAGTAATGATATATTTCCTATGTTATCTATTGAAATGATTGGACAATTGCGTAACATGCAATTTGAAAAGAATGTGCGAATTTATAATGCATGAATGAATCTGAGGCATCACAATCAAATAAGATGTGAGCAGATCTAAAGTTTACGAGAAAATTACTAGTCACAACATTCGAGTCCTAACTTACTTCCTCTGTGGTAATCTAAAATGTACGATATTTAACTTCTAGTTTGCCAAACGATTCTCAAACTCTTCAAACTTATTAATTACTAGCGGTGCTCAAACCTGCACCCGCTCATCATTCTCTATTGGGCTTTCGATCCTAATCTTTGAGTTAAAACTCAATTCTCATTGCAGGCTCCTGCTCCTTCTTGGTTTATAGACTAAACCCAAGATAAGGTCTTTACTTTTGCTATAACAGCAACTCGAATGGTCTTAGTCTAATGACCTTTGTATTTATAACACACAAGACACATAACGAACCAAACTCTTGTATTAGAATTAGATCGAATAAATCAAGCTGATGGAATAAAGAAAACAAAAGAGTTTGAACAACACGTGGATGCTTTGGAATAGAAAGAATAGCACCACGTATCTCTATTTCGTGCTTTCGGACATATACATCTTTTAACTTTTGGCACCTCCTCCTTTTTAGTTGGAGTACTCTTTGATTGTTGAACGAAAACTTGACTCCCTGCCATTTGACTGGTAAGAGTAGGGCGGAAAGATTTCTTGTGGCCAGTAACACCACATAACCAGTCACATCTCTGGCTAATGATTGCTCAATCCTTTAATAAAGATTGTTATATTTCTATCGACTACCTCGACCATTTACTTCTTCAGTATTCCTACTGAAGTTTCGTCACTATACAAGACATGGTTCTCTGAACCAATCAACTCCTTTCGCGGATTTATACTAATCAGACTCGATTCTTTATGACATTAAGATTTGAACGATAATTATCTTCTTAGTCATTACCGAAACGAAGGTAACGACACACATGAATAAAACGGAATCATTTACTAGCTTCTTGGTAACCTTGTGACTTTGCCTGATCCAAGTGTGAGTCCTGTGCTTCCAGTAGTATAGGCCTCTACTACTATTCACACCTACTCATACTCGTCCCAAGTATTGTCTCGCAGTTCCCAAGTCACCATTTCAAAAGTTTTCACAAAGCAAATTTTCACACCTAAGTGTGTTCAAACAAGTACATACAACAATTTCTCCTAGACTCAACTAGGGTTTTCGCATTTCTATCAAACATATATTGGATTACTTATACTCGCCTTCTAAAATTCTTCTCATGCATATGCTCGATTTAATATATCCTAATACTTTTCCATAGGTCGATAGAAATTTTACTTCCATTTCTTCATATAAATTCTTTCTCGGGTAGTGTCTACTCTGCAAGAGATACTACACACAAAATTTCCTCTAGCAGTGTAAAGACAAATAGTTTCCAACTACTTACATCATCTTCTAACTCATGCAAACCATCATGCACATTTGTTGGTTTTATTATCCTTTCATGACATCGTCATTCCTGTATCTGAGTAAGTCTTCTTCTCTTGGTTGTATCTTTTAAGTCTACTTCATATGAGTCTATCCTAAGAAGTCTGCATTATAGCTGCATCTCAGCAAGCTCTACGAGCTTCAACTTGGCTCTCTGTCATTCCTAATTACAACATTTCTTCTCATATAATAATATGAGTGTATATCTTCTTCAACTAAGTACTCTACCTTACTCTAGCAAGTAAGCCACTGAGCCTTTTCACAACCAAATAACCTATTTCACTATCCCAATCTTGTATGTTAAAGTCGGCTTAACACACAATGGAACTTCCATAAGGATGTGATAGAAGTCAATCATCACTCAGTATTATTAAATACTAAGTCTGAGCATCCTGTATAGGGTTACTACTCGAAGTACATACTTCATCACAAAGTCTTGGCCTAATAAGTCTAAAAACAATCACTGCTTCGATCTGGACAGCGATGGAACAACTTCATGGATTTGCACCAACACATTTATCTCACCCAAACGTGTTTCAAACGCACATCTTTCTTCCAAAGATGTTATTATATTATCTTACATATTTTAAATGCATAATACCACTTCATAGGTATTAATATACTATTTACGATAACATTCCATATTTATTATTTTACGATATCCCGCGATCGTTTATTTATAAACTTATCGATGTCAACTATCATCAGTCTCTTTATCACTTCGAAAAATTTCATGCAAATTCTATTACGAAAATTCTTAGAATTTTGAACATAAAATTTTCTAAACCAAGGTCGGCAACAGACCTTAAACTTTCTAAAATAATAGCAATATAGGTATGAAACCTAATGCATGCTATATTTACTTATCATTTAGCACATATTAGAATATAAGGCATATCTCATCTTAATATTCTAGTGCTTACCCCATTAGGTATTCAACCTAAAATATATCAGATACATATTGTATCATCTTCACTTAACAATTCATGTTTAAATCTAGAAATTCTCAAAATTCCTAGTTCATATATACTAATTCTCTAAATTTTTTGAAGTAACTTAATATCTTAGAATACTAGGGTTTATCACTATCCAATACCCCACTTAAGTGTTTCCTATGGTTTGTATCCATATATTTACAATGATTCAGTTCATATATTGAACTTCCAATAGTTTAAGTCTAAATACCAATCCATGGAATTTAGTTCACTTAAACCACTGCTCTGATACCATGATTGAAAGGACCCCTTTCTAAACTTTCATACTAGACAATAAAGTTACTCCAAAACATGCTACATGCATATTTATAAAACATTAACTTACATTGATAAAGTGATTACAAAAGATTGGATACAAACCGACTATGTTTTAATATTTTACATAACTACCCAGGATATTGTAAATCTATACAAACCTAACTAAATAAATAAAATAATATTACAACTATTCTAAGTCTTCCAACTATACTGGGTGCTTATTGCCTGCATTATGTTAAAACATTGGGAGGGGTAAGTGATAACGCTTAGTGAGTTCAATAATAGATACAATATAACGTTATGCCATATATATACCAATATGGCAGAAGCAAATAGGAGCAAGGAACAATAAAGGCATAATGTGATAAGCTTTCCCTAACAATCATTGATTTGATTCAAATATATATACCATCATTTAGACATAACAATTTCCATACTTGATAAACATCAATAACGCTTCGGCGCAAATGGCACTGAAGACAAACAATTTCTGATTAACATTAAGGTAGATTTCAGGTTTTCACGCCCTCTCTAACCATATGCCAATGCCATAGAATAGAGTCATTCACTTACTGGGGGACATGCTCTACCTGGCTAGAGGCTACATACCAGTGCCACTGTGAATCTGAGTTCTTAAACTGATCACATGGTCAAAGGTATAGCTTTGCTATCATAAATAGCAGAAATACGGGAAAATACTCAGGAATAACATTCTACCGAAGCCAAAGTGATGCCTATGTCATACACTTCATGGTCAACGGTTCATACCAATACCCAAGTGATGCCTATGTCATACACTTCAAGTCAGAGGTACATCCTTGCTATAAAAATAGCGGATACAACAACTCGAGATGATAACATGGAAAAAGCACATAACATACAATTGTTTCTACATATTAAACTCACCTTGAATTAACCGGGGTCAAAATAATAATTTGGGCAGCATTTCGGCTCTAAATATGACTTTCGTCGTTGAAAACCGGGAGTTTTCTTGAAAACCGGGCCCTGCGAGGGTTGGGTTTCAAAACCGAAAAAATAAATTTTCCGGGTCTTCGGGCACCTCGGGGCGTGTTTCGGGTGCTAAAGTTGATACCGGGGCTTTGGGGGAAGTCAAAATAGTAAGAATATTGATTTTTGGGTGAAAAATAGCAAAATTCTCATTCTACCCAGGAAGGCTCGCAGCCTCCCTTTTATAGGGTCCGAAGGTCGGCCGAGCTCGGACAGATGGCAGCAGCAGGAGCGAGGCGCGTGGCAGCAGCGAGAGGCTCCGGGTGGCTTCGCATGCGAGGGGCCAGCGAGGCTCGGAAGGACACGGAGACAGCAGCACATCGGACGGGGATTGGGCCGCTGCTCGGACGAATCAAAAGGCGACGCGTCAGCAGCTGGGTGTTCGGCTCGGACACGTGGCGCGATGACTCAACGAAATCAGCCTTATCCTTGCGAGGTTTCTCGGAAATTGTGCCCCGATCTTGTAAAATCCATAACTTTCTCATACTGGCTCCGTTTTTGACGTTCTTTATATGCACGCATAGATAAAATTATGCTCTACAACTTTCATTTAGACTTCGTCGGAAAATTTTGATTTATTTTTATATTATTATTTTTAACACACCGGGACTGGTAAATCCGTTAAAAATTCATAACTTCTTCATCCGACGTCCGTTTTCGTCAGACTTTTTACCGTTGTACTGCTAATGACGAGACCTTCGATTCTCGTTTAGGTTGTGTCGGCTAAAAATCACTCGATCTAAAATTCGAGTTTTTAGCTGTCTACTGCTAAGCTGAAACTTGTAAAAATCATAACTTCCTCATACAAAGTCAGATTTTGGCGTTCTTTTTATCAAAATTCTCGGTTTAACGAATACTACGACTTTCATTTAGATCACTAAGGCTAAAAAGTAGTTTATCAAAAACTCACTTTTTACGTCATTCGGCACCGTGTTGGTTTTATCAAGGATCTTCGATTAGTCATAACTTCTTCGTTATAACTCGGATTTCGACGAGGTTTTCGCCTACGTGTTTCTAACGAGATTATCTACAACTTTCAATAATAAAATTTTACTTATTTCAAATTTTATATTTTGGCTAAATTTCACTATTTGGCTTTTAATTGGAATCTCATAAGACTTCCAATATTTTATGAGTGATTCTAAACATAGTTTTACTTTATTTCTAGTAAAAACTATCTGTTAGAACTTAACACTCAATTTCTCATAATATTTCATAATATTATTAACTTTTTAATTTACATAACACGATTTCAAAACGTGTATGTTACACTAAATGTTGCATACTTTTCCCTAAAGTATCCTCTCTCTTGTTATCTCTTGAAGTACTAGGCTTTAGAACACTCAAACTGACTCCAAACTGCTCAATCTAGGAAAAGAATAGGTACTTCTGTTCTATCTGCATCTCCTGTCCGGATCGATGGGAAGTTCTAAGTTTGGCTTCTAAGTTTATCTGTATGGTAGCACAATTACTCGTTGTCTGGAGATAGTCTCCGTCCTGAAATTCATTTTAGAACTCATACGTGGTTCATCAATCACCGTCTCAGGTATACGAGTCGTATATAATTAAGATTGAAAAGGTAGTCGAATAAATGATTCTTCTTTAAGCTCACATCCCAACGAGGAAAAGAAGTTAAAGTGGAATCATCAATTCTAAACCTGTAGAACCTTGATTATATACTACCCTTGTGTATACATACTTCAGCGATAGATCAACCGTACGGATCTTTGGATTGAACTTGACGTACTGTACGAGTGGTACTCTGGGGAGGTTTGCTGAGGTTTCTTCGGAAAGGATAAGAAACATGAGGTACTCTACGCATGAGTACTTCGGAGTTCTGAAATGACGGCTTTGCTAGAAAGACGATTTCGGAGAAAGAGATTTACGCACGAAACTGGTATTGTGAGGATCAAATTGACTCCAGTTGTATGATAATATCGGACTCACTTGGAAATAAATACATTAGACTTGATCATAAAGGCGTTACAGACAAAACATAGCAGTGCAACTTTTAACAGAGTTACAGCACTATAGATTTACTACAAGACTATTGCTGCGAACTAGGTATACTACAAAAGGCAAGTATACGCAGCACGAGGGTCCCTTAACTGACGGGATCTCGCAAAAGATAAGACTCGAGTTGCACTAGTTTTAAACAGTTTATGAGTCTGTTACAACGAACGCCTTAGATACTTTAACGTGGGTCCGGAGTAGTCTCTCCTGCGGCGGTGATCGTTAGCATCCTTCGGTCTGTGCCAACATTCGCTGTCCCCGGGCAGTTTCTTTTGTAGTGACCCACCACGCCACAACCGTAGCAAGCCTGGCCCACACCAGCGTTGGGTACTTGGTTGATCGGTCTTGCTGGATTCTTGCAGTAACGGATGGTGTGTCCCTTTTTGTTGCAGTTTATGCACTGCATTTCCCGACAAGGTCCATGATGGTGATAGTTGCATTTGTTGCACTTTGGGAGATTACCAACATAAGGCTTTGCTGGTAATGGGTTAGCTGAGACTATTGTAGGTACTGTAGCAGCATTGACTGTAACTAGTTGTTGTTTCCTTGAGGATTCTTGTGAGGACTCGTCTTTCCTCTTGTTCCTGTTGTTGTTTCCTTCTTGTTGATCTTGTACAACAATTATTGAGTTCCGATAGTTTCCGTGGTCAATAATAGATTGTGCTAGTTCTTTGGCACTATCAAAAGTCTCAGACCTTGATGCTAACACACTTGACTGAATTTGGGGAGACAGTCCCCAAATATACCTCTCTATTTTCTTGCTCTCAGGAGCAACCATATCCGGGCACAGAATTGCCAGATCACAGAATCTACTCGTGTAGGCTGATATATCAGTACCAACCATTCTAAGACTCCAGAGTTCCTGTTCGAGTTTTTGAATTTCTCCTCGTGGACAGTACTCTCTCATCAGCATGATCTTTAAGTTTTCCTAGCTTATTGAATTTGCCACTATTAGAGTCAGTGCCTTAACGTGGCCATTCCACCATGTTAAAGCTCTTTCTGAAAAGGTACAAGTAGCAAACTTCACCTTGTTGTTCTCTAGGCAGGCGCAAATCTCAAAGACTGCTTCTGTCTTTTCTATCCATTGTCTTAATATCATAACCCCTCCAGTTCCATTAAAATTCAGGGGTTTGGCGTTCGTAAAATCTTTATAGGTACACTCTCGTGGATGCCCATTACTCTCGCCATGGTTCGAAGGAAATACTCCAATTCCCGAACCAGTAGCGCCAGAAGTATTGATATGTGCCATGACAGCCGCTACAGCCGCCGTGACTGCTGCTTTCAACATAGCAGCATCGAACTGAGGAGGTGGTGGTGGGGGTGGTATCGGTGCTTCAGTACCATTGTTACGTCTTGGATTTCTTCTAGGAGGCATCTTTCAACTATAAGTTGAAAATAATCGGAAAAATGATAAGAATCCAATAATACAGAAAATGAATGTGTCCTATGAACTAAATCACCATAGTTCAACAACAAGAGATAACATGAATGGTATTGGGTTCTAATGACAGAAGAATGAAAGTATTTGGACAAGGATTGTCGGGAACCAATCCAACTGTCAAAATCATTGATATTCAAGATGTAGTTATAAAGACTTTTAAGCCTATCACAGAAGGTGAGTAGTGTATTCACCAACTCACTAGGTCGCATTGGGCTCTTAATTATTAACGTGACGCGCATGGTTTTCTGCCACTTCGCATGACTCGTGAGTGGTATCCTCTGTTCTCTGTCCTATTCCCGACGAAAGCAATCTGATGTCCACCTCAGGTTCGGAGTCAGAACCATCTGCAAAGCCTTCAGCTTGGTGATCATCCATATGGATTGGGTGATCATTCTCCGGCTCCTCTCCGAGCCATCCTGCATTACCGTGGTTAGGGTAGTACGGGTTGCCGTGGGGATGGAATCCAGCCATGATATGTACGCGAGAAAAAGTGATATAAGAAATAACTAAATAGACGTACTAATTAGATAATTATAAGATGATCTTTATCAGTTACTTCAATACTTGTTTAGTGCATACTAGTTATATCTATTCAGGACAGGATAGTCCTTCGAATAAGTGACCCTAACTCTAAGCCCACAACCCAACGATGACAGGAAGTAAAGCAAAGATTCACAGATTCTGAGTCTATGACGTCCTAGATACATATAATCTTAATGTATCCACCTTGCAACTATTGACTTATTGATAAAGACCTTTAATTCTCATATAAGTAATTATATTAACACCAAATACCCCTATGGTATTTCATTGTGGTAGTGTTGGTAAGTTTTTAGACTTGTTGCCACATCACAACCATTCTTGGGCATATGCTAATCACTCCTCGGACCAGCATAGTTGATCAGGCTATGCCACTCCCAGGACTGACCATACATCCCCAAGCTTACTTGTGATATTCAACAATCGTAATACTTTTGTTCTTGTCATTGTGACACTGATTTTAGTATGAATGCAGGCACGTATACTTTATTAAATATTTTATTATTTAAAAGTATTAACTCTTGGTCAGAGTGTTTTAATCCCATTGTATTTATAGTTAGTATATCTTTTATGGGTTGATATACTCAATTCACTATAAACAATGCTCTGATACCAATCTGTCACACCCCAAAACCTAAGAACGGCGGAAACGTTCTGGGGTGGAGGACGTCATGTAATGTATCACAACAATGTAAAGTAGTAAACAAGCAACAACATCATCCATTGCATTAATAGTATAATTTTAATTACAAGTGTGTTCTTTCATAGTATAAAACAACATAATGAATACTCAAAATAAAAGACGAGTCTTGACTGCTTCGTCTTCTCTAAACCTTGCATCGGTACCTGTCTATTTGTGACCTGAGAATACAAGTTAGTTTGAAAGCGAGTATCAGCAATAAAGCTGGTGAATTCATAAGTATTTTAATATCATTAATTTGAAAAGCTGTCATGAAGGACATGCAATTGTTGATGAAACATTTGATATAAGTGTGAAAACCCTAGAAAATCCCATATTTCCTACTAGTATAGAAAGTAGTCTCCTACCAAGACCCGAATGTTTTGAAAGTATGAACCTCTACATAAGTAAAACTGTTTTGAAAGTAGTCTTCTAACGAGACTCGCTGAAAGTAAGTAAGCAAGTAAGTAGTCTTCTCACGAGACCTGCTGTAAGTAAGTAGTCTTCTCACGAGACCCGCTGTAAGTAAGTAGTCTTCTCACGAGACCCGCTGAAAGTAAGTAATAATGTGATTGATGGTCCCCATACTAAAAGTTATCCTTAGAAGAGATTCTGGAACCTAAAGGTGACTTCCGCAACGAATCGCTAGGTCGAAATCCACATTTATTTTACGTAATCATATATATATATATATATATATATATATATATATATATATATATATATATATATATATATATATATATATATATATATATCCAAAACTATACCTATAATAGTTTACTAGAAATATATGAATGTATCCTTTGCTACCCAAAGGTACTGAACTGACTGATTAGAACTATTATGTCTATATATTTATACATGATATATAACTAATATTTAGACGACCTTCAGACGGATAACCAATACCCTAAAGCCACATCCCAACGAGGAAAAGGAAATGAGGCGAGCTAGCCTTCCTAAGTCCTTTAAACATTACTTACATAACTATACATATATAGGCATGCTTTTAACAAAGTATCCATGTAAAAGTATCCAGGTAAAAGTATCCATCTAAAAGTATCCATGTAAAAGTATCCATGTAAAAGTATCTATGTAATCGTATAGACTCATGAATGAACTGACTCTTGTGTGATTCCATGTACTAGGAATGGCAAGTAATATCTCCTAACTATACCTATTATAGTTACTAGTAATGTACGAGTATAATCGGAAGTATACCTTTGCTACCTAAAGGTACTGAATTGACTGATGGAACTTTTATGTCTATATATGTATACATGATATATAACTAATATTTAGACGACCTTCGGACGGATAACCGATACCCTAAAGCGACATCCCAACGAGGAAAAGGAAATGAGGCGAGCTAGCCTTCCTAAGTCCTTTAAACATTACTTATATAACTATACATATATAGGCATGCATTTGACAATATAAAAGTATAAAAGAAGTTTTGAAATACCTTTGAAAAGTTTAATAAATAAGAATTTATGACTTGATGTCAGTTTATAAAACGATTTGAAAACAGTTTGACAAGACAGTTTAAGCGTAAGAAAACATTTGTTTGAAACACAACTGTAACAGATTCTGAAAGGAAACATACAGTGTATAAGACAGTTTGATAAAGAGATTTAAACAAGTAAAAACGTTTTGGAAAATCATTTGAAGTATTAAGATGTTTGGTAAACAACTAAAAGCGTAGAAAAATCCATTTGTGTACTAGTTATTAATCACATGTGATTGATATAATAACTAGTATGATTCAACATGTATTCCCCCCCATAAAAGCATTTAAAAATATTTAAAAGGTTAATTAAGGGGTATGAACTCACCTGTAGCGAGTGGATCGGATGGAAGTGTCGGACAAGTGCTTGGTGTTAAGTGAAGACTTAAACACACACAATGATCCTAATAACATATAAAGACATATGTATATATACAATTAGTGATTTTAACACTAATTAGACAAGTATAAGCATTCTAAGGCATGGAAAACACTTTAGTCAAAGTGTTAGGAGGCTATTGGGTTGCAAACAAGGAGTGCAAGGCATTGTTATGGAGTTTATGGCTCATTGACCATACTTGATGGAGTTTACGGCCCAGGGGAGTTTACTCCTGGCCATAAACTCTCTAATGAGTCTCCATTTGAGCTTAAAGCTATGATGTCTTAAGTGGTTAAGTGCTCCAAGGCTTAAACAAGAGGCTAGGTGAGTGTAAGGTCCATGATTTGATCTTAACATGAGTTTACGACCTGGGGACCACTTCCCCACGAGTTTACGGCCGTAAACTCATGGTACTAAGTATCATGTTGTGATTTAAGGTCTTATAAGTCAATATGAAGTGTTCTATGATTAAGTCTAAGCCCTAGGAAGGAGTGGTGGCATCAATGCGCCACTAACTAGTGTTTACGGCCTAAGGACCCTATCCCCATGAGTTTACGGCCGTAAACTCGAGGTATTATGTACCAAATCCAAGTTTAAGGTCCTTAGTTCATGTTAGAAGTGTTCTAGACTTGACCCTAAGGTTTGGGAAGTGATTAGGGCTCATTTGGACCCTAAAATAGAGTTTACGGCCCAAGAAGGTTCCTTGGCCGTAAACTCCCTTTTGATTAGGATTTCATGATGATTTCTAAGTGTAAACTAGTTAATTCAAGCATACAACAAGCTAATACAAGAGTACTTACAGTGTAGAAGCTTGAAAGGGTGCTTAAGGCTCAAGAACACTAGTGTGTGTTCTTGGTGTTCTTGAAGAACACTTGATTATCTATCAAATGAAGAGATTTCTTGGATGAAATCATTCACAAACACTAGATAATGAAGTAATTCAACTAATCAAGGAAGGAAAACTTACTAAGTTTGAAGATCTAGTGATGATACTTGAGAGGATTTTGAGTTTAAGGTTTGGAAATGGTGAAAAATGACAAAAATGGCTAAGTGCCACTTATATAGTCTTTAGGGTTTACGGCCCCAATACCATTTGGGCCGTAAATTCCCTTTTCTTGGAGTTTTGGAACATAAATGTTGCACACTTTTCCCTAAAGTATCCTCTCTAGTTATCTCTTGAATTACTAGGCTTTAGAACAGTCAAACTGACTCCAAACTGCTCAATCTAGGAAATTGAGAGTTTGACTTTGATTGAAAACAGGGTTTGATATAAGATAGAAATTTCGAGTTGTCACAATTCTCACATCAACTCCATCAATCTTTCAAGCAACATTGGATCGACCACAAGGATCCCAATTCTCTTCCCTAATGAATATGAAGTTTTGGCGCTTCACTTCGAAGATTACATTTTCGGCCTAGAAGACAATGGATATTTGATATGGGAGGCTATTACTCCTGGACCGTTTGTTCATAATGAAAGAAAAAGAGTTATCAAAACTCAAAACGACTACAACAAACTCCTTCTTGATATTAAGGACGTTCCTCAAGATGAAAAGGAAAAACTGATCAGCAATGTTAAGGCATTGAGAATCATTCGATTTGCCTTGCAAGCTGCCACTTTTCGTCTGGTTAGTTCATGTGACATAGCCAAAGCCATCTGGGATCGGCTTCAGGAACTCTACTCAGCAGATGCGGATCTTGAACACTCAACACAAATGCTACTGCTTTCAGAGTTTGGTGCTTTTTTACAAAAGCCTGAAGAGAGTTTGAGTCAAACTTTCAATCATTACAATCATCTTTTAATAAGAATGACGAAACATGGCATTGGACGTGAACTAATCGAACAAAAAGTGACGTTTATGAATGGACTTCGATCAGAGTGGAAGGCTGTGGTGTCTACAATAAAGGAACATGAGCAGTTCAAGAACTATACATTGGTCAAGCTTGTTGGTATCTAGAAGTCACATGAAGATGAAGTGACTAAAGAAGTGAAAGTAGTCTCTAGGATGGGATCATTGGCCCTTGTCGCGAAGGGTAAGAAGGTAGCTGAAGAGGATGATTCAGGTTTTGAGATTTCTGATTGTGAACTCTCTAAAAAAGAGTTTGGAATGATGGTGTCGAATCCAAAGAGGTTCGCGAAGAAGAACTTCAACCGTAACAAGAACCAAAACTGGCAGGGCAGTTATAGCTCTGAAAAGGTAAAAGAGGTAAATGCAAACGGTTCGCAGAAGCATGAAGACAAGAAAGAGAAGAAGCTCATGGGTGACTCCGACTATGATTGCAACTATTTCCATGCCAAAATCATTTAGCGAAGGAGTGCATGTTGCGTAGAATGAACGAGAAGAAATAGGGAGAAGATGATGAACCTTACCATCTGCGAAAGCTTGAAGAAATCAAGAAGAAAAAGAATGCAGATAACACTATGCCTGCTTTGATTGTGCAGGGAAAAGAAGCTGATGATGAATTTGGCAGAGTGGAAGTCTGGTCCATGGATTCAGAAGATGAGGAGGGTCGTAGGCTAACTCATGGGAAAAGCTTCGTTGCGAAAGAGGAGGATTCGCACTCTGGAGGTATATGCTTTGTGGTGACGAACGATGTTCCAAAGATGCGAGGATATGCCACTGATAGTGGACATGGGAGTGATAGCTGCTTTGCTGCAAGACCAGTGTTTGAACACATCAGCGAATGTGATCAAATGATCAATAAGGTACACTCTATTCTTGAATCACTCAATATTCCTGTGTCACAATACGAAACTGACTTAAATGAACTAAAATTCACCTTTTCAAGTATTAGTAACAGTTTAAAACAAACTCGCTTGACAAATTCTAACCTAACTGATCAAATCAGTAGGATTTCGTTGAAGAGTGAGGAAAGACACATTTGGATAGAGAATATTGAGTCCGACTTAGCTAAATCTAAGGATGAGTTAATTTATTTGCAACGAGACAATTTAATGCTTTTGAAACAACGTAATATTTTTTGTTTGATTGCGAAAAGTCTTTGTTTCAACATTACTAAGTTGCATCTTGATTGTGAAATTGGTAAGAAGATTCACAAAATGATCTTACCATTCCTGGAATTAAAGGAAGACGAAATCGATCCTGATTGTTACAAGTGCGAATCAATAGTTTCGTCTGATGCAAATTTAGATGCTTATAGGATAGGTCTGGACAAAATCGAATACACATTCAGTCCAAAGACAATAAGATGTTAAAGCAGATTTTGGACGAAAATGACAAAACACAAATTAAATATGATACTATACAAATATTCGACTCATTTAGTACCAAGTTGAGTTCAGATAACAAGCTTAATGCTGAAAATACATCTGAATTTGATGAGGACAGTGATATGAGTGAAATTTCTGTAGAGGATGAGGTTGACTGTTCTGAGTTTGTTAAAAACCAACCAGTCCCTACGAAATTTCTAATATCTGAGGATGCAATGCAGTTTGCACGAATTTCCAAAATCAAACCTGAAGTTTTAAAAGCGAAAGCGACTGTTTTTCCTACGGTCCAAACTGTCCCCAACCAAGTTTTTACAACAAAAGTTCTTGACAAAAATCAAACCGTTGAATTAACGTCCTTAATTGAAGAAGACAACGCAGATGTGTGTGATGCGTACTTTTGGTCAGCTCCTATCGATAACGCTGATGAAACAGTCGGTCTCTCTGAAAGGACGACATGGAGAGTAAAAGGAAGATATGTAGCAGAACCCTTAAACAATGTCAATTCCAGCTACGAGAAAGGATGTCTCAGTGGAACTAAAAGTGTTCCTAGCAACACATCTTCTGTGCAAAACAAAACTCCTGCAAGAAAGCCAAGAGCGAAGGCTGACGTTCACAAATCTTCAGAACAGTTCGCAGCGCAGAAACGTCAAAGAAACGTTAGATACAACAAAAATCTTAGGGAAAGAAAATAGTTATGGCAGTCCAGAAATCCCAACTTTGTTCACGTTGAGAAACCACTCAATCAAAATGAGAAAGTAGTACCAAAAGAGAATCCAAAGATCTTTTCGCAGAATCAGTTTCACAATCTACAGAATTCTAAACAAAAGGTTTTTCAAAAACCTATTCTTTCAAAGCCAAAAAGCCATGTGGAGAATCCAAAACCTCACAACTCACAAACCAAAAACGTTTCGAAACCACACAAGACATTGAAAGATGTTAAAGGAAAAGGGAAGTAGGTTTCGCATCATAATGTTCCAGTCAAGAAGCCTGAAACTAACACAAAGAAAAGTGAAAAAGGGTTTGTCAAAAGACAAGAAAAATCAAAATCCATCATCTTCAAAGGATACTAACCTAAAAGACAAAAGAATCAAGGTTTTTAAAATCACAAAGAAAGATAATACCACATTAATAAAGCGAACCTATATGGTTGATCTTTCAATTGTTTTTCCTCTCTCTGTAAAAGGCTCACGTGGACCCAAACAACTTTGGGTTCCTAAATCTGCTTAATTTTTACAGGTGATTCGTGACGAACAGTTTGACACTGAATGGTATATCAACAGTGGCTGTTCGCATTATATGACAGGTAGGAAGGAGGAATTACGAGAGTACAGGGAACTGAAAAATGGTGGAAGAGTGAAGTTTGGGATAATTCACTTAGAGAGATCAAAGGCTACGGAATGATAACGAATGGCGAATTCTCAATTCGTAAAGTAGCTTATGTTGAGGCTCTGCAACACAATCTTATAAGTGTTTCGCAGTTGGTAGTAGGCACACGATTGAAGGTCTCATTTGACGACAAAGGTTCTGAGATCATTGAAAAGAAAACCAAGGAGGTTCTTTTAAAGTCTAAACACAAAGACGAGATGTATCCATTGAACTTAAATCTGATACAAGGAAAGCCAACCATTTTCCTTCTGACAAAAGCTCCTGTAGATGATAGTTGGCTATGACATAGGAGAATTTCGCACCTTAACTTTAAGGATATCAACAAGCTCGTTCTTGGTGATCATGTGCGAGAGCTTCCTCTCCTAAGGTATGAGAAGGATCATCTTTGTGCTGCATGCGAAATGGGAAAGCAAAGTAGGAAAAGTCATCAAACGGTGGTGAATATGAAAGTCATTGAGCCACTCAAACTTTTGCACATTAATCTTTATGGTCCGTCTGTGATCGAAAGTATGGGTGGTAATAAGTATATTCTCATTATTGTGGATGATTTTTCTCGTTTCACTTGGGCTTATTTTCTTAAGCAGAAATCTGAAGCAACTTCCAAACTCCAAGACTTCATCAAGCAGATAGAACTACAACTGCGAAAGCTGGTTTGCAATATTCACAATGACAATGGGTTGGAATTAAAAAACCAAATGTTTGAATAATTTTTGACTGCGAAAGGAGTTTCAAATAACTTTTCAGCTCCTTATACTCCACAACAGAACGGGGTCGTTGAAAGGTGAAACCGATCATTGTGTGAGGCTGCGAGAACCATGCTCTCATTTGCGAATCTGCCAGTCTAGTTCTCGGCAGATGCAATAAGAACTGCCTGCTATACCCAAAATCGTTCATTCCTCAATAAACGATTCTCTGTCACTCCCTATGAAATAATCAACAAACGAAAATCTAACGTAAAAGTTTTTCCATGTTTTTGGTTCCAGGTGCTTCATCTTCAATTCTAAAGAACAATTCCACTAGCGAATCTTTACGAAGAGTTCATGCTTCTATTCGATGAACCAGAAAAGGCTATCTCTTCCGAATCCAAAGTAGCTGACAATAAGGTCAATGAATTAAAGAAGATAATTGACGACGCTGCGAATGATATGCACAAAGGACAGCCAAGTGCGAATGCTCGAAATGACACGAATGCTGCAGTTCAAGGGGAGCATTCTGAATCAACTAACGATGCAACAGTTCAGGGGGAGCACCCAACTCCAACAAATACCCATGAAAGTCCACTCCAAGGGGAGAATCCGACAACTGAAGAAGAGATTTACTCATCATTCGAGGGGGAGAAAAATATTGCGAATGATGATTCGGATGTACAATCAGAATTTGAGGACATAACTGCTGAATTGGATCCCACTTATGATCCTAATTATCCTCCTCTGGCTAAATGGAACAAAGATCATACACAAACGCAAGTAATAGGTGAATCGTATTCAGGATTTCTTACAAGAGCACAATAAAAAAGCGAAACGAACAACTTTATTATCCAAAGTAGAATATTGAATATTTAATTCGTTCATCTCCAAAGTCGAACCCAAAAATGTTCATATTGCTCTGGATCATTCAGATTGGGCACAAGCAATGCAAGAGGAGCTATATGAATTCGAGCGAAACAAAGTCTGGAGACTGATTCCTACTCCAAAAGATACATCTGTTGTAGGGTTAAAGTGGGTGTTCCGCAACAAGCTTGATAAAGAAGGAAATGTTATATGAAACAAAGCGCGATTGGTTGTAAAGGGGTATTGTCAAGAAGAAGTCATTGACTACGAAGAGACTTTCGCACCTGTTGGTAGGCTAGAATCCGTTCGCATCTTTCTGGCTTATGCGGCACATAAGAATTTTGAAGTATACCAGATGGACGTCAAATGCGCATTCTTGAACAGTGAACTTGAAGAAACAATGTATGTGGAGCAACCACCTGACTTCATAAACTAGAAGTATCATAATCACTGTTACATTCTAGACAAAGCAGTCTATGGTCTGAAACAAGCTCCAAGGGCCTGGTACGAAACTCTTACTCATTTCTTAAAAATGTCTAAATTTAAGCAAGGTTCGGTTGACCCAACCTTCTTTCACAAGAAAGAGGGTGACCACTTAATGATTGGCCAAATCTACGTTGATGACATTATCTTTGGATCTACAAACCTCAGCTTAACAACTGAATTCCGAAAGCTAATGGAAATGAAATTTTAGATGAGCTCAATGGGTCCAATTAACTTTTTTGTTGGTTTAAACATAAGACAGAGCCACAAAGGCATATTTATAAATTAGGAAGCATATACGAAGACTCTGCTTGCTAAGTTTGGAATGGTGGGAGATTCAAAAACGAAGGTTCCAATGGCATTCAGAACGAAAATAACACCGTCTCTGGAAAAACCAGCTGCTGATATGACACTTTATCGTCAGATGATTGGTTCAGTAATGTATCTAACAGCTACTCAACCAGCCATTATGTTATCCGTTTGTTATTGTGCTAGGTGTCAAGAACATTTTCAGGTACTTAAAACGAACATTTTCACTTGGCATATGGTATCCATCAAACTCAGGTTTCTTCGTACAAGCGTTTTCGGATGCTAATCTCGGAGGGTGCGGTTTGGATAGAAAAAGTACAACCGGAGGATGCCAATTCTTGGATGGCAAGCTCGTAAGTTGGCAATCGAAAAAGAAAACTTGCGTATCCTTCTCAACTGCTGAAGTAGAGTACATAGCTGCCACCTCATGCACTTCCCAAGTCATTTGGATTCAAAGCCAACTTCGTGACTATGGTCTGAACATGAAACGAATCCCCTTATATTGTGACTCCGAAAGTGCCATTCGCATCTACAACAATCCAGTGCAACACTAAAAAACAAAACACATAGCACTGAAGTATCATTTTATCAAGGATCACGTGGAAGATGGTAATGTTTAAGTACACTTCGTACGATCTGCTGATCAGCTTGCTGATATATTCACAAAAGCCCTTTGTTAAGAGAAAAACTTGAGACACACTTGAACAAACGTTAGAACAAGTATAGTTGCGGAATAGTTTATCTCGAAGGATCTAAAAGCTCAACAATAATAATAAGTTAACGAGTTAGATAATTAGAGAGTTAGTTGTGGAAATGTAAGGAAATATAAATGACAGCAAGTGATATATCAAGTATACACATAAGTTGATTCATAACATGGAATGCATTCAGACCAAGTTAGATAATTAGAGAGTTAGTTGCGGAAATGTAAGGAAATATAGATGACAACAGGTGATATATCAAGTATACACATAAGTTGATTCATAACATGGAATGCATTCAGACAAAGTTAGTAAGTGAGATCAAACTTAGTGATTAAGTCACGTATGACTTGCTTCGAAGAGAGATAATATTCAGTTATGTTCTAGGGAACTTTTGAGAGTAAGGAGAGATTTAAGATGCGTAATCAGATACAAGTAAGAGATGTAATTGATGGAATAGAAGTTTTTTTTTAATAAGTAAGAATGAGCTCTATATATAGAGTCTCAGAGTTACATTGGATCACATCTCTAAGAGTAGCCATGCAAGGCATACTGGACAACAGAGAGTATTCTAACTAAGTAGATAAAAAGTTAAAATAAGGAACTAGATAGTGAGATTGCGGATGAATGATGACTTCGGATGATATTGCTGACTGCGGTTCTTTGACGGTTGCGGTGGATCAAGTTCAAGAGGGTCACTTTCATGATTCAACAATGCCCTTCCTGAAACAACCTTTAATAAAATCATTCATGGCTTGGGAATGATAGAAGTTGAATCTGTTCCAAAACCACTTTCGCTTTAATGTTGACACCTTTAGCTTTAAGGTCAGACTTTCATACTCGCGTCTAAATTATGTCATGCGAATTGGTGCGAATACTCGCAGTAATTCGCAGTCATCTTTTGCCATGCGAATTGGTGCGAACGCTCGCAGTAATTCGCATCCCCTATTTGTCTGGCGCTTCATGCGAAAGATCTACATCTCTCATGATCGACTGTTCACTCGTGGTTTGGAGATTGTTATTTCCTTTTGTACAGTATATATATTTTGTTTTCGTTTATTTCATTTATTTTATTTTTATTTCAAAATTCCAAAAACATTTTTCTTAATTTTTTTTTAAAATACAAAAATATTTTTTTATTTTTTTTATTTTCTCTTCATTTTATTTATTCCACTTCTTTATCTTTATCAAAAATCCAAAAAAAAATATTTTACTTTATTTCTTTACTTCAAAATTCTCATAAATTCAAAAATATTTTTTTTATTAACCATTTGTACAGGTTTAAAGGCTATTTTTTTAACCTGAGTGATGGGGCAGGTATCAAATTCCTTCTCTATGTATTAGCTAAGTGTCCCTAGAAGCATGCTGCTGCATGTTGTCTAAAGCCTCGACGACCTTATGTTGAAGCCTTAATGAATCGATTACACCAATTGTTTCTTCCTAATTAGGCTACGAATTCACATATTTCATGAGCTACCTTACTCTTCTTATATCGAGTAAAGAGTTGTCTGCTTGGTCACTTTCGCATAGCAGAGGTACATTCGTTTCCTTAATCCACCTTAATCTAATCTCCATCACATTCACTTTCATAATAGTAACCCTTGAGACTCTCATAAATTACCACTGAGGTTTATGGTTACACAACATATGTGTTAATGATCTTTGTTCCGTTTTACCACGAACTGAGTGAAACCCAAAATTCAACACACTTTTATGAATTGACGGTGAACAATTAAACGTTATAGATTTTTCACCAAGGAATTAACGAAACTCCACTTCTGTGGTTTGTACCAAGACATCTCTTTTTCTTTTGCAAGATCTTAATGGAATGCTCTAGACCCAAGACATTTCTTCCCCAAAGACCCAGTTTTATTTTTTGAAATTTCTATATTTATCCAAGTCACTTCAACAATTCCACCACTACTCGTTCAACTGACTACACTGGTCACACGAGTACTTCATCAGACTATTCGTACTTATATCATGTTTCGGAAGTTGATTGAAGCTAAAGCCACCCTTAAACCAAATAAAAAGAAGCATTTCATTGTTTCTTGATAAACAAGTGATCGTAATTTCACGGGAAACCACACAGACACTTCATACTCTCTCTTGACTTTGAAGGAAGAGAGCTTTGCCCGGGATCCACTATTTCGTGTCTTCACATAGACATCACTAAAATTCTACAAAAATGATTTTTATTTCTTTATCTTTGGCACACTCTAGCACGAAGATCCTTGTGATTTTCCAAAAGTCTAGTTCATGGTACTCACACTTATTTTCAGTTTCGCAACTCAACTCACGTTTACTTAAAAGCGAAAGTTCTTTTTCAATGCGAATGCTGGATTACTTTGAAATGTGCAAGGGAGTAATTGACACCACATTCTAATGGATAAGAATTCAAATGGGCGCGTAACGTTGAATCAACGCCACTTTTCCCGCCGCCTGACACCTTTTTCTGACGTACAGTTGTCATATCATGCTTTTGCAGGCGACGTTTCAGTAACCGATACACTCTCTTTCCTACTTTCTCTCACTGAAGAAAAGGTATAAAGAGTTTTTGACGCTACATCTCTCATTACCACTCAAAAATTATGTCAAAGACTTTTGGTGATCAACCTATCTACTGTTCACCTTCTTCATTAAGTAATCATTAATGGCAAGATCCTCTAAAACTCCTTCTATTCAATAACAATCAGCACAGTCCTCTCTGCTCGCCATCAAGACAAACTAAAACCCGATTCTTGATCTTGATCCTCTCTAATACGACAGTTACATGTTACCTATTGTTGAATGCCTGAAGTACTCACCGCTGGTCAAAGCTGTGACGACATGTGAGAATGTTCCAATGTCCCTTCTCTCCATGGCGTACTCAATTGCTTGCTATGTCAAAGAAGAAGATAGAATCACATTTGAGGTTCTTGATAGGAAGACCTCTATTTCTAAGTCCCGCTTCTGGTCCTTGCTAGGGCTTGACCAAACTGCTGATTTGGTTGACCTTGATTCCATCACCATCGTCGCAATCATGGAGATGTTCTATCAGATGGGATACAAAGGAACCCTAGTTTCCATGTCCAAGTTTAGGAATCCCAATTTGCCACCTCAATGGAATGGGCTTTTCACTTTGATTTTCAAAAGCTTCTCTGAGAGGGTTACTGGCTCTAACTGCGCCAACAAACTATTCATGACCATCCTGTATGGACTCTACACTAGTGAAAACATTGACTATGGTGCAGTTCTTTGGGCTCAGTTAGTCCAAAGTACCCATTCTACAACTAGACAGTGAGATTTCTTGTGCTCGATTCTGGACGATTGTTGTCCAAAGAGCTATTGAGAAGCTTCAACTTCCTGTGATGAGGGATTCGTTTATGTATGCTATTGCAGTCTTCCATACCACCAACTTCATTATTGCTGACAACTCCAAATTTTCATTTGTGGGTTCGATTGATGAAGCCATGCTTCGTAATGTTCCTGCTGCGAGCAAAATCCTTGAGGCATACAAGAAACTTCCAGTCTCACGCTTTCTCCCTTTGAATGATGAGATGCAAGCTATTTTGGCTGAGGCTGACAAGCCAAAGAAAGGGGGATAAAAGAAAACTGTGCAAGAAGGTACTTCAACAGCTGCTGCAACCCCAAAGAAACGAAAAGGTAAAGCTGGGTCAACTACACCACCTCCTCCTCCACCCAAGAAGCGAAAGACAAAGAAAGCAACTCGCAAAGCCAAGTCTCCCACTCCAAGTGAAAGAGAAAATCCGCAGTCTAACACTTAGTAAGATGTTCGCATTATAGAAGACGACTTTGTGCAACACGAAGATACTGCTTTTACTTCACAACCAGAGGTTTCACAGCCTATGTCTACTAACCCTGAGGTACTCTTTCACATTCCTGTCTCAGTTCCTATTACTGATGACTTCTTCGAGAATACCTCTGTTCCCTCTCCTACTGCTACCATTTCTACTCCAATTACTATCGCTCCATGTCCCCCTCCCGTTACTTCTCAAGTTCCAACCTCTATTGCTTCATCTATCCCAACGTTCACTGACTCCACTGCTACAAGCACCACTACAAACACGACCAACGAACCTGCAATTACTACCAATTCATCTGATGCGGGGGTAGGATCTTCAGGTTTATCTTCCGGTCATTCCACACCTCCACTTTCCCCTCAGTGACACGATGATACAGATACCTTTTTTAAGGGAGATGGGTTCGAATTTAAATCTTTTGAATTCAGCCCATTCAGGGTTCAAGAAGACAGTGACGATGATGCTCCCGTCACTCAACGTCAATTTAAGGTTATCATAGAAAAGCTTGATTCTCTGATCCATTCTTCTCAAGCTTCATCTTCTGATGCTTATTCTAAGGCAGCAATTGAGGCCTTTTGCCAGTCGATGACCAAGGAACATCAAGCGAACATGTATAAAGAGAATAAGGCAGTTTCAGACTCTACATCTTTATGTTCTGAGGTGAGTGCGAAAGTAGAAAAACTCCTCACTGAAGCTCAGGCCTTCATGACTACTTTGAAAACATCCGATGAGTCTAACACAGTTAAAGCAAATGAAGCGATTGCGAGTCTGAACACCACCTTGCAAAAGGAAAAGGATGTTCTTGTGCAAGTTCGCACTGGTCTCAAATATGATCATGCTGATTTTCCAGCTTCAATCTCTTCAAAGATGACCAAGCTTTCTGAAGATCTCGCAGCTGAAAACAATATTATGGATCAACTTGCCCATCACACTACTACAGTCAAATTCTCTGTAGCCAAACTTGCTCATGCCAACAAGGAAAACAAGGAACTCAAGTCTGAGCCTGAGGTTGTTCGCAGTTATTTTAGTGATGTGAATGCCTTACTCTCCAACATTCTCGACTCTCATGACCTTATTCTCACAATCTCCATTCGACGACACTTGGCTAAGAAGTTTCGTCCTGCTCTTGCAATGCTAAACAGAATTGAGGGTGTTTCGAAGCCTCCCGTCTTTACAAAACAAGGGGGAGAAGCATCAAAAGAATCAACTCAACCACCTCCGAATACATCTACTTGTAATGAGAAAAAGACGAAAGTCACCAGTGAACCGAAGGTTAATGTAGCTTCGGGTTCAAAAGGAAAAGAAAAAGTGGTGAATAGTGATGAGGAAGAGGAAAACGAATCTGATCAACTGATGCGAAAGGCTCGTGATCAACTCCTGGATGAAAATGCTCGCATTGCGACAGAAGCTGAAGCAAAAGAACGAGCTGAACGCGAAGCTCAGGTGAGCTTGGAAAGTCGAAAGACTTTGTTTCCACCTTGGACCAAGGAACGAATTCTAAATGAGGCCATTGACAATCCAGGCATGCATTGGCTGGAACTTGTCGCTTCGTTCGATCTAGAAAATTCACAGGATTCACAGTTCGATATGCCAATGACTCCATGAGCGTTCCTTTTTCGCTGTTTCGATTCAACAGTGAATGCTTCATCTTCTGATATGAATGTTGATCAGTCATTGATTGAGTTCTACTTGTCCCAAGGTAAACATCAATACCTCACAGGGAGTGCACAGAAGATTACTCTGTGAAGGTTATAGGGCCTATTCAAATAGGGAGCTTCATGAACGTTAAGTTCAAGATGACACGAGGATCAGAAAGCGTTGTTCATGAATTTTCCTTTGCTGATCTGCCATGTCTCAACCCCTATGACTGGATCCTTTTGCTGCACTACTTTCTGGGAGATGAGAAGAAGTATGAACCTATCTTGACACATATATCTATGAAGTTACAGATTTTGATATCAAAATCTCTTCGGTTTTGAAGAGGAAACCCACTGCTCCCCTCACTGGCAAAACGAACGACATCAACAAAATGCAGATTGACAAAGAAAACTGGATCGTGATGTTTCATTGTGGTTCAGGAGCGAGTTTGAAGAAGTGCCTCTTCGCACTTCCTGATAAGCATCTGTTCTCTACATTTTGCTTGGAATTTATTTTGGAAATCACATGCCAATGCAAGATGAATGATAATGCTGCGAAGAAGAATTTTTCTGATATGATTCCATGGTACATTGCCTTTCACATGCACCTTCTCGCAGTCATTCCCAAGCTCTTCAAGACCGTAAAAAAGACTCAGTAGTGAAGAGCCTCTCGCCTCAATAGACGCAAAGGGGGAGATTGTTGGGAATTAATGTTGCATCATTTAGTCTTGTTTTATTGTTTAAGTATGTAAACGGGCTTGGGCTTGTCCACTCGTCATTTATTAGGTTTAGAGTATTTAAGGTGCATGCATGTACCGTGTTTCATAACTTTTGCAATTATTCTGTAACCCTAATCACGCCGCTACAGTAGCAATTCTTAATCAAGTTCTTCTGAGGCTGTGGCTTTTAAACATTCAACATACTTTGAATCATTATCGAGTTCTTATTCTTTAACTGTTTTGAATCTAATCGATCTTTCAAGGATTAATATCCTAACATACTCTATCTACTCTTATGCAATCACATTGCATACTTAGAAACATTTTTCATATTTTTGTCCCACTTTTCACAACCATGTGCATAACTTACCATCTTTCATTCTCTTTCTCACAAGTGTAATAATACACTTCGTAACCATCTACTCTTCAGTGAGTTACCATTTTCACCATTCTATCCCTACAAAAGGTGAATACTCGCCACTTTTTCTAACTCTTAGTGAAGTATTACATCTATTCACTTCACTATCATTTTAGAGTGTTGTATCTACTACAACCCCTTTCTTATTAATCTGTAAGTGCATGTGCACTACCTTTCACATATTTATCTCCACTAATCAAGAGAATCCAAGTCCTAATATATACATAGAATTTTATTCTCAAACAACATGTTATATTTCTTGTCCCAGCACTCGATCCTCGGGTAGCTAAACGGTTCCACTGAATCACCATAAGTGCAATGTATATGTAGAGTCCGTACTTTTGTATGCACACTGTACTTATCTAGATTTAACCTTACTGTTACATTCCCAATTTACAAGTATTTTATCTCCTTCATGGTAAATTCTTCTCAATCCAGCATACTATCTCTTTTCTTTTCTCTAACCCACTTGATCCTCAAGCTACTTAATGGCTACATTGAACCAGAATAAGTACCATGTTCCTGCAGTACCGATACACTACATACACATCAAACTTATCTCATTTCAATGTTATCAATGCATTTCTTGGTTCACAACTTTTTCTATCTCTTTTCTCATAAGACATTTCTTAACTTGAAAATTTTGGGTATTTATCATCACTAGTCCTAATCTCCTCATAAGCCAAATGCTATGACTTTTTCTTTTCTTCTAACTAACCAAAATATATGCTTGATACACCAAAAGATTTATTTTACCAAGCATACTTATCTCTCATATAAGGAGTCAGACACTCATATTATTTCTAACTTCTTATCTTTAGATGACACTTTCTTCATTATCTTTCCACCATTCTATCTAACTTCGTAATATTTATCTAATTGGCCCATATTACATGTAAGGTTCACTATTTCCCCTTTCTCTAATAGTTACTCATAATTACAATGTCATTACATACACATACATATTTGCATACTCTTATGTGTCTATCTTTTCTCACACTAGGAGCTACATATCCTCTTCTTTCTCTCGTGTTGGAACATTACTAAAGTGTCCTCTAACTCTACGTACTCCACACCTCTTAGTTCCACAAAATTATTGACTCATCTTCTCATGTGTTCCTTAGCTCTTAACACAACATAATAGAACATTACTACTATCTTTCTTTACCTCTTAAGTGTCCATAATGACAATTGTTGCACCATTTTCTCTTTCTCTACGTATCTATCGTCTTTCTATTACAATCTTTCTCTAGTCAGCGCTATCTCTATAGCATCTAAAAACATTGTGCAAGCTTTACTATACACATCTCATACCCTTTTCCATATAACAATGGACTTTCTCTTTTTTTCATGGATATTGCTCTCAAGCAATGCCAATCTACTCTTGTACTAACTCTTTCCACGATCTACTCTTTATATCTTTCTTTGAAAGATCTTGTATTCTCAAGATTCATATTAAAATGATAATGTTAAATAACATATGATCATAAAGAGTCACACTAATAACAACTTGATATAATTGTTTTTTTATTAAAAATTGATTTTAATAATTATTCATAAACTCTTATAATTAATTGCAAAATATCATTTCATAGAAATAAATAATATTTCAATGGCAAGTAACATTATATTTCATATGGTATGTATTAACATGTCATGCATAATATTTTGGACTAGATAAATCATCTATCTTTTACCAAAAGGTTAATGTTTATATTTTATAAAAGGTAGTTTATAAAATTTCTAATATCACACCCCCGAACCAAGGATGGAGGAAACATCCGGGGGTGGAGGACTTCATGTATAGTATCATAACAACGAGTATAACAGTGCTCATAGTAAATACAACCATCATAAATATAATTGAAAAAGTTACACCATAGTATAAGTTTACATGTTTCAAAATCAATTACATTATGATGACAAAAATGTATATATTGACGTCTTGCGTCCCATCCTCAAAAGCAATTGGTTACCTGTTTCACTGGTTTCCTGAGAATACAAGTAGTTTTGAAAGAGTGTCAACAATTAAGTTGGTGAGTTCATAAGCTTTTGGGTGAAATGTTGGAAAAACCTTTGTTTGTAAAATGTAATGTATGCACAAGAAAAATCCAATATTTTCCTTATAAAATGTTATGTAGTCTTAAATCCCAAGACCGAATGTATGAGGGTGTATTCGTAATTGTAATGAAGAATGCAGTTTTAAATAGATAAAACCCCTTTTTTTTGTTTAAATAGAATTTCCCGTAAACTTTAAGTCATGTTAACTCCCTATGTGAGTTGCTATAACCATACTACAACCGGATGACCTACTACAACGTTTTTCAAACGTTAAAATTTGTTATGACTTTTGTCACCCGTAGACCTGCAGGTCCAGCTGTAGCTAGCAGCAAGGTGTGGGGTGTCAATCCCAATATAGATCTATACACAATTATCACGCTCTCCCTACAAGAGATTCTGGTTATAACTTACAGGAATTTTAACTCGTACTTTACGAGTACAAATGAATAAATGTCTCACAACTTACGTTAACGAGTTTACGTGTAGTGTTCGAGTAAAACCTTTTCTGTGGTGGAAATGAAATCTCCATTCGTATACTAAATTGGTGATGTGAATTTCATAAACTATACCTATTATAGTTTATTATGTATTAATAAAAATCCATTTGTACATGATAAGACTCTTCATGTGTATGTAATAGTTTAGCAAATACATAACTATACTTCTTATGTTTCATTTTGCAATATTTGTAATTACAAAGGATTTTTATATTTCAGAGGATATTTTCTGTTATATAAATATATCACAATAGAAGACACATGCAAAATATGGAATCATCAAAGACTACACTTTGCTCAACATGTTACAAAGTGTTACGAAAATTTTAAGCTGTTAACTTGTTTTTGACTTTTCTACACTGTATTAGAAAATTCATAGAAAAATCATACGAAGTCAAAAACTAGATCCGTAAACTCTGAGAGTTTATAAAATATATCTAGTTTATTCATAATTTTTATTATGATTTTTAGATGTCTCTAACTTGTGTGAAAATATTCATATTCACAGACTGGTCCGAATCCATTTTTGAGATGATAGGCAGTTTTGTAAAAATCACCAAAAATTGTAGAAAACTCTTATGGTGATGTGCAAGTAGTAATTTTAAAGGTATGAACCTGAAATATTTTCATGTTAAACAGTTTTGAAAGATATTAAGTCTAAGTTGGTCAAAAGAGTCCGTGAATAGGACACAACTTTTCTGATGAAAGCTGTTGTTTGAGTTTAGTTGAGTTTTTGGTATTTTAGCTTGTATTCTCCCCCTAAAACTTGAAGAAAACATGAAAATATAGGGGTATTAACTCACCTTGAGTGATCCTTGAAGACGGATGATGAAGAGATAAAGTTTCCAAGTCAAGAACACTTGGGAGATGCTTGAAGATTCGAAGATCTAAGAACAAATATGTCGATATTTGTGTAAGAAATCTATGATTTGAGTGAAGGAGTGTAGAGTATTCAAGTGTAGAATGATTATACTTACCAATACTGGAGTGAATAGGTCAAGAACAACCTTGAAATCTTGAGTTCTAGAGAGAGATAGTGAAAGAGAGAGGTTTTTGCTCTTTGGTGAGAGTGTGAGTAAAGTGGAGGGAGATATGAGGATTTCCAGCTTTTGATGAAGCATGCAGCTGGAGGAGGGGTGTCAAAGGACAAATAATTGACTAGGTATGGGTGAATAGTGACTGAAGGTTGTCCTAGGAGGGTATGGGGGGATATCATGTGTGACACTGTAGGGAAAGTCAACATTCTATCACCAAATCTTAACCAATAGATTTTTATTCTTAGAATAAGATTCTCCCTCAAAACTGGTTAAAATATGAATATATAGGGTTTCATATGCCAAAATACGAGTTTGGGTGAAAATCCCGCGTTAAAATCACGAAAAACAAGCTTAAAATGAAGTTGGGGTTGAAAACCGGGAAAATGAGCGAACTTGCGAGACTAGGCCGAAGGTTCGGTCCTATAGAGTGGGAACCGAAGGTAGGTTCGGTCCTATGCCTCTCACGCGGTCTTGGCCAGGAGGGAACCATAAGCGAGTTGGAGCGAAATGGACCGAAATAGACCGAAAGGGCTTGTTCCAGACCAAAGGTAAGTTCGGTTCCATAAGGAGGTTCGGTTCCTTGGAGAGGTTCAGTTCCAATGCAGCTTCGGTCCTAGAGGCAGGTTCGGTTCTAATTAGGGTTTCGGTTCCTTAAGGGGTTTCAGCTCCTTAAGGGGGGGGGGGGGGGTTCGCTTCTATAGAGCTGTTTTTCCGTTTATCTTCCCGTTTCGAGTGGTTTTTGGCTAAATTAATGGTCGGGACGCCTCGAGTGATTAGAAAAAGTTGAGAGAGATTTGAGAGAGATTTACACACTTGGAGAGATTTCACATACTTGGAGAGATTTGGGAGAGAGAGATTGATAAAGGGAGATTGAGAAAGACTTCGTTTGTGACCTTTTTGGATGCTTAGTTTTGCAACGTAAGGTTTGTAAACCCCGTTAAACCTTGTTATGACTGTTATACGCCCCCGAGGGGTACGGAATAATATTTTTACCAAGTAGTTTCATCACTTACCCTGATTAGGGTTTAAGAATTCTGAACCTAGAAATTTTCCAAGTGATAACTTCTTATTAAAATAGCGAGTTGTACAATAGTATCATGATGTAAACCCTAATATACAAGGTTAATTGAGTTGACCAGTTTGACTTGTTGAATTTATTTGACTTTGACTTTACCAGAAATTGACGGTTGTCACATCATCCCCCCGTTAGAAGGAATTTCATCCCAAAATTAGCGTTTTAACTTGGACTTCAAGAGTTGGGGAAAAGATGCGGGTATTTTAGTTTCATTTGATCCTCGCGCTCCCAGGTGAACTCAGGTCCTCGTTTAGCGTTCTAACAGACCTTCACTATAGGGATGCGACTCTGTTTTGTTCTCTTGATCTCTCGATCCATGATTTCTACCGGTTCTTCTACGAAGTGGAGACTCTCGTTGACCTCGATTTCCTCGAGTGGGATCACAAGAGTCTCGTCAGACAGACACTTCTTTAAATTTGACACGTGGAAGGTCGGGTGTACGTTGTTAAGTTCCTGGGGTAGTCGAAGTTTGTATGCCACCGGGCCAATCCTGGCAAGGATTTCAAATGGCCCGATATACCTTGGATTTAGTTTGCCAGGTTTACCAAAATGTATCGCCCCTTTCCAGGGTGAGACCTTCAGTAGCACCCGGTCCCCAACCTGGAATTCCAATGGTTTGCGTCGCTTATCGGCGTAGCTCTTCTGTCGATCTCGAGACGCTTTTAGTCTCTCTCGAATTTGAACTAACTTTTCCGTAGTTTCCCTTATGATTTCAGGGGTAGTGAGTGTGCTGTTAAGGACTCGCCCTTTTGCTAATTGTGTATCTCCCACTTCGGCCCAGCACAGTGGCAATCTGCACTTGTGGCCATAAAGAGCTTCAAATGGCGCGACCGTGATGCTAGTATGATAGCTGTTGTTGTATGAAAATTCAATAAGTGGTAAATGGGTATCCCAAGCTTTACCGAAGTCTATCACGCATACTCTTAGAATATCTTCCAAGGTTTGAATGGTCCTTTCGCTTTGCCCGTCGGTTTGTGGATGGTAGGCCGTACTCATGTCTAGCCTAGTTCCTAGAGCTTTCTGTAAGGACTGCCAGAACCGTGAAGTGAATCTAGTATCCCTGTCGGAGATAATGGATATCGGCACACCATGTAGTCGTACAACCACTTTGATGTACGTCCTAGTCAACTATTCCATCTTGTCGGTCTCCTTTATTGGCAGGAAGTGAGCGGATTTGGTCAATCTATCGACGATTATCCAAATGGTATCAAGACCACCCGTTGTCTTAGGTAGTTTGGTTATGAAATCCATGGTTATTCGCTCCCACTTCCATTCGGGTATCACAGGTTGCTGTAGCAAACCCGAAGGCTTTTGGTACTCTACCTTAACCTTGGCGCAAGTCAGACATTTGCTCACGTATGTGGCGATTTCGTCTTTCATGTTCGGCCACCACTAGAGTTTCTTCAGGTCTAAGTACATCTTGTCTGAACCGGGATGTACGGAGTATCGAGTTTTGTGTGCTTCATTCAGGACGACGTCCCTAAACCCGCCGAATTTCGGTGTCCAAATTCGGTTCAAGAGATAACGAGCTCCATCGTCCTTGATTTCTAGATTCTTATCCATTCCTCTTAAAGCCTCACCTGCCGCATTCTCAGGCTTCAAAGCTTCTAGCTGGGCTTCTTTGATTTGCACGGACAGGTGCGAATGGATTGTCATGGTCAATGACTTTACTCGGCGACCCGAGTATTCTTTTCGACTTATGGCGTCAGCTACCACGTTGGCTTTACCTGGGTGATAATGAATCTCACACTCGTAATCATTTAGTAGTTCTACCCACCGTCTCTGTCTCATGTTGAGCTCTTTTGATTAAGGATGTGCTGAAGGCTTTTGTGATCGGTAAAGATGGTACACTTTGTTCCGTAAAGGTAGTGCCTCCAGATCTTTAGGGCGAACACTAATGCTCCCAATTCGAGGTCATGTGTGGCATAGTTGACCTCGTGCGTTTTTAATTGCCTTGATGCGTAGGCAATGACCTTTTCTCTTTGCATTAACACACAGCCCAGACCCTGGTTTGATGCGTTGCAGTAGACCACAAGGTCTTCGGATCCCTCGGGCTGGGATAGAATCGGGGCGCTACACAGGGCTTGCTTTAATGTTTGCAAAGCGGTTTCTTGTTTCTCCCCCAGCTGAAAGTCACACTCTTTTGGGTCAGGGTGGTAAGTGGTTTGGCAATCTTAGAGAAGTTCTGGATGAACCTTCGGTAGTAGCCAGCGAGGCCTAAGAATTGGCAGATTTCTGTGGGCGTCCTTAGTGCTGACCAGTTCTCGATCGCCTTGATTTTGGAGGTATCCACGTGTATCCCTTTCTCGCTAACCACATGACCGAGGAAGTCCACTTCTCGGATCCAAAATTCACACTACGAAAATTTTGCATACAATTTCTCCGCCCTTAGTGTCTCCAATACTTGTCGTAGATGTTGGCTATGCTCTTCTTTACTCCTGGAATAGACCAGGATGTCGTCTATGAAGATAATCACGAACTTGTCTAGGTAAGGCCGACACACTCGGTTCATTAGATCCATGAACACCGCGGGTGCATTTGTCAATCCGAAGGGCATTACTACAAACTCGAAGTGACCGTACCGAGTTCTGAACGCCGTTTTGGGAACATCCTCCTCCTGAACTCGTAGTTGATGGTATCCCGACCTCAGGTCGATCTTTGAGAAGTAAGATGCTCCTTGGAGTTGGTCAAATAGGTCGTCGATTCGGGGTAAAGGGTATCGGTTTTTGATGGTAAGCTTCTTTAGCTTGCGGTAGTCGATGCACATGCGAAACGATCCATCCTTCTTTTTCACAAACAGAACTGGTGCTCCCCAAGGCGAGAAGCTGGGTCTAATGAACCCTTTGCTCAACAGTTCATTTAGCTGGTCGGATAGTTATTTCATCTCGGCTGGCGCTAGACGGTAGGGTGCTTTGGCTACGGGGGTAGCTCCGGGGATTAGGTCGATTTGAAATTCGACTTGTCGTGCGGGTGGAACTCCGGGAAGGTCTTCCGGGAATACGTCAGGGAAATTACAGACCTCCGGGATGTCCCTGATGTTTTTCACCTCCTGTTTCTTATCCACAATGTGGGCTAAGAAGGCTTGGTATTCCTTGCAGAGATACTTTTGGGCTTTGACGCAAGAGATGATTTGTAGGTTTGTACCAGGCTTGTCGCCGTAGATGACGAGAGTTTCGCCACTTGGCAGATTAAGGCGAATGGCCTTTTCGTAACACAGAATATCAGCACGATTTGAGCTTAACCAATCCATTTTGATGATGATGTCGAAGCTTTTTATTGAAACCGGCAATAGATTAATTTTGAATGAGTGATTGTCTAGAGTGAGGGTACACCCTGAGTATATGTCGTTAGTGCTTTCTGTTTTACCATTTGCCATTTCTACGACGTATGTATCATTTAGTGATTGGGGATTTTGTTTTAACAATTGTTTGAATTTGTGGCTAACAAAACTCCTCTCCACTCCACTATCGAATAATATGCATGCATATGAATTATTGAGGAGAAACGTACCGGTAACCACCGTGGGATTATCCCTCGCATCCCCCCGCCCTAAGGCCAAGATTCTTCCGACACCGCTGATGTTTGCGTTTTTAGATTTTGGGAAGTCCCTCTTGTAGTGCCCTGTCTCCCCGCAGCCATAGCAGGCTCGGTTTGCTCTGGCGTTGGCGGCCGGGTTGGCTTGTTGGGCAGGCGCCCTGCAGAATCGGGCGGTATGCCCCCTTTTTGTTACAGCTGTTGCACTGCATTTCCCGACAAGGACCGTTGTGGTGAAAATTGCACTTGTTGCACTTGGGAAGGGTTCCAGCATATTGTCTCAGTGGGGCTGGGGAGGAAGGACTAATGGCAGCATGGATGGCAACGGTTTGTTGTTTCTTGGCGGAGTCTTGCGCCAGTTGTTTCTTTTTATTGTTCCAGAACTTCCTCTTGTTGTTCCCTCCCTTTGCTCGATCGGAAGGGGTTGTCAGATTGGCATGGTTGGCCCGATGATCGATGAGTTGTTGACTAATCTCGCTAACATTGAACTTGGTAAAATGAAATGATTGAATAATTGAAAAATGAGATTATTCATGAATACACATTGAATGCTGAGATTACGCATTGAATTTCTGTTAGTAGATCCATAATCAAAGAAGTGTTTGTGAGTATTGCAGAAGAAATGAAACAAAAGATACGGTAGAGCTAGGACAATTATTGTATGAGGTCTACCCAGTGCTAGATGCAGAGGCGCATAATAGATCGATATGAACATTATGAGCTGTCCCGTAATAAAACCAGTTGTTGCTGATACCTTCTTCTCGGTTCCTTCTTCTCCTTCTTCCATAATGTGAGCTCGGAGAAGGAAGAGATAGCCAACTCCTTGGCACTGTCGAAAGTGGTTGGTTTTGAGGCCAACACAATATCTTGAATCTGGGATGATAGTCCCCAGAGATATCGTTCCACATTCTTGTTTTCCGGAGTGACCATCGCCGGGCAGAGGAGTGCTAGATCATTGAATCGGGCAGTGTAGGTTGCCAGGTCAGAGTCCTTCATCTTGAGACTCCACAGTTCTTATTCTAATTTTTGCACTTCACCCCTCGGGCAATACTCCTTTAGCATCATGGATTTCAAATCTTCCCAGCTTATCGAATTAGCCACGACGAGAGTTAGATATTTCACGTGGCCGTTCCACCATGTGAGGGCCCTGCCGGTGAAAGTGTGAGCTGCGAATTTGACTTTGTTCGCTTCGGGGCACACACAGATCTCGAAGACAGATTCAATATTCTCGAACCACTGCATCAAATCGTTACTCCCCCGCTACTATTGAACGAATCGGGTTTGCCATTAGTGAAGTCCTTAAAGGAACATTCTCTCGAACGCCCTTGGCTATCTCCTTGAGTGGAGTTATTAGTACCGCTCCCTGTCGTCCTGGCACCGTCAGTGCTGATGTGGGACATAGCAGCTGCCACCGCGGCCGTGACCGCAGCTTGGAACATAACAAGGTCATACTGGGGAGGCGGCGGTGGTGGATTTGTTTGCGTTCCGCCAGTGCGTCTAGCAGATCTACGAGGCGACATCTTTTTGCTATAGAATTTCAAAACGAAATGAGTATAAGTCTTTTAGTAATGGTTATTAATCGGGTGTTGCGAAACTAGGTTATTAGTTTTCAAGTATAGTATTTCCCGATTTTTGGATGTTGCAAACAATTCATAGCAGAAGTCTATATAAATAAACTTATGAATTTAGTAGTAATGAAAAATTGTAATCGTTGTTCCATGCCTGATCCACTCACAAGACCACTCAATGCATACTGGTTGTGTGTAACTAAGGTTCAACAGACCGTCAAACTTTAATGAGTCTGCCTTGAGCCCACAACCAAACAAGGAACATGATCCATGGCGGACTCACCATTTCTAAGTGGATCGCCTCTTGATTACACATAATCTCGATGTACATATTAAATAATCTCAGAGTTACCATATGCAAATCGTTTGTAATGCTTTGTTATGCAATTTGAGGTGAACTCCCAATAATAAAGTGCATGCTAATTTTCATTGATACAATTTAGTACATGTTTTTAGGAAAATTTGACCTTATAGAAGGTCTACATCATATCAATGTAATAAAACTTTTGGCAGCACCTAGACCCATCGACTAGTGTAGACACTTAGACGCAGGGTTAAACCTACTTACAGGAAAGAGTAGCCCCAACGCATACTTATAAACCTAGTTTATAACAAAATATGAGTAGTGCAAACACTACTCGAGGCGAGTGGTATCAGCTGGTCCACTGTGGCCTTGAGACGAGGTCGAGGCTCCCTGCAGCTCCGCAATTCGACGCTCGACCGTGATTACTCTCTCCTCTAGAGCCGCATGCCTTATCTGGTACTCCCTTACCTCCGCCCGAGCGGTGGTGAGGTCCTCGATGAGTTGGTCCATGGTATATAAGTCTCTTTCCAAGTCCCGGGTACGAGCATCGGATGCTTCTACAACAACGTTGAGGTCCCGAACTTGATTCGCCATAATCCTATTCTGACCCCCAAGGTTCGTGACATGCTGGATCACGACTGGGAGGGCTCTGTCGGCCGGTCCCCCATGACTGAGGTCATAGTAACCCCGTTGATCGCCAAATGGTGATCGTTGTCGTTGCTGACGGCTCCATCTCTCGATCACTGTTGCCCAACGGGGCTCATGCCCGTTGTAGCCAAAACGGTTCGCAGGCACCCTGGCGATGTAAGGAGGGTTGATGACTTCCTCTTCCGGCTCCTCCTCTTCTTCCTCGTCCTCTAATTCCTCTTCTTCTTCGTCTTCTTCGGGGTCCTCTTCGAATACTTCCTCGGGATCCTCTTCCGGTTCTGCTTCTAACCAACCACCGTTCCCTTGGTTCGTAAAGTAGGGGTCTCCGGGTAAATGAAATCCTGCCATGTCGTTTGTACGAGAATAGGGGTGTAAGAGGCACATATTGAATCGAGAAATATTGTGCTTAAGCATTATAAAATACTCCTATAGTATTTTAATGGTTGTGTTTGATTCTTAACGTGTTTCTTGTATGGGTGTTGGTAGGTTGATAGACTTGTTGTCCACTATGACTATCCCCTGGCATATACTAGTCACTTCTCGGACGAATATAGTTGATCACGCTATATTCCTCCCAGACTTGATTGTATATCCCAATGCATATTCACATTGCACAACTCCTCTATTTTTAACTTTTGCGTTTTCCTTAGACGTGACACTATACCAGTATAGATGTATGTACTTATACTTTTTCATAAAAATAATGCTTTTATTATTTTTCAAAGTATATTTGTAGAGAAAACCTTTATATCAGAGAACCTTAGTCCCTTTGTGTTTATAGTTTGTATATCTTACGTGGTTTGATATACTATGTTCACTATAAACAATGCTCTGATACCAATCGGTCACACCCCCGAACCAAGGATGGCAGAAACATCTGGGGGTGGAGGACTTCATGTATAGTATCACAACAACGAGTATAATAGTGCTCATAGTAATACAACCATCATAAATATAATTGAAAAAGTTACACCATAGTATAAGTTTACATGTTTCAAAATCAATTACATTATGATGACAAAAATGTATATATTGACGTCTTGCGTCCCATCCTCAAAAGCAATTGGTTACCTGTTTCACTGGTTTCCTGAGAATACAAGTAGTTTTGAAAGAGTGTCAACAATTAAGTTGGTGAGTTCATAAGCTTTTGGGTGAAATGGTTGAAAAACCTTTTTTTGTAAAATGTAATGTATGCACAAGAAAAATCGAATATTTTCCTTATAAAATGTTATGTAGTCTTAAATCCCATGATCGAATGTATGAGGGTGTATTCGTAATTGTAATGAAGAATGCAGTTTTAAATATATAAAACCCCTTTTTTTCTTTAAATAAAATTTCCCGTAAACTTTAAGTGATGTTAACTCCCTCTGTGAGTTGCTATAACCATACTACAACCGGATGACCTGCTACAACGTTTTTCAGACGTTAAAATTTGTTATGACTTTTGTCACCAGTAGACCTGCAGGTCCAGCTGTAGCTAGCATCAAGGTGTAGGGTATCAATCCCAATATAGATCTATACACAATTATGACGCTCTCCCTACAATAGATTCTGGTTATAAATTACAGGAATTTTAACCCGCACTTTAAGAGTACAAATGAAGAAATGTCTCACAACTTACGTTAATGAGTTTACGTGTAGTGTTCGAATAAAACATTTTCTGTGGTGGAAATGAAATCTCCATTCGTGTACTAAATTGGTGATGTGAATTTCATAAACTATACCTATTGTAGTTTATTATGTATTAATAAAAATCCATTTGTACATGATAAGACTCTGCATGTGTATGTAATAGTTTAGCAAATACATAACTATACTTCTTATGTTTCATTTTGCAATATTTGTAATTACAAAGGATTTTTATATTTCAGAGGATATTTTCTGTTATATAAATATATCACAACAGAAGACACATGCAAAATATGGAATCATCAAAGACTACACTTTGCTCAACATGTTACAAAGTGCTACGAAAATTTTAAGCTGTGAACTCGTTTTTAACTTTTATACACTGTGTTAGAAAATCATAGAAAAATCATAAGAAGTCGAAAACTGGATACATAAACTCTGAGAGTTTATAAAATGTGGTTAGTTTATTCATAATTTTTATTACGATTTTTAGAAGTTTCTAACTTGTGTGTAAATATTCATATTCACAGACTGGTCCGAATCCGTTTTTGAGATGATAGGCAGTTTTGTAAAAATCACCAAAAATTGTAGAAAAATCGTATGGTGATGTGCAAGTACTCATTTTAAAGGTATGAACCTGAACTATTTGCATATTAAACAGTTTTGAAGGATATTAAGTCTAAGTTGGTTAAAACAGTCCGTGAATAGGACACAACTTTCTAATGAAAGCTGTTGTTTGAGTTTTTGGTATTTTAGCTTGTATTCTCCCCCTAAAAGTTGAAGAAAACATGAAAATATGGGGGATGAACTCACCTTGAGTGATGCCTTAAGACGGATGATGAAGAGATAAAGTTTTCAAGTCAAGAACATTTGGGAGATGCTTGAATATTCGAAGATCTAAGAACAAATATGTCGATATTTGTGTAAGAAATCTATGATTTGAGTGAATGAGTGTAGAGTATTCAAGTGTAGAATGATTATACTTACCAAGACTGGAGTGAATAGCTCAAAAACAACCTTGAAATCTCGAGTTCTAGAGAGAGATAGTGAAAGAGAGAGGTTTTTGCTCTTTGGTGAGAGTGTGAGTAAAGTGAAGGGAGATATCAGGATTTCCAGCTTTTGATGAAGCATGCAGTTGGAGGAGGGGTGTCAAAGGACAAATAATTGACCAGGTATGGGTGAATAGTGACTGAAGGTTGTCTTAGGAGGGTATAGGGGGATAGCTTGTGTTACACTCTAGGGAAAGTCAACACTCTATCAACAAATCTTAACCACAAGATTTTTATTCTTAGAATAAGATTCTCCCTCAAACTGGTTAAAATATGAATATATATAGGGTTTCATATGCCAAAATACGAGTTTGGGTGAAAATCCCGCGTTAAAATCACGAAAAACAAGCTTAAAACGAAGTTGGGGTTGAAAACCGGGAAAAGGAGCGAACTTGCGATACTAGGCCGAAGGTTCAGTCTTATAGAGTGGGAACCGAAGGTAGGTTCGGTCATATGCATCGCACGCGGTCTTGGCCAGGAGGGAACCAAAAGCGAGTTGGAGCGAAATGGACCGAAATAGACCGAAAGGGCTTGTTCCGGACCGTACCTTCGGTTCCATAAGGAGGGTCGGTTCCTTGGAGAGGTTCGGTTCCAATCCAGCTTCGGTCCTAGAGGCAGTTTCGGTTCTAATTAGGGTATCGGTTCCTTAAGGGGTTCGGCTCCTTAAGGGGGGTTCGCTTATATAGAGCTGTTTTTCCGTTTATCTTCCCGTTCGAGTGGTTTTTGGCTAAATTAAGGGTCGGGACGCCTCGAGTGATTATAAAAAGTTGAGAGAGATTTTGAGAGAGATTTCACACACTTGGAGAGATTTCACATACTTGGAGAGATTTGGGAGAGAGAGAGAGAGATTGATAAAGGGAGATTGAGAAAGACTTCGTTTGTGACCTTTTTGGATGCTTAGTTTTGCAATGTAAGGTTTGTAAACGCTGCTAAGCCTTGTTATGAATGTTATACGCCCCCGAGGCATACGAAATAATGTTTTTACCAAGTAGTTTCATCACTTACCTTGATTAGGGTTTAAGAATTCTGAACCTAGAAAATTTCCAAGTGATAACTTCTTATTAAAATAGTGAGTTGTACAGTAGTATCATCATGTAAACCCTAATATACAAGGTTAATTGAGTTGACCGGTTTGACTTGTTGACTTAATTTGACTTTGACTTGACCAGAAATTGACGGTTGTCACATGTAACGACCCAAAAATCAAGGCTAAAAATATCATTTTTCATTATAATCAAACACAAATGTTACTTCATCCAATCATTCAAAACATTACTTAAATTAAATACTTATCAGAATTAGGTCCCAAAATCACATAAAGCGGAAAACACAAGTGTGTGCACCGCGATCAAGTCGGTCGCTTCCTTTCCAAACCAATGATACCTGAAACCATAAACAAAACTGTAAGCACGAAGCTTAGTGAGTTCCCCAGAACATACCCCACATAATCATATAAACCATATCGGCCATATAAGCTATATAAACCACATCAATCACATAAGCCATATCAATCACATAAGCAACATAAGCCATGCAAATCAGCATATAAGGAAGCCATTGAAACCCTCCAAGGTCTTAGTCCGGGTGCCATATGAACCCCCTCATGGTCTTAGCCCTCTGCCATGGTAACCCCCATATGGTCTTAGCCTGGAATGCCATAGGAACCCCCACATGGTCTTATATCCAACTGCGTAGGGAACCCCCCGGGGTCTTCCATACAAAATTCATACCAACATAACACAAAATCAACTAACAGTACAGATATACAAATCCTATAAGCAATACATACAAACATATAAAGGTGACATGGAAACCCTCCATGGTCATACACTGAATGCCATGGGAACCCTCACATGGTTTTATATGCAACTTCCTCGGGAACCCCCCGGGGTCTTCCATGTAATTATCACAAAGACTACTAGCATACGAAGTACCACACAATCAACTAGCATACCATATATAAATAATTTCCATGGGAACCCCCATATGGTCTTCACATAAATACATAATGTATCAATAGCATATCCGCAATAATCATCACAACTAGATAAATGGGCCAGTCTTGGTGCCTTAGACCCATTGGTGTGGTGAGGAGACTCACCTCGTACTGCTGAAGTCCCGCGGATAAAACTCTAGCTGCTGGTTGACAGATTCCTGAATTGTCAATCATTAAAACGACACCCAATTAATAATTGGATTCCAATACATAACCATAAATCTACACTTGGGGTAAATGGACCATTTTACCCCTAACCTATCTTGGTTCAAAACCAAGGCCCAAAGTCACACTTTGAAGGCCCAAAATCCCAATAATCAACCATGGCCCAACATATGGCCCAATTTTCCAAATTGGGCCCAAACCTTTACATGTACTTATCTTATGGCCTAACCATTTATCCTAGGACAAACATTTGGCATTTCGATGTTCCGATATCTCATAATTCACAAGGCACAATTATGGCCCACCTATGGCTAATTTTCCAAATTGGGACCAAGCCTCTCCAATGGACCTTATCCTAAAGCCAAATAATTTCCTTAGTCCATAAACATGTTCCCCATTTGGCCCACGAAGGCCCACAACAACTTAGTCCAAGAAGTGGCCCAACAAGAACCCAAACACAATTAGGGTTTTTCACATAAAATGACGATTAGGGTTACGTGTTCTTACTTAACCCATTAAGGACTTAATCCATTAAGGACTTAATCCATTAAGGACTTAATCCATTAAGTCCACCACTCCACTAGTCCAAACATACAACGTGGTCGGGTGTAATTAAAAATTCCAAATCCAATGGTCCAAACGCGGGTCCTGAAAAATCCAAAACTCACATTTCCAAAATTACGGTTTTCTAAACCCTAATTAGGGTTTCCAACCCAATCGTGTGCCAATTAGTCAAATGGTTAGGTTTTTAGTCAGTTAGGGCTAAATAAGTCGGGCACCACCCACTACCACCTCGGTTAGTTGTGGTCAACGGCGGCTCACAGCGGCGGCCACCACCTCGTGGTGGTGGTTATGATTTTTGGCTAAAAATGTCCAAGCATCCCAAAATAACAATCAGACACTCAAAATCACACGGCCACCCAAGGTGGCGGTAGAATGGCGACGTGAGGTGGCAACCACCACCTCACGGCGGTGATAGGTTGTTTTCCTTGAATAATCCGGCCATATAATGTACATACAACAAAATGTCCAAAATAAAACACAAGCAATAAAATACACACACACACACTAAGCCACCCACGTGGCAGCAGGCGGTGGTTGGAGGTGACAGCCACCCCATCACGGTGGTGGTGATGGCTTTTCTTTGATTTTCCGGCCGAGATACACTCATATCCTGCATGCTAAAAACACAACGTAAACACGTCCCCTTCACACAAACACATGACATTACATCAACGAACACACACTCGATGGTGAAAATCGAACACAATCGTCCTTCATAGTGGCGTGCGGCGGTCACGGCGATATGCAGCAGCTCACAGCGACTGCTCGGAGCGGCGTTGGCGGCGATGACGCGTTAACAGATGGCGAAAGGTGGTCGGAGTGCACCGACGACTATCGTGATGCGGCTGTGGATGGAGGCCGAAGGCAGAAGAAGAAGAAGGAAGGAAGGAAGGTAGGTAGGTGGCGGACGCACCCAACATTCATGTCGTCGACTTGTTCTCGCCGGAAGGTGCGACGCCCGACGAGTTGACTGATCGGAAAACGAGTAAAACGGTGGTGGCGACTGAGAGGTGAAGGGAGGCACAAGGGTGGCGGCTGAAGGCTTATTAGGGTTAACATGGCAAGAAGGTGATGGGTTTTATATGCCCGATCATGTACCATTTTCCATATTTTTACACTTTCAGCCCCTCCATGTCAATCCATTTCAACATAAGTACGAAATTTTCCAAACAGCCCCCAGCATTCCAAAATCCTTTCAATATAAGTCCAACATTTACCAAACGCCCCGTGAGTTCTGAAAATCCTTGCAAAACCAATCCGGAACTTACACATTAACCCCCAAAATCCAAAATTATGAAATTTAACTCCTTGAAACCAATACCTTGCTAAATTACTATTGATTTTGGCTACAATAATAAAAAATAATAATCAAATTTACATATCAGGGTTTTTAGAGTTTATTTCTTATTTAATTTCAAACGGAATGTTACAACTCTCCCCTAATTAAATTATATTTCGTCCTCAAAATCATTCCTTACCACTCCTGACACGCCAAGCAACTTGTGTAACACGGCCACAACCACAAGCATACACCAGTCTTCCCAAGGCAACCAAAACCAAGCCTCGTAGGGTTCTAAAACCCGAAGATGAACGAATTCCTTGCAACTTGATCACATTTACTAAATATAAAACCTGAAGTCTCGAGATGGTCTGTCTCCCTGGCAGACTGCCCACATCGAATCATTGCCGAGTTTACTACACTTATCTCCCAACTAACTACTCGACTTCTGATATTGTTTAGTCCAACTGTACACAACTTAGCATATGCCTCGAATGACAAGCAACTCCACACACAGATGCCAAATCACTGAAACCACTCCAACTCATCTTGTTGCCATCTACCTGCTTACCTTAAGAGCAACAGCGACCTCCCTGGTCCCAACTTGTCTGCCAACTGTCCAGAACACCGAACACCTACCCGATTGCTGAGCCAAAATACACATACATAGCAGCCTCGTATCATATACAGTCACCAATTACCCATCTTTTCCTGATTCCAACATGTCGTGGCTCTATTACAGATAGAACCAGCCCTGAGACACATCACCACTGCTTAAGCTACCATCGAACCAAACCCATTCATTACCCTGGAATCCTGCATTTGATGCCCTTAGAATATAGATACCCCAAATCTCATCTCGCTGATACAAAATCCCGCACTTGCATAATGCACCACGACTTCCAGACATCCCTTACTTGACGAATAAGTAAATACCCTTAAGCCATTCCCCGAGAGTACCAGTCTCGCACCTGGTCTAACCACCTGATTCCCAAGAGATCAATATCGAGGATACCCAACCTAGACTCCTTTGCGTCACATACTGATTATCCATATGATCCTGCAACTCAAGATCCAAACCCTTGACTCAACAGTCTCTACCAGTTCCATCCTGAATTCCTATAATCATCCGGGCTCGCCCGTGGACACCAAAGATCCTCATCCTAGAACGGAGAGTAATTCATTGCCAACCCTGGCCGGTGTGCCCAAAGCACGGGCTTATCTCCCTTTCATGCTTGTAACCATCACATAAATATTCTAATTCGGACCGATGAATGTTATGATCCTATCGCAGCCTCACACTACTTCCATCCAACCATACTTACCACCCATGACCTTTCCACACTCCACTATCACCTCTTCGCACCTCTCGAGCCGAATCCTATATCCCATCAGGAGTTCAGATCCCACCTATGGATTCCTACTGCTCACTATGCATAATCAAGACGATGCTAACCGGTGATTGGGAGTTTCCTGAACTCCCACCAACACAACCTAGGCCTAAGCAGCCACTTGTTTCATTCCCACTTGGGCTCGACAAAGATCTTTCACCTCTTACCCCTTATGGATTTCCGATCCTTTTCCATCAATATGTATGACCCGCCCAAGTCCTGCGCCGAACAACACAAGCGCCCCATAGTTTTCCAAATGCAATGATCATGCAGCTCTAGAAATCCTAAAGAATACTCTTGTATTCTTAACCAATCGGATGATGCAATCACTTTCCAAGGCGCCCTTTTACCAAAGAAACCCTAAGCAAAATATAAATTTACCACTCTCTTTACCGCTGCCTATGGACCGGTAAATGCTACGGGATAACCCGCAGTCTTACAACCCTCTCGCCCCATCATAACGGTCCAAAACATTACCGCCGATCCATCGGATCGGACACACACAAATTTGAGCACGCACTCGCAATGTCAGATGCTGACACGATCAATCCTGCTACGCTGGTAGCAACCCATACTCCTGGAGCGATATCTCCATTATACAATTTCCCGCATGTACCCTACGGACTCCGAACGTACTGGCCTCTCAAACGCCGTTCAGAAGTCTTGGGGTCTCTTCCTAAGACCCTCCACTAAATGCCATGACCTGAACCACTCTTCCTGATGTACTCCAAATCGATCTCGAAACCTCGGGCTCTTGGATCCATATCATTCAGGGTCTCACAACCTGACACAGTCACCAGCTCAGTCGTCCACGGCTGAACTATAGTAGCTGAAGCAACCTCTGCCCTAAACCGTGCTACAAACTACTCCCAAGACATAGTCTCCAATCCCGAAAGTGCAATAAATCGCACAGTCAATCCTTGCCGTCCGATACAACAGATCCACGGCAAACCGAACCTTAGCTCCTAATGGGTAGGGACTAGTGCGGAAAACACTTTCCATCTCCTTAACCCAATGCGAACTCAAATCCCTGGCAGTCCCTCCACTAACTGGCTCACCACCGGAGCCGGGACCAAACTCTGGTCCTTCCTCATGTGTGCTCATCCTCATCTAGCAAAGCAGCTATCCCCACTATCATTGCATAACCAATAATTTTCCTTCCCATAAGCATCATAGATTCTCCAATACTCTCACGATTCGAGTATGGATCTTGTGCTTTCAGTAGTACGGGCCCATACTACCTTTCATACCTATCCATACTTTCATGAGCAATCCTCCCGAATCCTCTACGTTACCTACTCCACCGGTGCACCAAATATTCGCTAAACAGCAACACAATACCCACCAAAGTAACTCCTAGGCTCACCCTAGGTTCCCAACCTCACCAAACCACCCCACTAATTCACTGGAGCATATCCTAGGCTTTCCTAGGTTCCCAACCTCGCCCTGCCATCAGCTGCTGAAGAACTCCTCATGATGCCAGCCATCCACCTCCTGAATATCGTCATATTCACTTAGTAGCCGACTCCCATCATTCAAGAGTTCCACAAAGCACAGAGCAAGCAACATTCGTGCGGTAGCACTCCGATCCAAAGAACTATTATAGAATATTTAGCCCTCATACCACAACTCATGTTGTCCACATCCATCCATCCTCACTGTCGGATGCCTTATGCATGCAAATTATACACAAAACAGGAGCTAATAGACTCTACCCTAGGACCAGAACCAGACAAGGAACATGAAATAAGGCCAAATCAATTATTCTAAGGCTATAAGATCCTAAACGTATACATATTTAAAAGCAAACACGTAGCAGTTACTAATACCAATAATTATTCCCATTCTAGCATAGCATCCAGTATCTCCAAGGCTACAAGCATCACATATCAGACCAATCTATTGCTGACTAGTCAGCACTAGCATGCAAGACTACCAGCTCATACAACATATAAAGGCATCTCTCCTAGACCTAACTAGCATGCGATTCTCATATTCATAAACCAAGTCATAACAGATAACATATATGGGTATTATGGGGAAACTTACTTGAGCTCGGCTGATTGCATGCACCACACCCTTTCTTGTCTTAAAAAACTTTTCTCTTGAAAACATTTTTTTCTTTTTGAAAACTTTACAGATCCTCAGTTTGAGTTTACACACACCCGATAGTATGTTCGAATCCCTCAAGCCAAGGCTCTGATACCAACTTGTAACGACCCAAAAATCAAGGGTAAAAATTTCATTTTTCATTATAGTCAAACACAAATGTTACTTCATCCAATCATTCAAAACATTACTTAAATTAAAACGTTTATCAGAGTTACGTCCCAAAATCACATAAAGCGGAAAACACGGGTGTGTGCGCTGCGATCAAGCCGTACCCTTCCTTTCCAAACGAATGATACCTGAAACAATAAACAAAACTGTAAGCACGAAACTTAGTGAGTTCCCCAGAGCATACCCCATATAATCCACATAATCAAACAAACCATATCGGCCATATAAGCTACATAAGCTACATCAATCACATAAGCCATATCAATCAGAAAAAAGCAACATAATCCATGCATATCAGCATATAAGGAAGCCATGGAAACCCTCCAAGGTCGTGCTCCGGGTGCCATAGGAACCCCCTCATGGTATTAGCCCGCTGCCATGGGAACCCCCATATGGTCTTAGCCTGGAATGCCATAGGAACCCCGACATGGTCTTATATCCAACTGCCTCGGGAACCCCCCGGGGTCTTCCATACAAAAGTTATACCAACATAACATAAAATCAACTAACAGTACGCATATACAAATCCTGTAAGCCATACATACAAACATATAAAGGTGCCATGGAAACCCTCCATGGTCTTACACCGGATGCCATAGGAACCCCCACATGGTATTATATCTAACTGCCTAAGGAACCCCTCGGGGTCTTCAATACAAGTATCACAAAGACTACTAGCATACCAAGTACCACACAATCAACTAGCATACCACATATAACTAATTGCCATGGGAACCCCCGCATAGTCTTCACAAAAATCCATAATGAATCAATCGCATATCCGTAATAATCATCACAACTAGATAAATGGGTCGGACTTTGTGCCTTAGACCCATTGGTATGGTGAGGAGACTCACCTCGCACTGCTGAAGTCCTGCGGATAAAACTCTAGTTGCTCGTTGACAGATTCCCGAACTGTCAATCATGAAAACGACACCCAATTAATAATTTGGTTCCAATATATAACCATAAATCTACACTTGGGGTAAATGAACCATTTTACCCCTAACATAGCTTGGTTCAAAACTAAGGCCCAAACTCACACTTTGAAGGCCCAAAAGCCCAATAATAAACCATGGCCCAACATATGGCCCAATTTTCCAAATTGGGCCCAAACCTTTACATGGATTTATCTTATGGCCCAACCATTTATCCTAGCCCAACATTTGGCTTTCCGATGGTCCAATATCTCATAAACAACAAGGCCCAATTATGGCCCACCTATGGCCCAATTTTTCAAATTGGGCCCAAGCCTCTCCAATGGGCCTTATCCTAAAGCCTAATAATTTCCTTAGTCCATAAACATGTTCCCCATTAGACCCACGAAGGTCCACAACAACTTAGCCCAACAAGAACCCAAACCCAATTAGGGTTCTTCACATAAAATGACGATTAGGGTTAAGTGTTCTTACTTAACCCATTAAGGACTTAATCCATTAAGTCCACCACTCCACTAGTCCAAACATACAATGTGGTCGGGTGTAATTCAAAATTCCAAATCCAATGGTCCAAACGCGGGTCCCGACAAATCCAAAACTCACATTTCCAAAATTAGGGTTTTCTAAACCCTGATTATGACGATTGGTCAAATGGTTAGGTTTTTAGGTCAATTAGGGCTAAATAAGTCGGGCACCACCCACTACCACCTCGGGTAGTGGTGGTCAACGATGGCTCATGGCGGCGGCTACCACCTCGTGGTGGTGGTTATGATTTTTGGCTAAAAATTTCCAAGCATCCCAAAATAACAATCACACACACAAAAGCACACGACCACCTAAGGTGGCAGCTAGTGGTGGCAGAATGGCGGCGTGAGGTGGCAACCACCACCTCACGGTGGTGACAGGTTGTTTTCCTTGAATTATCCGGCCATACAATGTACATACAACAAAATTTCCAAAATAAAACAAACACAATAAAATACACACACACACACACTAAGCCACCGACGTGGTAGCAAGCGGTGGTTGGAGGTGACAGCCACCCCCTCACGGTGGTGGTGATGGCTTTTCTTCGGTTTTCTGGCCGAGATACACCCATACAACCTCCTGCATACTAAAAACACAATGTAAACACGACACCTTCACACAAAAACATCACATTACAGCAAAAAACACACACTCGATGGCAAAAATTAAACACAATCGTCCTTCACAGTGGCGTGCGGCGGTCACAGCGATATGCAGCAGCTCACGACGACCGCAAGGAGCAGTGTTGGCGGCGATAGCGTGTTAACAGATGGAGAAAGGTGGTCGGAGTGCACCGACAACTGTCGTTATGCGTCTGTGGATGGCGGCAGAAGGCAGAAGAAGAAGAAGGAAGGAAGGAAGGAAGGCAGGTAGGTGGCAGACGCACCCATCATTCATGTCATTGCCTTGTTCTCGCCGGAAGGTACGACACCCGGCTGCTTGAGTGATAAGAAAACGAGTGAAACGGTGGTGGCAGCTGAGAGGTGAAGGGAGACATAAGGGTGACAGCTGAAGGCTTATTAGGGTTAGGGTTAACATGGCGAGAAGGTGACGGGTTTTATATGTCATTTCATATGCCATCTTCCACATTTTTACACTTTCAGCCCCTCCGTGCCAATCCTTTTCAAGTTAAGTACAAAATTTTCCAAACAGCCCCCAACATTCCAAAATCCTTTCAATATAAGTCCAACATTTACCAAACGCCCCCTCACTTCTGAAAATCCTTGCAAAACCAATCCGGAACTTACACATTAACCCCCAAAATCCAAAATTATGACATTTAACTCCTTGAAACCATTACCTTGCTAAACTATTATTGATTTTGGCTACAATAATATAAAATAATAATCAAATTTACATCTTGGGGTTTTTAGATTTAATTATTGTTTAATTTCAAATGGAATTTTACAAAATTTAAAAAGAATGCTCCCCTTTCTTCTCTTAAAACCGTAGCTTGAGAAAGAGAATAGAAGTATGGAGTTTTGACATGTTTATTCAAAAGCATGTCCAAATCTTAAGGGTGTAGGGGACAAGTTCATTTTATGAAATGAGTGCTTAACTGGTTAAGGACTTGTGTGCATTGTTTTAGCTTTAAGAGATTACATGGAGGGCTTTCATTCTTCACTCTTTCCTTAGCCAAAACCATAAGCTCTACTATTCTCTCTTGCAAAAGGTGTTATAGATTTTGGTACTTGCACTTGCTTTCTTGGATCATACTTGATTTTGCTTCAAGATTAAAGAGTTATGACTACCTTTATTTAAAGTTGGCTTATTGTTGAAGTCTTAAAGGTTCATCCATTCTCCATTCTAGCCTCCCTTGAGGATCCAAAGACAACACATGTTGTTATTTATTTATCTCTTCTACGGTTGGTGTTATTGTTTCCATTTCTTGCAAGATGATCCATGATGAGTGTAAATTGTTTATAATTGTTCAAAACATTCAAATCTTCCATTGCTAAAATCTTATGTTTTTGAAACTATTTTTGAACTAAAACCCAACAATTGGCATCAGAGCCACCTTGCAAATTTGGTTAGATTTTATGATTTTCTGGAAAATCTTAATTTTTGGAAAATATAGATAACTTGTTTTCGTATAAAAATAAGTTCATACTTATTTTCTATGACAACTTTATAATTATTATTTTTGTGAAAAAAAAGTTTAAATTCATTTTTTGTCACTTAAAGTTGTCTTAGAAAAATAATGATTGTTTTATGTTTATGTATTTCAGAGTGATTAAACAATCCATGGATCATATGTGTTGTTATTTTACGCGGACTTTTAAAATGGTTTGTAATATTCTTTTATTCGTATGGTATGTAATAATAAGTAACTAGTTTTTCATCATTGTTATTTTATGTAATATATTAGTTTTAGACTAGATTTATTTTATGTAAAATGTAACAAGATGAAGATGAAGGCCATCGATGAATGATGCCCATAGTGTTATATGATTTTTACAAAAGTTACATAAATTTTATAAAAGTCTTATAAAATTGTAACAAAGTAGGTTGCCAATGCAAGTGGGAGCATCAAGTCAACTTGGAGTTAACATGAAGATAATTTGGTTCCTTTTGTCCCTTTAGGAAATGACTTGACACTTTTTTTGGCTCGTAAATGTGTCAATTATATCATGGCTCGTTTATGTCTTATGCATGCTTGTGTTGTTTATTTTTCAAGTAATCTTTTTGTGTGGTTGATAATTTAGATTTTCACAAATTCAAACTATTTTTTGGACAAAATAAACATCACATGGATTTTGGTTTCAAATTTTAAAACGTGAACATAAAATATAACTACTTATTGTTTTAAAATAAAATCTGGTTTATAAAAACGTTACGAATGACAAATTGTTAAATAGTCCATTATAAGTCTAAAGTGGTGATTTTGAAACATATAAATAATCTAAAGTATTAAAAGTAAGTTTTATTAAATAGTATAAAAGGTTCTATAAGTCTCAACCTCAAACTTAATATTACATATTAACTTTAAATTTGAACCGCGTCGAACTATATAAAAACCAGATTTTATATACGAACCTTAAAAGTGTTTTTTTTTAGAAAATTGATACCATGATTAATTGGATGCATGACATGGGTAGGAGAATCCTATCTATGAGATGCATAGCATGAATGGGTAGGAGAAGCCTATCTATGAGATGCATAGCATGCTCAAAGCTGCAAAGAAAAACAACCCAATAAAAACCCCCAAGTTCTCATTATTCGAGAAGGGCAAGTTAAGAAGAAGAAGCAAGTAAAGAACTTTATAGGGAAGATACAAGCTGGTAAGGGTAAAGGGAAGAATTCTCCCCAAAACGCACCACTAAAAAAGAAGGAGAAGGTAACTAAAGATGACACATGCTTCGAGTGTGGAGTTGTTGGGCACTAGAAAAGGCATTATCCTAAGTATGTTGTTGGCTAGGAAGAAAAGAAGCTCGTGGAAGGCACTTCAGGTATATCTGTTTCATGAAGGAAATGGGATTATTTACTTTTTCATATAACAAATGGATATTTGATATTGGTTGTGGTACTTACATATGTAATTCGTTTCATGGTTCAGAAAGAGTAAGGAGCTGAAAGCAGATAAGATAGTGCTACATGTTGGCAATGGAGAATGGGATGCGATACAAGAAATAGGACATTTTTATTTATGTTTACGATTTGGTATTTATTTCATATTAATCAATGTGTTTTTTATTACTTATATCTCTAGAAAAATTATTTTAGTTTCCCGTTTGATAAAATCTGCTTTTTGTAACGCCCCGATTCCAGGTAGGGATTTAAATAAAAGGTTAATTGGTTTAATGTCCTACTCAACGAGTTGGTTGCCCTACTCGTCGAGTAGCAGCGGGGTTGGAACGCGTGTTTAGTGACCTACTCGACGAGTCCACTAAGGGACTCGACGAGTAGGAGCTGGCAGAAGAAACCCTAAATCTCGGGGTTTTGCACCATATTTAAGGAATGATAAGCCTCCTATGGCCTCCTTGCAGTCTTTGAGATCCCCTTAAAACCCTAATACGTGTGTGTGTGTGTGTGCCCATTGTGTGTTTGAAGCTTGAAGAAAGGATCCTTGGAGGGAGAAGCTTAGAGGAGAAGGAGATTGGAGCAAGTAGAGTGTGGGAATCAACTCTTATCTCAGTTATCATCTTCTGGAGGTAACCAAATCGCCTTTTCTTTGTGAATCTCTTCTATTGGTTGAGTTTTAGGGTTTTTGGTGAGATATTAAGTTGGAAAGATGAGCTATGGGCTAGATCTGAGGTTGTAACTTCAGATCTGGACCCTCCTTGGATTCTATAAGCATAAAGTTTCAGTTTTTTTCAGGATTAAGGTCCCTCTTGAGCATGAAGTTTCATTAAGAACTTAAAATAGGCATTTAGAGCCTTTATATCCATGCATGTGCGTAAAGTTTGCAACTTTACGTGATAAACATGCCTTAGGAGCTTGGATCTGTAATCTGGGACCTTGCCATGGCTTAAAAAGCATCTGCATGGATTAAGAACTGCAAGGACTCGACGAGTTGAATGAGCAACTCGCCGAGTCCGTTGAAGATGGCCATGAACTCGGCGAGTTGGATGAACAACTCGGCGAGTTCGTTGAAGATTGCCTTAAACTCGGCGAGTTGTTAGAAGACTCGGCGAGTTGGATAGGGTTTCTTCCAAATCTTGGCCACGTATGAACTCGACGAGTTAAAAAGGGAACATGACGAGCCAATCAAAGATTTCACGACTTCTCGAGTTCAGGAAGGACTCGACGAGTCGGTGATCTGCACTCGACGAGTCGAGTCAACATAGACTGTTGACTTTGACTGTGGACTTTTACTTGGACCAAGGGTTGACCAGTTGACTTCTGATGGTTTCTGGTAATTGGGAGATTTATGAAAAAGGTTTGTATGGTACCTATAGGTGGTGGAGTTCGTGTTGGACCCGAGAGTTGAGATTTCTTATTTCCGACGACAGTTACGAGGTGAGTTATCCTCACTATACTAAGGGGTCTAAGGCACCAAGGCAGGCCCATTGGATATGATATCCTAGTAGTTGTATTATGTTGAGTATGAGTTAGTTATGCATGCTAGTTTGATACGCTAGAGGGTAGGTCTGTAGGACTACCTGTGATACTGATTGATTGCCTGTATGTGCATTATCTGTTACATGTTGATATGTTATGTGGGATGGGTTGAGGTTGTACTGCTCCGTGCGGTAGCCAACAAACCCTAGAGTATTCAAGATATGAGTTGACGGCCCGGTAGGCATTCCAGACTCATACTGAGGACTTGGGAGCATTCCAGATACGAGTTGAGGGCCCGGTAGGCATTCCAGACTCGTACTGAGGGCTCGGTGGCAATCCAGATGTGAGCTGAGGGCCCAGTAGGCATTCCAGACTCACACTGTGGGCCCAAGGGTATTCCAGTCTGTAAATCTGTGGACCCGTTATGTGCTGTTCTGCTTAGTTTGTTATGATATGTCATGGTGTGACATGGTTATGTGGACTGTATGTGTATCGGTATTTTGGGGGTAACTCACTAAGCTCTCGGGCTTACAGTTTCAGTTTATTGTTTCAGGTACATCAGGGGATCGCGGCAAGGCGAAGGCATGATCGTACAGCTCCTCCTATTATGTTATGTTTCTGGGAAAACTCTGATATAAATGTATTTTGAAAACAAAGTTGTAATGTTTTGATAAATTCGACATGTTTTGAAAGTTTAAATTTGGCTTGAATTTTTGGGTCGTTACAAGTTGGTATCAGAGCCTTGGTTTGAGTGAATTGGAGGAACATGCGTGTAACTCCAGTCTCAAATCAAGGAAAGGATTTTCAAAACGATTTTTCAAAAAGGTTTTCAAAATAAGTAAAGGAGGATGCAGGGTGTACCATCAGCCGAAGCCAGTAAGTAGACCCCAAAAATACCATACAAGTTATTTGATATTATGTGATATGTTAGAACAACATGCTAGTAATAAGATAGGGATCCTTAGGACTCGTATGATAGAATTGTCTAATCTTTGATGCCTTATCTTATGTAGAGTACCTTAATTGATTGTTTGTGACTCTTTCGCGTGTGAACTAACTATTGGGTGAATACTCTAAGTCACATGATGCATGAGTTAAATGGTCTTAGGGTAAGGGATTTGGTCCTGCTGCGCAACTCTTGTCTGAGTCCAACCGTTGTGGGGTTAAATCTTTTAGTCTAAGATTGTTTAAGTCGTGTGGTATGTGATTGTGTTCATGCAATAGTTAACTGGCACCAATGGAGGGTCGCGTGGCAGATGGTGGATGGGTGGGTAGTGAGAGGCCGGGAGGCCAGTTATGAGATATTTAGCATTCCTCTAGGAGTGAGGATTTATCGCTCGCTATGTATATGTATATTGTAGGGTGTTGTGGTGATACTTGAGACAAATATGGGTAGGTGTGGAAGGTAGTATGGGCTCGTACTACTGAAAGCACAGGACCCATACATGTATCAAGGAAGTCACAACCCCTAGGGTTTGGTTGGGATTAGGTTCCCCGTCGTGTATGTGTATTATCTGATATCTTTCTGGTATATGTTTAGTATGGTGATGGCGAATCGATTTGAGGCGGGATCAGGATCGGGAGCGAGTGGCCAGGATAGGCCGGTATTGTCCGTCGATCAGATACGGGAGATGATTTCCGTGGAGGTTTCTCAGATTTTGCGAGAAGAATTGTTCGGTGTCGTGGACCGGGTCACCGCCAGGGTGATCGCCAAGTTTGAGGAGCATGTTGCAGCATTGCAATCTGTGAGAGATGTTGCTACCAGGATGGCTACTGGGGGAGTGCCGGTGGTGTGGTCACAACTAGGAAAGAGGAGGAGGGACTTTTCAGCAGAGGACGAAGAGTTGGAGACAGCTAACCTAAGTACTGGAAGTCAGGAGGGTCAGGAGGTGTGTGGCAAGTGTGGGGGAACCCACAGATTTGCTTGTCACAAATTCAGGTGCTACAAGTGCGGGGAGAGAGGGCATGTGCAACGGGATTGCAAGAAGGATCAGATATGCTTTCACTGTCACCAGCCAGGTCATTTCAGATCCAGCTGTCTTGCGTTGAGGACAGAAGGAATTCAGATTCTAGCGGTCATCGTTCCTCAGGAGGTCAAGGTCGAGCCGCAAGAAGTCTCTGGTATGTAATTGGAAAACCCCCCATTCTATAATAATATTGTGATCAATCGGCCATGATTGGTATTGATTTTTGTCTGGTAATATTGTTGAATATGGATAAGCAGTAATTTCGGGTTAGTTTCCTGTCCTGTCTGATCTATGTGTTGCGGAGTTTCATGAGTTGTTAGGACATTGGAGGTGTCGGGATAAATTTTTATTATCAAAGAATTATAGGTGATTAGAGTTCAGGGATTCATTAGAAGAGGGGATGTAGAGTGATTGATTAGAATTTTATCATCTATGGCAAGGGTTGTGCTCTTTCAGTTTTCGAGTTCGAAGGAGTGAGCAGGCTTGTGATCCCAGGATCAGACAGTACTCCAGCTCGGGTCAGTTCGTTGCAGGGAATGGCGATATTATTTCAGCGCCGGTGAGCGCAGGTGGGTCGATGTGACATAATTATTTTGTGAGGTTCGGTTTGCCTTGGATCTCTGTTATTAGGTAGTAAGGATTGATTGTGCGGTCTATTGCACTTTTGGGATTGCAGACTCTGTTTTGGGAGTGGTTTGTAGCCCGGTTTAGGGCAAAGGTTGTTTCGGCTGCTGCAGTTCAGCTGTGGATGTTTAAGCTGGTAAGTGAGTCAGGGTGCGAACCCTGAAGATAATGATTCTAGAGCCCGAGAACGGGAAACTTGTTTGGAGCATCTTGGGAAAAAGAGTATTATGTAGGAGGTCTACGGACAGGGTTCCCCAGAAAGGTTATTCTGCATTGTCAGGATTGAGTGGTTATAGTAACCGTTATTGATTGGCGGATGAAATCGCCAAAGGAAGTAGCTCGTTGCCGAGGCATTAGTGGGAGTATCTGTCTTTTGGTCTTCAAGATTTGAGTGTGGGATCATTCAAGCATTAGGGACTGTCGGTTTTACTGGGATTCAGGAAGTGTTCTTCTAGTTCTTAGAAGTGTGTGATCATTTGGGATTGGCCAGTAATGGAGCAATAATTAGTAGGAGTTGGTTGTTATCGGATCGACCGTTGGAAAGTGAGAAAGATTGGGAAGTCTCCCATTTTCATGTATTGTGAAGACTTAGTCGAATCTAAGTGGGGGAGAATCGTCCCGGGATACACAAGTAGGAGCGGATTTGAAAATGGGATAAGTTTCGCATCGATGTCAGGAAGGAAGACAACCTAAGTGACTGGTTTGAGGGTCGTGTGAGTTGGGAGTTCGGTAAAACTCCCCAGCATATGAATCGCGTCTTCTCGGCGCTTGATAGCAGGATTTGGGGAATCAGCTTGGGATTCTAACCATGAGATACGTTCAATTGTGTGTTAGGTCGAGTGCGTATTCGACCGGTATGGAAAGTGTTGTAAGACTGCGGGGGTAGCCGTAGCATTCACTAGCGATCAGTTGGTATGGAAAGTGTGGTAAGACTGCGGGGTAGCCGTAGCATTCACCAAGCAACAGATAGTGTTAGAGTGATGTAAGTCTGTGGGTGTAGCCGCAACGTTCACTAGGTTGGTAGATAGCATGAGCGCGTTGCTAGGACGCGGAAGGGACAGTAGTAGCCACCAGTTCGGGTGTAGCAGTGAGGATATGGAAACCCACGGATTGGATTTCAGAATTTCCCAGACGGATTGGATAGGATTGAGCCAGCGTTAAGACTGTATAAACCTCACTACAGTTGTGAGACCAAGGAAGCAATGGGTTGCTTAAGGTTGTTTGTGATATAAGTCTACCATTGGTCCTGTAGCAATTGTTTTTAGCCGTGGATTCGGTAACGACGGGATACGACGCATGGATCCGATCGGTTGGATCAGGAGGTTGTTAGAGTCGCAGTGGCATGATAACTAGTGGCAACTAGTTCCAGGGAAGGATTTCGTTCGGAAGTCGTGTGAGGCAACCATGTGGGAGACCTTTAACTCCGCGACCGGGCCGGAACCCGGTATTTCAGACGAGTGTCACTCGGTTGTGGCAAATCAGAGGATTATTGGATGAGATGCAAGGATAGGTCCTTGGATTTCAAGTTATGAATTGGATCCGAGTTATGTATATAGTGGTATTCTAATCTAGGGTATTCCATCATGAGGATGACCGGACCCTACGATTGAGTGGACCTGACGTGTTTGGTATTCCAACCCGAGGGTTGATTGGACCAAACATGTGCGTGATACGAGGGTATTCCATCCTAGGGATGACTGGACCCGTCGTAGGCATACCTAGTATTCTAGCCCGAGGCTGATTGGGCCAGGTATGAGTATTTGTGCTTATGAGCCGATTATTATATGTATGAGGATAGCAGTGGATTCTCCGCTTGTGAGTCTGATTAGAGACGCCCAGGTTGAGGGCATGTGACCAGAAAATTTGAAGCTGGATAGAGACATGAGTTGAGTTGCTGGTGGCCATGTATGAAGCAAGAAATCGCTTGGTATGTCGAGAGGTGCTTGACCTATAGGATGGTCAAGGCCGAGTATCAGAGGCCGCATGATAAGCTGCAGCCCCTGGAAAATTCCCATGTGGAAATGGGAACAGATCACGATGGATTTTGTTACCAAGTTGTCGAGGATGGCGAAGGGGTTTGATACTATATGGGTCATCGTGGATCGATTGACCAAGTTGCCTACAACAACAACTATCATTCCAGCATTGGCGCTCCGCCTTGCGAGCTGTTGTACGGGCGGAGATGTCACACCCCGGTCTGTTGGGGTGAAGTTAGACACAGAGTGGTGGGTAGTACGGAGGTAGTCTTGCAGACTACCGAAAAGATCCAACAGGTTAGACAGCGTTTGCAGACCGCTCAGAGTCGGCAGAAGAGTTATGCCGACAGACGCCGATCTGAGTTGGAATTTCAGGTGGGTGACATGGTACTCCTGAAGGTCTCGCCCTGGAAAGGCGATCGCTTCAGGAAGAGGGAAAATTGGGTCCCCGATATATTGGGCCGTTCAGGATCATTGTCAGGGTTGGCAAGGTGGCTTACAGGCTAGAACTGCCGGAGGAGCTTAGTCGGATACACAGCACTTTCCACGTTTCGCAGCTGCGAAAGTGCATCATGGACCAGGAGGCAGTAGTATCGCTGGATGATATTCAGGTCGATGAGCGCCTGAACTACGTGGAGAGACCTGTGGCCATTTTGGAGAAGGAGAGGAAGATTCTGAGGAATAAGGAGATACCTCTGGTGAAAGTACAATGGGAGCATCGAAGGGGATCCGAGTGGACGTGGGAGACGGAGGCTGAAATACGATAGCATTACCCGGAGTTATTCGTTGTAGCAGACTTCGAGGACGAAGTCTAGTTTAAGTGGGGGAGAATTGTAACGCCCCGATTCCAGGTAGGGATTTAAATAAAAGGTTAATTGGTTTAATGTCCTACTCGACGAGTTGGTTGCCCTACTCGTCGAGTAGCAGCAGGGTTGGAACGCATGTTTAGTGACCTACTCGACGAGTCCACTAAGGGACTCGACGAGTAGGAGCTGGCAGAAGAAACCCTAAATCTCGGGGTTTTGCACCATATTTAAGGAATGATAAGCCTCCTATGGCCTCCTTGCAGTCTTTGAGAGCCCCTTAAAACCCTAATACGTGTGTGTGTGTGCCCATTGTGTGTTTGAAGCTTGAAGAAAGGATCATTGGAGGGAGAAGCTTAGAGGAGAAGGAGATTGGAGCAAGTAGAGTGTGGGAATCAACTCTTATCTCAGTTATCATCTTCTGGAGGTAACCAAATCGCCTTTTCTTTGTGAAGCTCTTCTATTGGTTGAGTTTTAGGGTTTTTGGTGAGATATTAAGTTGGAAAGATGAGCTATGGGCTAGATCTGAGGTTGTAACTTCAGATCTGGACCCTCCTTGGATTCTATAAGCATAAAGTTTCAGTTTTTTTCAGGATTAAGGTCCCTCTTGAGCATGAAGTTTCATTAAGAACTTAAAATAGGCATTTAGAGCCTTTATATCCATGCATGTGCGTAAAGTTTGCAACTTTACGTGATAAACATGCCTTAGGAGCTTGGATCTGTAATCTGGGACCTTGCCATGACTTAAAAAGCATATGCATGGATTAAGAACTACAAGGACTCGACGAGTTGAATGAGCAACTCGCCGAGTCCGTTGAAGATGGCCATGAACTCGGCGAGTTGGATGAACAACTCGGCGAGTTCGTTGAAGATTGCCTTAAACTCGGCGAGTTGTTAGAAGACTCAGTGAGTTGGCTAGGGTTTCTTCCAAATCTTGGCCACGTATGAACTCGACGAGTTAAAAAGGGAACTCGACGAGCCAATCAAGGATTTCACGACTTCTCGAGTTCAGGAAGGACTCGACGAGTCGGTGATCTGCACTCGACGAGTCGAGTCAACATAGACTGTTGACTTTGACTGTGGACTTTGACTTAGACCAAGGGTTGACCAGTTGACTTCTGATGGTTTCTGGTAATTGGGAGATTTATGAAAAAGGTTTGTATGGTACCTATAGGTGGTGGAGTTCGTGTTGGACCCGGGAGTTGAGCTTTCTTATTTCCGACGACAGTTGAGAGGTGAGTTATCCTCACTATACTAAGGGGTCTAAGGCACCAAGGCCGGCCCATTGGATATGATATCCTAGTAGTTGTATTATGTTGAGTATGAGTTAGTTATGCATGCTAGTTTGATACGCTAGAGGGTAGGTCTGTAGGACTACCTGTGATATTGATTGATTGCCTGTATGTGCATTATCTGTTAGATGTTGATATGTTATGTGGGATAGGTTGAGGTTGTACTGCTCCGTGCGGTAGCCAACAAACCCTAGAGTATTCAAGATATGAGTTGACGGCCCGGTAGGCATTCCAGACTCATACTGAGGACTTGGGAGCATTCCAGATACGAGCTGAGGGCCCGGTAGGCATTCCAGACTCGTACTGAGGGCTCGGTGGCAATCCAGATGTGAGCTGAGGGCCCGGTAGGCATTCCAGACTCACACTGTAGGCCCAGGGGTATTCCAGTCTGTAAAGCTGTGGACCCGTTATGTGCTGTTCTGCTCAGTTTGTTCTGATATGTCATGGTGTAACATGATTATGTGGACTGTATGTGTATCGGTATTTTGGGGGTAACTCACTAAGCTCTCGGGCTTACAGTTTCAGTTTATTGTTTCAGGTACATCAGGGGATCACGGCAAGGCGAAGGCATGATCGTACAGCTCCTCCTATTATGTTATGTTTCTGGGAAAACTCTGATATAATTGTATTTTGAAAACAAAGTTGTAATGTTTTGATAAATTCGACATGTTTTGAAAGTTTAAATTTGGCTTGAAATTTTGGGTCGTTACACTTTTAAATTTCAATTTGTAAATGATGATGTTCATTCCTTCTTGGATGGAATATTCTATTTTGAGGCTAGACCAATAAATGGAATTTATGAATTAAACCTAGATGAAACTTCAAAAAATAATTCCCTTTATCATGTTAACATGAAAATGATCAAACAAGATTTGAACCAAACATATCTATGACATTGTCGCCTTGGTTACATCAACAATAAGCATATATCCCAACTTCAAAAGAGTGGACTTTTGGGGGAACATGACATTGATTCATTTGATACATGCGAATCTTGTATATGTGGTAAGATGATTAAGTCCCATTTATCTGGTTCGACTGAAACATACAGTGTTTTATTAGGCATCGTACATACCTACACATGTGGTCATTTCAAAACAATATCAAGATATGGTGAAAAATATTACATCACCTTCACTGACAACCTCAATAGTTTTGCTTATGTGTGTTTGATGAAACATAAACATGAAGATTTTGAAAAGGTCAAATTGTTTCAATGTGAAGTTGAAAATCAACTCGACAACACAATAAAAATCCTTCCTTTACATAAAGGTGGCGAGTACTTGTGCTAAGAGTTCCAAGATTATTGTAGGGGTTCTCGGTTTATTGTTAGATGCCATTTCATGCATCTTATATGGTAGTTTTTATTATCATTTAGCATCATATTTTGTACATTTTCATGTCATTTATTTAAATAATGTTCAACTCATGTATTTCGTTAGAATTCTCGTATTGTTCATGTTTTATGTCAATTTCAGATAGTTCGAGTGGAGCAGTGCTTTAGGAGCAGTTGGATGCACGTTTGGAGCTTAAAATGGAGCTTGGAACTTATGAAGGACTCTGTGAAATGTTTGGAAGATGTTTTGGTCAAGAAAAATTCGATCGAATTGATCACATGAAGATAGAAGCTGCAATCTGAAGCTAAAGGATGTTGCTGGCAGCTTTGATCCCTGTCAATATCTTGACCATATCTCATGAACCGTAATTCCGATTGACGAGATTCAAAATGTTCTGAAAAGTAGACGAAATTTCGGACATCGTAGGAAATACATGATATTGCATGGAGCCTTTCTTTGATCGTAACTTTGCTTGCAACTTGTCTTCTAGGTTTTTAGTGCCAAAAATTCATCTGGGAGTAAAAACTCAAAACATACGATCGCAACCTATGTAAATGTGATTGAAACTTACCTATAAGCGATCACAACTTTGCCAAAAAATCCCCAAAAAGTATCCTAATTCATTAAAAAGGCTCGTGACGCGTTTTCTTGAAAGCCTGCGATCGCAGCCTCAATACATGCGATCACATGTTATTAGAATCTTGTTCCGGAAGCTTCCACCTTGAGTATAAATACAACCCTCATAATCAGTTGTAAGGGTTGGACGATTCCAAACGAAGAAAACCAGTTCTGAAGGCGATTTTTGAATTCTTTCAACAACTTTCGGAGATCTGAAGACTGTGAATCATCTCATCCGTTTAGTTTATCTAGATTAATCAGTAAATGTTTCTTTTATCTAGTTTGACTTCGTTTTTGGCCATGTCTGGCTAAACTTTAGTTTTCAGTTCTACGTAGACTAGTAGTTTTCATGTGATTAGTTTTCAGATCTGATTTTCGTTTTGTGTTTCTATCTAGATTTTTAAGTTTGAGCTTAATGAATGTTTGGTTTTAAATTCTTGTTAGTCTGATCATCTAGCTAGGGATTTATCATTCCAATTAATCAGTTAATAGAATCCGTAATTGTTCTTGTCAATTGGTAAAAGTAATAAGTATCAAATTGGGTCCGTTTTCGGATTTAACTCTGGTATAAACTATAAAAAATCGTATATTTACGCTTCAAAGATTGTGAGAAGTATTGGGTATATTAGTTTTTCTCAGTACCAGCTTTGCGTTAATTCAAAGAGCTTGTTTTGATTAACTAGTTTAGGTAAATGAGATTATACTAGAGCTTGTTAGTTTTTCTCAGTACCAACTTAGATAGAACACATCTAAAATAATCAGATCTGGGCTAGTTTCATGATTAGGATAGTCGCAGCAGAACTGAAACCGTTTTTAATATTGATTTTCGTTTAATTTAATATGACTGCATTTTTAGTTTTTAGTTTATAATTAAAACCCCCTTTTATATTCTGTTTCTTGGCTAGATGTGCCTGATGCAAAAAGGCATTGATTTTTAAGCTGTGTCCCTGAGGATTCGACCCTGCTTCCCAGTGCTATATTTTTAGTGCAACCAGTAGTGATAAATTTATTTTCTTAATACGCATGTGATAGCATGCTAAAAAATTGGCGTCGTTGTCGGGGACACGGTGCTTTCTAATAGTTTTATGCCAATAATTTTTCGTTCAGGTACACCTCTAGCTTTTGATCTATAAATCGAGCGAATTGCAAGGAAACTGAAGAAAGAAGCAGCAACAAAGAAACGATCAGCTGGTCTCTTTGGTTCATCATCATCCCTACCTCCACAAACCTCCACACCGCAAGGCGCTCCCTTGTGGAACGAATTAGATCCATTTTTTTCCGAAAGTACCCCCATCTTCTCCTCAAAACAACCCTTATAAAACATATTCCCACCCTCTTCCATTAAATATGATCCCACATATTCTTCAGAATCCGAATTTGAAGAATCGGCCATGAGTGTAGACGAAGTAGAAAAGACTCTCAGACAGTGGGCCACTCAAGAAGTCAATCAACAGCCCCTCTGCATTACTTTTCCAAAAGCTCATAACTTTGAACTCAAATCTATGCTGATACATCTTATTCCCACTTTCAAAGTTCTAGAAAACGAAGACACATATATATTTGTCAAGGAATTTCATGTGTTTGTTCAGGAATGAAGCCTCATGTTGTTATTGAAGACCAGATCAAACTAAGGGCATTCCCCTTTTCACTTCAAGATTCAACAATGGAATGGTTATATTAACTCCAATCTGGTTTCATCACCACTTGGATAGAACTCGTGAAGCTGTTCTTAGAGAAATACTTTCCAGAAATGCGAGTCATTAGTCTCAGAAGAGAAATCCTTGGGATCAAACAAGGAAAAAAAGAAGCTTTACATACTTACTGTGAAATGTTCAAGAAGCTTCTGGTTCGGTGTCACAACATGGGATCGACGATTATCGACTTTATAATTGTTTTTGTGAAGACCTGAAACCCATGGAGAGGCGCCTGATAAATGCTTCCAGTGGTGGTTCTTTGGGTGATATGACACCAACTGAAACCAGAGAGTTGATCGAAAAGCTGGCGATCGAGTCTAAACATTCTGGAAATAAAGACGAGTGGAGTCCAAATCAGTCAAGGGGAGTCAAGGAACTCAACAATGTTCATCTGGAAGCTCAAATATCTGAATTGACAAAAGCTGTTCTTCTCTTGACAAAAGAAAAAGCAGTTGGGAAGAAACCATGTGACATTTGCTTGAAGAAGGAAAATCCAACTGATATGTGTCCGATTTTGCAAGAGGATGTTGCTCCAGTCAAAGCTGTCGGAGGATACCAGCAACAGAAGACTTATAATCAGCCTCCAAAATTTTATCAGAATAATTATCAGTAAAGACAACAATTTCAGCCACCACCGGGTTTTCAACAAACGAACTTGCAACATCAAAATTTCCAGAACCCGAATTACCAGAATCAGAACACACATCAGCAACCCAATAATTCTAGCGTGGCCTTAGAAGATATAGTGAAGAGTCTTGCCACAAGCACCCAAGCATTCTAGACAGAAACCAGAGCTAGTTTTAAGAATCTGGAGCAGCATGTGTCTCAACTTGCCACTTCTGTGGGTCGGCTGGATTCTCAAGGAAAGTTACCAGGGCACACAAAAAATAATCCAAAGCACAATGTTAGTTCAATTTCCTTAAGAAATGGGAAAACATATGGAGGTCCAAGCTTATCTGAACCAGAAGACAAAGCGAAGAAGAATTTGAAAAAGTTCTAGCATAAGAAGGAGATGTGGAAGGGACAGAAAAAGAAGCTGAAGCTGAAGAGTATGAAAAAGTGTTGTTTGGTGATGAGGTTGAAAAAGAAATTCAAAGACCACCCAAGCCAATTCTGAAGGAGTACAAGCCACTTCCGCCCTTCCCATCGCGACTGAGAAGCACAAAACGCGAACGTGAGGACGAGGAAATCATAAACACTTTTCGTAAGGTGGAGATAAATATCCCACTTCTAGATGTTATAAAACACATTCCTTGTTATTTTAATTTTTTAAAATAATTATGTGTTTGAAAGAAAAAACTGAAATCTAATGAAACAATTAAAGTTGGTTAAAATATTTCTGCCATTTTGCAAATAGGTATGCCTCCACAGTGCAAGGATCCGGGGACTTTCACAGTTCATTGTAAATTGGAGAACCTTAATTTTTCAAAAACCATGATTGATCTAGAGCTTCAGTGAATGTCCTTTCATATTCTATTTTTAAAAATTAAAAATGAGAACTTTACAAAAGACCGGGACAATTATACAGTTGACTAACAACTCAACAGTACACCTAAAAGGTGTACTGGAGGATGTTCTTGTCCAAGTGGATAATTTGATTTTTCCCGCTGATTTTTACATTTTGGACATGGGAAAATTGGATACTTCAGATACCAACTCTATTATTTTGGGAAGGCCTTTTATGAAAACTGCAAAAACGAAAATTGATGTTTTTAATGGAATGATTGCAATTGAGTTTGATGAGGAAGTGGTTAAATTTCAAATTAATAATGATGATTTTCCTTCTGAAAATATTTCTGTCAATTATATGGGTACCAGTAGTCCTTTATTTGAGGGTTGTTGTGAGTTTTCTAATGTCTCTATGCAAGGAAAATTTCCAGACAAGAATTTATCATACACACTAGAGGAGTTGGAAGAAAATAAGTTTTGGTAGATGGAAAAAGGGTATATGATTTCTGCTGAGGAAAAATCAGATAAAAGTCTGAAAAGAAAATTGGTTTTGGAGAAAGAAAAAGAGGGAAAGATGATTTATGATATAAATCTGAAAAGAAAGGAATCTGAAAAGAATAATTATGGGAAGAAAAAGAAGAAGATCAGAAAACGGAAGATGTCTGAAAATAATTTGAAAGTTATATCAGAAGACAATCTAGAGTTTTTCGAGGCTATTGAGCAAGTTCGAGATCTGCCAATATTGCCATATTTGAAGGGATCTGGAGTCACAAGAAAAAGAGTTGAGCTTCAAGGAAGTCCCAACCACACCAGTTAATAATATGGTTGGGCAAAGCGAGCCAACAACTTTAAAAATGGGCGGATTTCCGGGAGGCAACCCGATGATTTGTTTTTCTTTTTACACTTTAAATAAAGAGATAGTCGTAGTTCCAAGCAACCTTGGGGAAATCAGAGGATCGACAAAGTTGTTGAAATACAAATTTTTCGCCACATCTTCGTCAAAATCAGATTTCTGCAAACTTATAAGGTACATTCTTTCCTAGCTGCAACCCTTTTGTTTTTATATATTTTACTGAGATGTTCATTCATCTCTATGCATTGAGGACAATGCATCATTTTAAGCTTGGGGAGGGGGTTAGTGTAAAATCTGCATTTTAAATTCTTACAAATCTTTTAGAAAAATCTTTCAAAAAAATTAAAATATTTTACAAGAGATGAAGATATCTTTTTACATTCGATACCTCTGTTAAGATGAAGTGTGATAGTTACCGAAAATAACGGTCTCATTACAATCAATTTTAAGAATTATCTTTTCAAGTGCTTTAAAGGTTTTCAATATGAACCAATATAAGAGTCGGATAATTCTTACAATGGAAGTATGGGATGGAAAACGAATTGTGTTTTAGAAATAATTTCCTTAAATTCCTTAAATAGAACCTAGATTGGATAACCGTTATCATTCCTTGAAGTACTGAACCCTATAGTTTCTATGCCTTTTGAGGTTAGGAAGGAAATCTTGTTATACCCACAATTTATTATCATTTTTGAAGTATTGAAGATATGTTGGGCCTCAAAGTAAATTCCGTGCCCAATAAATATATATGTTAGAAATGGTACATCAACACACTTGAAGAAATCTGCAATTCAAAGTCAAATCCAAGTCAAGTTCAAGTCGAAATCAAGAAGCAAGCAAGTTTGTAACACCCCGAATTCAGAAGACCAAGAAAGGAAAGGAAAACCCTAAGTCAAGGAGTCAACTTGTCGAGTCCAGGGAAGAACTCGACGAGTAGAAGCGAGTTCCGTGTTGCGGATTAAGTGGCCGACTCGGCGAGTCTGGCCTGTGTTGGGAAACCCTAATTTTGGTACTTGGTGCCCTATTTAAGCATCATATTCTTATTCCCTCAGCCTCATCTTCAGCCTCCAGAAGCCAAACCCTTACCCACAAAACCCTAGACGCACGAGGTGATAGCTTACGCTGTGTGCTCGTGCAGCGTGGAAAGGTGATAGCTTACGCGTCCCGGCAACTAAAGACGCACGAGGTGAATTACACCACTCATGATTTGGAACTGGGAGCAGTGGTCTTCGCCCTGAAGATTTGGAGGCACTACCTTTACGGTACTAAGTGCACCATCTTCACCGACCACAAGAGTCTCCAGCACATCTTGAATCAAAAAGAGCTAAACATGAGGCAACGAAGATGGATCGAACTGCTAAACGACTACGAGTGCGAAATCAAGTACCACCTAGGCAAGGCTAACGTAGTAGCCGATGCCTTGAGTCAGAAAGAATACTCGAATCATCGTTTGAAGACTCTCTCCATAACTATTCGATCCCACCTAACCTCTCAAATCCGGGCAGCCCAGCTCGATGCCATGAAGACAGAAAACAAAACAAGCAAAGCGCTGCGTGGAATGGAGAAGAGCTTTGAAGTGAAGGAAGACAGAACAAATTACTTCATGAACCGCATCTGGGTCCCTAAACGTGGGGGATTCAGAGAGGTAGTCATGAACGAAGCCCACAAGACGCGATACTCCATCCATCCGGGTTCAGATAAAATGTACTTGGATGTTAAGCAGCATTATTGGTGGCCTAATATGAGGGCAGAGATTGCCACTTACGTTAGCAAGTGTCATACATGTGCTAAAGTAAAGGTGGAATGTCAGAAGCCCTCCAGATTATTACACCAACCAGCAATTCCCGAGTGGAAATGGGAAAGGATTACCATGTATTTTGTGACCAAACTACCCAAGTCGACAGATGGTTTGGATATTATATGGGTAATAGTTGATAGATTAACAAATTCCGCTCATTTCCTACCAATAAAAGAATCATACAAGATGGAGCGCCTGACGAGAATCTACATCAAAGAAATCGTGAGACTCCACGGAGTGCCCGTATCTATCATCTCAGATAGAGATAGTAGATTTACTTCACGCTTTTGGCAATCGCTTCAGAAAGTTATGGGAACACAACTTGACATGAGCACTGCCTACCACCCACAAACGGATGGCCAAAGCGAGCGAACCATTCAAACGCTAGAAGATATGCTTCGCGCGTGTGTGATAGACTTTGGAAAATCGTGGGATACCCACTTGCCCTTGATCGAGTTCTCATACAACAACAGTTGTCACTCGAGTATCAAAGTCGCTCCTTTCGAAGTGTTGTATGGGCGCAAATGTAGATCACCGCTGTGCTGGGCTGAGGTAGGAGACACCCAGCTAGCAAGAGGACAAACGCCAAACAATGCCTTAACGGGACCGAAAATCATACGAGAGACGACCGAGAAGATAATTCAGATCAAGGCCCGACTGCAATCATCACGAGACAGACAAAAGAGCTACACCGATAAACGACGGAAGCCCTTGGAATTGAGAGTCGGAGATAGGGTGTTGCTAAAAGTCTCTCCTTGGAAAGGAGTGATTCGTTTTGGAAAGCGGGGAAAGCTGAACCCTCGATACATTGGACCCTTCGAGATTCTTGCCCGAATCGGTCCAGTGGCTTATAGACTGCAGCTACCCGCTGAGGTCAGCAGTGTACACCCTGTGTTCCACGTTTCCAATTTGAAAAATTGCTTATCCGATGAGACTCTCGTCATTCCATTAGAGGAAATCGAAATCAACGAGAATCTTCTGTTCATCGAGGAACCAGTTGAAATCATGGACAGAGAGGTGAAGCGTACTAAGCAGGGCCGCATTCCAATTGTGAAGTTCGATGGAACGCGAAACGCGGACCAGAGTTCACATGGGAACGCGAAGATCAAATGAAACAGAAGTACCGTCATCTATTCTCGCATTCTCAAATCTAGCTTTCAAAAGAATTTCGGGACGAAATTCCCTCTAACGGGGGGATGATGTCACAACTAGGAATTTTGATGCCATGTAACTACAACACTTATATCAATTATGAATCAACAATGTGAAAGCATGTACGATGCTTATTCAATAACAACGAAACTTTCATCTAATACTTCATTCAAGCACTACAAATAGTCAACAAAGAATTGGAAACCCTTGAAATCCCGGTTTAAGTCCATTTTGGACTAGGATTTCCTTATTGGGCCTAATGGACCAATAAGCTTCCAACTTAACTATCTTGAATATAGAACTCTCAAATGGGCCTAATTGGACCCATATACATGAAACTTGATATTTTGGGCCTTATAAGCCTAAAATAAACTAGGTTAACTTTAATGAGCCTTATTGGGTCACAACCAATTTAATTTAGCCCTAATAGGTCATAAAAATCATTCTTTGATTTATGTTGGGCCAAAAATCATCTAATTAAATCATGATATGGGCTTAAGCATGCAAGGCCCAATTTTCTTCCTTTCTCCTCTCCATTCTCGGCCCAACAACCCAAGAAGAAAGAGTTGACTTTTCATTTGCCACCTCACTATTACTTGTTGGGTTTCCATGCAAAAGTCTCATGTTTCCATGCCCACATCACTTCAACAGTCTCTCTTCCCCTCTCTCTTCTTCTCTCAGCCGAACACAACACAAACACACACACATTTCACTCAAAACTCTCTCAAGGAAACTCCCTTCACTCTTCACCAAATTCTCTCGAAACTTAGGAGGTTTTTCAAGAAGATATTTCCACAAATTCATCATCTAAGGTAAGTTCATGCTTGGATCTATGATCTAGATTCTTTGTTTTATCAAAAACCTCTTCCTAATCTATACAAAATCATGATCACTCTCTTAGAAATCATCTAAGTTCGAGATTTACCAAGAGGACTTGCTAGGATCGAAATTTCTTCACCTCTTCCTTCAAAAAACGAACCCACAACTCAAGGTGAGCTTCATACCCCTCTCTTTTCGGTTTTTTGTATGTTTTACGGGGGAAAATACAAGCAAATGTGTAGATCTATGTGTATGTGTATGCTATGTGTGATTTTATGCATGTATGTGTGATTTTATGTGTTTTTGTGATGAACATGTAACCAAAAAGGGGTGTTACTCGAGATCTATGATATGAGAAAGAAAACAAACATGATCTAAGTTATTTTACACTAAATAAGTCAAAAATAATAACTTATAAGATTATGATAAACATATTTCAACATAAAACCCATTTTTGGGCTTAAATTGTCAAAAATACAAAACTTGGGTTAAAAATTGCCAAGTCACGGTTTCTTGAGGGTCAAAAGAGTCAAAACAGTTTCTATAATCGTTTTTCTGAATATTAGAATTTTCAAAGGACTTGAAATGTAAATTTTTAGCTTAATGGGCTAATTTTGGGCTTTTTGGCCCAATAAGCCCAACATTTGCGAAAAATGAAAACTATAAGGGCTGAAATGAAACTTTCTTCAAAATAGGGGATAAAAAGTGTAACAAAACCATTTCAAGGGTCAAAAATTCTTTTCATTTCCAAAAAGGATCAAAAATGTAAAGTTTTTAGATTTTGGGCCAAAACTGTCAAATTTGCGAAAAGATGGGTTTTAACCGAAAATTACTATTTTAAAAGGGCTAAAACAGTTAACAAAATAAATTTTGGGTTAAAACTATCATTTCAACAAACTTAAGATGCAATAGTGTCAAGAAAATGTTTTAAGGGCTAAAAATGTCTTTTCTTTTACATAAAGGATTAAACTTGTTATTTTTATAAAAAGAAAGGTATTGAAAAGGTCAAATTACTATTTCAAGCAAATTATTTCATTAAGTCAAATACAAAACCACGACTGCCGAACAATCAAAAGACGAATACACGTTTAACTCCAAATATCGTTATAAACGAATCGATCGGTCTCGAATCGATACCAAACCAACAAACGTTAAATCAAACCCTTCAATAGATACGCGATACCTAAGATGAGTAGATATACAAACTTTGGGCTTGAGAGTTTCAAATTATGCTTGTTGGATCTTGCAAGTCCATCAACATGATCTTTGGGCCCAAAGGGATAACGCTTATATGTTATTGGGCCTTCTATGACCCAATATTTTATAAAAGGACTTTCAATAGCTTTTATGTGCTATAGGGCCCTAGTGGCCCATTAGTAAAGGTAGTAAGGTCAAAGTATTCAAATGCGAGTTGGACCATCGTGTCTTTCGCGTCCCCGACAGCCTAAGGTACTTACGATAGTAGTAGGACATAATGCTCCTCTTCTCTTCGATCGCTAAGGCTTATGAGTAATCAAAGTAGACGGAATTAGGACGTTATTCAACAGTAATCAAGGTGGAGTAATCAATAGTCATTCGATATGATGGTACAAAAGTTAGCAATCACTTATATCTTTCGACATCGGAAAACATCGGGTTCTCCGGGGAAATCAATACTATTCGTTCGAAAATTCTATAACTATAATACAAAACACCCTCTTTATATACATATATGTTTTGAAATCATTCATGCATCAACTTATGGATCTTCACACTTTGATAAACTAATGTCTTTTCAGAAAATATCGGATTTTCTGGGTTTTACAAACTATACAAATCATTTTATTCACAACTACGCTTATGAACTCACCAACATTTCATATGTTGACGTTTTCCAAAATAACTTGTATTCTCAGGTAACAGATAAGCGGAAGGGTAATACCAAGTATGTTAGAATGTTTTGTTTTGAAAACTCTGAAACAATTTGTGTTATGAATGTGTAATATTTGAAAACAATGTACTGGATGTAAACAATATCAGTTGTAATGTATTGATGCATGGTGATGTTTATGTTATGATTCATGTATATTCATTGTGATGGTATTCAATTTAAGTCACGCGAGCCCCCGGACGTTTCCACCTTCTGGTTTCGGGGGTGTGACAAGTATGGACTCGACGAGTTGGTAGACCAAATCGGCGAGTCAAGTCAACTGGAGGTTGACTTTGACCGTTGACTTTGACCAAGTTTGGCCGGGGTTGACTTTTGGATTATTGTGTTCTAAATGTTATTCTGGGTATTGATAGTTCTGGAATCTGAAGGGTCAGCGGTTCAGAAGTCGCCGGTTAGCAGTCAGAAGTGTTCAGCTAGTCTTCAGCAGTGCGAGGTGAGTCTCCTCACTGTGTGCATGTGTATACGGCCATAATGTCGGCCCATTATGTTTATGTTTATGTTTATGTATAGAAGGAAGACCCGGGGGTTAGCACTAGGCGATTATTGTTACATGTTCTGGGTTACGACCTGTGCCGGGCGAGGCCCGAGGAATGTAGTATGCTAAGGGTGGTTGTGATTCTCGTATGTGTCAAAGTTGATAGGTTCCGGACCAAGGTCCGATGTCGGGGCAAGCCCGAGGAAGGTTTATATGTTGAATGTTAGATTATACTTGTTTTCTTTTTGATACTCGTATGTACCTAGTAGGGAGGTGAGTGTGGGCGAGGTCCCGTATCTCATCATAGCCTAGTATGGACGGGGTTCCGTATCTCATTAGTAGCAGAGCAGGGGCAAGGCCCGAATTAGGAAGGAGGCGAGTGTGGGCAGGGGCCCGTATCCCACTATCAGCAGGAGCGTGGACGGGGTTCCATGACTCATCAGTAGCAGGACAGGGGCGAGGCCCAAGTTAGGCGATGCCTTAGATCAGGAGTATGGTAGAGTATGTTTAGCTATTTTTTATGTGTGATGTTTGTATGTGTTTAGCAAGAGAGACCCAGAGACAGGCGGGGCCTGAGATAAACAGATCTGTATAACGAGCGGGGCTCGATGCCAGGCGGGGCCTGATGACGGACGGGGTCCGATGCTGAGCGAGGCCCGATGGGGTGGGCGGGGGCCCAGTATGTGGTTGAGTGTTTAAGGTTGTGTATGACATGTATGGATCGGTTGATATGTATGGTATGTGGTAGGTTGGGGAACTCACTAAGCTTCGTGCTTACGGTTTTCAGTTTTGGTATTAGGTACTTCCGGTAGCGGAGGGAGGAGCTCGGGATGATCGCATGGCACACACTAAAGAAGTTTAGCCTGGGATGTTTACTCTGATAAAATGAACAAGTGTTTTGAAAAGATACTCTGATTTGCTGTATAACCCTTTTAGTATGTTTGAAATGATTTAATACTATGGTTTAGTAATGTTTTAAAAAGAAATTTCTGGACCATATTTTTGGGATGTTACAAAGTTAAATCTGAAGATTTGATCAAGACAATGAAGACGTGTAGTATATTGAGATAGATCCCCCGATAGTGGAATCATAGGGGTATGTTTGGATTTTCAGTCCATAATGGTGCTTATCGCGTTTACTGGACGAGTTCGGAAAAAAATGAGGGGTTGGTCAAGCTAAATTTTTATAAACGAATTTTCATGAAATTATTTTTTACACTATTTTTACAAATTTAATTCGGCGTAAAAATTATTTGGTCAAACTTGGTTTGACTAATTAAATATAATTATGGATCGTTAATGTAATGTATTGAGACTGTTGTCTAGGTAGTGATTTCATTGAAGCATCCTCGTTGTGAAATTTGATCATGTGAAAAAAAAGAGTGAAGTATTTTAGTTTAGGTTTTTATTTTATTTTTATTGTATTCTAAATTTTTATTATCTCATCTACATCTTTCTATTTGTCTATAATGTTTTATCTTTTTCTTACTTGATGGCAAGTAAGGTTATGCTTGGGGAGATTTGTTAGATGCCATTTCATGAATCTTATAGGTTAGTTTTTATTATCATTTAGCATCATATTCTGTACATTTTCATGTCATTTATTTAAATAATGTTTAGCTCATGTATATCGTTAGAATTCCCGTATTGCTCATGTTTTTATGTCAATTTCAGATAGTTCGAGTGGATTTGTGCTTTGGGAGCAGTTTGATGCTCTTTTGGAGCTTAAATGGAGCTTGGAACTTATGAACGACTCTGAGAAATTTTTGGAACATGTTTTGGTCAAGAAAGATTCGATCGAATTGATCACACGAAGATAGAATCTGCAATCTAAAGCTAAAGGATGTTGCTGGCAGCTTTGACCCCCTGTCAATATTTTGACCATATATCATGAATCGTAACTCTGATTGACGAGATTCAAAATGTTTATGAAGAGTAGACGAAATTTCGGATGTCTTAGTCAAAACATACGATCGTATGAAGCCTTAATGCGATCGCAACTTTGCTCACAACTTGTCTTCGAGGTTTTTTAGTGCCAAAAATTCATCTGGGAGTAAAAACTCAAAACATGCGATCGCAACCTATGTACATGCGATCGCAACTACCTTCTATGCGATTACAACTTTGCCAAAAAAGCCCAGAAAAGCATCCTACTTCATTAAAAAGGCTCGTGACACATTTTTTTTAAAACCTGCGATCGCATCCTCAATACATGCGATCGCATATTATTAGAATCTTGTTCCGGAAGCTTCCACCTTGAGTATAAATTCAACCCTCATAATCAGTTGTAAGGTTTGCACGATTCCAGACTAAGAAACCTACTTCTAAAGGTGATTTTTGAATTCTTTCCACGACTTTCGGAGATCTGAAGACTGCGGATCATCTTATCCGTTTAGTTTGTCTAGATTAATCAGTAATGTTTCTTTTATCTAGTTTCATTTCGTTTTTGGCCATGTCTGGCTAAACTTTAGTTTTCAGTTCTGCATATACTAGTACTTTTCATCTGATTTTCATTTTGTGTTTCTATCTAGATTTTTCAGTTTTGAGCTTAATGAATGTTTGGTTTTAAATTCTTGTTAGTCTGATCATCTGGATAGGGTTTTATCATTCCAGTTAATCAGTTAATAGAATCCTTAATTATTCTTGTCAACTGGTAAAAGTAACAAGTATCGGGTTGGTTCTGTTTTGGGATTTAACTATGGTATAAACTATAATAATCATATTTTTACGCTTCATAGCTTCTGAGAAGTATTGGGTATTGCTGGGATTTTTACACATTATTTAATGCAATGTTTTTTGGTATAATTAAGAGCTTGTTTAATTGAACAGTAAAAGAGATTATAATTGTTTAGGTAAAAGAGATTATACTAGAGCTTGTTTAATTTTTCTGATTCAAATAGCTTGTTTTGATTAACTAGTTTAGGTAAAAGAGATTATACTAGAGCTTGTTAGTTTTTCTCAGTACCAGCTTAGGTAGAACGCATCTCAAATAATCAGATATGGGCTAGTTGCATGATTAGGAAAGTTACAGCAAAACTAAAACTGTTTTTAAAATTGATTTTTCATTTAATTTAATATCACTGCATTTTTAGCTTTTAGTTTATAGTTAAAACCCCTTTTATGTTATGTTTCTTGACTAGATGTGCATGATGCAAAAAGGAATTGATTTTAGGCTTTGTCCTTGAGGATTCGACCCTGCTTCCTTGTGCTATATTTTTAGTGCAACGAGCAGTGATAATTTTTTTTTTTTGCTTAATATGCGTGCGACAACGTGTTAACAATTATCTCATAACTTACTCCACCCAAAACATCACACCTTAATTGTGTGTCTAAGAGTAGAAATCAGACTTTACATGATATGGTTTGACCCATGATTAGTAGGAGTATTATCCTTTTATCATTTTGGAGTTGTTCCTTACTCACCAGACCATATCTTGAATATCGAACCATCCAAAATGGTAGATAACACAACTTATGAGACGTGGTATGGAAAAGCTCCAGCCTTATATTATATGAAGGTTTGGGGTTGTGAAGCTTATTTCAGACAAGTGACTTCAAGCAAAATCGAGCCTAGGTCTACCAAATGCATATTCGTAGGATATCTTAAAGATTGTTTAAGATATTACTTCTACATCCCAAGTGAGAATAATAGCTTTATTTCATGAAAAGCTAAATTCTTAGAAAGCAAGTTTCTAATGGATGAAGCAGGTGGGAGATGTGTGGAGCTTGAAGAAGATCAAGAACCACAACCTGATGCAACTCAAGTTTACACTAGTACTGAACAAGAGATTGTTGAGAATGAAGAGATGGTTCTCCGTGAACCTATTGAAAAATAAGGCATTCGTAGATCTGGTAGAATTTGGCAAGAACCTGATAGATATGGATTTCTCATGGATGAATGTTTCATGATGATGAATGCTGATGAGCCCGTCAGCTACCGAAACACAATAGTATATCCGGAATCTAACAAACGGCTTGAAGCCATGAACATAGAGATGCAATCCCTGAGAGAAATTAAAGTCTGGTATTTAGTTGAACTTCCTCTCCATTGAAAGAATGTAGGGAGTAAGTGGGTCTTCAAGAAGAACACTGACATGGATGGCAATTTACACACATTCAAAGCAATACTTGTTGCTACAAGATTCACTCAAAGCCATGGCGTTGATTATGATGAAACATTTTCACCAATCACTATGATTAAATCTATTAGGATACTTCTCGCCATAGCTGCATATCACGACTATGAGATATGGCAAATGGATTTCAAAACCGATTTTTGAAATGGACACTTAGAAGATGTCTATATGGTTCATCCGGAAGATTTTGTTTACCAAAAGCATCCTAATAAATTGTGTAAGATCAAGAGATGCATTTACAAGTTAAAGAAATCATCTAGAATTTGGAATCATCGTTTCGATGATGAAATCATAAAGTATGGTTTTGTTAGAAACACAGATGAATCTTGTGTTTATGTGAAAGCTAGTGCGAGTTCGGTGACCTTCCAAGTCCTATATGTCGATGACATACTTATCACAAGAAATCACATTCCAACTTTATGAGGTTTAAAGTCTTGGTCTGGAAAGTGCTTCTCAATGAAGGATCTAGGTAAGGCGCAATATATTCTTGGTATAAATATCTATAGATATAGATCGAAATGATTAATAGGTTTAAGACAAGTATATATATTGAAAACGTTTTGAAAGAGTTCAAGATGGAAAACTCCTAGAAGGGATTTGTACCTACGACACATGGAACAATACTAATTTTATCCCAATTTCCTAGCACATAGGCTGAGCTAGACAAGGTGAAAGATGTTCCATATGCTTCGTCAGTTGGATCCATCATGTATGCTATGAATTGTACTAGACCTGATCTTGCTTATGCTATAAGCATGACAAGCAAGTACCAACAAAATTCAAGGGAGATTCATTGGATAGTTGTGAACAATATCCTTAAGTACTTACATAGAAATAAAGATATGATCCTTATCTAGGTAGGCGTGGAAGAAAGTTTAAGTGTAAAGTATTACACTGATGCTTCATTCACAACATATCGAGATGATTCTAAGTCACAATCAGGATATGTGTTCATTATCAATGGGGGTGAAGTGTCTTGGAAAAGCTCCAAGAAAAGTGTTGTAGCGCAATCCAATACAGAGTTAGAATACATCATTGCTTTAGAAGCTGCACAAAAAAAATACTTGGATGAAGAAATTCATTAGAGATCTAATCGTTGCTCCTACCATTTGGGATCCCCTAGAAATCTTTAATGACCATACACATTAACCAGAGGTTCAACTACATTCGACATGAAGTTGAATAGGGTGAAATCGGTATTCACAAAGGAAAGATAGATCAAAATTTGGCGGTCCCTTTCTTAAAGACCCTTCCTCAATCCAAGTTTGAAGTTCATGCTCGAGGGATCAGACTTTGTTATTCTAGTGATTGGGTTTGATCGTTATTTTAGTATTGCTTATTAGAACTACGTAAGACATCAACTAATTTGATGATTTTGATATATATGGAATATGTTCCTTCTCATTAATTACTTGTTTGAGTTCTAAATTAACATGTTTAATCCTTGAGTGAGTTTATTCACTATAAAATCCATAGTCGGTAATTATTGTGGGGAAAATAATGAAATAAGACTAATATGAATTAGAATGGTTGAAAAGGCGTTGTAATTAGTTTCGTAGGTACTTGTTAGAGAACAAGTATTCGATTGAACCATTAAAGATCACTTCATGGATTGTTGTCATGAATGATACTTGATAAAGGTAAATATATGTGTATCCTTAATACATGAGATGGATATATGGGAATTGAGTGTGGGGCGTGTTATTCTTTGATGTAGTTAAATGCTTTTCTTTAAACACACAATTATAAAAGTTATTTTCAGGTATGATGTAAACCATGCAAGAGGTGTATGTAGTTAAGATGGTATTTTTTTCCTCTTATTCATTGAGAGTTAGACATCTAAGGACCGATGTAAAGTTGAAAATTTAAATGAGATTTACTGTGATCTGTATCCTATGTTCAACATCATCTCTATAGCAAAGGGACAACTAATAAATTATCTTATACACCAATTGTAGCTTTGAGCTTCTACGGAGTTGGGTGTTGATAGAATAGTACAAAGTCATATATTATTGAGGGCAGTGAAATGTTGTTAGACATTCACCACTATCTATATCAATTTAATATGAGTCTTGCTCAAGTGGGAGATTTAAAGATCTTGTATACTCAAGAATCATATTAAAATGATATTTTTAAAAACATATGATTCTAAAAGGTCACACTAACAACAACTGGATACAATTGATTATTTATTAGAAGTTGATTTGAATATATATTCATAAACTCTTATAATTAAATGGAAAATATTTATTTCAAGGAAATAAATAATATTTGAATGGAAAGTAACATTATTTTCCATATGGTGTGAATTAACATGTCATGCACAACACTTTGGACTAGATAAATATTTTTGTCTTTTATCAAAAGGTTAAAGTTTATATTTTACAAAAACTAGTTTATAAAATTTAAAAAGAATGCTTCCTTTTATCTCTCTTAAAACCGTAGATTAAGAGAGAGATTGGAAGTACAGAGTTTTGATTTGTTTAATCAAAATAATGGCTAGATCTTAAGGGCATGGGGTACAATTTCCTTTTTATGACATAAGTGCTTAATTGGTTAAACACTTGTGTGTATAGTTTTAGCTTTAAGAGAGTGCATGAAAGGATTTCATTCTTCACTTTTACCTTAGCCAAAACCGTAAGATCTAATCTATGCTTCTCTTATTTTCTTTTCTAAAAGTTGTTAGAGATTTGGGTACTTGCATTTGCTTTCTTGGATCATAGTTGGTTTTGGTTCAAGATAAAATAGTTGTGACAGACATCATTTCAAGTTGGATTATTGTAGGTGTCTCAAAGGTTTATCCATTCTCCATCAACTTCATACTCCCCCCTTGAGGATCCAAAGACAACAAAGATTGTGATTTCTTTATCTCTTCTATGGTTGGTGTTATTCTTTCCATTTCTTGCAAGATGGTCCTTGGTAGGTGTAAATTGTTTATAATTGTTCAAAATATTCAAGTCTTCCGTTACTAAAATACTATGTTTTGGAAACTATTTTAGAACTAAAATCAAAAATTATTTTCTTTCTATGCGTATACAAATCCTCTTCATATTTTCTAAAATTTACGTCCCCTTTTCTTCCCAACTTTCTGTATATTTCTTTCTTTATCTTTTATGGCCGTCTTTTTGTCCCCATTCTTTCTAAATTTCTACTAACTCTTCTCTTTGGGACACATACTATATATAATGTCCATCTACTACGACGCATCAATTCTAACACATCTTTCTTTCATAATACCTTAGTATCATTTTTTTTATACATACTCTTGGCATATCTTTAACTAGAGATCAATTTCTTGCCATGTCACAAAATGACGTTTCTTTCTTTTTTCTCCAATAATCGGGACCCAAACCTTGAAGGTTACTCAACGTACTAATCTTGAACTATTTAGGCTCTTTATCTTCACATGTCTTCGGCCATGTACCATAATACTCCAACATGGTTTATCACAAAACCAACCCATACTCTCTACTTCTCATCTAAGTTCCACGGTTTAAGCATAGGAATGGCTATACCCAAACCTAATTCACTTAAAGTAAGGATCAAATACCAATTGTAATGACATGGATTTTCTATACATATAATCTAAGGTAATTATCATAGTTTTATCTATAATTTGGAATTTACTTAAATTAAAACCTTTACTTCCCAGGAATAATCATAGGTTTCAATAAAAATCTTACATACAAAATGAACGATAAGGAAAATTACATAAATAGGAACCTACTATCTAAATCTTTCATGTGCTCTTGTCTTCTCTTTTGGTACCATGGTTGCTACTCCCTGAACCTGCAAAACATAAATCTATGCAATATCAGACACAATTAATGTGTCTGGTGAGTTATTCTTCTATCCTTTCTTATCTATCTTTCATTCTCTTTTTTATACTCTATTATACAACTCTTTCTCTAATACCAAACACTGATATTCTTTTCTATTCTTTCATATGTCTCTTCTAATCTTCTCTAATCTTTCTTTCTCCTCTTTCTTATCTCATCTATCTCTTTCTATGTCATCTCCTATGTTTCTTATACTCTTTTCCTAGCCTCTTCTCTGGCTCTTTACATACTCTATCTCTGTCTCTAACTCATTATCTTCTCTACTCTATCAATTTCCTTCTCTTTGTCCCCTCTATTCTCATCTCTAATGCCTCATCCTTCTTTTCCATCTAGAACCATCGGTCACATCTCATCCTCTACAGTAAGCGAACAACTTCCCACTACATTACCAGTCATGCTCACCTGATCTTACTCCTCTCTCTTATGATCCCTCGTGGATCCTTTTTCTTTCTTCTTCTTTTGAATTCCTCATAGATTTCTTACTCTTAATCTGTGACATCCCCATTTTAATGGCCAAAAAAGATTTGAAAATCAGAGTATACTTTTAAAGAAAAGTGTTGCGGAAGTTGTTCCCAGAAAAACACAATAAATATGTTATCAAATCATTTCGAAGAAATGTATTTTATTCATTTTAAAACTTTGGGATGTCATCATCAATACGGAAACATAAGCATGAACAGAACTTACATTCATTTACACTAGTGATCTACATCTCTTTAATCTCTCGGTGTAGTGTAGCTTTATATCGACACCTGTGATAGAAATAAACTGAGTGGGTCAGGTTGGGAAACTTGGTGAGTACATAGGGATTGCAACTCACAATAATATAATTATTATGTTTAATCATCAAAAAATTAACTCAATTTCCCATCCCCATTATCTCCTTTATTTCTTAAAGATCTACCCTAAGAATCATCTATCATTCACTCATTTATTCCTAAGAATTGTCCTAAGGAATAAGCACGGAGTCCATTGCTGCCAATGACACGGCTCTCCAGGTTATCTATTAGGCACAGTTGCCAATATTATCATTTAGGCGCAGCTGCCGACATTATCCTTTAGGCGCAGCTTCTAGGATTATGATGTTCTCTATTAGGTGAAGCTGCCGACATTATCCTTTAAGCGCAGTTGCAAGGATGTTTAGATTACATCGTAGTTCAAAAACATCTACAGGTTTTGGCGCAGCTGCCATTGCTCATCTATAGGGTACTAAGTCCATAGCTACCAACGTTCATCTATATCATCTTTCATCCCTCATCATTCATCTACCCATGTTTTACCCAACATATTCGTAGATATAAAATACATATACAGTTTAAATCATTTAAAACATGTATAAAACGTTCATCCAGCATAAATATCATAAATACAAGTAATATGCACACATAGCACGTAATTTATATTAAATACTTCATATCTATGTGTAAGATGAAAGTAACTATGCACTCACTTGTCAAAGTGATGATTCCAACTTGGACAGCACCTTGCTTCTTAACAATATAATTTCCTTTGACGAAACCTAGTATTATTACCACTAGATTTTAGTCTAATATTCATTGCGACTAATTATTAATGTAGATTCATCATTAACTCAGAGTCTACTTCATGATCTATCAAGCAAGGAACAACCAGGTAGGATCAAATCGTAGGTAGGGTCCTTTTGGTATACGAAGTATACTATTTGGAAATACCACTTTAAACACCTTTGAATCACTGATAAATCTTGTTTATAGGTTTATAATAACGATAATGAACTTAAACATAAGTTATACTTAAAGTAGGGTAAGCATAACTCACTTACTAGGTGGTTTGGTTAGGAACCAAGCTCTGTGGGGGCAGAACTTCCGAGCCGAAAGCTCTTCTTCTTAGAGCCTTTTGGCGCTCCGGGACTCGCCTCTAGCTTTTAGGAAGTACTAGGGAATGGAGGAGAGGTTTTGGGGGTAATGGGAGAGAAAGAATGGTTTTGGTGTGAGTTTTGGAGGTGATCTACTCCTCTATTTATAGGTTGTATGGGGCTCATCCACGTAGTGGCACTTAAATCCACGTCGTGGACTTGCGTGGGCACCATGGCTTCGCCTGGTGCTGACATGTGGCGCCGGACGCAAATAAAACAACCAATCTTAAAAATTTTATAACTTTCGCATACGACCTCTATTTTCGATGTTATTTATATCCACGCGTAGGTATTGACAAGATCTACAACTTTTCTTTTGACTCCATCAGCTAATTGTCGACCGATTTTAAATTTAACAGTATGAGAAGATTACATTGTTTAATGACCATGTAAAATTCATAACTTCTACACACGGACTCCGTTTTCAACTGTCTTTTTATCATTGAGTTCTTATTAATGAGATCTTCAATTCTCATTTAGGTTGTGTTGGCTAAAAATCGCTCGATATGAAATCCGAAATTCGGGCTGTATACTGTTATGCGAAATCTTAGAAAAATCATAACTTTCTCATAGATTTTGGTTTTCTTTTTATGAATGCTCTCGGTTTAATGTATAATACAAATTTCATTTCGATATCTAAGGCTAAAAAATAGTTAGTCAAAAATTCACTTTTTACAATTCCTAGTGTCGTGCCGGTTTTGCCGTAAATCGACAGGTCATAACTTCTTCGTTATAACTCGGATTTCAGTGTTCTTTATATGTACGGAACCCTTGTGACATATACTATAACTTAGTTAAGATTATTCCTTCTAAATAATATTCCATCAAAAAGTCATTTTTGATGCTAATTGTCTCTAAATTGACTAGCCCGAATCTGCGGGCGTTACAATTATCTCCCCCTTAGGATGATGTCACACCCCTAAACCTGAATGGAGGAAACGTTCGGGGGCGGAGGACATCATGCACAGTATCATAACAATTGAATATTAATGAAACATAGGAACCCAAACATTCATACATTAATATCAATTTTACATTGTTTACAACACCTGTTCTGTTCAAAATTTAAAAACGGATAACAAAAGTAGCAAAAAGACATAATGCGGCGACGCCGGGCCTCGAACGTGGTGAGTACCTGTCTACTAGATCCCTGAGAATACAAGTCGTTTTGAAAAGCGTCAACTAAAAAGTTGGTGAGTTCATAAACATTTTTGTAAGAAAGCTTTGTAATATCTTCGTTCATAGTAAGTTGTAAAACTCCAGAAAATCCAATATTTTCTTATAAAAAGTAAATTCTGAGTCTCGTTCCAAAATCGTGGATAATTGCATGCATGTTCTTTGGTTTCCCTTTGCTTGTTATCGAAAAGAAAGTGTTCCCAGAAAATCCTATATATTCTGTATATAAAAGATGTTGTGGTCTTAAAACCCTAAGACCGAAGTTGTGAAATCAGTTTACAAAATATACGAAACATAGTTCTAGATTTTTCGTAAAACTAGTAGAGTGAGTACTCTTTGTAAAATCGTGTATAGTTGCGTGCATGTTCTTTGGTTTTCCTTTGTTTGTTTCTGACAAGAAAGTGTTCCCAGAAAATCCTATATTTTCTGTATATAAAAGATGTTGTGGTCTTAAAACCCTAAGACCGAAGTTGTGAAATCAATTTACAAATTATACGAAACATAGTTTTGTATTTTATAAAACTAAGGAAGTGTATTGTCACACCCCGCTAAAGCGGAAACACGAGGCGTGGCAGTATAAAGGGTTTCATAGCAAAAGTTAAAAGACAACACCAACCATAGTATTAAAAATCATTACAAATTTACGATGGGTTTGAACAACTTTTAAAAGAAATTACAATGTAAATTGAAATACAACACATGCGAATGCTCCTAAAAGTGAAGTGTCCCTAAGTGCCACTTACTCGATGATTCCTGAAAAAGCATGTAAAACGAGCGTCAACTATAAAAATAGTTGGTGAGTACTCACAGATAAACAAAATAATATTGGTTTCATGAATTGAAATCAAAGTTTTGATAAAAGTTTCCAATAATAAAAATATATTGTTAAAATGAGTAAATAAGTTTGTAAAAAAAAAACAAAGTTCTTTGTCATCATGAGAGATAAAGTATGTTGCCCAAATAAGATGCAACATTCATATCCTCATGGAAGATAAAGTTCGTTACTCAAACGAGTAAACAAGTTTCATTGCTAAAATGAGCAATCAATTTCGTTGCTACAAGGAGCAAACAATTTCATTGCTAAAACATGTATATAAGTTTTCAGTAATAAAAGTTCGTTGTTGTAATGAGAAATAAAGTTGATTGCTATAATTGATAAACGAGTTTATTGCTATAATAAATAACAAGTTTGTATGTGTATGAGCAAAAAATGAGTTCTCAACCAAGCCTATGACTGAAGCCCTATCAAGATCTATGCTTATCGTTCCATAGATTATATGGTATCATGCACTCCAGTAATCGGGCGAGTGAGGAGTTGTCAATTCCTAATAGCGCTATCCACAATGACCATTGGCTCAAAGAGTTAATGGTTAGAGAAAAGTGTAAGGGAAGGGCCTTAAGACGATAAGTTCTCATGTTCCGTGTTGCATAGACATACATAGAGAGATATAGCAATAAAATAACAATCATGTTTGATACAAATCAATTTAAATACAACGAACAAATAATAGTTTTTCGGGACATGCTTTTCCACCCCAAAACATAAAAACTGAAAATAGGGGAGTGCGTGAATACTCACAATGCATTGAGATGATGCAAATGGTGCCTTGAACAACGCTCCACTCGTACCACTATCGTTTTCCTACAACGATGTTACACACTAATGAGTCTCTAATCGAAATCTAACACTAGTATACATACTACTACAATAGAATTATGCCAATATGTGTCAAAATTTAATATTGATTAGTTACAAACATTTTTCTGTGAAAATTAAATTTCAAAGAATCAATTGTTATATAAGAATTTAAGTGGAAAATTCTCATTATTGAAATGTTAATATTTAACATTTTAAGAGGTATTCCAATGATTAAATATTCAAAAACTAAATCAATTTAGTTCTAAACTTTCCCAAACTTTGCATTTCAGTTTTAATTGAAGTCAAAGACCTTAAGATAAATTATCTTGACTTTTTGATTTGTCTAATTATTTTTCACCATTTAATTCCTTGAATAATCATAAAATCATGGAAAAATAGTAAAAAGTTAATAAAAATTACCAAACTTCAGATTTTGGTTCTAACTACATTAAAATACTTCCAGATAAATTTTCATGGTTTATAGATATGTATAACCAATTTTCTTACATTTAATTCTCTAAATAGATAAAAATTCATGAAAAATAGCAATCAGTTAAGAAAATTCCCCAAACTTCTTATATTACTGCCATTACACATACTTAAGCTGGGAAAAATATAAAAATGGATTTATAAACTGTTTAACCTAATTTTATGATTTTTGTGCATTTATTCTAATAAAAATGAAGATAAATAGAAAACAGTTTCCAAAATTGTCCAAAAATTTGGTAACACTTTTATTACATATGTAGAAGCTGTGAAAAATATAAAAGATATTTTTCAATTAGTGTTGCTATTTTTCCTTGTTTAATCCTCTTAAATAATCATTAATTGAATAATAATTATTAAACAGTTAAAGTAAATTACAAAAAATTTTGTACACTTCAATTACAGAGTAGATAATCTGGGAAAAATACCAAATGTGGTTTTTATATAATGAAATCCGATTTTGTGGATTTAAGTGTATTTAATCTTAGAAAATAGGAGAAAAATAGTATACTAAATAGAAAAATCTTCAAAATTTTTATTTAGAGTGCTAATATATTTTATGGTCTTCTGGTAAATTTGCATGAATTTTGGATAAGCAGAACTATTTTTCCTTTTTTTAGTCCATTATATACACAAAAATCGGGGAAAAATAGGAATGCATTATGAAAAATTCTGAAAATATTTTTCTAAGTCTTAATGATAGGGTAAGAGCTGCGAAAATTATTAGATAGCCTTTTCAATTTGTCTAAGCAGTAACAAAAATCGATGAAGCTTAATGAGAAGTCTTTATTTAGCATAAGGGTCATCCACGAATTTACCTAGGATTTATAGACCTCAGAAAGTATTTTATATGAATTATTTCCCTAATTTATTGCATTAATTATAGTAATTCGAGAAAAATGAAATACTTTCTGAAAATTTGTAGAACATTGCATTTTGTTAGTGGGAATCTGGGAAAATCGGATTTGGTCAGAAAAGGAGTTTTAGATATTTATTTGGAAATAAATCCTTCATGAACATATTTGAAAGCTTTTAACAACAAACATTGATCATCAAGCATCTAAGCTTGAAGATCATCACATGCATGTTGTTTTGAAGACCATTCCCGAGTTTGAAATGTTCAAAAATTGTTTTTGAAAGAAAACTTAGAGTGCATGTGGTGATTTTCCACCAAAACTTGTAGAAACGTGCATTTTCATGTTCTTGACTTAGGTTTAGGTCCTTGGATTTCACCATTTACAACATGCATGTTGTTTTTGGGTGAAATCCTACCACCATCATCATCAAAACTGAAGTGAATGAACATGCACACATATTTTCTAAGAGAAAGGTGTAGAAGAAGAAGGAAATGCAAGAAAAATCTTGAAAACATGGAGGAAAATGAAAGGAAATCGTGTTCTACCTTAATGAACACCACTAGATGATGAAGATTTTGTGTTTGAGGTGTGTTCTTGGACTTGTTTTCAGGAAAATTTTGTGGTTCCTAGAGAGAGGAAGAGAGAATAGAGAGAAAACAAAGTGAGGGAGTGTGAGAGAGAAAGTGAAGTATGGAGAAATGGAGTGTGGAGGGGAATTGATTGAGTGTTTTGGGAAGAGGAGAGAGAGGAGAGAGAGAGGAATCCGACTTTTGAATGGAGAGAGGGTCTCCCTCTTTTAAATTTTATAAAATATAACTTTATTTTATAAAAATATCAAGTTTTTATAAAATATGTCCCTTATCCTAATTTTTCTTCACAAAACCTTGATTTTTGGCTTAGAAAATAAGGTTAAATACTAATGACTTAAATTTTATTTCTCCTTGGTTATATTTTACTAAATTGAGTTATTTTAAATTGATATTATATAGTCCATACCAAATTTTATGGATTTTTAGGTGTTAAAGTTTATAAATTTGAGTTTTTAGGGTTTTTAGGGTCTTGAGATTTAATAAATATTTGGATATCAAAATAAATTGAATTATCTGAGATTTCAAATTATAATAGAGTTTCAAACTCTTTTCTAGTTAAAAATAATGTTTGTAATTTATATTTATCGATTTATTGGCATTCTATGTAGTGGTTCCGAGATCCAAACCGAAATTGAGGAATCAAGTATACTAGTCATAGTTTTCAACTTTAACTTAAGTTCCTACGAGACTCGGACCTAATTTCTACTACTAGGTCAAGTGCATGATGTGTTTATATGATTAATGAAAAGGTGTTTGAGTCAAAGAGTGACCCGAATATGGATATTCACTATAGTTAAGTAGATGTGGAATTCACATATCAATGTGAGATCTAAGTACACTATCCATTGATTCTAATTGTTTCCAGTTTCTAGTAGGTTATAACTTAACTTCTAGTTACTAAGTCTAGTATGTGTAGTGCCTATATGTGCAACTAAGTTTAGTCAAATCTAGAACCGACTCGAATTTTGACGGTTGTCACATGTATATTCCTCGTAATTACAATGTTAATAGATCTCTACTCTATGTGAGTCGTTACAACCATACTAATATGACGAGAATTCCTGCCCTGACGTTCTTCAGGCGTCAACTACAGTTTATATATTTGTCTCCTTTGACTGGCCGGTCTAGCTATAGCGAACAACACAGGTGTGGGGTGTCAACCCCGTATAGATCTATACACAATTACCCCGCTCTCCCTCCAAGAGACTCTGGTTATAACTTACAGAACTTACAATGTACGCTAGGTAGGTACGGCGAAGGAAAAAAAAATCTCAAAAGAGCCTTAACGGAATTTACGCGAGTTTTGAATCCCATTATGGAATAATGCGAATAATGTTTTCTTGTGTAAAGTTGTGACTGCAGCTTTATGACATGCGTTTTACAGCTTTATGACATACAGCTTATCACTTGTATTTCTGAAAGTTTTATGATGGACAGTTTATGACACGCAAATATTTCCGTCATAAAAACTCTGTTTTGTATATCGACTTGATAAAATTATTTATATTGATAACTATAAATAATCACTAATAGTTTGTCAACTTGCAATAGGTTATGAATATGACATAATGTTCTAATTTTAAAACCCTTGAAATGGTGTCAACATAACATGATTGTTTTACTAGGAACATTTATTTTTAGAAAAATAACCAAGTTTTGTAGGGTGTTTTGACATACCCAACATTTTGTTGAGATCTTTGTAAACAGAATATTCTATTTTTGTTGTGACTAAAATATTGTCACTAGTTCCACCAAAATCTCATATAAATCCATAAAATCAATTATGTTTCAATGTTTGCACAAGCTTTAGTGGTAAAAGTATTTTTAACCACAAATTTACCATTTTGAGTGTAACTCAACATATTTTTACCTAGTAATTTTATTTTATGTTTAACATAATACCATAATATGTAAAACTCCACAAACATAACTTAGTTCTAACATCATGAGATTTGTAAAATCTCAAGTTTATGGAGTATTAACATGAAATAATAAAATTTCAACACACATAAACACCTAAACATAAAAATGCATGAAAATATCCAAGGATTTAAACAAGATTTGACTTGTATTCCCCCCCCCCCCCCCAAAAAAAAAGAATGAAAACTTGAAAAGAGTGGGGTATGAAGCTCACCTTGGGTAGTTGGAGGGTGTGGTTGAAGTGATGAGAGGAGAGTTTTGATCCTAAACACTTGATGGACTTGTGCAGATTATGATCCCGTGGATTTAGGGAAGAGCCTTTGATAAATTTGTGTTCTAAGAGTTTGAAGATTGAGTTCTCAGTGAGTAACTTGAGATTTCTCAATAAATGAAAATGAGGAAATGTGTTATGGAAAAAGTGGTTTACGCTCTTAAAGAAGAGGGTGAAAGTTGACAAGATGTTTGCTTGGGTTACTAGGGGATTTGGCTTAGTTATTTGATGTTCAACACATGTTTAACCGGGATTGCCTTGGAAATGGTTGAAATGTCTCACCCTAAAGTCAATTGTTTTTGTCTTATTGTGACAACCTGAAATTTATTCCGTCACTGTAACCCGTTTCTGTCAGTAAAACTCGTCTTTATCGAATTGTTCCGTTAACATTTTGAATTAGATTATTTAAATTGATACTTTTATTATGACTTCATGAGTGTCCAAACGCATTAGAAACACGTGAAACACCCTCGATATTCTTTTAAAAGTTTTCTAATTCACGACCACGTCGAGTTACGACAACTTAATCGGGTACGAACATAAGCTTCGTTTAACGTCGGTATCGGGTAGATTTCCACCGGGCCACAAACTCAAACCCTATATAAGGGTGAGTGGACTTCATTTGAAGCCTTTTCCCACTCTTAACACTCTCTCTCTCTCTCTCTCTAATCTCTCTCTACAAGCCAATTTTGATCCAAAATCACCTCTTTCAAGCTCCAAACTTGTAAGTAATCTATCCTAGCTTGTTGTTTAGCTTGTTTAGCATGCAAATTCGTGTTTAAATCATCCAAAACCCTCAAAGTTATGTGTTTACGGCCATAGAACAGCCCCAAACCGTAAACACCCATAAATGGGGTTTTGAAGCCCCAAAACCCTTCCAAATCACTCCTAGTGCTTAGCTATGACTTAGGGGCTTGCATGAATGGACTTAGAACACCAAAATCTTACCAACTGGGGAGTAAACATGAGTTTACGACCCAAGAGCATGCTTGGACCGTAAACACCCCTTCATAGGTCGTAAACACCTTTTTAAGGTGTTAAATTGCCCTTAAACACCTCCTATGGCTACCAAAATCTTACCAACTGGGGAGTAAACATGAGTTTACGGCCCAAGAGCATGCTTGGACCGTAAACACCCCTTCATAGGTCGTAAACACCTTTTTAAGGTGTTAAATTGCCCTTAAACACCTCCTATGGCTTGGAATAATGTCTAGAATCAACCACCATCGAAGTAGGAACCTTAAACATCAAATAAACCATGACCTTAAGAGATTACGGCCGTAAACCCCCCAAGGAATGGTCCCTTGGCCGTAAACTCCTCTAAGGAGGTCAAATGGTGCCCTAACTTCCCCTTATGGCTTGGATTAATGCATAGGACCTTGTATTCTCTCATTTGAGACCCCAAATCATGCAAGAAAAGTAAGATTTTACGGTCGTAAGCTCTATGATTACGGCCGTGAACTCCTCAAAGTGATCAAATTGAAGCCTTAGTCACTTCCTCTGCCCTAGAATTGAACCTAGCCTAATTCCACAAGTGTTGTAAGACCTTTAAACATCCAAGAACACACCACCCATGAGTTTACGGCCGTAAACTCATGGGGATATGGTCATTGGGCCGTAATCTCCTCTAAGAGTTTACTCTTGAAGAGTAAACTCCATAACTAGGCCATACACCCCCTTAGATGCAACCCGGATCATTCCTAACACTTGAGACAAAGTGTTTTCGCGCCTCAGAGTGTATTATCTTACTTAATTAGTAGTTCAAAGTCTAATTAGATACAATTATGTATCTCCTTATGTTTCATAGGAACCTCGCGCGTGTTCAAGCCCTAAACTGATACTAGCATTCTACCCGTCACATTCTCGTCTGGTGAGTTCATACCCCTACACCATTTTCCGTGTTTTTCATGTTTTCAGGGGGGGATACAAGCAAAAGTACAAGGAAACTTGTACTCAAAACTTATTATTTCATATGTTATAAATACATGTTCAATATGCTTTTAACACTGAAATCCGTATCAACCAACTTTTTAACTTGCAGAGTTAGTTTTCAAACTAATTGCGAAACTCATTATAAAATGTTATATTTTATATTTCATAAAGGATTTCATGTCATTCATAAAACATGATTTTTCCGCATTATTACTTGTAAATTCGTTATTCTTAAGATTAGAGACACGTCCTCTGAAACACTCCACAGAGATACGCGAGTGGAGGACCGCCCCTGTAACCAGAATCTCTTAGAAGGAGAGTGTGACTTGAGTGTATAGATCTATACGGGGCTGACTACCCCGCACCTTGCTGCTAGCTACAGTGGGACCGGCAGGTCTACGGGTGACAAAAGTCATAAAATGATAATGGACTTCTTATTGCCATATCTAGTCTATCGTATGGTTATGGAACTCGCAAACTTAGATAATGGAGATTTACTTTTTAAGTAATAAAGATCTTAGTAAATTAATACCCTTACGAAATTAGTTTACAACCTACTTATTAGTTTTATATACGAGTTAAAACTAATGTACTTTTCAAGGATAATCAGGCTTTCAGGATACTTCACTTAAACGCTACAAGTATGGTAGATACTTGTACACTTTATTCCGAATCGATAACCAACCACCAACTTTTAAGGAAAATAAGGGTTTTTCCTGGGATAACTTAACTTTTCATAAACAGACTGCTTAACAGATGGATAACTAAACTTCTTTTATAAGAAAATATGGGATTTTCTTGGATAACAACTTTTTCATAAAACCAAAGGAAAACTGATTCTTTCACCAGAAACAAATCGTTTAGGAACTCACCAGCTTTATGCTGATATATTTTAAAACTGCTTGTATTCTCAGGATCCCGTTAGACAGGTATCACGCGTTCTTTTGGAGAAGACGGAGCGTATAAAAGTCTCGTCTTTACTTTTGTTCGTACTGATGTATATATAAAACATGTATTACTTTGTTTTCAAACAAATGTAAATATTCCTATGTAATGTAATGGTTGTGTTTACTATGCTTGCTATGTACATTGGTTATGATACTTTACATGACGTCCTCCACCCCGGAATGTTTCCGCCATCGGTTTCGGGGTGTGACATATTGGTATCAGAGCCCTTGTTTATAGTGAACTAAGTATACCGAACCTTACATGGTATATAACTATAAACACTAAGGGGCCGAAGTGCTCTGAACTAAAAGTATACTTTAAAAATATAAGTATTTTTACTCCAAGTATACAAGGATACCTAAACGCCAGAAACCGTTACCCTGAGTAGAACAAAACATAAGTAATTGGGTGTTGTGCACTGTGGTTAAACCTGGGCAGTTATGTAGTCGTGTCTAGGGTCAATATAGCCTTATCAACTATATTCATTCGAGACACGGCCAACATGTGCTTGGGAGTGACTGTGGTGTGCAGCAGTCCTAAAACTTACCAAATATCCAAACAATGAGTCATCGTCGCAGTAAACCATAAAATACTATAGGAGTATTTTAGCCAAAGCCAAATATGTTGTAGAAATTCATCCCAAGTGTTGCTACTCATTCCTTCCTTAGCGATAGTTTACTTGCTTCGGTAACTCTTTCCTGTTTTATCGCTTAGTAGAACACTTTACCTGCCATAATGAGATATCTCTTGTTCCATATCTCTTGATTCAATTCTGAAGACTTACCACCCCTTCCTTCCTGATCATTTTAGATCTAGATGGCTCCAAAGAAAAGACCCAGCTCAAAGAACAACAATACTCCGCCACCACCTCCTCCTCAATTTGATCCTGTCATGTTTCAAGCAGCTGTTACTGCTGTTGTGGCTGCCGCGATGTCACAAATGAATACTGGCGGATCCGGTGGACAAGGAGGTGGCATGCATCCCCAAATCTAGGAGGGTGGTCAGGAACGCCAGAAAGAATGCTCTTATAAGGATTTCATGAACGCAAAACCCACATCTTTCGACGGAAAAGGAGGTGTTATTGCCCTGACTCAATGGTTCGAAAAGATTGAGTCCATTTTCAAAATCTGTGCCTGTTCGGAGGCCAACAAAGTGAAATTCGCCGCTTGCACTTTCGTCAACAAAGCATTAACCTGGTGGAACGGCCGGGTCAAGTCGTTAACCCTACCGGTGGCAAATGCTATGGGTTGGGAAAGTTTAAAGGAACTTATGATAGCCCAGTACTGCCCACGGGGCGAGATGCAGAAACTTGAACACGAACTCTGGACCCTAAGGATGAAGGGTTCCGACATTGCTTCCTACACTTCTAGGTTTGAAGACCTAGCACTCCTTTGTCCGGGAATGATCTCCCCAGAAAGCAAAAAGATTGAACGATTCATTTGGGGGCTGACCCAGCCAACCAAGGGAAATGTTTTGGCTGCGAAGCCAGACACCTTCGACAGCGCTAAATGCTTGGCGCAAACTCTGATTCATCATAGTGACGATCTCGAGGAAGTGGCCACCGCTCCTGAACCGGCAAAAAGGAGTGGTGAGAAGAGAAAATTCTGGAAACAGAAGAAGGGTCAGTCTTCGCAGGAGCCCTCGAAGAAGCAGCAAACTATGGCAGTCCACGCTGCTACTACCCCTGTTGCTACTCCTGCCACTCAAGTACCTACCAGTAGATATGCTGGTACCCTTCCTCGGTGCGACAAGTGTAACTTCCACCATAACCCTGGTCCATGCCGTGAACTGACATGCTCCAACTGTGGTAAAAAGGGGCATATGATTCGATTCTGCAAGGCACCAACTCAACCAACCAATCAAGCTTCCGGAGCGGGTGTCGATCAGGCCTGCTACAAGTGTGGTGAAGTTGGTCATTACAAGCGAAACTGCCCCAAAGAAACAACAACCAACAACACCAGGAGAGTTCTAACGATGGGGAAAGAGGAGGCAGTCGCCGATCCCACCGTGGTCATGGGTACGTTCCTTCTCGACAACTCTTATGCATGCATCCTTTTCGATTCTGGTGTGGAACGAAGTTTTGTTAGCCATTCATTCAAACATCTTCCTAAACATAATCCTCAACCATTAACTGAAACGTTTACCGTCGAAATGGCTAACGGCGAGAAAGAGAATGCTAACGATATATTCATAGGCTGCACCCTTACCCTAAACGATCATTCTTTTCCCATCGACCTTATGCCAGTTTCCATAAAGAGCTTTGATGTTATCATTGGCATGGATTGGTTGAGCCCCAATCATGCTGATATCCTTTGTTACGAAAAAGCTATCCGCCTTAATCTCCCTTCTGGTCAAATCCTCATGATCTACGGCGATAAACTTAGTTCTAATCTTCGCATCATTTCATGCATCAAAGCCCAAAAGCTCCTGCGAAAGGAGTGCCATGCATTCCTAGCCCATGTGATAAACGAGAAACAGGAAGTTAAAGACCTCGAGAGCATCCCCGAAGTCTGCCACTTTCCTGATGTTTTCCCCGAAGAGCTCCCGGGAATTCCTCCCCAACGCCAAGTCGAGTTTCACATCGACCTAATTCCTGGAGCTACCCCCGTAGCCAAGTCTCCGTACCGATTAGCGCCAGCAGAAATGCAGGAGTTATCCAGTCAGCTTCATGAGCTACTTAGTAAAGGGTTCATCAGACCGAGTTCCTCACCCTGGGGAGCCCCGATCTTGTTTGTGAAGAAGAAAGATGGATCCTTTCGGATGTGTATAGACTACCGTGAATTGAACAAGCTAACCATCAAAAACCGTTATCCTCTTCCTCGAATAGACGACCTTTTCGATCAACTTCAGGGAGCCTGCTACTTCTCAAAAATAGACGTTAGATCAGGGTACCATCAGCTTCGAGTTCATGAGAGTGATGTTTCCAAGACATCATTCCGAACTCGATATGGTCACTACGAGTTCGTAGTGATGCCCTTCGGTCTAACCAACGCACCGGCAGTGTTCATGGATCTGATGAACCGGGTGTGTCGCCCCTTTCTGGACAAGTTCGTTATCGTGTTCATCGACGACATACTTGTCTATTCCAGAAGCGAAGAAGATCACAAACAACACTTGAGGTTAGTGTTGGAAACTCTTAGATCGGAGAAGCTGTACGCGAAATTCTCCAAGTGCGAATTCTGGATTCGGAAGGTAACTTTCCTTGGTCACGTGGTAAGTGAGGAGGGTATACACGTGGACCCGTCCAAAATCAAGGAGATAGAGCATTGGTCGGCACCGAAGACACCCACAGAAATCCGTCAATTCTTGGGTCTCGCCGGCTATTATCGTAGATTCATTCAGAATTTTTCCAGAATCGCCAAACCCCTAACCACTCTAACACAGAAAGGTGTACCCTTTTGTTGGAGTGAAAAGCAAGACACTGCATTCCAAACGTTGAAGCGAGCCTTGTGCAGCGCACCTATCTTGTCTCTGCCCGAAGGGACCGAAGACTTCGTTGTTTACTGTGATGCGTCCAATCAAGGCTTAGGCTGTGTGCTTATGAAGCGGGGAAAAGTTATTGCTTATGCCTCAAGACAGCTAAAAGCACACGAAGTCAACTACACGACTCACGACCTGGAGTTAGGAGCAGTGGTCTTCGCACTGAAGATTTGGAGACATTATCTCTACGTAACCAAGTGCACGATCTTCACCGACCATAAAAGCCTGCAACATATCTTCGATCAGAAAGACTTAAACATGAGACAACGGCGATGGGTAGAGTTACTCAGTGACTATGAGTGCGAAATCCGCTACCATCCCGGCAAGGCCAATGTGGTGGCAGATGCCCTTAGTCGAAAGGAGAGTTCAAGCCGAAAAGTGAAGACACTGACAATGACCATCCATTCCCACTTATCTGTGCTAATCCGAGAAGCTCAGTTAGAAGCCCTAAAACCGGAGAACGCGGCGAATGAAGCTCTGAGGGGAATGGATAAGAAACTTGAGATCATAGGTGACAGAGTCTATTACTTTACGAACCGGATCTGGATCCCGAAATTCCGTGGGTACCGAGAGGTTGTAATGAACGAAGCTCACAAGACCAGATACTCCATTCACCCAGGTTCGGACAAGATGTACCTCGATCTCAAGAAACTATACTGGTGGCCGAACATGAAAGCCGAAATCGCTACCTTCGAGTATCAGAAGCCCTCGGGTCTGCTCCAGCAGCCCGAGATACCTGAGTGGAAATGGGAGATGATTACTATGGATTTCATCACCAAGTTACCCAAATCTCCGAGTGGGTACGATACCATTTGGGTAGTTGTCGACCGATTGACAAAATCCGCTCACTTCCTTCCGATTAAAGAATCGTTCAAGATGGAAAGACTCACGCGAATCTACATCCAAGAGATAGTCCGACTGCACGGTGTACCTGTGTCCATTATCTCCGATCGAGATAGCAGGTTTACCTCAAGGTTTTGGCAGTCCCTTCAGAAAGCTCTTGGAACTAAGCTGGATATGAGTACAACTTATCATCCTCAGACAGACGGGCAGAGTGAGAGAACTATCCAGACCCTGGAAGACATGCTGAGAGCATGTGTCATCGATTTTGGAAAGTCGTGGGACACTCATTTACCCTTGATCGAGTTCTCGTATAACAACAGCTACCACACCAGTATCAAGGCTGCCCCGTTTGAAGCCCTCTGTGCTGGGCCGAGGTAGGGGACACGCAGCTAGCCAAGAGTCGAGTCCCCGACAGTGCTCTCACTGGTCCTGAAATCATCCGTGAAACCACCGAGAAGATCATCCAAATCCGAGAACGATTGAAAGCTTCACGAGACAGACAAAAGAGTTACGCCGATAAACGACGGAAACCTCTGGAATTCCAGGTTGGAGATCGTGTCCTGTTCAAGGTCTCGCCCTGGAAAGGTATGATACGCTTTGGAAAGTGCGGAAAACTTAACCCGAGGTACATAGGACCTTTCGAGATCCTCGCTAGGATCGGTCCCGTAGCCTACAAACTCCGATTACCGCATGAACTTAGTAATATCCACCCTGTCTTCCACGTCTCAAATCTTAAAAAGTGTCTTTCCGATGAGACCCTTGTGATCCCTCTTGATGAGATCGAGATCAACGAAAACCTGAACTTCATGGAAGAACCAATCGAAATCATGGATCGAGAAATCAAACGTACGAAACAAAGCCGCATCCCGATAGTGAAGGTTCGCTGGAATGCCAAGCGGGGACCCGAATTCACTTGGGAGCGCGAAGACTCGATGAAATAGAAATATCCACATCTCTTTCCAAATCCATGATTTGTATCTTAATTCTAAATTTCGGGACGAAATTCCCTCTAACGGGGGGATAATGTGACAACCTGAAATTTATTCCGTCACTGTAACCCGTTTCTGTCAGTAAAACTCGTCTTTATCGAATTGTTCCGTTAACATTTTGAATTAGATTATTTAAATTGATACTTTTATTATGACTTCATGAGTGTCTAAACGCATTAGAAACACGTGAAACACCCTCGATATTCTTTTAAAAGTTTTCTAATTCACGACCACGTCGAGTTACGACAACTTAATCGAGTACGAACATAAGCTCCGTTTAACGTCGGTATCGGGTAGATTTCCACCGGGCCACAAACTCAAACCCTATATAAGGGTGAGTGGACTTCATTTGAAGCCTTTTCCCAGTCTTAACACACTCTCTCTCTAATCTCTCTCTACAAGCCAATTTTGATCCAAAATCACCTCTTTCAAGCTCCAAACTTGTAAGTAATCTATCCTAGCTTGTTGTTTAGCTTGTTTAGCATGCAAATTCGTGTTTAAATCATCCAAAACCCTCAAAGTTATGTGTTTACGGCCATAGAACAGCCCCAAACCGTAAACACCCACAAATGGGGTTTTGAAGCCCCAAAACCCTTCCAAATCACTCCTAGTGCTTAGCTATGACTTAGGGGCTTGCATGAATGGACTTAGAACACCAAAATCTTACCAATTGGGGAGTAAACATGAGTTTACGGCCCAAGAGCATGCTTGGACCGTAAACACCCCTTCATAGGCCATAAACACCTTTTTAAGGTGTTAAATTGCCCTTAAACACCTCATATGGCTTGGAATAATGTCTAGAATCAACCACCATCGAAGTAGGAACCTTAAACATCAAATAAACCATGACCTTAAGAGATTACGGCCGTAAACCCCCCACGGAATGGTCCCTTGGCCGTAAACTCCTCTAAGGAGGTCAAATGGTGCCTTAACTTCCCCTTATGGCTTGGATTAATGCATAGGACCTTTTATTCTCTCATTTGAGACCCCAAATCATGCAAGAAAAGTAAGAGTTTACGGCCGTAAACTCTATGATTACGGCCGTGAACTCCTCAAAGTGATCAAATTGAAGCCTTAGTCACTTCCTATGCCCTAGAACTGAACCTAGCCTAATTCCACAAGTGTTGTAAGACCTTTAAACATCCAAGAACACACCACCCATGAGTTTACGGCCGTAAACTCATGGGGATATGGTCATTGGGCCGTAATCTCCTCTAAGAGTTTACTCTTGAAGAGTAAACTCCATAACTAGGCCATACACCCCCTTAGATGCAACCCGGATCATTCCTAACACTTGAGACAAAGTGTTTTCGCGCCTCGGAGTGTATTATCTTACTTAATTAGTAGTTCAAAGTCTAATTAGATACAATTATGTATCTCCTTATGTTTCATAGGAACCTCGCGCGTGTTCAAGCCCTAAACTGATACTAGCATTCTACCCGTCACATTCTCGTCTGGTGAGTTCATACCCCTACACCATTTTCCGTGTTTTTCATGTTTTCAGGGGGGATACAAGCAAAAGTACAAGGAAACTTGTACTCAAAACTTATTATTTCGTATGTTATAAATACATGTTCAGTATGCTTTTAACACTGAAATCCGTATCAACCAACTGTTTAACTTGCAGAGTTAGTTTTCAAACTAATTGCGAAACTCATTATAAAATGTTATATTTTATATTTCATAAAGGATTTCATGTCATTCATAAAACAGGATTTTTCCGCATTATTACTTGTAAATTCGTTATTCTTAAGATTGGAGACACGTCCTCTGAAACACTCCACAGAGATACGCGAGTGGAGGACCGCCCCTGTAACCAGAATCTCTTAGAAGGAGAGCGTGACTTGAGTGTATAGATCTATACGGGGCTGACTACCCCGCACCTTGCTGCTAGCTACAGTGGGACCGGCAGGTCTACGGGTGACAAAAGTCATAAAATGATAATGGACTTCTTATTGCAATATCTAGTCTATCGTATGGTTATGGAACTCGCAAACTTAGATAATGGAGATTTACTTTTTAAGTAATAAAGATCTTAGTAAATTAATACCCTTAGGAAATTAGTTTACAACCTACTTATTAGTTTTATATACGTGTTAAAACTAATGTACTTTTCAAGGATAATCAGGCTTTCAGGATACTTCACTTAAACGCTACAAGTATGGTAGATACTTGTACACTTTATTCCGAATCGATAACCAACCACCAAATTTTAAGGAAAATAAGGGTTTTTCCTGGGATAACTTAACTTTTCATAAACAGACTGCTTAACAGATGGATAACTAAACTTCTTTTATAAGAAAATATGGGATTTTCTTGGATAACAACTTTTTCATAAAACCAAAGGAAAACTGATTCTTTCACCAGAAACAAATCGTTTAGGAACTCACCAGCTTTATGCTGATATATTTTAAAACTGCTTGTATTCTCAGGATCCCGTTAGACAGGTATCACGCGTTCTTTTGGAGAAGACGGAGCATATAGAAGTCTCGTCTTTACTTTTGTTCGTACTGATGTATATATAAAACATGTATTACTTTGTTTTCAAACGAATGTAAATATTCCTATGTAATGTAATGGTTGTGTTTACTATGCTTGCTATGTACATTGGTTATGATACTTTACATGACGTCCTCCGCCCCGGAACGTTTCCGCCATCGGTTTCAGGGTGTGACACTTATCCTCAATTGTAATCCGTAAACGCCTTAAAATATCTAAACATGGTAGTAAACACAAGGTGTTTACGCCCTAGGAGGGTCCTACCCTTGAGTTTACGCCCCATGTGTGGTCCACCCAAGAGTTTACGCCCATGTACTTGCTTCTTATGGTGTTTACGCCCAAGATTTCTTCCACTTTATGTGTTTACGCTCCAAGATGCTTCCATTTGATTTGTTTACGCCTAAGGGGGTCCACTAAGGTAGTTTACGCCCTAGGATCCTTCCTAGGATGGTGTTCACGACCAATCATGGCCCAATGAAAAGGTTTATGGTCTTAGATGGTATCCTTAAGTGTGTTTATGTTTTGGATGATTTTTATAAATGTGTATATTATTCTAGTGTTTAGAAATTTCAAAATGGTGGCCTTAAAGTTCAAGGATGCAACATAACACAAGTTCTTATATCTATCTCATGTGATTTTTAATCAAATCCATTTGTCTAGTTTTTTCCTTGATAAACTTGTTTATTTTCAAGAGATTAGCTTGTATATGGCTTCCAAAGTGTACACTTTCATATACGTGCACTTGTGCTCTAGTGGTTTTCAAGGTTTTCATTGGCATAGGTTGCAATTTAGACCTTGCTTGATCCAAATATTTCGGGTTTTCACAGATGATTACGTCCCGAAATCATCAACAAAACAGAGCTTGTATAATGAATCCATACGTTATCTTTCATCCTAGGTAATAACCGTAACTTCTATGTTCCTTCGAATGAGTATTTAATTCTTGGACTTCTTGACTGGAGGCGGTGCTCGATCTTGCACTCGCTCTCTATCTCGTGTTGGACTTTTAATTGTAACCTTCGAGTTACAAAATAGATCCTTATTGGAGACTCCTACTTCTTCTTAAATTGACTTAGCTTAAGAGAAGTTCTTTACTTTGATTATAATGACAGACCGATGGGTCATGTTCTAATGACCTCTCATCGTATAATGCAACACTTAAACTCAGTTCTTTTAGAGTCAAATTCCATAATGGAATATACCTTCCTTCATGTTCTAATGTGACATAATCACATTCTAGAATTTAGAATTTCTAGCCACAAGCTTCTTACTTTAACAATGATCGTGATACTTCTATTGACCGCTTCGATTATCTTTCATTTCGATCTTCTGGCTTAAGTCAGATACTACATTGATCTTGGTTCTCTGAACCACGTATCATACTTATCTTAGTCGGACTCGATTTGGTATGACCACTATGGTTGGAATATCAATCGTCTTCATGGTCATTACCGAAATGATGGTAACCACACATTTGAACAAAACAGAATCAATTACTAGCTTCTTGGTAACCTTGTGACTTTCCCTGATCCAAGTGCGAGTCATGTGCTTCCGGCAGTATAGGCCTCTATTACCATTCACACCTACTCATACTCGTCCCAAGTATTGTCTCGCAGTCCCCAAGTTCTTATATCCTAAAATCACAAAACGATTTAACACATACGAATGTGTTCAAATAATCATAAAAAAATTCCCTAGACTCTACTAGGACTTCTTCCGTGCGTATCTTCAACAACAATTATGCTTCAACTCGGTTGGTGTGGAATTTTCATACGATAGGACAACTTTAGGAATTACAACAATTCTTCTATCTTCCCGCTAATCAAGTGTGTATATTCGGATGTACCGTACTTGTCTAGACGTACTGATATTTTATCAGACGTATTCTAAAGGCAAGATACCACTCGTACGATAATTTCTGATAGGTATCATACACTATCGTAAGACTTCTCATTTCCTCCATCAGACGATCCAACATCATTTGGATCATCGCTTGCACTCCTACCATCGTGATTGGCTCATGTGCAGCTGCTACTTCTGGTGCACGCTGAATCACAGGTCGTTGATTTCCATTAGCGTTTTCAAATCCGCTTTGGGTTCTTGCCATTTCGATCTATACACCAAATCAGACCTTTGGTGTGCAGTGACGAGAATTAAGATAAGAAAGTTTTATTTACGATAGATGTATACATCTCCTTATTACTCCAAAAAGTTACATGCTAGTTCTAATATCATAATTAAACGTTTAGAAATCTGAACACATAATATTTCCAGATCCGGTCGGCAATAGACCATAGATCAGATCATATAATGCATATCATAAATCATTTAGCACATAAAAGCATTTTAGGCATCTTCCCTAATTAAGCTAGTGCTTGCGTCAATTCAGGTGCACTACCTAAAATATATTAGACACACTCCTCACGATCATCGCTTAACATTTTAAGTTTAAGTCTAGAAATAAATCTTTATTACTAGTTTGCTTAAACTAATTCTTTGATACCAACTGTGACATCCCCATTTTCACGGCCAGAAAAGACCGATTTGTTTATGCTTTATTTGAAAATCAGAGTATACTTTTAAAGAAAGGTGTTGCGGAATTTGTTCCCAGAAAAACACGATAAATATGTTATCAAAGCATTTCCGAAGAAATGTATTTTATTCATCTTAAAACTTTGGGATGTCATCATCAATATAAAAACATAAACATAAACAAAACTTACATTCATTTACACTAGTGATCTACATCTCTTTAATATCTCGATGTAGTGTAGCTTTATATCGATACTTGTGATACAAATAAACTCAGTGGGTCAATATGGGACCTGGTGAGTACATAGGGGTTTCAACGCACAATAATATATTTATTATGTTTAATCATCAAACAATTAACTCAATTTCCCACCCCCATTATCTCCTTTATTTCTTAAAGATCTACCCTAAGAATCATCTATCATTCATTCATTTATTCCTAAGAATTGTCCTAAGGAATAGGCGTGGAGTCCATTGGTGTCAATGGCACGGCTGTCAAGGTTATTTATTAGGCACAACTGCCAATATTATCATTTAGGCGCAACTGCCAGGATTATGACATTATCTATTAGGTGCAACTGCCGACATTATCCTTTAGGCGCAGCTGCCAGGATTATGATGTTCTTTATTAGGCGCAGCTGCCGACATTATCCTTTAGGCGCAGCTGCCAGGATTATGATGTTCTCTATTAGGCGCAGCTGCCGACGTTGTCCTTTAGGTGCAGCTGCCAAGATTATGATGTTCTCTATTAGGTGCAACTGCCAATATTATCCTTTAAGTGCAACTGCTAGGATGTTTAGATTACATCGTAGTTCAAAAACATCTACAGGTTGTGGTGCAGCTGCCAATGCCCATCTGTAGGGGACTAATTCCATAGATACCAACGTTCATCTATATCATCTTTCATCCCTCATCATTCATCTACCCATGTTTTACCCAACATATTCGTAGATATAAAATACATATACAATTTAAATCATTTAAAACATGTATAAAACGTTCATCCAACATAAATATCATAAATACAAGTAATATGCACTCATAGCACGTATTTTATATTAAATACTTCATATCTATGTGTAAGATGAAAGTAACTATGCACTCACTTGTCAAAGTGATGATTCCAACTTGGACAGCACCTTGCTTCTTAACAATATAATTTCCTTCGATGAAACCTAGTATTATTACCACTAGATTTTAGTCTAATATTCATTGCGACTAATTATTAATGTAGATTCATCATTAACTCAGAGTCTACTTCATGATCTATAGAGTAAGGAACAACCAGGTAGGATCATATCGGAGGTATGGTCTGTTTGATATACAAAGTATACTGTTTGGAAATCCCACTTTAAACACCTCACTAAATCACAGCCTAAACATCATCCCTGTAAGTAGATCAATCAGTATAACGAATTTGAATCACTGATAAATCAGTATAACTAACTTACTAGGGGGTTTGGTTAGGAACCGAGATCTACGGGGGCGGAACTTCTAAGTCGAAGGTTATTCTTCTCGGATCCTTCTGGCGCTCCGGGGCTCGCCTCTAGCACTTAGGAAGTATTAGGGAATGGAAGAGAGGTTTTGTGGGTAATGGGAGAGAAAGAATAGTTTTGGTGTGAGTTTTGGAGGTGATCTACGCCTCTATTTATAGGCTGTCTGTGGCTGATCCACTTCGTGGCACTTAAATCCACGCCGTGGACTTGCGAAGGCTTCGTCTGGTGCTAACACGTGGCGCCGGACACAGATAAAACAGTCAATCTTAAAAAATTTCATAACTTTTGCATACGAGCTTCGTTTTCGACGTTCTTTATATCCACACGTAGGTATTGACAAGATATACAACTTTTATTTTGACTCTAATGACTAATTCTCGACCGAATTTAAATTTAACAGTATAAGAATATTACATTGTTTAATGATCGTGTAAAATTCATAACTTCTACACACGGACTCCTTTTTTGGCTGTATTTTTATCGTTGAGTTCCTATTAATGAAATATTCAATTTTCATTTAGGTTGTGTCGGATAAAAATCGCTCGATCTGAAATTCGAATTCCAGGCTGTATACTGATATGCGAAATCTTAGAAAAATCATAACTTCCTCATATGAAGTCAGATTTTGGCGTTCTTTTTATGCACACTCTTGATTTAAAGTATACTACAAATTTCATTTACATAGCTAAGGCTAAAAAGTAATTTATATAAAATTCACTTTTTACGATTCCCAGTGTCGTGCCGGTTTTGCCGTAAAACTTCGACGGGTCATAATTTCTTCGTTATAACTCGGATTTCAGTGTTATTTATATGTACGAAACCCTTGTGACATATACTATAACTTAGTTAAGATTATTAATTATAAATAATCTTCCATCAAAAAGTTATTTTTGATGCTTATTGTGTCTAAATTCACTAGCCCGAATCTTCAAGCGTTACATAATCGCTTGTAGATTACATATATGTTCTTATAAAGAACTCTTTTATATTGTTCCTTGTAAAGAAACTTTCTTTATCTTCTCTAACTATACTCAAGCTAGATTCTTTTAGGAACCATTTATATACATTACTAAAGGGAATCATCATTTATTTCCATGTAAGGACATATCTTATTCCTGAAGGAATCATACCCTTGTCCCTAAAGGAACCATATATACTCTCTTTCCTGTAGGAACCATACTATCATTTCCAAATGAATATTACTCTTGTCATTGTAGAAACCCTACTCTTGTTCCCATAGGAACCATATTCTTATTCCTAAAGGAATATGTATCTCTTGTCTCCGACGGAATTATACTCTTGTCCCTGATGGAACCTTCTATCTCTTGTCCATGAAGGAACCATACTATTTTCCACGAAGGAAACATCTACCTCTATATCTCTATTTTTGTTATATGACTATTTTCACACCCCCAAGCCGGAACGACGGAAACTTTCGGGGGCGGAGGACGTCATGTATAGTATCATAACAATGCACAATAGTAAAACAAGCAACAACATCCATTGCAGTAATATAATAGTTAGTACATGTGTGTTATAAGTATAGTTGTATGACACCAAAAATATATATATGAAAATAAAAGACGAGTCTTGAACATGCTCCATCTTCTCAAAAACCTGATCCAGTGTACATGTGTACTGGTTCCTGAGAATACAAGTTATTTTGAAAGAGAGTATCAACATTTAAGTTGGTGAGTTGATAAGTATTTAGTGTCAAAGGTTTTTATTTGTATCATGAAAATGTTTCTATTTGTTTAGTGAAATGTTTTCCCAGAAAATCCTATATTTTCTTCTAAAAATCAAAAGTAGTCTTCTACCCAAGACCCGACTGTTTTGTATGTTCGTTCTCCTGTAATAGTGTAACATGTATGTTAGTACTTGAAATAGTATAAAATGTATGTTTTCCATATTGGTAAACTGTCTTTACTAGAAAAATAGTATGCATTTCTCATATGAGCACATCACCATATGAATGTAATGGAAAATGAAGGTTTACAGTAGAATTGTATAAAATAAACTACTGATGCATTAATTGCCTTGTAACCAATTGGTTAATTAAGGTTAAATGTGATTAGGTTATAACCATACTTGATTGACTATTATAAAACACGATGTTCTTCAGGCGTCGAAAATGATATGACATTTGTCACCCGTAGACCTGCAACTCCCACTATGGCTAGCAGCAAGGTGTGGGATGGTCAATCCCGTATAGATCTATTCACAAACTTACGCTCTCCATCCAGGAGACTCTGGTTACAAAATGTGACATAGCAAGAATATTGTTATGCCATGAAATAGTATCTCACATTCTAGTTATCTTGTTCTTGTTATAGTATGTAAGTTCCTTTTTATTCTTGTAAATGAATAGTATACTTTGTAATGAATAGTAATAGTATATATGTATTGATTCATGTATTGTTTCTCTGTTCTAGAAAATAGTATTTGTTGATCCTCTAAACTATACCTATTATAGTTTACTAGTATATTTGTTTGAACTGTAAATGATTTGGAGAAAAGACTCAATTGCCTAACATATGCAATTGAGTTAAGTATGATCTTTAAAAATGGGGTTTAATATTCATGTATATATTTAGGATGCATAATTATGATTTAACCGAAAGTCGGACTAGTGATCCTACCCTAAGCCCACAACCAAACAAGGAACAAGAGTCAAGGTATTTAGCAATAGTCCTAAGTCCATTAAAGCATACTTATAAATAAATATATAAATGAATACGATTTTGATAATAAACAACAATCTAAAATAGTTTAAAAGAGTTTTTAAAATGATTTTAACAACTTATAAAAGCATAAGAAATCCTTTGTTTGATTTCACATATAAATGATAACACAATTCTATTGTGTTTTACTTGTATTCCTCCTTAAAAAAATTGAAAAAGGTAAATTGTAGGGATATGAACTCACCTTAAGTGAGTGATTCGTTTGGATGTTCGATATAGGATGATTGTTTCCACAAGTTAGATCTCGAGACAAAACAAGTCATAAATAGTAATTCACACGATATGTTGGCATGAAATTAGTGAATATAACCTCAAAGGAGTTAAGGAAACAACCTAGGATGTAAGAATTACTTACAAACAAAGTGTTAGAACCAAAATCAAGAGGCTGTAAGGCGTTTATGGCCAACCTTCGGTGTTCACGGTCGCAAAGGGTTTTCGGCCTTTGAAGACTCAAGTGTTTTCGGCTGGAACTCAGTGTGTGTTCTTGGTGTAACTAATAAGATTCAAGGGTTCACGGCTGTAAACCTAGAAACGAGGGGGTGTTTGATCGATGAAAAGGAAGAAGAATAAATGTTCTTAACAAGATCCGAAGGTGGATTGGTTGATCTTCAGATGATAGATGAGAGAAAACTTGGGTTTTTGGTTGAAGACTTTGAGAGAAAAAGGCTTGAGTTTGCGGCTAGAAATGTAGAAGTGAGGATAAATTCAGTCAAACACACACACACACACACACACACACACACACACACATATATATATATATATATATATATATATATATATATATATATATATATATATATATATATATATATATATATATATGTATATATATATATATAGGTAGAGTTTGCGGTCCGAGGGAGGTTCACGGACCGAAGGAGTTCACGGCCGAGAACGAGGGACGTTTACAACTGTGAAGGCTCGTTTGCGGTCCGAGAGTTTACTGTCGAGTGAAGATTTGCGGCTCACGCGAAGGTCCTTGGTTTTTGAGTGTTTTTACTTTCAAATTTCTACAACCCTTTTAACTAAGTGTTTTACCATGGAAAGGATATTAATCTAACCTTGAAATTACATCAAAGCACAAGTTTGACTTTTATTGGATAAGTTTTGACTTTAGTTGACCAAGTTTGACTTTTACAACAATGGAAATTACGGGTTGTCACATCATCACCCTGTTAGAGGGAATTTCGTCCCGAAATTAAGTCTAAGAGATACACGTGGACTAAGGGAAAAGATGAGGATACTTATGTTTCATTTGATCCTCCCGCTCCCAAGTGAATCCAGGTCCCCGCTTTGCATTCCTGCGAACCTTCGCTATCGGGATACAACTTTGTTTTGTTTGCTTGACTTCCCGGTCCATGATTTCTAATAGTTCTTCCACGTAGTTGAGGCTCTTATTGATCTCGATTTCATCGAGTGGGATAACAAGAGTCTCATCAGATAGGCACTTCTTTATGTTCGAAACGTGGAAGGTAGGGTGTACGTTACTAAGTTCCGGTGGTAGTCGGAGTTTGTAAGCTACATGGCCGATTCTAGCGAGAATCTCAAAAGGCCCAATGTACCTTGGATTTAGTTTGCCTTGCTTTCCGAAGCGTATCATGCCCTTCCAGTGTGAGACCTGTAATAGAACAAGGTCACCAACCTGAAATTCCAAGGGTTTTCATCTTTTGTCAGCGTAGCTTTTCTGTCTGTCTATAGAGGCTTTCAATCGTTCACGAATTTGAAAAATCTTTTCAGTCGTCTCCGTGATGATTTCTGGACCAGTGAGAGTTCTGTCATGAACTTGTCCTTTACCTAGATGCGTGTCACCCACTTCAGCCCAACACAGAGAAGATCTGCACTTCCGGCCATAGAGGGCTTCAAATGGAGCAAGTTTGATACTAGTATGGCAGTTGTTGTTGTATGAAAAATCGACCAATGGTAAATGGATATCACACGCTTTACCAAAGTCGATTACACAAGCTCTCAGCATGTCTTCTAACGTTTGTATAGTCCTCTCACTCTGTCCATTTGTTTGTGGGTGGTAGGCTGTACTCATGTCCAGCCTAGTTCCCATGGATTTTTGTAGCGACTGCCATTATCTTGAGGTAAATCTACTGTCTCTATCAGAGATAATAGATATGGGAACACCATGCAGTTGTACTATCTCCCTAATGTATGTTCTTGTCAGCTTCTCCATCTTATCGGTTTCTTTGATTGGTAGGAAGTGTGCGGACTTGGTTAATCTATCGACGATCACCCAAATGGTATCAAGTCTACCCGTTGTCTTGGGAAATTTGGTTATGAAGTCCACTGTAATCCGTTCCCACTTCCACTCAGGTATCTCCAGTTGTTGTAGTAAACCTGAGGGCTTTTGATATTCTACTTTAACTTTAGCGCAAGTAAGACACTTGCCTACAAAGGTAGCAATATCTGTTTTCATGTTAGGCCACCAATATAACTTTTTGAGATCCAGATACATCTTATCTGAACATGGATGAACGGAGTATCGAGTATTGTGTGCTTCGTTCATGACAACTTCTCCGAAACCACCGAACTTCGGTGTCCAGATCCGATCCACGAGGTATAAGACTCCGTCACCCGTGACTTCTAAGTTCTTATCCATCCCTATTAGGGTTTCACTTGCCACATTTTCAGGTTTCAAGGCTTCCTGTTGAGCCTCCTTAATTTGTGTGGACATATGTGAATGGATTTTCATAGTCAATGCCTTCACTCGACGACCTGAGTATTCTTTCCGACTTAGAGCGTCAGCTACTGCATTGGCTTTACCGGGATGATAACAAATTTCGCATTCGTATTCATTTAGCAGCTCAACCCACCGTTGTTGTCTCATGTTCAGCTCCTTCTGGTCAAATATATGTTGGAGGCTTTTGTAGTCTGAAAAGATAATGCTTTTCGTACCATACATGTAGTGTCTCCAGATCTTTAGAGCAAATACCACTGCTCCTAACTCATGATCATTGTTGGTGTAGTTGACTTTGTGCGTCTTAAGTTGTCTTGATGCATAAGCGATAACCTTTCCTCGTTGCATAAGAACACAGCCAAGCCCTTAGTTTGATGCATCGCAGTATACCATAAAATCCACTATCCCTTCTGGGAGGGATAATATCGGTGCGCTGCATAAGGCTTGCTTAAGCGTCTGGAACGACTTTTCTTGGTTCTCTTCCCAGTCAAAGGTCACATCTTTCTGGGTCATTGTGGTAAGTGGTTTCATAATCTTTGAAAGTTCTGAATGAATCTACGATAGTAGCCAACGAGGCCTAGAAATTGATGAATTTCTGTAGGCATCCTTGGTGCTGAACAGTTCTCAATGGCCTTGATTTTGGAAGGGTCCACATGAATTCCCTCTTTGCTAACCACGTGACCCAAGAATTCGACTATTCGAATCCAAAATTCGCACTTAGAGAACTTCGCGTAGAGCTTCTCTGCTCGTAGTGTTTCTAGGATCTGTTGTAAGTGTCGACTATGTTCCTCCTTATTGCGTGAGTAGATGAGTATGTCGTCAATGAATACGATCATGAACTTATCTAAGTAAGGACGACACACCCGGTTCATTAAGTCCATGAACAGTACAAGCGCATTGGTGAATCTGAAAGGCATCACTACAAACTCGTAGTGACCATAACGAGTTCGGAAGGCTGTTTTGGGAACATCTTCCTCTAAAACTCGTAACTGGTGATACATGTATCTTAAGTCAATCTTTGAAAAGTAGCTCGCTCCTTGTAGTTGGTCGAACAAGTCGTCTATCTGTGGTAGAGGGTATCGGTTCTTAATGGTAAGTTTGTTTAGCTCGTGATAGTCGATGCACATACGGAATGATCCATCCCTCTTCTTCACAAACAAGACAAGTGCTCCCTAGGGTGAGAAGCTTGGTCTAATGAATCCCTTGCTTATCATTTCGTTCAGTTGACTGGATAGTTCCTGCATCTCAGCTGGTGCTGGTTGATAAGGCGATTTGGCTACAGGGGTAGCCCCTGGAATTTATTCCATTCTGAATTCGACTTGACGTTGTGGTGGTAATCCTGGAAGATCTTCGGGAAAGATGTCAGGAAAGTCGCGTACTTCTGTGATGTTCTTTATGTCATTCACCTTTTGGCACATATCTACCACGTGAGCAAGGAACGTATGATATTCCTTTCCTAAGTACTTATGGGCTTGAATACTCGAGATGATTCGAAGGTTCATGTCTGGTTTGTCGCCATAGTTAACTAGGGTTTTGCTATTGGGTAGATTAAAACGAACGACTTTCTCAAAAAACATGATGTCAGCACGATGAAGACTCAACCAATCCATGCCGATAATGACGTCGAAACTTTTAATTAAGACAGACATGAGGTCGATTTGAAATGAATAACTATCTAGAGTTAGGGGCATCCTATGTATATTTCGTTAACGCTCTTAGTCTTCCCGTTAGCCATTTCTACGACGAACGTTTCTTTTAGTGCTTGTGGTGGTTGTTTAAGTAAGTGTTAAAATTTTTGATTCACGAAACTCCTCTCCGCTACACTATCAAATAGTATGCATGCATAAGATTTATCGAGGAGAAACGTACCCGTGACCACCGTAGGGCCTGCCACGGCTTCATCATGACCAATAGCGAGTACTATCGCTACTCCACCAGTATTCTCTGCTTTCGGGCAGTTCCTCTTGTAGTGTCCAACTTCACCAAACCCGTAGCATGCATGGCCTACTCCAACGCCTGAGACCTAGGTGATTGGTCTTGCCGGATGTCACACCCCCGAACCGGACGGCGGAAACGTCCGGGGGCTTGTGCATGACTTCATCTTGAAATATCATTACAGTGAATATAATTGAAACATAACATCATCATCATCACACATGTAATATAACAACATTCATTGTTTACATCGAGTATTGTATTTGAATATTACATGCCAAAATAGTAAGAGTATGATGAAACAAAATATAACACAATATCCATTAGTTTGTTTCGTTCATCCTGCTTCAACGGTTTCCTGAGAATACAAGTTATTTTGAAAACGGTCAACATAAAAATGTTGGTGAGTTCATAAGCATGTTTGTGAAAATGATTTGTATAACTTTGAAAACCACCAGAAAATCCTATATTTTCTGCAAACTGTTTAGTGTGTTTGTGTCAGATCTTGTATTAATGCATGTATGTTATTGTTTATTTGACTAAAAGGGTAAAGAGAATATAGAGAGAATGTAAAGAGCATGTAAAGAGAATGTTTCCAGGCAACCCGATGTTGTCTGTAAAAAAAAAGAATGGTCTTTCGTAAACTTCATAACGTTAATTCCTCTAAGCGAGCTGTCATAACCATACTAAATAATGACAATTTCACCTGTCTTGGCGTCGTTGGACGCCGGTTTTGATTTTGATTATAAGGTTTTCGTCAACCTAGACTGAGTTAGTCTAGCTGTAGCGAACAGCTCAGGTGTGGGGTGTCATCCCCGTATATATCTATACACAAATCCCCGCTCTCCCTCCAAGAGACTCTCGTTATAACTATAGGCTACGATCGTACACTTAATAGGTGCCAACCGACAAAACTCACTAGATCCTTAATCGAATTTACGCGAAGAAAGGTATAAACTCATTCCAGGCCTAATGATCCATGTAAGTGAACCACTAAGGCATCGCTAAACATGTAAATCATTTCAAGACCCAATTGGAATGAGATTATATAACATGGGCCCGAAATATATATGAAAGGACAACTAAGGACCATTTCACATGTAAGGTATATACAGGCCCAAATAGCACACAAATAGTATCCAAGGTCCGTCGCACATGTTAATGGGTCAATGAGGCCCAATAAACATATACATAGTATACAGGACCTATCATACATAAAAATGGGCCACTAAGGCCCAATAACCTAGACAATGGTCAAATTAATCCGTTTGTTAGTTTATTGTTGGTTTTGGTTCAAGTATTCACTAAAATAGCATAAAAGCCTACTTTTGTAAAAATGACGTTCTTGGCCCAATAAGCCAAAAATTTATAATTAAGGCCCAATTTTTGTAAGAATAACACTTTAGTCTCCATTTTGTTCAAAACTTGTGTTGATGACTAGTTTGTGGTAAAAATAACATTTTAAACCGATTTTTGTCAAAACTATCATTTTTGGCTTGATTTTTGTGAAAATACACATTTTTCTGGTTTTGGGCTTTTCCGACCTAGTTTTTGGAAAATTTGTAGAAAAATCATCGTAAATCGAAATTTGGATCCGTAAATTCTGGAAGTTTTGAAATTTTGTCTAATTTATTCACAGTTTTTCTCATAATTTTTGATGGCCTCAAACTAGTGTGAAATTACTCACCTTCACAGGTTGGTCCGAAATTATTTCAAATATGATAGGCCGTTTTGTAAAATTCGCCAAAAATTGTAGAAAAATCGTATGAAAACGTGAGAGTAGTCATTTTAAAGGTATAAATCTGAACTTTATCCACGTAAAACAGTTTTGAAAAATATTTCCATTAAGAGGGTCAAAACAGCTCGAGATTGGGCTAAAACTTTCCTGTCAAAAGCTGATTTTTGAGTATAAGTTATAGATATTTGAGCACAACACTCATTTTTGCTATTTTAAGTGTATAATTCCCAGATCTACAAGTTTCTATGTAATATATGTGATAAAACATACTTTTCTCAAGGTTCTTATGAAGATCCAAGTGATAAACTTCAAGTTCTTAACATATTTTTAGATTAATGAAGAAATCAACACATAATCACCAAATAATTCATGGAAAACACACATAATCATGCATATACACAGATCTACACAAAGAAACTTGTATTCTCCCCCAAAATCATATGAAAACCGAAAACAAGGGGTATGAACTCACCTTGGGGTGATGGATCGGTTTTGATGAAGAAGTGGACGAAGATTTTTTATCCTAGCAAGCTTTCTTGAGTAGATCTTGAACTTAGATGGTTCTAAGAACATGATCCACAAAATATGGGTGTAAGAGGAGATTTTTGAAGAGATCAAGAAGTTAATCCATGGATCTAAGCAAGACTTACCCAAGATTGATGGTCTTTAGCGAAGATCTTCTTGAAACACCTAGAGATCTCGAAAATTTGGATGGAAGGAAGGAGGATGCTCTTGAGTGTTTTGAGAGAGTTTTCTTGAATGATTTTTGAGAGAATGAGGGTGGTGTGAGGTGTTTTTGCCTGGAAATTTGAATGATTTTATTTGACTTGTATAAACTTGGTTGCTATATTTTGCATATTGTGAGTATTCACGACTCCCCTTATTTTCAGTTTTTATGTTTTGGGGTGGAAAAGCATGTCCAAAAACCATTTATTATTCGTTGTATTTTATTTGACTTGTATAAACTTGGTTGCTATATTTTGCATATTGTGAGTATTCACGCACTCCCCTATTTTCAGTTTTTTATGTTTTGGGGTGGAAAAGCATGTCCCGAAAAACTATTTTTTGAATGTTGTATTTAAATTGATTTGTATCAAACATGATTGCTATTTTATTGCTATGTCTCTCTATGTATGTCTATGCAACACGGAACATGAGAACTTATCGTACTAAGGCCCTTCCCTTATCTCTAACCATTAACTCTTTGAGCCAATGGTCATTATGGATAGCGCTATTAGGAATTGACAACTCCTCACTCGCCCTATTGCTGGAGTGCATGATACCATATTCATCTATGGAACGATAAGCATAGATCTTGATAGGGCTTCAGTCATAGGTTTGGTTGAGACTCATTGTTTGCTCATACACATACAAACTCGTTTCTCGTTATAGCAATAAACTTGTTATTAATTATAGCAATGAACTTTGTTTCTCATTACAACAACGAACTTTTATTACTGAAAACTTATATACATGTTTTAGCAATGAAATTGTTTGCTCCTTGTAGCAACGAAATTGATTGCTCATTTTAGCAATGAAACTTGTTTACTCGTTTGAGTAACGAACTTTATCTTCCATGAGAATATGAATGTTGCATCTTATTTGGGCAACATACCTTATCTCTCATGATGACAAAGAACTTTGTTTTTACAAACTTATTTACTCATTTTAACAATATACTTTTATTATTGGAAACTTTTATCAAAACTTTGATTTCAATTCATGGAACCAGTATTATTTTGTTTATCTGTGAGTACTCACCAACTATTTTTATAGTTGACGCTCGTTTTACATGCTTTTTCAGGAATCATCGAGTAAGTGGCACTTAGGGACACTTCACTTTTAGGAGCATTCGCATGTGTTGTATTTCAATTTACATTGTAATTTCTTTTAAAAGTTGTTCAAACCCATTGTGAATTTGTAATGATTTTTAATACTATGGTTGGTGTTGTCTTTTAACTTTTGCGATGAAAGCCTTTGTACTGCCACACCCTGTGTTTCCGCTTTAGCGGGGTGTGACAACAAACGACCTTCTCGCGACACATAGTATCAGCACGGTGGGGGTTAACCTAACCATGTCGATTATCACATCAAAACTCCTAATATTTAGTGGTATTAAATCCATTTGAAATGAATGGTTGTTTAGTGTTAAGGTGTACTCCACATAAATATCCTAGGTTAAGTCGGTTATTCCCATTAGCTATCTCCATTGTGAAGGCTTCGTTTAGCTTCTGGGGTTGTTGTTTTAGTAAGTGTTCGGATTTGTTATTAACGAAGCTTCGCTCAACTCCACTATCAAGTAAGATGTAAGCAAAAGAGTTGTTAAGTGGGAACATACTAGTAACAGCTGTCGGGTCTTGCACTGCTTCGCCTTGACCCAAGGTCAGGACCCTTCCTGATCCTTTTGTTCCTTGATTGTTAGCCTTGGGGCAATTGCGCCTGAAGTGACCGGTTCCTCAACGCCCATAGCAGGTGTGACTGGTCTCATCATTGGCGTTGTTGTTAAGGTTGTTGCGATTGTTGTTTTCATTTGGCTGACGATTCTGGCATGGATAAGTTCTATAGTATTTGGTGGTGTGATTCTTTCGGTTGCATTTCTTACAATGCAGCTCCCGGTAGGCTCCTTTATGATGGAAATTGCACTGGTTGCATTTTGGAAGGCTTCCAACATATGGTCTCGTGGTTGTTGGTGTAGTAGGGGTCACGGTCGCATGAACAACAACAATATGTTGCTTCTTTGAGAACCCTTGAGTGGGTTGTCCCTTTCTCTTACTTCCAGGATTTTGCTTCCTGCTCTTAAGCTTGGGGTTTAGTGTGCCTTGACAAGCTGTCACTTGTGGGTTCCCATGCTCGTTGCTTCGGCTGGAGTTTTCAATGCTATTTCCGCCTCCATTGGTGTTGTTTGCATTGATTTGTGCCATAGCAGCGGTTACTGCCGCTGTTACAGCAGCTTGAAATGTAGCAGAGTCCATCTGCAGGAGCGGTGTCTCGCGGGTGCGCTTGTTATTCCTGCGGGATGGCATTTTCCTCCTGCACGTTGATAAGCCAGACCGTAAGTAATGATCGTCATTCTTGGTTGTACTCTATAAATTTCGCGTCTCGTCGTATGATTCTCATTGTTTCCATCTACATCCCTATGATGTATTTACGGTAGTAGGTAATCACTGATTTGGCACGATCGTTACGTCTATCCTTAGAGTATATAGGTTGTTTTGGTTTCGAGATCCTTAAGTATCTAGCGGTTTTGAGGGTTCGGTTGTGCATATAATTGAATTTATGTAGTAATCTGAAATAAAGATAGCACATAATTGTTCCATTGGTAAGTACCATCTTAGTACACGAAAGAGAGTCATATCGGATAGTAGGGGGGAAAAAGAAAAGGCTGATCCTAATTGTGGCGGAAAGTGTCTGGTGGTGGTGCTGATGAAGTGGATGCACCTCGGAGACGGGCTACTTGTTGCTCGGTATCTCGTAGTCGTACCTCCCAAACTAACTGTCTCGCTCAGGAGTCTCCGTTCACTTCCTGTGTTTGTCTCTCATCTCTTTCAATAGCAAACCGCATTTGTTCCGTTCGATTTGGGGTGTCCTGAGCTTGGTTATCAAAACCTCGGGTGCGCCGGACCACGACTGGGAGGGCCCGGTCAGCTGGTCCTCTATGACTAAGATCGAAGAGACCTCGGTTCCTACCATAGTGTGGTCGTATCCCCTACTCGTGACTCTATCTCCAAATATCGTGTGCCCAATGGGGCATGGGGCCACCGGGGCCCACACAATAAGTCGGTACATAATAAGTCGGTACTCTGGCCCAAGGAGAATTGATGACATCAGATTCTGCATCCGAGTCATCATCATCATTTCCCTCGGGCTCTTCCTCTTCGAGGTCCACTATTGACTCGGCGGGTCCATCTGCAAGTTCTACATCGTGTTCCTGCTCTGGTTCTTCCTCTGAGTCTCCTTCTGGGTCTTCCTCTGGGTCGAGCCACCCTGCTATTCCCTGACTAGGGAGATAGGGGTTTTCCTGGCTAATAATACTCGTCTATAGTGTATTGCACGAAGGGGGGGTATAAACACTAGAAAAAAATAGCATACCAATTACTCCTATATGTCACACCCCAAAACCATGAACGGCGGAAACGTTCTGGGGCAGAGGACGTCATGTACAGTATCACAACAATGAATAGTAGTAAACAAGCAACAACATCATCCATTGCATTAATAATATAATTTTAATACAAGTGTGTTCTGTCAAATTATATAGACACCAAAATATGAATCACAATGAAAGATGAGTCTTGAACGAGCTCCATCTTCTCTAGACCTTGCATCGGTACCTGTCTACTGATGACCTGAGGATACAAGTTATTTTGAAAGAGAGTATTAGCTTTAAAGCTGGTGAGATCATAAGTATTTTAGTGTCTGTATTTGTAAGAAAGTATTTGTAAGTATGTATTTGTAAGTATGTATTTGTAAGTATGTATTTGTAAGTATGTAAAAGTTTTGAACCTCCTAGAAAACCCTATGTTTCCTACTAATAGTAGCCTTCTACCAAGGCATCTAGTATCTGTCTGTGTCTCTTGTGAGAGTGTGCATTTTCCCAAACCTGACTATTATTAACCAAAAATACAGTTTCTACATTATTTCCTATTGTGTGAATATCACAAAGTAAATGTAATGGGAAAATGAAATAGTACTGTAGTATTATGATAAGTGAAAACTGCTGTACTAACTACTTTAAACCAAAAGTAATTTAAAGTACCATGTGATCGGCCTGTATCCTGCTACCGACTCAATAGAAAAACGACGATGTAAGACGTCGTAAGAAATGACATTTGGCACCCGTAGACTTGCAAGTCCCACTGTAGCGAGCAGCAAGGTGTAGGATAGTCAATCCAGTATAGATCTATACGCAAACTCATACGCTTCCCAATTAAGGAGATTCTGGATACAAAAACAGTCATGGCAGGTAGTGCCATGCCCCGTTTAATGGCTCACATAACTGTAGTAATGTATATGTAATGAATGTGCTTGCTGTATTGTATGTTCTCCCTCTGTCTAGCCTGTATGTTCTCTGTGTGTACTAGCTGTATAGTGTGTTCTCTCTCTATCTAGCATGTATTTGTAATGTTCTGTGTGTACTAGCTGTATAGTGTGTTCTCTTTCTATCTAGCATGTATTTGTAATGTTCTGTGTGTACTAGCTGTATAGTGTGTTCTCTCTCTATCTAGCATGTATTTGACTCATGCATGAACTGACTCATTGTATGATTCCTTATTCTAGTAATAGTAATAGTAACTTCCTAAACTACGCCTATTGTAGTTTATTAGTAATATAACTTGTACGTATGAACCTGAAAGTATACCCTTGCTACCCAAGGGTATTGTATTGACTGGAAGAAATTTTATGTCTATACATGTATACATAATATATAACTAATATTTAGACGACCTTCGGACGAATAACCGATGCCCTAAAGCCACATCCCAACGAGGAAAAGGAGATAAAGCGAGCTAGCCTTCCTAAGTCCTTTAAACATTACTTATATAACTATACATATATAGACATGCAGTTGACAATATAAAAGCATAAAAGAAGTTTTGGAAAACCTTATAAAAGTTTAACAACTAAGAAAAGATGACTTGATGTCAGTTTGTAAAACGGTTTGAAAGCAGTATATTTGATAAGAACAATTTTAAGTATAAGAAAACCTTTGTTTGAAACACAATTGTAATAGAGCTTGAAAAGAATCATTCAGTATGTAAGACAGTTTAATAAAGAGTTTTAAACAAGTAAAAATGTTTTGGAAAGCCATTTGAAGTAATCTGTTTGGTAAAACAGCTAAAAGAGTAGTAAATCCATTTGTATGCCAGTTATTAATCACATGTGATTGATATACTAACTAGCATGATTCCACTTGTATCCCCCCCCCATAAAAGCATTTACAAACATTCAAAAGATTGATTAAGGGGTATGAACTCACCTGTAGCGAGTGGTTGGGAAGTACGGACTGTATAGGATGCTAGGTGTCAAGTGAAGACTTGTACACACTCTATGATCCTAGTTAAAATATATTATCACATATATGTAACCAATTAGTCTTTAAACAACTAAATAACAAAGTTAAGACATCCTAGGGCATGTTAAACACCTTATATAAGTGTTATAAGTCCTAAGGATTGCATCTAAGTGTTGTAGGACATTGCTATTGAGTTTAGGGTTCAAGGGAACCCTCTATTTGAGTTTACGGTTTTTAGACCATAACTCATTGAGTTTATGGTCGTAAACCCATGAGTTTACGGCCTTAAACTCATGCTTCTTTGACCACTTTTTGTTTTGAAGCCTTATAAGTCCTTAGAAGAAATTCTACTTGAAGCATAAGCCTATGGAAGTGTTTGTGGCATCAAATCACCCCTATATGTAGTTTACGGCCCATGGACCACTATTCCATGTGTTTACGGCCATAAACACATATGATCTATGGCCTTTTGATGTTTTCAAGTCCTTAACATATCAATGAAGGGATCTATGCTAGTTACCAAGGCTTAGGACAGGCTAGGGCACACATTGGTACCCTTTTTTGGGTTTACGGTCCAAGAACATCTTGGACCGTAAACACCTTTGATCTTCACTTTCTTGGGTGATTTCTTGATATATGGATGTATAACAAGCCCTATGATACTCTAGGATAAAAGTACTTACAAGATAGAAGCTTGAAATGAGCCAAAAGTCCAAGAACACTAGTGTGTGTTCTTGGTGTTCTTGGTGAAACTTGAAGATCTAGCCTTTTGGAACATTTTTACGGATGGAAGTGTGTTAAAACACTAGATTAAGTGATACCTCAACTTAAAAGGGTTAGAAACACTTACAGTATTGAAGATCAAGAAGAATTGTTGGATGATACTTGAGAGAGAAATGGGTTTGGATCTTGAAAAGTGAAAAAGTCATTTAAATGGCTAAGTGCCATATATATATACTCTTGGGTTTACGGCCGTAAACACCATGTTTAGGCTGTAAACTCCAAACTCTTGGTGTTTCGGGACTTATTGTTGCACAATAAACCCTAGGGCATCCTCTCTCCTGATATCTCCTAAAGTGTTAATCCTAAAATACTCAAACTTATTCCAAAAAGCTTGAAAATTAGCAGCAACAGTTCTGACCTCTATTGAATTGAAATGTTGTACAAAATAGAAATTTCGGGTTGTCACATCATCCCCCCGTTAGAAGGAATTTCGTCCCGAAATTAGAATTTAGGAAAAGAAGTAGGCATGAATAATCGGGACAAGAAGTGGGGATACTTCCTAATCGATTGATTCTCGCGCTCCCTAGTGAATTCAGGTCCTCGGTTGGCATTCCTGCGAACCTTCACTAATGGGAAGCGGCTCTGAATTTTTCGCCTGACCTCTCGGTCCTTGGTCATTACGGTTTTTCCATGAAGGTGAGGCTCTTGTGGAACTCGATCTCTTCGAGTGGGATTTCAAGTGTCTCTTCGGATAGATACTTTTGCAAGTTCGAAACGTGGAGGGTAGAATGTACGTTACTAAGCTCGCGGGGTAGATTGAGTTTGTGAGTTACAGGGCCATTCTGGCAAGAATCTCGGAAGTCCTGACTATCTTGAATTTAGCTTTCCACGCTTTACGAAGCGTATTAAGCCTTCCCAAAGTGAGACTTCCAAAGGATTTGGTCTCTCACTTGGAGTTCCAAGGGTTCCTCTCTCTTGCTTCTCTTCCCAGTCAAGGGTCGCTTCCTTCTGGGTCAAAGTCGTAAGAGGTTCCGTAATTTGCGAGGAGTTCTAAATGAACTACGACAGTAGGTCTGTGAGACCTAGAATTTGGCAAATTCCCGTCGGCGTCTTCGATGCTGATAAATTCTCAACGGTTTTGTTTAATTGAATGGGTCCACAAGAATTCCCACCTCACTAATAGTGTGTCTTAGGAATTTGACTCTTCAATTCCAAAACTCGTATTTAGAGAATTTCGCGCAAAGCTTCTCTGATCGCATTGGTTCCATGGTTTGTTGTAGATGCTCTTTATGATTTCCTTCTTACTACGAGAGTAGATAAGTAAGTCATTTACAAGGTTAATGATGAACTGATCCAAGTAAGAATGGCGTACCCTATCCATTAAGTTCATGAATACTATGGGCGTATTGGTCCTATCCGAGGGGTATCACTACGGACTCGCAGTGTCCGCATCGAGTTCGGAAGGTCGTCTTCGGGACATCCTTCGCTAACACTTGAAATTCGTGATATTCGGATCTCAGGTCCATTTCTGAAAGGTATTTTGTTCCTTGCGTTTGCTCAACCAACTCAACCATGCGAGGCAGAGATAATGATTTCCAATGGAAATCTTGACGAGGTCTCCGATAGTCGATGTACTTATGATACTATTCGACCACCTTTCTGAAGAATAAGACTGGAGCTCTCCAGGGCGAGGAGCTTGGTCTTCCTATTCTTTTTCAGTGTAGTTCGTTAAGTTGTTCGGACTGTTCTTGTATCTCTGCAGGTGTTAGACTCTAGGGCGATCTGGTTACGGGAGTCGTACTGGGTTCTAAGTTTGTTAGCATGACGATGCGATTACTCGTTGTCCTGGGCAGTCTCCGTCCTGAAGTTCATAATAGAATTCATACATGGTTCATCGATTACAGTCTCGTGTATACGAGTCGTATATAATTAAGATTGAAAAGGTAGTCGAATATATGATTCTTCTTTAAGCTCACATTTCAACGAAGAAAAGAAGTTAAAGGGGAATCATTAATTCTAAACTTGTAGAACCTTGATTATATACCACCCTTGTGTATACATTCTTCATCGATAGATTAACCGTAAGAATCCTTGTATTGAACTTGACGTACCGTACGAGTGGTATTCTGGGGAGTTTTGCTGAAGTTTCTATGGAAAGGATAAGAAACATGAGGTACTCTACGCATGAGTACTTCGGAGTTCTGAAATGACGGCTTCGCTAGAAAGACGTTTACGGAGAAAGAGATGTACGTACGAAACTGGTATTGTGCGGATCGAATTGAATCTAGTTGTATGATAATATCAGACTCACTTGGTGTGACAACCGTCAAAATTCGAGTCGGTTCTAGATTTGACTAGAATTAGTTGCACATATAGGCACAACACATATTAGACTTAGTAATTAGAAGCTAAGTTATAACCTAGTAGAAACTTGGAAACAGATAGAAACAATGGATGGTGTACTTAGATTTCACATTGATATGTGAATTCTACAACTACTTAACTGTAGTGACTATCCATATTCGGGTCGCTCTTTGAATCGAACACCTTTTTATGAATCATATACGCACATCATGCACTTGACCTAGTGGTATAAATTAGGTCCGAGTCTCGTAGGAACTTAAGTCAAAGTTGAAGACTAGGACTAGTATACTCGATTCCTCAATTTCGCTTGAATCTCGGAATCACTACATAGAATGCCAATAAACCGATAAAAATAAATTACAAACATTATTTATAACTATAAAAGAGTTATAATACCATAAGATAATTTAAAGTCTCAAATATTCTATTTATTTTGATATTCAAAGTTTATTAAACTCCAAAGCCCTAAAAGCCCTAAAAACTCATATTTATAAACTTTAACCTTAAAAATCCTATAAAAACAATTATGAACCTTATAATATTATCTTATCATAATAATTATTATGAAATAAAATTCAATGAAAAATAAAGATTTAGTTATTAACATTTACCCTTGATTTATAAGTCAAAAATCAAGAGTTTTATGCATAAAAACTAGGTTAAGGTGCACATTTTATAAAAAGTTGGATATTTTTATAAAAGATTTGAATTTTTATAAAAGAAACAAGAGAGAGAGAGCCTCTCCTCCCCTAAAATCGGATCCCTCTCTCCCCATATCTCTCTCACACTCTCATTCTCCAACACACACACACATCTCTCTTCTTTCTCTCTCTAGAAAACTCTCTCTACCTTCTCTCTACTTTTTCTCTCCAAACACCACTCCATTCTCTCTTACTCCCTCTAAGAACCAAGAAATTTTCCAGAAAACAAACCCAAGAACACTCCTCAAACTCGAAATCTTCATCATCTTGTGGTATTCTTGAAGGTAAAATCGATTTCTACTTCACTTTTCCTTCAAGTTTTGCTCTTTTCTTACACTTTCTCCTTCTTCATCTTCTTCAAACTTGTTTTCTTTTTGTTAAAATGGTTTTTAAAACATGATGGATGTGTTTTAACACCATGCATGTATGATAAACAAGGTTGCATATTCATGATCTTAGTGCAAAAATCGATTTTAAAGATTAAAACATCAAACTCAAGTTAAGAGTTTTTGAGAAACAAAATTTTGTTCATAAATGCATGTATACATTTTAATAAGTTTTAATCTTTTGATCTCTGGAAACATGACTAAAATATGAGTTTATCATGATATATTTTAAATACTTGAAAAGATTTACTCAAGGAAATGATGAAAACCCACTTTTCTAACCAATCATCATGCATGCAATCTGCCAGATTTCTTTACCTGACTTTAAACTGTCATATCTCACTCATTTTTCTTAGCCAAAATTCGTGATTCGTTTTCTGAAATATAATATTTTGAGTTAGCTTTCAAACCCATCTGACCTCACTGGAAAATTCTAATATTTCGATTTTTACCAATTTTTACAAAACTGTTGCTCAAACAGCACTTTCCTTTTGAACATTTGTTTTGTGTTGCATGTTCAAAGAAATTATTCATCACTAAAAATCATTCAAAAATTATTTTGAACTCTTAACATCATATATTAAGAGGTACAAAAAGATATTGATTTAAAAGTCTTTGGAACATGTTGCAAAAATTCTCAAAGTAACATCAATAATCTTTACCAAAATCACAAGAACCAAGTTTTCTCTATAATTTATTGAGCCTTTAAGCATGTTTTTCGACATCAAAAATAAGAAAACAATTTTTCATTGTTATTAAATTGTATGAAGATGTGTTCTGGAAATTTTCAGCTCAATATATATTTTCTTTATTTTTACATGAAAATAATAAGAAAATAGAGTGTTCAATCATATAAAATACTTAAACTAGTAAATAAATTCTGGAAAAATTCTTGGATGATCCTTTAAGTTAATATACATCTTCCATTAAGTTTCATCGATTTTTGTTACTGTTTAATATGGTTTTGAATTTTCTTTTTGTTTAGCTCTAATAAATCATAAAACCACATTAGGGAATATAAAAATGGTATCTAATAATTTTCGCAGCTTATACTCTCTGTGGAAGACTTAGAAAAATATTTCCAGAATTGTTTCATAATGTATCCCTATTTTTCTCCGATTTTTGTATTTATAATGGACTAAAAACAGGAAAAATAGTTTTACACATCCAAAAATTATTAAAATTTACCAGAACACCTTGTAGTACATTAGGATGCTACATAAAAATTTTGATGATTTTTCTCTTCTGTATACTATTTTTCTTCTATTTTCCCAAGATTAAATACACTTAAACCCAATTTTTATTAGAATACATACACAAAAATCATAAAATTGGGATAAACAGTTTAGAAATTCATTTTTATATTTTTCCTAGCTTAATAATGACTAATAACAGCGTTATAAAAATTTTGGGCAATTTTGGAAACTATTTTCTATTTATTTCAATTTTTATTAGAATAAATACACAAAAATCATAAAATTGGGATAAATAGTTTAGAAATCTATTTTTCTATTTTTCCCAGGTTAAGTATGTGTAATAACAATACTATAAAAAGTTTGGGGCATTTTCTTAACCGATTTCTATTTTTCATGAATTTTTATATATTTAGAGAATTAAATATATGAAAAATGGTTATGCATATTCATAATCCATGAAAATTTATCTAGAAGTCTTTTAGTACATTTAGAACCAAAATCTGAAGTTTGGTAATTTTTATTAACTGTTTATTATTTTTCATTATTTTATGGTTATTCAAGAAACTAAAATCGTGAAAAATAGTCAGACAAATCAAAAATTCAAGAAAATTTATCTTAAGGTCTTTGACTTCAATTAAAACTTAAATTCAAAGTTTGGGAAAGTTTAGAACTAAATTGATTTAGTTTTGAATATTTAATCATTGGAACACCTCTAAAATGTTAAATATTAACATTTCAATAATGGAAATTTTCCACTTAAATTGTTATATAACAATTGATTCTTTGAAACTTAATTTCCACAGAAAAATGTTTGTAACTTATCAATATTAAATTTTGACACATTATTGGCATAATTCTATTGTAGTAGTAAGTATACTAGTGTTAGATTTCGATTAGAGACTCACTAGTGAATACCATTATTGTAGGAATCGGTAGTGGTACACGTAGAACGTAGTTCAAGGCACCATTTGCATCATCTAAATGTATTGTGAGTATTCACGCACTCCCCTATTTTCATTTTTTATGTTTTGGGGTGGAAAAGTATGTCCCGAAAAACTATTTTTTTTAATGTTGTATTTAAATTGATTTGTAATAAAACATGATTGCTATTTTATTGCTATGTCTCTCTATGTATGTCTATGCAACACGGAACATGAGAACTTATCGTACTAAGGCCCTTCCCTTATCTCTAACCATTAACTCTTTGAGCCAATGGTCATTATGGATAGCGCTATTAGGAATTGACAACTCCTCACTCGCCCTATTGGTGGAGTGCATGATACCATATTCATCTATGGAACGATAAGCATAGATCTTGATAGGGCTTCAGTCATAGGTTTGGTTGAGACTCATTGTTTGCTCATACACATACAAACTCGTTACTTGTTATAGCAATAAACTTGTTTATTAATTATAGCAATGAACTTTGTTTCTCATTACAACAACGAACTGTTATTACTGAAAACTTATATACATGTTTTAGCAATGAAATTGTTTGCTCCTTGTAGCAACGAAATTGATTGCTCATTTTAGCAATGAAACTTGTTTACTCGTTTGAGTAACGAACTTTATCTTCCATGAGAATATGAATGTTGCATCTTATTTGGGCAACATACCTTATCTCTCGTGATGACAAAGAACTTTGTTTTTACAAACTTATTACTCATCTTAACAATATACTTTTATTATTGGAAACTTTTATCAAAACTTTCATTTCAATTCATGGAACCAGTATTATTTGTTTATCTGTGAGTACTCACCAACTATTTTTATAGTTGACGCTCGTTTTACATGCTTTTTCAGGAATCATCGAGTAAGTGGCACTTAGGGACACTTCACTTTTAGGAGCATTCGCATGTGTTGTATTTCAATTTACATTGTAATTTCTTTTAAAAGTTGTTCAAACCCATTGTGAATTTGTAATGATTTTTAATACTATGGTTGGTGTTGTCTTTTAACTTTTGCGATGAAACCCTTTGTACTGCCACGCCCTGTGTTTCCGCTTTAGCGGGGTGTGACAGAAAATGCTATCAGAGCCGAAGGTTATAGAGAATACCGGTTTTCCTTTGGAAAACCACAACTATAGCCAAAAATTTTCTAAACGTTTTTAAAATATAGAACATACTACTGGTATAACTAATTCGAGTACGCATTATTGGACTTTAATTAAGTATAGCCTGGCCAACTATGCTTAATTAAGGAAAGTTAATGTGAGGCTGGAAACGGTTATAGTAGAATTATGTTCAAAACAATTTTCAACTTAAACTATTGAAAAACAAAATTTTTCGGTGTGCGTACGAGCATTGCATATTATAGGCATTCATCTAGATACACTTAGAAACTAAGTGCACTTTTATAACAATGCCTTTATTTAGAAATATTATTGTCCCTTATCAAGTGCTAGGTTAACCACTTAGGTTATATCACTAGCCACTCTAGGAGCAATGCACATAGTACTAAGAACGGGTATTCCTCGGTAGTTATTGACTTTAGATGTAAGATTAGTAGCTAGATATACACAAGTAATAATCTTAAGTCGAAACCTATACCAATTATTCCTCAATACCTCTTCATCGTCTTCGTACTGTAGTTACAACTAGGAAAGCGTTCTGATACCGACACGGATGAAAATTGGAGCATCGCGTAAGGAGGTAGATGAGTCGTTTCTAGGTAGCCACTTGGATATCATTGGAGAGCATTCCCAATTCGACTCACGAGGAGACACGGAGGTTTAACGCATACGTGAGACCTTATTACTACGCTACGATTTAGCTCTACGTTGTTTCCACCTTGAGCTTAAAACTTAACATAGGATGTCCCTTTGACCTCTATAAAAGGTCGTAAACTGTATTGACACCATAAAACGTTTTTCAAACAATTTTTCTTGTCTTTTATCTTGGGGGAAAAGACATCGGCACTCGCCTTGTACTCACCTTAGTATTTAGGTACGATCGGCTACACTAACATACTTATTCCTTATTTCTTAATCTTCCATCAAAAAGTTATTTCGTTTCATCGGTTTTATTTTATCATCGATAAAATACTTTATAACCACTTTATACAACTTACTAGACCTTTCCTAACAATTTACGTCATATTCTCGCTAAAAATCTTTTGACAACTTGCTTTAATTTAACATTTTTCTTCAAAACTCAATTTAACCAATATTTGTTTTGACATTGCTATTTCAATTTCATTTCAATCAATTTCAATGGATAGATGTGCTTTTAAGGGCATATAAACCTCTTTAAAACCTTGCTTACCATTTTGACACGTTTTCGAAAGACTTAGAAACAATTTCTTTTATAAAAGTGTTTAGACTCTATGCTATAAAACTTAAACATATGACATTGAAGTTCATATTACGTGTAAAAGCTTCACTGGATCTTTCAAACCACTTTTGTTTTGGTTGACCACTTCCTCATTTAGGCATTATGCTTTACTTAAATGCGTTTTCTTGAAACCCAACATGATATTTTTACAACTTTCTAATCCAAATGTGTTTACAAGACATCACTGGTTCCTACATTTAAAAACACACCTTATTTGTTTATTTCATTTCAAATTAGTTTTATAATTTGTGTTTATAAAACTTACAACATTGCAAAACTTAGTGTTCACTTCTAAACTTTCAGTGACGTACTTTTGACAATGCACAATTATTCATCTAAATATGTTAAGTCTTTACCTTATCCGTTTTAACCATTGTTGGACCCCAGTCAAAAGATCAAAACTGTCAAATTTTCAATTACGAGTTTTAGTGTTTCTTCTTTTTCACAAATGGAGTTTAACTTAATAGATAACTCGTGGATTTTTAGCAAAACTTAGAAAACACTTTAGAACTTCTACATTTCTATTTAGTCATCAATATACATCAAATATTGAAGTTTGAAATATATCTCAACGTGGTTTTAAATCTACCTATAGGTATTGTTCTTATAATTTTAACAATAACAATCATTGTCGCTGCTACCTTCCTTTTTCTTTGCCCCAAACTTTATTTCTCGCTCTCCTTCTGATTTTAGATCTCGCACACCATAATATTAACATAATACATTGTCTAACTTTGTTTCTGTCTATTTTGCTTCTCGTGGTATCATGTTCGTATACATAAAGACTAGAAGTCTACCCTTTCGTTTTGAGCGATTAATACGTGTATAGTCATGAGGCATACTTTAATTTTGGTCAACTTTGATATATTCAATTACGCCTTTTACCATATACATCTTGTTTTTATTTTGAAATCTACTATAAGCAAATGATCCTTATTTACATTTACTCTTTCGTTCTAAATTCAAAAACTTGATATAAAATGCAATCTTCATTGTATTTTTCCTTATAAGTAATACACAAGATGAATACATTTATGCTTATAATTTTTCTATATCTGAAAAATATATGTGAATGATATGTATCCGTATGTTTCTTCTTTTCTTTAAATACATCAAAAGTTTTGAATTTTACGATTATCTATTCTCTAAATGATTGTTTTGTAGAAACACTAAACTATGAATGCACTATTTTCAAAGATTGACATTTTTACACCTTTCTTAAAATAGTATTTTACTTTGCAATTTTCAGTGAGTTCCTAAAACTCTCAAACTTGTTTTCATAAGTATTCTGACTCCTCTTAAACTTGTATTTGTTTTGACTTAGACAATTAGTCAATTTTTCAAAAAGCGTAATGTCAATATTTCTAAAAAAAATCCCTTAATGACGACTTAAACATTTAACTTTAATTAATCTTTATATTATTTTACTACTTCGTTTGATCGCCACACATGTATTTTCATTATCTCGGAATTATTACATATTTTGATAATAGTGAAATTAATTATCATTTTTAAACACACATTTTGATAACAGTGAGATTTCTATCACTTCTAAACACTTAAAATGCTATCTACACAATGTGATTTAAAATATCATAAACTTTCACCGCCTTCATTAGAAACAATGACACTCTAATTATATATATTCTTCGAGTATAGTTCCATTATTGTAAGAGTAAATGTAGTAGTAATTATAGCATCGGAGATCCTCAATCATTTCGTAACTTATTTTGTAGACGACACTTAAAAAGCCTTTACATTAGAGAGGTACCAAAACTTCGTTGCCTACCCTTAGTACGTATCTTTAGGAACTTACCCTTGATCATTTATTTTCATTCGTGCTACCCCTTCTTATTTCAAAATATATCTTTTCCAGATGTAGTAGTCAACCCGGAAGTGAACAAATTGTTCCTAATCTCTTCTTTATTAAGCGGCGAAGTTACACTTAGTGCAAATTTAGAATGCAACTTAAAGATCAATGCGGATTTAACGCTCAATGCAGTTGGTGCATCATCGAAACTTATACCGCTCTCTTAATTCAGATAATATCTAACTAGATAATCTTTTCAACTAGGTCGCCATGGTTGGATCATGATTTCCCTAATCCTAATTTCTTGCAATCTAGACTGTAGAACTCGAATTAAGGAAACATTACTTTGATTATAGATAAAGAACTGGGCTCTTCCCTTGGAGAATTAACCCAAAATAATCAAAGAGTCCTCAAAGTCACCACCTCTCCAATTATACAATTGCATCCGGTTTAGTTCTAATAGAATTCGTCACAAATTGAATTTCGGGACGAAATTCTTTCAACCGGGGGAGACTGTGACAACCGTCAAAATTCGAGTCGGTTCTAGATTTGACTAGAATTAGTTGCACATATAGGCACAACACATATTAGACTTAGTAATTAGAAGCTAAGTTATAACCTAGTAGAAACTTGGAAACAGATAGAAACAATGGATGGTGTACTTAGATTTCACATTGATATGTGAATTCTACAACTACTTAACTGTAGTGACTATCCATATTCGGGTCGCTCTTTGAATCGAACACCTTTTTATGAATCATATACGCACATCATGCACTTGACCTAGTGGTATAAATTAGGTCCGAGTCTCGTAGGAACTTAAGTCAAAGTTGAAGACTAGGACTAGTATACTCGATTCCTCAATTTCGCTTGAATCTCGGAATCACTACATAGAATGCCAATAAACCGATAAAAATAAATTACAAACATTATTTATAACTATAAAATAGTTACAATACCATAAGATAATTTAAAGTCTCAAATATTCTATTTATTTTGATATTCAAAGTTTATTAAACTCCAAAGCCCTAAAAGCCCTAAAAACTCATATTTATAAACTTTAACCTTAAAAATCCTATAAAAACAATTATGAACCTTATAATATTATCTTATCATAATAATTATTATGAAATACAATTCAATGAAAAATAAAGATTTAGTTATTAACATTTACCCTTGATTTATAAGTCAAAAATCAAGAGTTTTATGCATAAAAACTAGGTTAAGGTGCACATTTTATAAAAAGTTGGATATTTTTATAAAAGATTTGAATTTTTATAAAAGAAACAAGAGAGAGAGAGCCTCTCCTCCCCTAAAATCGGATCCCTCTCCTCCCCTAAAATCGGATCCCTCTCTCTCCATATCTCTCTCACACTCTCATTCTCCAACACACACACATCTCTCTTCTTTCTCTCTCTAGAAAACTCTCTCTACCTTCTCTCTACTTTTTCTCTCCAAACACCACTCCATTCTCTCTTACTCCCTCTAAGAACCAAGAAATTTTCCAGAAAACAAACCCAAGAACACTCCTCAAACTCGAAATCTTCATCATCTTGTGGTATTCTTGAAGGTAAAATCGATTTCTACTTCACTTTTCCTTCAAGTTTTGCTCTTTTCTTACACTTTCTCCTTCTTCATCTTCTTCAAACTTGTTTTCTTTTTGTTAAAATGGTTTTTAAAACATGATGGATGTATTTTAACACCATGCATGTATGATAAACAAGGTTGCATGTTCATGATCTTAGTGCAAAAATCGATTTTAAGGATTAAAACATCAAACTCAAGTTAAGAGTTTTTGAGAAACAAAATTTTGTTCATAAATGCATGTATACATTTTGATAAGTTTTAATCTTTTGATCTCTGGAAACATGACTAAAATATGAGTTTATCATGATATATTTTAAATACTTGAAAAGATTTACTCAAGGAAATGATGAAAACCCACTTTTCTAACCAATCATCATGCATGCAATCTGCCAGATTTCTTTACCTGACTTTAAACTGTCATATCTCACTCATTTCTTAGCCAAAGTTCGTGATTCATTTTCTGAAATATAATATTTTGAGTTAGCTTTCAAACCCATCTGACCTCACTGGAAAATTCCAATATTTCGATTTTTACCAATTATTACAAAACTGTTGCTCAAACAACACTTTCCTTATGAACATTTGTTTTGTGTTGCATGTTCAAAGGACTTATTCATCACTAAAAATCATTCAAAAATTATTTTGAACTCTTAACATCATATATTAAGAGGTACAAAAAGATCTTGATTTAAAAGTCTTTAGAACATGTTGCAAAAATTCTCAAAGTAACATCAATAATCTTTACTAAAATCACAAGAACCAAGTTTTCTCTATAATTTATTGAGCCTTTAGGCATGTTTTTCGACATCAAAAATAAGAAAACAATTTTTCATTGTTATTAAATTGTATGAAGATGTATTCTGGAAATTTTCAGCTCAATATATATTTTCTTTATTTTTACATGAAAATAATAAGAAAATAGAGTGTTAAATCATATAAAATACTTAAACTAGTAAATAAATTCTGGAAAAATTCTTGGATGATCCTTTAAGTTAATAAACATCTTTCATTAAGTTTCATCGATTTTTGTTACAGTTTAATATGGTTTTCAATTTTCTTTTTGTTTAGCTCTAATAAATCATAAAACCACATTAGGGAATATACAAATGGTATCTAATAATTTTCGCAGCTTATACTCTCTGTGGAAGACTTAGAAAAATATTTCCAGAATTTTTTCATAATGTATCCCTATTTTTCTCCGATTTTTGTATTTATAAAGGACTAAAAACAGGAAAAATAGTTTTACTCATCCAAAAATTATGAAAATTTACCAGAACACCTTGTAGTACATTAGGATGCTACATAAAAATTTTGATGATTTTTCTCTTCTGTATACTATTTTTCTTCTATTTTCCCAAGATTAAATACACTTAAACCCAATTTTTATTAGAATACATACACAAAAATCATAAAATTGGGATAAACAGTTTAGAAATTCATTTTTATATTTTTCCTAGCTTAATAATGACTAATAACAGCGTTACAAAAATTTTGGGCAATTTTGGAAACTATTTTCTATTTATTTCAATTTTTATTAGAATAAATACACAAAAATCATAAAATTGGGATAAATAGTTTAGAAATCTATTTTTCTATTTTTCCCAGGTTAAGTATGTGTAATAACAATACTATAAAAACTTTGAGGCATTTTCTTAACCGATTTCTATTTTTCATGAATTTTTATATATTTAGAGAATTAAATATATGAAAAATGGTTATGCATATTCATAATCCATGAAAATTTATCTAGAAGTCTTTTAGTACATTTAGAACCAAAATCTGAAGTTTGGTAATTTTTATTAACTGTTTAGTATTTTTCATGATTTTATGGTTATTCAAGAAACTAAAATCGTGAAAAATAGTCAGACAAATCAAAAATTCAAGAAAATTTATCTTAAGGTCTTTGACTTCAATTAAAACTTAAATGCAAAGTTTGGGAAAGTTTAGAACTAAATTGATTTAGTTTTGAATATTTAATCATTGGAACACCTCTAAAATGTTAAATATTAACATTTCAATAATGGAAATTTTCCACTTAAATTGTTATATAACAATTGATTCTTTGAAACTTAATTTCCACAGAAAAATGTTTGTAACTTATCAATATTAAATTTTGACACATTATTGGCATAATTCTATTGTAGTAGTAAGTATACTAGTGTTAGATTTCGATTAGAGACTCACTAGCGAATACCATTATTGTAGGAATCGGTAGTGGTACACGTGGAACGTAGTTCAAGGAACCATTTGCATCATCTAAATGTATTGTGAGTATTCACGCACTCCCCTATTTTCAGTTTTTATGTTTTGGGGTGGAAAAGTATGTCCCGAAAAACTATTTTTTTTTAATGTTGTATTTAAATTGATTTGTATCAAACATGATTGCTATTTTATTGCTATGTCTCTCTATGTATGTCTATGCAACACGGAACATGAGAACTTATCGTACTAAGGCCCTTCCCTTATCTCTAACCATTAACTCTTTGAGCCAATGGTCATTATGGATAACGCTATTAGGAATTGACAACTCCTCACTCGCCCTATTGTTGGAGTGCATGATACCATATTCATCTATGGAACGATAAGCATAGATCTTGACAGGGCTTCAGTCATAGGTTTGGTTGAGACTCATTGTTTGCTCATACACATACAAACTCGTTACTTGTTATAGCAATAAACTTGTTTATTAATTATAGCAATGAACTTTGTTTCTCATTACAACAATGAACTGTTATTACTGAAAACTTATATACATGTTTTAGCAATCAAATTGTTTGCTCCTTGTAGCAACGAAATTGATTGCTCATTTTAGCAATGAAACTTGTTTACTCGTTTGAGTAACGAACTTTATCTTCCATGAGAATATGAATGTTGCATCTTATTTGGGCAACATACCTTATCTCTCGTGATGACAAAGAACTTTGTTTTTACAAACTTATTTACTCATCTTAACAATATACTTTTATTATTGGAAACTTTTATCAAAACTTTGATTTCAATTCATGGAACCAGTATTATTTGTTTATCTGTGAGTACTCACCAACTATTTTTATAGTTGACGCTCGTTTTACATGCCTTTTCAGGAATCATCGAGTAAGTGGCACTTAGGGACACTTCACTTTTAGGAGCATTCGCATGTGTTGTATTTCAATTTACATTGTAATTTCTTTTAAAAGTTGTTCAAACCCATTGTGAATTTGTAATGATTTTTAATACTATGGTTGGTGTTGTCTTTTAACTTTTGCGATGAAACCCTTTGTACTGCCACACCCTGTGTTTCCGCTTTAGCGGGGTGTGACACTTGGGAATAAAGACATTAGACTTGATCATAAAGGCGTTACAGACAAAATCCAACAGTGCAACTTTTAACAGAGTTATAGTACTATAGATTCACTACAAGACTATTGCTGCGAACTAGGTATACTACAAAAGACAAGTATACGCAGCACGAGCATCCCTTTACTGATGGGATCTCGCAAAAGATAAGACTCAAGTTGCACTAGTTTTAAACAGTTTAAGGGTCTGTTACAACGAATGCCTTAGATACTCTAACGAGCATCCGACGTAGTCTCTCCTGCAGCTGTGATCCTTAGTATCCTTCCGTCTGCGCAGGAGTTCTTCGTTATCGGGTAATCCTTCTCGAGATGTCCTATCTCACCACATTGGTGACATATATGGCTAGCACCAACATTGGTGGTGGAAGTGATGTGTCGAGTTAGAGTTACGTGGACACGAGTGTTTTCCTTGTTCATCCACTTTGAAACATTCCTTTCATAGGGTCTAGTTTTACCACCACCATCGCAAGCCTGGTTGACTCTGATGTCAGGGGCTTGAGTGATGGGTCGTGCCGGTGCTCCATAGCTACGAGCATGGTGCCCTATTTTTAGGCAATTACAACATTGCATTTCATGGCAAGCCCCATGATGATGAACACTACACTTGTCACACTTCGGAAGTTTTCCTTCGTATGGTCTGCTTGGTACTGGGATGGCAGGGGTTGCCACTTGTTGTTGTTTCATGGCAAGTCCTTGGAATCGCTTGCGTTCCTTCTGGGCTTGGCGCTTTCGTTTCTTGTTCTCTGTTTTTCGGCTTTGCGGGTCTGTGACTGTTATCACTTGATGGCTTCCTGGATTGATACTACGATCGGGATTGTCAACCCCTTTGTCATCATTGCTTGCGTTGATAGCGCTGTGGTTTGCAAAGACAGCTGCCACGACAGCCGTCACGGCAGCTGTAACTGCGGTTTGGAAAGTAGCGGCGTCCATAGGAAAGGCAGGGGTTTCGTTGTTCACCTGACTGTTTCCGGATGATGACATGATTATGTAATACGAAAGACAAGGAGTTCGTGAGTGACTAAGGTTGACCCTAGATCTAAGACATGAGTTATTATACACGGAAACTTAGCTTCTACACATTATGATATAATCAAGACTGGGCGGATAATAAAATGTGTGATTCTACTTTAGTTTCACATCCCAACGAGGAAAAGAAACTAAGTTAGAATTCTCACATTCTATTGTCTTCCAGATCTTCGTTATATATAACTTGGGAATGTATAAGCGCGGAAATCATAATAATAACCTTCTTCCTAATCCTTCTTAATGATCTAGAATTTCTAGTAAAGGCTTATCATTGAACCTAGATGTATTTCGATCGTTCACCTAAAGAGTAGAACTATGTTATCGAAGGTTTGACCTACATCCCTATGATGCAGTCCTTAGTACGGAGTAGAAGTAAGTTCATAGAATGTTCACAAGATGCTTGACGTCTAAAACAAGGTACTATCGGTTGGTAAATAAAATGATCCAACTTTTGATAGAGAATTGGGAATGATCCCTAAGCTAAATTTTCCCTAGTTCAATAACTCAACTAGAGTGGGTTTCAGATAGACTCCCATGATAGCATGATGAAAGTATTTGAACAAAGAATGACTCAGAAGTTAGCCGACTGTCAATATCCCTGATATTCATGACGTAAAGAGTTCGGAAAAATTGACCTTGTAGAAGGTCTTACATTATATCTAGAGTAGAAAGGTTTTGGCCGTATAAAGGCCTAACTAAAAGTACCTACAGTACAAGATAGTTTCATAGAAAAATGCCACATATGACATATATAGGAAAACGATTCCTTTTGACAGGGAAAGAAGGTAAGACATCTACTACTGGTGACGGTCATCCCTCTGGTGAACCCTTAGTTCAGCCAGTTGACGTTCCATATCAAGCAGGTGTCTTTCGTACACCCTCTGGCGTACTCGGAGTTCTATGTCTTCGGCTCGTGATTCAGCCAGTGCTTGAAGCAGGGTTTCATGGTCTCTCCCAGATCTCTCACGAGCATCTTCCAGGCGAATGGTGCGGAGGGTATGCATTCTCGCATTGGCGACAACTTCCGTGATTTGATGTAGGGTTGTCCTGCCTTGAATCTCATTTCGGGCCACTCTACAGACCAGGATTGGCAAGACTCTGTCTGATGAGCCCCCTTCGCTCAGGTCATAAAAGCTTCGGTCTCCATTAGATGGCATGGGCTGATCCTGCCCTTGGCTCCATGTTTCAAAACTTTCCACCCACGGAGGCGTCGGGCCTTGAAAAGCCGGACGAGGGTTAGGATTTGGGACAAGAGCCATCGGGGGTAGGTTCTCAACTTCAGGCTCGGAGTCGGAACCATCTCCTAAGCCTTCAGCTGGGTGACCATCCACAGGGATTAGGTGGTCATTTCCTGGATCAGCTTCAAACCCGCCTTCATTACCTTGGTTAGGGAAGTACAAGTTGCCGTGGGGATGGAATCCAGCCATGTTATCTACGCGAGAAAAGGGATATAAGAATCTAGTACAAAATCTAGCACATAAGTAGTTCATAGTAACACACAAAATACTCCTATAGTATTTTAGGTTTATGTTCTATTGTTCTCGTTGTGGTATTGTTGGTAAGATTTTAGACTTGTTGCAACCTCACAACCACACTTAGGCACATGCTAGTCACTCCTCGGATAATATAGTTGATCAGGCTATATCTTCCCAGAATTGACTATATGTCTCTAAGTCTACTTGTGGTGCCCAACAATCGTAATTCTTTTGTTCTGTCCTAGTGACACTGATTTTAGTATGAATGCAGGCATGTATACTTAATTAAATATTTTATTATTTAAAGTATAACTCTTTGTCAGAGTATTTTAATCCCATTGTATTTATAGTCTGTATATCTTTTATGGGTTGATATACTCATTTCACTATAAACAATGCTCTGATACCAATCTGTCACACCCCAAAACCATGAACGGCGGAAACGTTCTGGGGCGGAGGACGTCATGTACAGTATCACAACAATGAATAGTAGTAAACAAGCAACAACATCATCCATTGCATTAATAATATAATTTCAATACAAGTGAGTTCTGTCAAATTATATACACACCAAAATATGAATCACAATGAAAGATGAGTCTTGAACGAGCTCCATCTTCTCTAGACCTTGCATCGGTACCTGTCTACTGATGACCTGAGGATACAAGTTATTTTGAAAGAGAGTATCAGCTTTAAAGCTGGTGAGATCATAAGTATTTTAGTGTCTGTATTTGTAAGAAAGTATTTGTAAGTATGTATTTGTAAGTATGTATTTGTAAGTATGTATTTGTAAGTATGTATTTGTAAGTATGTAAAAGTTTTGAACCTCCTAGAAAACCCTACGTTTCCTACTAATAGTAGCCTTCTACCAAGGCATCTAGTATATGTCTGTGTCTCTTGTGAGAGTGTGCATTTTCCCAAACCTGACTATTATTAACCAAAAATACAGTTTTTACATTATTTCCTATTGTGTGAATATCCCAAAGTAAATGTAATGAGAAAATGAAATAGTACTGTAGTATTATGATAAGTGACTACTGTTGTACTAACTACTTTAAACCAAAAGTAATTTAAAGTACCATGTGATCGGCCTGTATCCTGCTACCGACTCAATAGAAAAACGACGATGTAAGACGTCGTAAGAAATGACATTTGGCACCCGTAGACTTGCAAGTCCCACTGTAGCGAGCAGCAAGGTGTAGGATAGTCAATCCAGTATAGATCTATACGCAAACTCATACGCTCCCCAATTAAGGAGATTATGGATACAAAAACAGTCATGGCAGGTAGTGCCATGCCCCGTTTGATGGCTCACATAACTGTAGTAATGTATATGTAATGAATGTGCTAGCTGTATTGTATGTTCTCCCTCTATCTAGCCTGTATGTTCTCTGTGTGTACTAGCTGTATAGTGTGTTCTCTCTCTATCTAGCATGTATTTGTAATGTTCTGTGTGTACTAGCTGTATAGTGTGTTCTCTTTCTATCTAGCATGTATTTGTAATGTTCTGTGTGTACTAGCTGTATAGTGTGTTCTCTCTCTATCTAGCATGTATTTGACTCATGCATGAACTGACTCATTGTATGATTCCTTGTTCTAGTAATAGTAATAGTAACTTCCTAAACTACGCCTATTGTAGTTTACTAGTAATATAACTTGTACGTATGAACCTGAAAGTATACCCTTGCTACCCAAGGGTATTGTATTGACTGGAAGAACTTTTATGTCTATACATGTATACATAATATATAACTAATATTTAGACGACCTTCGGACGAATAACCGATGCCCTAAAGCCACATCCCAACGAGGAAAAGGAGATAAAGCGAGCTAGCCTTCCTAAGTCCTTTAAACATTACTTATATAACTATACATATATAGGCATGCAATTGACAATATAAAAGCATAAAAGAAGTTTTGTAAAACCTTATAAAAGTTTAACAACTAAGAAAAGATGACTTGATGTCAGTTTGTAAAACGGTATGAAAGCAGTATATTTGATAAGAACAGTTTTAAGTATAAGAAAACCTTTGTTTGAAACACAATTGTAATAGAGCTTGAAAAGAATCATTCAGTATGTAAGACAATTTAATAAAGAGTTTTAAACAAGTAAAAATGTTTTGGAAAGCCATTTGAAGTAATCTGTTTGGTAAAACAGCTAAAAGAGTAGTAAATCCATTTGTATGATAGATATTAATCACATGTGATTGATATACTAACTAGCATGATTCCACTTGTATCCCTGATGTGTGTGAAACGAACTAGTTTTAATCCTACTAACTTAGACACAAAATAAACACACGAAAGACAGTGTACCTATCGATTAGTAATATAGTTCAAGCAAGTAGGGTATCGAACACAGGGAACGGTAAACAATTAAAATAAATGCTAATATTATCTAAATAAAACAAGTTGATAAAAGGTTTTCTCTAGTTTTACAAGACTAGAAACTTACTAACTAATACTTAGATTAATTAACTAAAAACTAGATAAGCAAAGATTCAACTAAATTCAATAATGAAAGGAACTTCTGTTTAGTTCAACTCAATTGATCCTATGGTTGACATTATGGCAATAGTGCAATGGATTGATTTTTCTATTGGCTATCGATTCAGGTGATTAGATTCACGTTCGCTGTATTAATCCTTAGAGAACAAACTAACTCAAACAGTGGCCAGTTGTCTAATTTAATTCAATTCACTAGATTATTTATTCGGGTTAATTAAGACTTGTAATAGCTAACTAAATTGGTCCTTTAGTTAACCTCTCGTTGATGGTCATCACACAAGCTCACACATGAATTTACCTATTTTTCTATTAATTCTAGTTTCACAGTCGCTAATCCTAGTCATATAATAAAGTGGTCACATAAATTATATGAGGTAACAATTAAGAGATGTTCATGCAGCTTAATTATCTTCCTATTAACAGAAAAATAGTTATCATTCACACATAAGGTTCTTTAACAAGCTAGAATCAACAAAATCACCAATATTAAATCAATCCTACCATTAATCAAACCATAGTTTCAACATTGTCTCCCCAAACAGAAGCTAAAAGGTTTTAGCTCATGATTAAGGCAGTAAAACACTCAAAAACGAAATCAATTGGTAAAAACATAGTTCAAACAAGAGATTAGGTAAAGAGTAAACTTGATTTTGCCTTAATTCTCCTCAAAATCGAATGTAGGGTTGATTCTTCACTTTCCAGAGCTTCACCAGCGCTTTCAATCGTATCTTAGCCTCCAAGGGTTCCTCTATATGCTAGGTTATCGATCTGAAAGTCCCTTTATATAGATTTTCACAAAATAGAGGCTACTCGGCGAGTCCAGTGACCTACTCGGCGAGTCCGTCACTTAAAACCCGTGTACGGCAAGTCAGCGCGTCCAGAATCGCGAAAGTTCGATATGACTCGCCGAGTAGTCGACCCTACTCGCCAAGTCCGTTTGGAATCAGCATTTTCTCAAAACATGAAAGTCGTCCGAAATTGTGTCTAGTTTTCAGAACAATTTGAATCTCGTCAATAGGAGTTACGGTTCATGAGATATGGCCAAAACACTGACGAGGGGTCAAGTTGTCCAGCAACATCCTTCTTTCTTCAAAATCCAAGATCCAAGCTTCCAATCGCTAGTTCCGCTTCCTTTTCCACCCGAGCATGTCTTTTATTGCTGAAATTGAAATATTAAGCTAATTAAGTACCTTTTGTCCATAAAATGATATAAAATCAACAATAATTAATAAGATAATGAATGATTTCTATGACTAAATAAGCCCATATCAATCCCCCCCCCCTAAAAGCATTTACAAACATTCAAAATATTGATTAAGGGGTATGAACTCACCTGTAGCGAGTGGTTGGGAAGTACGGACTGTATAGGATGCTAGGTGTCAAGTGAAGACTTGTACACACTCTATGATCCTAGTTAACATATATGTAACCAATTAGTCTTTAAACAACTAAATAACAAAGTTAAGACATCCTAGGGCATGTTAAACACCTTATATAAGTGTTATAAGTCCTAAGGATTGCATCTAAGTGTTGTAGGACATTGCTATTGAGTTTAGGGTTCAAGGGAACCCTCTATTTGAGTTTACGGTTTTTAGACCATAACTCATTGAGTTTACGGTCGTAAACCCATGAGTTTACGGTCGTAAACTCATGCTTCTTTGACCACTTTGTGTTTTGAAGCCTTATAAGTCCTTAGAATCAATTCTACTTGAAGCATAAGCCTATGGAAGTGTTTGTGGCATCAAATCACCCCTATATGTAGTTTACGGTCCATGGACCACTATTCCATGTGTTTACGGCCGTAAACACATATGATCTATGGTCTTTTGATGTTTTCAAGTCCTTAACATATCAATGAAGGGATCTATGCTAGTTACCAAGGCTTAGGATAGGCTAGGGCACACATTGGTACCCTTTTTAGGGTTTACGGTCCAAGAACATCTTGGACCGTAAACACCTTTGATCTTCACTTTCTTGGGTGATTTCTTGATATATGGATGTATAACAAGCCCTATGATACTCTAGGATAGAAGTACTTACAAGATAGAAGCTTGAAATGAGCCAAAAGTCCAAGAACACTAGTGTGTGTTCTTGGTGTTCTTGGTGAAACTTGAAGATCTAGCCTTTTGGAACATTTTTACAGATGGAAGTGTGTTAAAACACTAGATTAAGTGATACCTCAACTTAAAAGGGTTAGAAACACTTAAAATATTGAAGATCAAGAATAATTGTTGGATGATACTTGAGAGAGAAATGGGTTTGGATCTTGAAAAGTGAAAAAGTGATTTAAAGGGCTAAGTGTCATATATATACTCTTGGGTTTTACGGCCGTAAACACCATGTTTAAGTCGTAAACTCCAAACTCTTGGAGTTTCGGGACTTTATTGTTGCACAATAAACCCTAGGGCATCCTCTCTCATGATATCTCCTAAAGTGTAAATCCTAAAATACTCAAACTTATTCCAAAAAGCTTGAAAATTAGCAGCAACAGTTCTGACCTCTATTGAATTGAAATGTTGTACATAATAGAAATTTCGGGTTGTCACACTATAGTAATTTAATTTTGTTTAGGTTTGGTTCTATAAGCTCTTTGGATAATTAATTGGTAAGTTTTTGATTCATTGTCCATCACGATTACTCCCGAACACATGTTCGTCGTATTTTGAATGAATGTAGTTGATCAGGCTACATTCACCCCCAATACGACTACATAACTGCCCGAGTTTAATACCGATGTTCAAATCCTCCAAAGACTTTTACTTTTCTTGTTGTGTTATTACTCTAGAATGAACACATAGGTATGTATTTTAATTATTATGTTCAGAGTTGTTTAGTCCCATTGTATTTATAGTTGCATATCCTGTATGATTACATATGCTAGTTCACTATAAACAATGCTTTGATACCAATCTGTCACAGCCCCGAACCGGACGGGGAAACGTCCGGGGGCTTGTGCGTGACTTCATCTTGAAATATCATTATAGTGAATATAATTGAAACATAACATCATCATCATCACACATGTAATATAACAACATTCATTGTTTACATCGAGTATTGTATTTGAATATTACATGCCAAAATAGTAAGAGTATGATGAAACAAAATATAACACAATATCAATTAGTTTGTTTCGTTCATCCTGCTTCAACGGTTTCCTGAGAATACAAGTTATTTTGAAAACGGTCAACATAAAAATGTTGGTGAGTTCATAAGCATGTTTGTGAAAATGATTTGTATAACTTTGAAAACCACCAGAAAATCCTATATTTTCTGCAAACTGTTTAGTGTGTTTGTGTCAGATCTTGTATTAATGCATGTATGTTATTTTTTATTTGACTAAAAGGGTAAAGAGAATGTAGAGAGAATGTAAAGAGCATGTAAAGAGAATGTTCCCAGGCAACCCGATGTTGTCTGTAAAAAAAAAAGAATGGTCTACCGTAAACTTCATAACGTTAATTCCTCTAAGCGAGCCTTCATAACCATACTAAATAATGACAATTTCACCTGTCTTGGCGTCGTTGGACGCCAGTTTTGATTTTGATTGTAAGGTTTTCATCACCCTAGACTGAGTTAGTCTAACTGTAGCGAACAGCTCAGGTGTGGGGTGTCATCCCCGTATAGATCTATACACAAATCCCCGCTCTCCCTCCAAGAGACACTGGTTATAACTACAGGCTACGATCGTACACTTAATAGGTGCCAACCGACAAAACTCACTAGATCCTTAATCGAATTTATGCGAAGAAAGGTATAAACTCATTCCAGGCCCAATGATCCATGTAAGTGAACCACTAAGGCATCGCTAAACATGTAAATAATTTCAAGACCCAATTGGAATGAGATTATATAACATGGGCCCGAAATATATATGAAAGGACAACTAAGGCCCATTTCACATGTAAGGTATATACAGGCCCAAATAGTACACAAATAGTATCCAAGGTCCGTCGCACATGTTAATGGGTCAATGAGGCCCAATAAACATATAAATAGTATACAGGACCTATCACACATAAAAATGGGCCACTAAGGCCCAATAACGTAGAAAATGATCAAATTAATCCGTTTGTTAGTTTATTGTTGGTTTTGGTTCAAGTATTCACTAAAATAACATAAAAGCCTACTTTTGTAAAAATGACGTTCTTGGCCCAATAAGCCAAAAATTTCTAATTAAGGCCCAATTGTTGTAAGAATAACACTTTAGTCTCCATTTTGTTCAAAACTTGTGTTGATGACTAGTTTGTGGTAAAAATAATATTTTAAACCCATTTTTTGTCAAAACTATCATTTTTGGCTTGATTTTTGTGAAAATACACATTTTTCTGGTTTTGGGCTTTTCCGACCTAGTTTTTGGAAAATTTGTAGAAAAATCATCGTAAATAGAAATTTGGATCCGCAAATTCTGGAAGTTTGGAAATGTTGTCTACTTTATTCACAATTTTTCTCATAATTTTTGATGGCCTCAAACTAGTGTGAAATTACTCACCTTCACAGGTTGGTCCGAAATTATTTCAAATATGATAGGTAGTTTTGTAAAATTCGCTAAAAATTGTAGAAAAATCGTATGAAAACGTGAGAGTAGTCATTTTAAAGGTATAGGTCTGAACTTTATCCATGTAAAACAGTTTTGAAAAATAATTCCATTAAGAGAGTCAAAATAGCTCGATATTGGGATAAAACTTTCCTGTCAAAAGCTGATTTTTGAGTATAAGTTATAGATCTTTGAGCACAACACTCATTTTTGCTATTTTAAGTGTATAATTCCCAGATCTATAAGTTTCTATGTAATATATGTGATAAAACATACTTTTCTAAAGGTTCTTATGAAGATCCAAGTGATAAACTTCAAGTTCTTAACATATTTTTAGATTAATGCAAAAATCAACACATAATCACCAAATAATTCATGGAAAACACACATAATCATGCATATACACATAGATCTACACAAAGAAACTTGTATTCTCCCCCAAAATCATATGAAAACCGAAAACAAGGGGATTGAACTCACCTTGGGGTGATGGATCGGTTTTGATGAAGAAGTGGAAGAAGATTTTTGATCCTAGCAAGCTTTCTTGAGTAGATCTTGAACTTAGATGGTTCTAAGAACATGATCCACAAAATATGGGTGTAAGAGGAGATTTTTGAAGAGATCAAGAAGTTAATCCATGGATCTAAGCAAGACTTACCCAAGATTGATGGTCTTTAGTGAAGATCTTCTTGAAACACCTAGAGCTCTCGAAAATTTGGATGGAAGGAAGGAGGATGTTCTTGAGTGTTTTGAGAGAGTTTTCTTGAATGATTTTTGAGAGAATGAGGGTGGTGTGAGGTGTTTTGGCCGAGAATAAGAAGAAGGGAGGAGAGAGGGAGTCAGGTGATGTGCATGGATATCCTCCATGCAATAAAGAGGTGGCAAGCTCTCATAATTCCTCTAATTTCCTTTTATTTTTCTTTTCTTTTCTTCATTGGGCCGAGAATTAGGCTTAAGATGAATGAAATTGTATTAGTTTGTCCCACTCTTGGCTTTGCTTGATTTTGTGAAGCCCAATAAATAAGTTTCGGCCCATTGGGCCCTTAAGTGCATCTACGGCCCAATTTGACATAAAAGAATGGATTTATAGCCTCTTAGGGTTAATTGGATTAGTTATGGCCCAATAAGGCCCATTAGGGTTAGAATGAATCATTCTAGGCCCAAATGGTCCAAAATGTTATAGATTTGCGAATTGGGTCCAATAAGAGGGTCCTAGTCCATAAAGAACTTGAACCGGGATTTCTAAGGTTTCCAACCCTTAGTTGAACATATGAGATGTATTTGAACGAGAATAGAGTATAGTATTCACTTAGAGTACATGCTTTTACAATGGATGATGTTTACATGGGAATATAATTTCCTATCAAAATGCCAGTTGTGACACCGGAGCCTTACAGAAACGGGCCGTGTGCCCTTTCATGTTGCAGTTAGCACACTACATCTCCCGGCAGGGGCCATTGTGGTGGAAGTTGCACTTGTTGCACTTCGGCAAACTCCCAACGTACTGTTTTGCTGGCACATGGACAACAGGGTTTGTTGCGGCATGAACAGCCAGAATTTGTTGTTTCTTGGGAGAGTTCTGCACCGATTTGTTCTTCTTTCCGTCCCAAAACTTCCTCTTGTTGTCGGTCGTTTTGGCTGGTTCTGGTACAGCGGTTGTTGCTGGTGTGCGGACTCCATGGTCAATGAGTCGTTGTTCCAATCGTTTGGCACTGTCGAATGTAGCAGGTTTTGAAGACAATACATTCCCTTGTAATGGAGGTACCAGTCCCCAGATGTACCTCTCAATCTTCTTGCTTTCAGTGGGGACCATCCCCAGACATATAGCCACCAGATCACTAAACCTAGCCGTGTAGGCTACTATGTCAGAGCCTTTCATGGTCAGGCTCCAAAGTTCCTGTTCGAGCTTCTGAACTTCGCCCCTCGGGCAGTATTCTTCTGTCATCAGTATATTTAGATTCTCCCAGCCCAATGAGTTAGCCACAATGAGAGTAAGTGACTTGACATGGCCATTCCACCATGTGAGGGCCCTGTCTAAGAAGGTGCAGGCAACAAATTTTACTTTGCTTCCTTTCGGGAAGGAGCATATCTCGAAGATAGACTCCGTTTTCTCAAACCATTGCGATAGAGCAATGATTCCACTGCTACCGTTAAAGGCTTTGGGTTTGCAGTTGGTGAAGTCTTTGTATGAACACTCCCTAGGGTGCTCGTGACTTTCACCATGGGTGGAGTTACCACCCGTTCCACCTCCACTAGTACCGCCAGCGTTGACCTGAGCTAAGGCTGCCGGTACAGCCGCGGTCACTACAACTTGAAAACTACAGGATCGAATTGTGGAGGAGGTGGTGGTTGAGTTAGAGTTATTGGTGGATTGCGTCTGCTCGATCTACGAGGAGGCATCTTTCAACTATAAGTTTACAAAGATGAAGATAATTGTAAGTATTCAACAGTGAAAATAATGAGAGTGTTCCTTGAACTAATTCACCATAGTTCAACTTGTAATTGTTTGAGTGTTTTCAATAGAGAATTACCACTAGAAAGATGAAAGAATTTGGATAAAGATTTTTCAAGAGGATTGGATGTCTGTCAATAACATTGGTATTATATATGTATAGAGTTCAAGAAAATTTGACCTTGTAATTGGTCTACATATACCAACACAGTGAAACCCTTGACAACATAACGACCTAATGAACTGAAAGTTCAAGGCCTAGATATAAATAGGAAAATAATAATAGGGTCTAAAACTAGACCTAATCTATATCGAAAAGAGTGAGTAGAGTATGCTCTACTCGCGAGAAGTGTTGTTCTGGTTGGTACTAGATTCTGCCCTGGACTCAGCCAGCTGGTGTTCTGTTTCCCACACACACATTTCCAATGCAACTTGACCCTGTCGAAGCTCTCTAACTTCGAATCGACTGGCATTCAGTTCCTTCTGTATTGTGTCAGTGTGAGTTCTTGTTAACTCATGGTCATCGGTCAGATGGCGGAGACGAACTGTGTTGACTCCGGAGTTAGCCCTAGTTTCCATGACTTGGTCGATGGTCGCTCTTCCTTGTTCAGTATTGCGAGCAACACGACGAACCAAGATAGGAAGGACTCTGTCTGCTGAGCCTCCCTCGTTCAAGTTGTAGAAGCTTCGGTCTCCATTATAAGGAGGTGGTTGTCCCTATTCGTGGCTCCACCTTCCCAAGTTCACTGCCATAGAGGCGTCGGGCCTTGAAAATCCTGTCGAGGGTTAGGATTTTGGGCAACTTAAGGTGGATTGTAGACCTCTGGTTCTGAGTCAGAGTCTTCTTGAACCTCATCTTCGTTCTCTTCCTCAGAACTCTCCTTGGGGTCTTCTTCTACTGGGACCACAGGGTTCTCTTCTTCCATTTCTGCTTCAAGCCAGCCACTGTTCCCTTGATCGGGAAAGTACGGGTCGCTAGGTATATGGAATCCAGCCATGTTATCTAAGCGAGAAAAGGGGTGTAAGCGACGTATTGTTGAATCATAAAAAGTGACCCTCTTGAACTACAGCTACCGCAACCTCTTCAGCTACCGCAGCCATCCAGCACCCGCAGTCAACTTCTTCATCAGCAACCGCAACTGGAGTCTCTTCCTACCGCAGTCACTTAACTAGATTACTTTACTTGTCTTTTATTGTAACACTCTCTTTTGTCCAGTATGCCTTGCATGGCCACTCTTAGAGAGGTAATCTAGTGTACATCGTGAGTCTCTATATATAGAGCTCATTCTCTTTGTATTAAAAAAACACGCACCTATCTATTCTGAATACACTTCTCTGAAGTTTTCTTTTCTATCCCTCTATCTACGCATCACTTCTTACTCTCAATTCTTACTAGACCATAACTGATTATAACCTCTCTCTAGAGCAAGTCTTCTATGACTTAATCACTAAGTTTGATCTTCCATATTAACTTGGTTTGAATGCATTCCATGTTATGAATCAACTTAAGTGTATACTTGATATAATCATTGCTGTCATTTCTATTACTTTACTTTTCCGCAAGTAACTCTCTAACTTATTAATATTATTGTTGAGCTTTTAGATCCTTCGAGATTAACTATTCCGCAATACTACTTGTTCTAACGTTTGTTCAAGTGTGTCTCTAAGTTTTTCTCTCAACAATTGGTATCAGAGCCATAGTGGTTGCTTTTTGAAAACGAAACTCTGATTTTCAAAAGGCCTTCTATACCACTAAAGCTCATTTCTTAAAAAAAACAATTTCAAATGGCACAATCGTTATCACTGAACGTTTCCAACAGTGTTGGTGGTTCTAACCGAGCCCCAATACTGGTAGCGAATGAATATCATCACTGGTCACAAAGAATGGAAAGATACTTAAGGAGACTTGGTAGAGATGTATGGCGATCCGTAGAAGAAGGACCTCATGTCCCAATCCTTACACCAGTCCAAACTGACGGCGCTACAACCAGACTAGGAGGAGGACAACCAGTCATGAGCCGTCCCACCAAGGATGATCTCGATAAAATGGAAAATGATGTTGTTGCTTTTTATGAAACCTCCTGTGGAGTTGCTCCTGACAACTTCGATATTATCATAAATTGCAAATCAGCAAAAGAGATCTGGGAAGTTCTCAAGAATCTGTATGAAGGCTCAGAACAAGCACAAGACAAGAAACTTACTACCGCACTCAATGAGTTCAACAACTTCAAAGCTCATACCGGAGAAAGCTTGGAAGATTCCTTCAAAAGGTTCAACCTGATAGTCACCAAGTTATCCAATGCGGGAACCATCCGCAGTAACCATGAAACAAATCTTCAATTTCTTAATGGTTTGGGAAGACATTGGACTACGGCTAAGATGATAGTCCAGGGCGATAGAAAGATTCACTCTTTGTCACTCTACAAGCTCTATGGAGAGTTGCAAGCGCAAGAATCCACCGTACTCAAAGACTGTGCTAACTTCGGAGGACCACTTGCTCTCATAGCACAAACCCCACCGCAGTCATCCTACTCTTCCTCGTATGACACTCCACCGCAGTCATACGAAGCAGATTCAGAGTATGACGATGAAGAAGAATTTCAGAAGGCTATTGCTCTGGTTAGCCAACAGTTCAACCGTCTACCACCTCCTTCCTACCGCAAGAATCAACATTTCAACAAACCTCCATTCAACCGTAACTTTAGTCCACAGAAGAATCATTCCCGTTATCCAAAAGGTTCTCATCCACCACCACAATCTCAAAATTCTCAACCAAAGGAGGTACCGCAGTCTACTCCAACCACTGACTCCGGTACTACCTCTGAAGACAAGACTGATATTGTGATTTGTCACAAATGCAACAAAGAGAATCACTTTGCAAGAGATTGTAAGGCCAATGTAGTAAAAGACAGAGCATTCTATCTTAGAATGGCTCAAGAGTTGGAAGATAAGGAAAAGGCAAGTGTCAAAAGAGACCATCAAGTTTGGTCATCTGGAGATGAAGATGAAGCCATCAGCAGTGTCAAAGGAAAAGGGAAAATATGCATGCTGGCAACTGTGGATGATGATGAGTCTACAAAGTTGGAAAAGAACTACTGCTACATGGCAAAGGATGGAACTCTAAGCATCGTCGAACAGGTAAAACTCATGATCGAAACTCTAAACTATAGCATGCATGACTGTCAACCATACATAGATGATCTTAATGACACTTGTGCTGCCGTCCTTATAGACTATAACAAAGCCTTAGATGAGAAGAACATTGCGTCCCAAGAAATGTTCCATGTGAGAGGACGTCTGGATAACAAAAGACTCAAAATGGCTATGTTAGAAAAAGACTTAGAGTTAGAGAAAGATGCAAGAATGCTGAGTGAAACACAATTAGAGATAGCTTTGAACCAGAAAGATTTAGCTCATAGTGAAATTTGTACGCTTAAATCTTTTAATCGAAAAATTGTTCAATGAAAGTGAAGCTATTAAAAATTTGGTAAATAATGGCACTGTGGACAATACATACAATTGGGGTTGGTCAAATGGATATCCTACCGCAATGGATTCCTCACCCCGGTTCAACAAAGACAGACTGTATGTCCCTCCAGACCGAGAATTTCATTTCCCAGTCAATGACAAGACCTTCCCTGGAGACATCAAAACTCACTTCGGTAGACTCCATAATCTAAGTAATAATTGTGTCATTGAGGAAATTATGTCTGAGGTTTTGGGTCACACAAGTGATCAAATTCCTATCTGTGGCACCATTTATCCAAATTCTCAAACTTCATCCGTAGTTGATGAAGAATTTGTCATTGAGGGCCCCGAAGTCTCAAAAGACTTTCCATCTCTGCCCTCAGACCGCAGTGTCTCACACTATAGTAAAAAATCCCTCAAGAGTCCCACTAAAGTCCCAACTAAGACTTACTCTGCAGTAGTCAAATCTTCACTACCGCAATCCTCAGTAAAAGGAACCGTGACCCTTCAGGCGATTCATCATGAATTACCTATAGAGAACTTTGAAGTGGGTCAATGCTCACAGACCCCAGAATCTTCAAATTCGGATGACTCAAGCCCACGTTTTCAAAATCATTCTAAGAATTCCAGGAAACCGCAGTTGAACAACAATGACTGTGGTTCACCAAAATCCTTGGCCAAAAAGGCCTTCAAAGAGGAAATTAGATCTCGAGGCACAAATAGACACACTTTTTCAAAAAAATAAGAAGCATGTCAGAATTCCAAAGTCCAAGACTCCAGAAAAATTTGTTTTCTCACACTACTTTTCAAAAAACTCTCCCACCAAGAAAACAAACAAAAGGGAAAGTCCAGCTTCAAAAGTCATTCCTACTTCTTCTTACACAACCCAAAAGGGTGTTCAGTCTTTTCAAAACAATGGTTTTCAGGTCTATTCCTCAAATGATCCTAAATGGAAAGGGATTTTACCCACTCCAACACTTTCAAAGTCACGTCACAATTTCAACAAATGGAAGGGTATTCTACCAAATCCACCAAAAAGGACTCAAAGATTTGCACATGCTAAACCTTTTCAAAAACAAACTTTTTCAAAATCCAACAACTTTCATGTCAGGGATTACCAACCTCGGACCGGTAACAAGTCCAATTCATCCTATAGACCGCTGACCAAGCATAGTGTCAGATCAAAAGACAAAATCTCTTTTTGTAAATGTCAGTATAGTTGTCAAAAGGATTCATCTTATGTCAAATCTAGTCGGAGTCAGAAACCTCGTACTTTTTCGAAAACTCACAACACTCCAATTCTGCACAAACATCCAGGACTAGGATTAAAAGTTGACAAGAGACCCGTCCCTGCAACCTCGGTCCATGCATCATTCTACAATTCACCAATTGCCCCAGGCTCCAAACTAGTTTGGATGCCTAAACTAACCGTATAATTCTCAGGCTTTGTGCAAGGAGGAACAAGAAGAAGAATGGTTAATTGACAGTGCCTGCTCCTTGCACATGACCGGAAGGTTAGAATACCTTCAGGATTTCAGGCCTATATCCAATGGTGGAAATGTCACATTCGACAACAATGCGAATGGGGTCATCCGAGGTTACGGTGTTCTCACTACGGGGAATTTCTCTATTCAGAAGGTTGCCTATGTAGAAAGCCTTAAACACAATCTCATCAGTGTAGGCCAACTATGTAAGGCAGGACATCGGGTTGAATTTGATGATCAGTTCTGTTATGTAATGACTAGTGATAGAAACACATGTCTGATCAAATCCAGATCCAAAGGTACCATGTATCCTTTGGATGTCTCTCTGATCATTGTCAGACCGCAGTTGTGTTTCCTGTCCAAAGTTGTATCCGAAGTCAGCTGGCTATGGCACCGCAAGCTAGCTCATCTCAATTTCAGGTACATCAACAACTTGGTCACAGGAGAACTAGTCAGAGGTCTTCCTATTCTCAAATTCAGCAACGATACTCTTTGTCCGGCTTCTGAATGTGGTAAACAGTCCAAAGCAAGTCACCCTCTGGTAATGGACTCTTCAATTTCTGAACCACTGGAGCTATTGCACATTGATCTCTGCGGTCCATCTACCGTAGCCAGTCTCCATCATAAAAAATACATACTGGTTATTGTAGATGACTTTACATGCTTCACATGGGTCTTCTTCCTCAGACTCAAGTCAGAAACACCGCAGATTTTCATCAACTTCATCAAAGAGATCGAACTTCAGATCAAGCTTCCAGTAAGAAGGATCCGCAGTGATAATGGAACCGAGTTTACTAATCATCTCCTCAACAGTTTCTTGGTGTCCGAGGGCATCTCTCAGAACTTCTCAGCTCCCTACACACCACAACAAAATGGGGTAGTAGAGAGAAGGAATCGCACTCTAGTAGAAGCAGCCAGATCTATGCTCAACTTCGCACACCTTCCTCTCTACTTCTAGGCTGAAGCCGTAGCCACCGCATGCTTTGTTCAAAATCGAAGCATTGTGTGCAAACGTCTCAATAAAACACCATATGAGGGCCTTAACAACCGCAAGCCAAATGTTCGCTTCTTTCATATCTTTGGGTGTAGATGTTTCGTGATCAACAACAGAGATCAGCTTATCGAGTGCTCATCAGACGTACAAGGCTGATCATTGAAAGCTTCGATGTGAAATTTGATGATTCTCACATCCGTAATGCCCCTCCATCCACTGAAACCACCGCAATCATGGAAAGCGATATTCCAGCCTCTTCAGGTCCTTTAAATATAATTGAAGTCAATTATGACGATCTTTTCGATCCTGTTGAAACGGCGAAACTATCCGAAGTTCTTGTGTCACCCGCAGCTCAACAACAACACGCTGATGTTTCTGGACCATCTCTATCTGAAGTAGCATCTCTCAATACTTTCACCTCTCCGGTTGAGGGGGAAAGCTCTACTCCGGATCTAGCAACAACCGTTGAGGTTCCAGTACTTGATGCTACTCAAGTTCCTATCCGGAGAGAATCATTACCATCAAACGTATCTTCGGATTCGGATGATGAACTCATAGAGAACATTGACATGAGAACCGATCCAAGGATTATCACTCTCCCATCTGTAGTCCAGGGGGAACCTTCTCAGGTTCCAGAGGAACTCCCATCTGTAATCCAGGGGGAACTTCTTCCAACTGCTCAAGAAAATTCCATTCTCGTTCCAACAAACCAAGATGACTCAGCAGGATGTTCTCAAGTCCAGGGGGAACTGCCATCTCCAACTGCAGATTCTTATGATATTCAAGATATTCCCTCTACCGCAGCTGCTGATCATATGCAGCCCCATCTACACGTATGGACGAAGGACCACCCACCAGGTCAAATCATTAGCAACCTATCCGCAGGTATCCAGACTCGATCTTCCAAGGACCTATCTGACCACTGCCACTACGCAGTATTTATGTCCTCGGTATAGCCCAGAACGATCAAAGAAGCATTGCTTGAACCGGACTGGATAACTGCAATGCAAGAAGAGCTAGAAGAATTTCAAAGAAACAAAGTTTGGCAACTCGTTCAGAAGCCACGTGGTCACACCATTGTTGGCACTAGATGGGTGTTCAAAAACAAGCTGGATAAATCTGGTGCGGTAGTCAGAAACAAGGCAAGGCTAGTTGCAAAGGGGTATAGTCAACTTGAAGGCATTGACTATGATGAAACGTATGCTCCTGTAGCACGCATGGAAGCTATCCGGATCTTCCTAGCATACGCAGCCCACAAGAACGTCAAGGTACACCAAATGGACGTTAAGAGTGCCTTTCTCAATGGGGAATTAAAAGAAGAGGTTTACCTTCAGCAACCTCCAGGTTTTGAAAATGTTGAATTCCCAGAACACTGCTACAAACTTGAAAAAGCAGTCAACGGTCTGAAGCAAGCCCCAAGAGCATGGTATGAGACTCTTTCTGAATTCCATGTCTCATCCGGGTATAAGAGAGGAGTGATTGACCCCACGTTATTTAGAAAAGCAAATAGTAACCACCTTATGCTCATTCAAATATATGTGGACGACATCATCTTTGGATCAACTGATCAAGAAATGGTGAATGAATTTGCTAAGCTCATGACCAACAAGTTCAAAATGAGCATGAATAGAGAGATTAACTTCTTTCTAGGGCTTCAAGTGAAACATGTTCCGCAAGGGATATTCATTCATCAAGAGAAATACACCACCGAACTGTTAAGGAAATATTCTATGGACAATTGTTCTTCTTCTTCGGTTATAAGATCTCTGCTGATCCTTCAGGATAACTTGTGGATCACAAGACTTATAGAGGTATCATTGGCTCTCTAATGTACCTCACCGCAAGCCGACCAGACATTGTCTTTGCAACTGGCGTATGTGCAAGGTATCAAGCTGACCCGAAAGCGTCACATATGACCGCAGCCAAACAGATACTACGGTACCTGAAAGGAAGCAAATCTCTTGGTCTGTGGTACCCCGCAGGCAATGACTTCAGCCTGCAAGCTTTCACAGATGCGGATCACGCTAGATGCAAATTAGACCGCAAAAGTACCTCAGGAGGATGTCAATTTTTGGGTGGAAGACTCGTCAGCTGGTCTTCAAGGAAACAAAGTTGTGTATCTCTGTCTACCGCAGAAGCTGAATATGTGGCCGCAGCCAGCTGTTGTTCACAAGTCCTATGGATGAAGACACAACTTATGGACTACGGATACCGATATATTGTGACTCTGAAAGTGCTATTGCTATTTCTCATAATCCTATTCAGCACTCAAAGACTAAGCATATTGAACTACGGTATCATTTCATCAAAGACCACATCTTGAAAGGTAACATTGAACTCATCTTTGTCCATACTCATGAAGAGATTGCTGATGTGTTCACAAAAGCGCTCGACTCCACAAAACTTAACACCTTCCTGCAAATGTTAGGAATGATGAATCCCGACCCGCAATTCTTCTTGAATTGATAGATACCACAGACCATCCTTGGTCTCCGTTGCGGTTCTAACTGAAAGTTACTTATGATAAATGGTTTTGATACCGCAGTCTAGGTACCGCAACCATATATCATACTTATTTTTCATGGGTCCTTATTGTTTGTTATTACTAACCTTTTGTACAAGTGCTCTCATCAGTTTCTTCTACTACAGTCATAAATATACCCATCCGCAATGACATTTGTTCATCCGCAATGACATTTGACATTTTTTCATCCGCAATGACACCTGGTCATCCGCAATAAAGTTTCCATCCGCAATCACGTTGATAATTTCTCAATTGTTTCATCTACCCTTGAATCTTTGTGTGCTATTTAATGATCCTTCATTAAATAAAACATTAAATAACAAAAAAACATTCCCTTGAGAAAATGTCTCATTCTCTTTCTTAATAAACCTTGTGTCAGACCTATTTTTAGGTATGATGACAAAAAGAACGTTTTTCCATAATCACATCCTTAATTTGTCTTTTTCGCTTACCCAGAACGTCCCATCCGTTACAACTTCCTTTCCCCTCACCACTCTATCACCTGACGTGTTGATGCACGTCTAACATTTCATTAAATGCAAATCCCTTTTTTTTAAAATCTCAAAAACCTTTTTAAACCGTTTCATAATTATGTGGCTGAGATTTATTTGCCAATTCAAAAGATTTCCCCCAAACGACCATTTACCTTATCCTTTCTTTTTACCTAGGGTAAAAACAGTTACCGTTCCAATTCACCACCTATATAAACCCTTCGTCTTCTCCAAAATCACTTTACGCTTTCTGAACATTGAATCTTTTCTCTCAAATCCTTCAAGAACTCTGTTTCTCTACTCATTCTCTCAATCTTCAACAATGGTGAAATCCGGTGTCTCCAAGAAACAGTCAAAGGCATCTGGATCAGTGAACCCCACTGGTTCAGAATCTGCTTCACGACAACTCACACCCACGATCGCGTCAAGCAACTTCAGAGCGGTGTTCGAAGATCATCCCTCCTACAATGCCCCGATCAAGTTGATGATCAAGTTCCTGAAGAATCACCCCCTGTTTGGCCCCTTTGATGCTTTCACAGATGTTGTCCCAATCTCAACCCTTTTCAAATGTGCATTCTCCGCTTATCGCCCAATCGAAAACCCCCAAGAAGTTCATCTTAACCTAGTTAATGATTCTTTGGCCATTCTGTCCAAGGAAAAGTTTCTTTCTGCCATAAATCTCCTTGTTCATCCCTCCATCAAGATTTTCACCCCCTCCATGACAGACGTCACTTCTGCTCTTTATCAAATGGGATACCAGAAGAAGATTAAGGGGATTGGGGAATTCAAGAAAAACCAATTGCCTGCGGTGTGGCAATTCGTTTGCCACTTCGTCATCCGCAGTCTATCAGGCAGACCCAGAGGCACAGACAATATGGGACTGAATCTTGTAGAGTTGGTATGGAGCATATTCACAGGACACGATGTAAACTACGGGCAGATCCTATGGGACGACGTTCTACAATACATTCCCAAGGAGAACCCAAGGGAAAACCCAACCGAGCTCACCTTTGCAAGGTTCTGGTCACTATGCATCTCAGACCTTCATGCGGATGCAGGAATCAACATGGGTAGTGAAATTAATTTCTTTGTCACTAAGGATCTTAAAAGGTACAATCCATCTTCTGATCAATATCTTTTTGGACCAATTAGAAGACTTCCCACTCATATTCTTTCTACTTTGGGTCTTGAGACTGCTGATGTCTCATACCATATTGAGGCTACGGAAGGTATTGCCCAATACCCTCCTACCCCGCCTCTTCAGAACCCATCAGCAATCATTAACCCTGAAGGTACCGCAGTCCTTTCTTCCACTACTCTCTCCAATCTTTCTCAAAGAAGAAAGCAATTGGCCACCAAGAAGAAACAAAGAACTCCCAAGAAGGATGCTCCCAAACGAACCGCACCCACCAAGAAACGGAAAACCAAACCCACCGCAACCACACCTGATAGTGATTCTGATGAGGATAGGCAACCAATTGCTATCCTTAAGAAAAGAAAAACAGATACCTCTGGCCAAATGCGTGACCAGACCGATACTGAAGCCTCTCAAAAGGCTCCGGTAGTCCTTAGGGTGGCCGTAGACCCATTCATCACTACCATCATTTTCCAATCAGACTCGGAAAGTGAGTCTGATTCACAACATCGTGGAGATTCCCCCCCCCCCCCCAGTTCACTCCCAAGAGGATGACACTGGTGCACGCCCTAAGGTCTCCAGGGCTTCCCGACTGCATTTCTTTTCCCCTGAGGAGTTGCACTCCATCCTTTTGAATGTCACCCATACACTACAAACACCTTCCCAACCGCAGGGCACTTCTTCCGCCCATGCCAGAACTGAGCCGAGGCCAAACTTGACCACATGTTAAGGAGACCAAGGAAGCTCAGGAAATCCTATTCTGATTACATCCGCAGCAGGTGGTTTAGGCACGGTGAGCACAAATGTGCAAGAATCCGTGGACCCGAAGGACACTTCGGTGCGATTTCATGGATTTGACGGCAATGAATCAAACGACTCATGGTTACGCTACACTCCGGTAACCGAGTCAGAAATAAAGAAATATGCCGCTTTCAGAAGGGTATTCCAAGCCCGCAAGGAGCAACAGAGCAAGCAACAACAACAGAAGGAGCAAGAAATCCAGTCAGTGGCTAAGTATTGGGCAGATGCAATAAATAATGCCAATACTGTAGCCACCATTCTCAAAGTTCAAGACTGGATGACCGAGATGACTGAGACAATCCTCAAAGCTCAAGCAACCGGTGAAGGTGCAGGTACCTCCAGAGTAACTCGAACTCCTACTCCAACTCCAAATCCAATTCCAACTCCAACAGTTCATGAATCACAAGACGAAGGAACCGCAATAGAGGTCAGTTCTGCTCGCACCTTCAGTCTTGATGATGAAGACATTCAGGAGGTAAATAAGCCCAGCTCTTCTGATGATGACCTCATGATGTTCGATGAAGAGGAGGAATCCAGTGGCTCTCACCATTCAACTTCTAAACCCAAAGAAAAGAAGAAAAAAAGAAGAATGCGGTCACGAGAAAGGAGTTTCTGAGCTTACAAGCAAAATTCGATCAAATCTTAGCTGCGCTCAAGCCAACTCAACCGAAACCAGAAGACACCCCAGGGCCGCAGTCTCTGATCGAACGAATAGAGTGCTTGGAAACGCGTGAGTGCTTGGCTGCTGAGAGAATTTCCCTCAAAGTTGAAATGGGGATCCGGTCCCTTGACAACAACCGCAAAGCAGATCACAAGGACTTTATGGCTGCTGCGGAACGCCTCATCTCTGAGGTGACCGCAATCAAGAAAGATCTCCAAGCAGCTATTGCGGATCAAGCCACTCGGTCTCAAAAACTGATAGATGAGACTCACACTGCGTATGAGTCCACTATCTCAGTTCTTCAAGCCACCATAAACAGACTGCAACGATCCCTGTCCTCCAACTTCCACGGTCCTGAAATCCTTCAACTCACTAAAGAGATTCACAGGCTGCTCTTCAACCCCTCCATCCCCAACAATCAACAATTGGCAGAAGCCCTCAAAGCTCAATTTCAATAAGTCTATGCCAAGGTTGATGGTCTTAAACAATGGCTTGAGGAAGCTCCTCCGTTGCATTCCTCAAGAGGGGGAAGTGAAGAAGAAGAAGTCCATCACTCCGATCAATCAATCTCTCAACATCAGAGCCCCCCCATCATCACAGAAAAAATTCCTACACCGCAACCCTCACCGCAACCATCTCACCATACTCCACCTCCTCATACTTCACCACAAAAGGAGAACACTCCTAACAAGCCAGAGACCCCTCCTCACTTTAAAAATCTGGTGGAGCATATGTCCTCTCCAAGCTCAACTGACTCTCCTGCGACCACCCAAAGGAAGAAAGATTGGAAGGCAGCCAAAGTGGCTGAGCTAATATGGAGAGAATGCGGTTTTGACACGGTCGTGGACGAATCCTTGATCAACTCTTGGATCAATCCTCACCGCAGACTGCTGGATGAAGATTACAGACCTCACCTCATATATGTTAAACCTCCTTCGGATGGCTACTAGGATGTTCCAATCTCCCCAAATGCTAAGTACTTCACAGTTTTCGAGCCATTCGACCGCAGCCTTCCAGACCACAAGAGACTGCCAATGGAATTCAAGAGACTTAGTATTTTCTATGTTAAGCATGCCTCTCCCATTGAGAAAATATGGTCTAACGATAGACCATCCGCAGTCAAGAACTACAAACTTCGGAAGTTCATGAAGGGTGACTTCATCCAGTACACCCTCACCAGAAGAGAACATGACTACGTCCGCACCCAAGCTGACTTCCCTTACATGAATCCGGAAGAAGTGTTTCTCATTGCTAAGGTGTTTCAGAACAAGTCAGAAAAGCACCCGAAAATGAAGATTGCGCTTGAAAGGGCCAATACCTTTTTGAAGGAAACTGTCTGCGATTTTGCCAAAATCAACGCAGACATCTACCCCACTATTGCCAAGAAATTTGATCTACCACCTCTCGATCCTGCACCGATGCCTACCGAAGGTTATGAAGAAAGATCCTTAGGTGCAACCAACTTTCCTGAACTTGGAGTCATTTTGAAAAGCAAGATCGATAATGTCAAATACTTCATTCCAATGACTGCCATGCATCGCCTCACCAAGAAGCAACTTGACATCTGCCAAACCGCAGTTGAAAGATCGAAGCACACTACCGCAGAAGTCAAGTTCGAGATCTTAAGAAGAATCATCTGGCTGGAAAACATCAGGAAGTTTTGGTGGATCCTGATCAAGTTTCTCAAACTTGATAACTGATCAGAAGTTTTGGTCGAGGGTTAGGATTTTGGGCAACTTAAGGTGGATTGTAGACCTCGGGTTCTGAGTCAGAGTCTTCTTGAACCTCATCTTTGTTCTCTTCCTCAGAACTCTCCTCGGGGTCTTCTTCTACTGGGACCACGGGGTTCTCTTCTTCCGTTTCTGCTTCAAGCCAGCCACTGTTCCCTTGATCGGGAAAGTACGGGTCGCTAGGTAGATGGAATCCAACCATGTTATCTAAGCGAGAAAAGGGGTGTAAGCGACGTATTGTTGAATCATAAAAAGTGACCCTCTTGAACTACAACTACCGCAACCTCTTCAGCTACCGCAGCCATCCAGCACCCGCAGTCAACTTCTTCATCAGCAACCGCAACTGGAGTCTCTTCCTACCGCAGTCACTTAACTAGATTACTTTACTTGTCTTTTATTGTAACACTCTCTTTTTTCCAGTATGCCTTGCATGGCCACTCTTAGAGAGGTAATCTAGTGTACATCGTGTGTCTCTATAAATAGAGCTCATTCTCTTTGTATTAAAAAAAACACGCATCTATCTATTCTGAATACACTTCTCTGAAGTTATCTTTTCTATCCCTCTATCTACGCATCACTTCTTACTCTCAATTCTTACTAGACCATAACTGATTATAACCTCTCTCCGGAGCAAGTCTTCTGTGACTTAATCACTAAGTTTGATCTTCCTTCTTAACTTGGTTTGAATGCATTCCATGTTATTAATCAACTTAAGTGTATACTTGATATAATCATTGCTGTCATTTCTATTACTTTACTTTTCCGCAACTAACTCTCTAACTTATTAATATTATTTTTGAGCTTTTAGATCCTTCGAGATTAAATATTCCGCAGTACTACTTGTTCTAACGTTTGTTCAAATGTGTCTCTAAGTTTTTCTCTCAACATGTATAATAGACGTATTACTAAAGATATTTATAAGATGATTCTTATCAGTAACTTCAATACTTACGTAGTGCATACCAGCTATATATAACTAAGATAGAATAGACCTTCGAATAAGTGATCCAACTCTAAGACCACAACCAAACAAGGAACAGGAAGTAAAGTGAAGATCACATATTCTAAGTCTATAACATCTTAGTCATATATAACCTTAGCGCATCCACTCAGCAACTATTGACCTACTAGTAAGGGTCGTTTTTAGTTTTCACATAAGTAATTATACTACAACAAAATACTCCTATAGTATTTTAAGTTTATGTTATGTTCCAGTGTTTGATTGTAGTAGAGTTGGTAGGTTTTAGACTTGTTGCAACACCACAACCATTCCTGGGCACATGCTAATTACTTCTCGGATAAATATAGTTGATCAGGCTATATCAATCCCAGACCTGATTATATGTCCCCGAGCCTACTTGTGTTGTTCAACAACCGCAATACTTTTGCTATGTTCTATTATGACACTATTCTTAGTATGAATGCATGTATGTATACTTTAGTAAAATATTTTATATTTAAAAAGTGTATTCTCTTGGTCAGAGTGTTTTAATCCCAATGTGTTTATAGTTGTATATATTTTATGGGTTGATATACTTAGTTCATTATAAACAATGCTCTGATACCAATCTGTCACACCCCCAAACCGGAACGGCGGAAACGTTCGGGGGCGGAGGACGTCATGTACAGTATCATAACAATGCACAATAGTAAAACAAGCAACAACATCTATTGCATTAATAGAAAAGTTAATACATGTGTGTTCTAATTATAGTTGCATGACACCAAAAATATATATATCAAAATAAAAGACGAGTCTTGAACATGCTCCGTCTTCTCAAAAAGCTGATCCAGTGTACCTGTCTACTGGTTCCCTGAGAATACAAGTTATTTTGAAAGAGAGTATCAACATTTAAGTTGGTGAATTCATAAGTATTTAGTGTCAAAGGTTTGTATTTGTATCATGAAAATGTTTGTATTTGTTAAGTGAAATGTTTTCGCTAAAAATCCTATATTTTCTTCTAAAAATGAAAAGTAGTCTTCTACCCAAGACCCGACTATTTTGTATGTTTGTTCTCTTGCAATAGTGTAAAATGTATGTTTGTATATAAAATGTATGTTTTCCATATTGGTAAACTATCTTTACTAGAAAAATAGTATGTATTTCTCATATGAGCATATCACTGTATGAATCTAATGGAAAATGAAGGTTTACAGTAGAATTGTATAAAATAAACTACTGATGCATTAACTGCCTTGTAACCAACTGACTAATTAAGGTTAAATGTGATTAGGTTATAACCATGCTTGATTGACTAGTATAAAACATGACGTTCTTTAGGCGTCGAAAATGATATGACATTTTTCACCCGTAGACCTGTAAGTCCCACTATAGCTAGCAGCAAGGTGTGGGATGGTCAATCCCGTATAGATCTATACACAAACTCACGCTCTCCCTCCAGGAGACTCTGGTTAGAAAACGTGACATAACAAGAATATTGATATGCCAAGAAAAAGTATCTCACATTCTAGTTATATTGTTCTTGTTATAGTATGTAAGTTCGTTTTTGTTCTTGTAAATGAATAGTATACTTTGTAATGAATAGTAATAGTATGTATGCATTGATTCATGTATTGTTTCTCTGTTCTAGAAAATAGTATTTGTTGATCCTCTAAACTATACCTATTATAGTGTACTAGTATGTTTGTTTGAACTGTAAATGATTTGGAGAAAAGACTCAATTGCCTAACATATGCAACTGAGTTAAGTATGATCTTTAAAAATGGGGGTTTAATATTCATGTATATATTGAGGATGCATAATTATGATTTAACCAACAGTCGGACTAGTGATCCTACCCTAAGCCCACAACCAAACAAGGAACAGGAGTCAAGGTATGTAGGAATAGTCCTAAGTCCATTAAAGCATACTTATACATAAATATATAAATGAATACGATTTTGATAATAAAAAGCAATCTAAAATAGTTTAAAAGAGTTTTTGAAATGATTTTATCAAATTATAAAAGCATAAGAAACCCTTTGTTTGATTTCACATATAAATGATAACACAATTCTATTGTGTTTTTCTTGTATTCCCCCCCCCCTCCCTAAAAACATTGAAAAAGATAAATTGTAGGGGTATGAACTCACCTTAAGTGAGTGATTCGTTTGGATGTTCGAAATAGGATGATTGTTTCCACAAGTTAAATCCTGAGACAAAACAAGTCCTAAATAGCAATTAACGCGATATATTGGCATGAAATTAGTGAATATAACCTCAAAGGAGTGACGGAAACAACCTAGGATATAAGAATTACTTACAAACGAAGTGTTAGAACACAAATCACGAGGCTGCAAGATGTTTACGGCCAACCTTCGGTGTTCACAGCCGCAAAGGGTTTTTAGCCTTTGAAGACTCAAGTGTTTTCGGCTGGAACTCGGTGTGTGTTCTTGGTGTTCTTGGTGTAACTAAGAAGATTCAAGGGTTCACGGCTGTAAACCCAGAAATGAGGGGGTGTTTGATCGATGAAAAGGAAGAACAATAGATGTTCTTAACAAGATCTGAAGGTGGATTGGATGATCTTCGGATGATAGATGAGAGAAAACTTGGGTTTTCGGTTGAAGACTTTGAGAGAAAAAGGCTTGAGTTTGCGGCTAGAAATGTAGAAGTGAGGATAAATTCAGTCAAACACACACACACACATATGTATATATAGGTAGAGTTTGCGGTCCGAGGGAGGTTCATAGCCCGAAGGAGTTCACGGCCGAGAACGAGGGACGTTTATGGCTGCGAAGGCTCGTTTGCGGTCCGAGAGTTTACTGTCAAGCGAAGGTTTGCGGCTCATACGAAAGTCCTCGGTTTTTTTGAGTGTTTTAACTTTCAAATTTCTACAACCCTTTTAACTAAGTGTTTTACCATGAAAGGGCTATTAATCTAACCTTGAAATTACATCAAAGCACAAGTTTGACTTTTATTGGATAAGTTTTGACTTTAGTTGACCAAGTTTGACTTTTACAAGAATGGAAATTACAGGCTGTCACATCATCCCCCTGTTAAAGGGAATTTCGTCCCGAAATTAAGTCTAAGAGATATACGTGGACTACGGGAAAAGATGAGGATACTTATGTTTCATTTGATCCTCTCGCTCCCAAGTGAATTCAGGCCCCCGCTTTGCATCCCAGCGAACCTTCACTATCGGGATATAACTTTGTTTTGTTTGATTGACTTCCCTATCCATGATTTCTACTAGTTATATGGAAGAATCCATAAAGAGTTAGCCTACTTGAATCATTGATCATGGATAATAAGCCCAAGAGTATGGATTAGGGTTTACCCATGACTCTTGGATTCCTAACATATATATAGAGCACCCCATAGCTAAAATCACCATCCCTAGTGTTCTAAGAGTTCATTGAGGCGATTTCTAGTGCAAGAGTATTCTCTCAAAAGTCTTCCTTTGTTCATGGTGTTTGTGAACCATTTGAGGTGCAATACTTGAGGCACTAAGCTCTTAAAAGGCCAATGTCTACAAGCTACAAAAAAGAGGCAATCTTCTAACTAGTATTCTATGTTGTTTATGTCAATTTGTATGCTAGTTATAGGCTTCATGCTTTGGAAACAATATTGCATGTATGTGCACCATAGGATGTTGTAATATACTAAAAACCCAACAGTAGTATCAGAGACATGAGTTGTTTTCTATTATATTTGATGCTTGCTTAATTTTCAAAGCTGGAAAAAGCGATTTTCTGCATTCTGTCTGATGAACTCGCCGAGTACATAAACAGACTCGATGATTCCACTCAGTAAAGCAAGAACTCGGCGAGTCTAGTTCATGAACTCGTCGAGTAGGTGCTCCAGGGTGCAGATTTTCGAGTTTTTGGCCAGAAATGGATATGATCATTACCACAAACTGTGTTGTAAACATAAAAATTGTATTTTCTGAGTTAGTAATGATAATCCTCCTCCATTTAAAAGTCCATTGTCAAATATTTAGATAATAAGATGATTATTTGTAATATTTGATATGAATTGCCTTGCTATGAGTTAGATTATATCAATAGAAAGTTATATGATAATTTTTGTTAATCAAAATTGATCAAAAGTTTTCTTGATATGAGTTTTGTAACTTAATTGTCCTCAAGTTATATGAAAGGTATCATTCATTAACTTTAAAACTCATAAATTTCATAAGTTATGGAAAATGAAGAGTTTTTCTTTTAAAAGGTTATTAAAACTCATATGTTATGGAAAAATGGAAGGTCTCATTTTTAAGAGTCATTTTAAATGGTTTTAAAGTCTTCCATAACTTGTCCTCAAGTTATGGAACATGAAAAGTTTTTCATAAAAACCACATTAAACTCATAAGTTATGGAAACCAAAGGTTTTCACAAGTTTCAAAACTTGCCCTCAAGTTTTGGAATTTGTAAAGTCTCACTTTTGAATATTTTAATTCCAAACCCTAGAGTTTTAAAAGTTAAAATTCAACCCTTATACTATTATATTATTATAAGTTTAATAATTATATATATATATATATATATATATATATATATATATATATATATATATATATATATATATATATATAAGAGAAGTCAGTCTTACCGCTAGTAGGCCTCATTCACGAAGCCGGTTTATAAGGGGGGTATAAGGTTACTGCCTATAAAATGACGGTTTAATGGGTGTCCACTCGTACCCACCGCTTCCTTGACTGGTGGATGCTCGTTAGCCGAACGGGTAGAATAGGACATTAACTCTCCCTGATTAAAAGTATAATGAAAAATATAAAGTAAGTAAACTTCTATTAAATTCCCAATGTTAGTTACTTTAGGAAAAATGTGAAAATGGTGCTAATCCATGAAATTAAACTTTACACCTTGTTAAGTCGTTAGTGGAGCGTGTATGGTTAACCGACACGCTAATCTGGGACTAACAATGTGTGGAAAAGGGTAACTTGATGTTAATCGTAGATCAATGGAGCGTGTGTGGTTCACCGGCACATTGATTAGGTGATTGGTAACATTGGGTGTACCAAGCTAATTTTGATGGTTATTCACTCCTTGTTTGTGATCCTCGGCATCCCAGTTACAAACTTCAAGGGCACAATCGAGATTTAAACATGCCATTGAAAAAGTTCAATTAATCTCAAAGGATCTAGGAATTTCAAATCCAATTAAAACCTAATAATCTATTTCGTTTTTCATGGTGCAAATTACATACCTACAAATATTTTACAATTGGATTACGGCATCTCTTTTCACAATTGTAGAATATTGTGTTGAGTCCTAGCCTTAATATTTCGTTTTGGGTGTTATATTAAGGACTTAAATCAACTAACTTGAATTTCTCCCTCATAGATGTCTAGTTCTGACAATTATGGTCTTCCTTATCCTTTTGGAAAAAGCTTTCTAATGAAGATGATATCCCACATGGCGATCAAGGTGAAAGATTAATCCCTTTGTCTGGAACTCATACTTCACTTCCTCCACCTCCTCTAATTATTCTCCCTAACCCATAAGTTCAAAGACTTAAAAAGTTTAAGGTCACTCAAGCCCTATTGGCGAGAAACCACAAAGATGGAAGTCTGTATGTGCCAACATCTTGGAGATGAAGTTACATATTGACAAGCTGGGAGAGTTGGGTGTTGAAGTCTCAAGAAAGTTGGATGTTGACTGGGTTCTTCTGTCACTTCCTGAGTCGCATAGTCAGTTTGTTAAAGAGTACTATACGACAGACCACGACATGACCCTTATCAATCTTACCTATTTGCTTGTTGTTGCTGAATCAACATTGATTTGGTGCACTGGTAAAGCAAATTTGATTGGAAGGTCTACTCCACAAACTTCCATGGACATTGAAAATGGTAACATTGGAAGTCCAGAAAAGCTTTCTGTTGGGTATAGAAGATTGCGTCATTGGGCTTTTTGTTTTAGTCCATTATATATACGGTTTAGGCCTGTCCAACCGTCATTTATTAGGGTTATAAGATCTATATATAATGCATTCATGCACCGTGTATTAGTTAGTCACTAATTTTATTATTGTAACCCTACCACACCTCTACAGTAGCAATTCTTAATAGACTTCTTCTGAGGTTGTGGCTTATTAATCATTCGACATCAATTTGATTCATTGTGTGTTCTTATTTTCTTTGTGTTATTGTGTTGCTTGTTAAGAATCTTATCGATCTTAAAGAGTTTTAGTCTCATCAGTTCGTATCAGAGCAGGAGGCTATGTAAATAATACGCATCTCTTTTGTTAGAAGAAAAATCTTTAGGGTTTCCGCTTTTATCGAATCCATTGGAACCGTCATCACTTTATTGACGCTGTTCCTAGATCTCGATATTACCCTAACTCATTCTTTACAAGTCTGATTCTTGATAGGTACGCATATCAAATCATCATGTCTCTCGACGAGTCTCAACACAATCCCATCAACATCTCTAACAGCATTGGCTCGACCACAAGGATTCCGATCCTATACTCTCATGAATATATGGTATGGGCTCTTCATTTTGAAAACTATGTTCTCGGTTCAGAGGATCATGGATACTTGATCTGGGAGGCCATTACTTTGGGTCCTTTCATTCAGAGGATCATGGATACTTGATCTGGGAGGCCATTATGATAGATGTGAAGGAAGTCCCTCAAGATGAGAAGGACAAACTGATTAGCAATGTAAAAGCAATGAGGATGATCAGATGCACTTTACAATCTGATACCTTTCATCTGGTGAGTACGTGCACTACTGCACATGAAATATGGAAAAGGCTTAAGGAGTTATATTCCACCGATGAAGATCTCGAGCATTCCATCCAAACTCTTTTACTTTCGGAGTTTGGTGACTTCAAGCAAAAGCCTGAGGAAAGTCTTATTCAAACATTCAATCGTTATAACCATCTTCTCAGTAAGATGATTGAGCATGGAATTGGCAGAGAAGTGATCGAGCAGAAGGTCACTTTCATGAATGGCCTAAGACCCGAATGGATGGTGGTGGTTTCAACTGTTAAAGCACATGAATAGTTCAACTCTTACTCGTTGGCAAAGCTCGTAAGGATTCTCAAGTCACATGAAAGTGTTATGACAAAAGACTCAAAAGTTGTTTCTAGTTTAGGCTCTTTGGCACTCGTGGCTAAAGGTAAATCCGTGGATGATGAAGAACCTGAGACCGATCTCTCAGAATGTGATCTTACTAGCGAGGAGTATGCTCTAATGGTGTCTAACCCCATGCGGTTCGCAAGGAAGAAATTTCCTTCTGCTAAGAACCTAAACTGGAAAGGGAGCTACAGCTCCGATAAGGCGAATGAGGAGAACAGAAATACTCCTCAGAAGGAAGACGAGAAGAGAGAAGAAAAGCTTGTTGGTAACTATGGGTATAACCGCCACTACTGTCGCGGGTAGAATCATTTGGCGAAGGACTGCATGTTACGAAAGATGAATGAGAAGAAAGAGGGAGAAAATGATGAAGCTTACTTTAAGCGTAAGCTGGAGGAAATCCAGAAGAAGAAAACTAATGATATATCTATGTCTGCTTTGATTGTGCAGGAAGATATTGCAGAGAATGAGTTCGGCGGAGTAGAAGTTTGGTCTACTGACTCGGAAGATGAAGAAGTTCGCAAGCCCACACATGGTAGGGTATTTCTTGCGAAGGAAGAAGGATCTGAGGTTACTAGCAGATGTTTAATGGTAAGAGCTGGGGTGTCACAAATGAGAGGCTACACAACAGATGGCGGGTATGAAGAAGTGAAGGAGAGGGAAGACAAATGCTTTACCGCAAAACCATTCAGAGAGCAGATCAATGAGTGTGATCAGTTGATCAAGAACGTAAATTCCATCCTTGAATCTCTTAAAACACCCGTATCTAATTATGAAAAAGAATTAAATGAATTTAAATTCACTTTCTCTAGTTTAAGCGCTAGCCTAAAACAAACTCGCCTCACGAATTCTAACCTAACTGATCAAACTTAGCAGGGTGTCTTCCAAGAGTGAGGAGCGAAGGATGTGGATAAAGAAGAAGGAATTAGAGTTGGTTAGGGAAAGAGATGAATTGATTTATTTGCAACGTGACAATTTAAAGTCTTTGAAACAAAGGAATATTTCTTGCTTAATTGCTAAACGTCTTTATTCCAATATTACTCAATTGTATTTAAATTGTGAGATTGGCGATAAAATTCACAAAATGATTTTGCCTTTCCTTGAATTAAAGGAAGACGAAATACATGATGATTGCTATAAGTGTGAATCAATTGTCTCATCAGAAGAAACTTCTGACGCCTACAGAATTGGACTGGACAAAATTGAGTCATTTATTAAGTCCAAAGACCACAAGGACATGCTCAAAAACTTACTGGATGAAAATGACAGATTACAAATAAAGACCGAAACTGTACAGAAATTTGACTCGTCGAGTTCTAAGTTGAGTTCAGATAAAAGGATCAATGCTGAAAATACGTCTAAATTTCATGAGGACAGTGACATGAGTGAAATATTTGTAGAGGATGAGGTTGATTGTTCTGGATTTATTAAAACAGAACCAACAAAAGTCCTTATATCCGAAAATTCTGTTGAGTTCGCTCGATTGTCTAAAGACAAGGTCAAAGTCCTGAAAGAGAAGGTTGTGATATACCAAAAGGTATAAACCGTACCAAATCAAGTGCACACTACCACTGGAGTTACTAAGGATCATACAGTTGAGCTAACAAACATAGTAGATAAGGATACCGCTGATGGCTGTGATAAGTATTGTTGGTCAGCCCCAATCGACAATGCTGATGAAACGAAAGGTTTGTCGGAACGAACCTGGTGGAGAGTGAAAGGCAGATACGTAGCTGAACCACTAAATAAACCATCAAGGTTCGATAAAGCTAGTACAAGTGGCACCAAGGACGTTCAGAGTGAACCTTCAAAAGGTTCAAGCAAACCTCAGTCAGTAAGAAGCGAACCTTAGTCAGTAAGAGCCGAACCTCAGTCATTAAGAACCGAAACTCATCCCAGGAAGGCAAAACCGAATGTGAATATTCACAAATCTTCCAAGCAATGTGCAGAGCAGAAACATCAACGAAATAGGAGATATCAGAAAAATCTCAATGAAAGGAAGCAGTTTTGGCAATCCCAGAACTCTGACTATGTACGTAAAGAAAAGTCTTCCAACCAAAAGACGAAAGTACATCCACAGGCGAAACCGAAACAGTGTTCTCACTGTCATTCCTGCGCTTGACAGAAACAAAATGGTAGTTTCACTCACAAGTCATCCGTTCTAAAAAGGTCTTCTGAGAAACCCAATCCTCCTCACCCTCTACTAAAGAAAACTCCTATCAAGGATGTTAAAGGGAAGAGAACGCTCGTCTCAGATTCTGAAGTTCAAACAAAGAAGACGACCACTAACCCTAGGAAGGAAAACAGAGATTTTGTTAAGAATCAACATAAATAAAAACAAACTGATTCAAACAAAACAAGTAACAAAATCAAGGTTTTCACCATTAAAGGAAAAGACGAAACCACTTTAATAAAACGAATGTATATGCTTGATCTTTCTGTTGCTTTTCCTTGTTCTGTAAAAGGCTCACCAGGACCCAAGAAACTTTAGGTTCCTAAATCCGCTTAATTTTGCATGTCATACGTGACGAGCAGTTTGACAACGAATGGTATATTGATAGTGGCTGTTCGCGTCACATGACAGGAAGAAAGGAAGAGTTGAGAGAGTTTTGTGATCTAAAAAATGATGGATGTGTAAAGTATGGTAATAAATCCTTTGGAACAATAAAAGGCTACGGGATGATCACAAATGGTGATTTTTCAATCAGAAAGGTGGCTTATGTGGAAGGATTGCAACACAATCTAATTAGTGTTTCACAATTAGTTGTGGGAAATGGCCTGAAAGTATCCTTTGATGATGAAGGATCAGAAATAATAGAGAAAAAGATGAAAGCAGTTCTGTTGAAGTCGCAGCGAAAAGGGGAGATGTACCCCTTAAACCTAAATCCCATAAGAGGGAAGCCTGCTATATGTCTGCTAACGAAGGCTCACTTTGATGAAAGCTGGCTATGGCACCGAAGGCTCTCGCACCTTAACTTCAAAGACATCAACAAGCTAGTTCTTGGTGATCACGTGCGAGGGCTTCCTCTCTTAAAGTTTGATAAAGATCACCTGTGTGAAGTATGCGAAATGGGAAAGCAAAGCAGAAAGATTCATCTAACTCTTGTAAACACAAAGATCATCGAGCCTCTTTAGCTTCTCCATATTGATCTATGTGGACCGTCTGTAATCGAAAGTGTTGGTGGTAGTAAGTATATACCTGTTATTGTTGACGATTTTCCCGTTTCACTTGGGTATATTTTCTTAAACAGAAATCAGAGGCTTCTCCAAGGCTGAAGTACTTTATAAAACAAGTGGAAGTTCAGTTACGAAAGCTGGTTCGCAACATCAGAAGCGACAATGGACTGGAATTTAAAAACAAAGATTTTGAAGAATTCTTAGCCGAAAAGGGAGTCACTCACAACTTTTCTTCTCCCTACACTCCACAGCAAAATGGCGTAGTTGAAAGACGAAACTGTTCCTTATGTGAAGCAGCCCGAACCATGCTTAGTTTCACTTGTTTACCTCTGTATTTCTGGGCCGATGCAATCGCCACTGCTTGCTACACTCAAAATAGATCCTTCTTGAAAAAGCGATTTACCCTTACTCCATATGAAATCTTAAATAATCACAAAAGTAACGTCAAGTTTTTCCATGTCTTCGGTTCCAGGTTCTTCATCTTTAATTCTAAAGAAAACCGATACAAGTTCGATGTGAAGGTAGACGAAGGTATCTTTATGGGTTATTCGCTGACCTCTAAGGCATATAGGGTTCTCAACAAACGATCCAAAAAAATGGAAGAAACCTATTATGTCATGTTTGACGACAACTACCTGAAGAAGAATCAATCAAGCGAAAGTCAAATGGGAGATATGTTTCCAACACCAAGTCCAATCACAATTCCAATAGCTGACCTTTATGAGGAATACATGCTACTCTTTGATGAGCCAGAGAAGGCTATCTATTTTGAAGCAAAAGCAGCAAATAATAAAGTCGATGAGATAAAAAAGATAATCGATGATGCCACAAAAGAACTGGAAAGCGAACCTCTAATCACAAGCGAACCTTCAAAAGAAAGCACTCCATTGCAGGGGGAGGGTTCGTCTATGACAAATAAATCTGATTCGCCTTTCCAAGGGGAGAATCCTGGTTGATTAGATGTCTAAGCCCATAACTATTATTGGTATGTACTCGACCCGAGAGTAGCATGGTCCATTTGGGTTGCATAACACCAGGACAATTTGTTAGGATGGAATGTTGAGAGAAAGGTTATATATGATTTATTAATATATTATAAGTTCTAATATATTAATATAAGATCATATGTTTTGATTAGTATTGATCAAGAATTAATTTGTAATTAATTTAGTGATCAAAAGAGACTAATTAAATCTATGAGGACTAATTATGGTAATTAGTTATATTTATATCTGTTGGGCTTATGATCCATGTTGGACCAATTTTAGTTATGGATACATAAAGATTTGGGCCACATGAACCATGGATCATAAAACCCATGGGTATAGATTTGGGTTATATCCTTGACTCTTGAAATCCCACATATAAATATGTAGTCCATTGCCTAAAAACGTTACTAGAAGTTCTTAGAGAATTATGGTGTTTTTGGTGCATGGAGTTTCTCTCTCAAGAGTCACCTTTGTACTAGGTGAGTTGTGATTGCATTTGAGGTGCAACACTTGGGGCACTAAGTTCTTAAATGCCAAATTCTTTCAAGCAACACCAAATATATCTAGACTTCAAGTCACATAAAAGGTATGTTACTCTAACTAGTATCTTGTATTGTTTATGACAAATTGAATTCTATTTATAAGTTTAATGCCTTGGAAACCATTTGCATGCATAATTAGTGAAAACATAGATCCAAGGTATTTAGGGTTGTATGTACACCATATGATGTTGTAGTATACTAAAACCCATCAAATCCATCTCCAACTATGACCCAAAAAAGTCCACTCGAGGGGGAAAATTCTGAACCTGAGGTTGAAACCGACTCATCATTGGAGGGGGGGGGGATCAAAATTCAAATGTTGATTTGGATGTTCAATCAGAATTCGAAGAGGAAGTCAATGCTGAACTGGATCCTGCCTACGATCCCTCCTACCCAAAAGCTCACAAAATGGACAAGAGATCACCCAAAAGCTCAAGTCATTGGTGAATCATCTGAGGGGGTTCTTACACGCTCTCAACTAAAAGCAAAGCAAACTGCTTTATTCTCTCAAGTGGAATATTGCATGTTTAATTCATTCGTCTCCAAAGTTGAACCGAAAACAGTTTACACTACACTCGATCACTCTGATTGGGTTCAGGCAATGCAGGACGAACTCAATGAGTTCAAAAAAAACAAGGCCTGGAGAATGATTCCCAGGCTACCTGATGCATCCGTGGTCGGTCTAAAATGGGTATTTCGTAACAAGATGGATAAAGAAGGTAACGTCATAAGGAACAAAGCGTGACTTGTGGTGAAAGGATATTGTCAGGAAGAAGGGATCGACTATGAAGACACTTTCGCTCCAGTAGCAAGGTTAGAATCAGTTCGATCTTCTTGGCATATGTAGCACACAAAAACTTTGAGGTATTTCAGATGGATGTCAAGTGTGCATTCCTGAACGGAGAACTAGAAGAAACTGTATACGTTGAGCAACCACCAGGTTTTGTGAATGAAAAGTATCCCAACCATTGCTATATTTTGGATAAAGCCGTTTATGGTCTGAAGCAAGCTCCTAGAGCCTGGTATGAAACTTTAACTCGTTTTCTAAAGATGTCCAAGTTTAAACAAGGTTCGGTTGACCCAACCTTCTTTCGCAAGAAAGAGGATGACCATTTAATGATCGTCCAAATCTACGTCGATGACATCATCTTCGGTTCCACAAATTCTAGCCTAACTGCTAAATTCCGAAAGTTGATGGAGAATAAATTTGAGATGAGTTCAATGGGTCCAATTAACTTTTTCCTTGGATTGAACATAAGACAGGGACCAGAAGGCACTTTTATCAATCAGGAGGCTTACACAAAGACTTTACTGGCGAAGTTTGGCATGATGGGAGACTCAAAAGTGAAGGTTCCAATGGCTTTCGGAACGAAGCTAACACCATCTCTGGAAAAACCGGCTGCTGATATGACGATCTATCGTCAAATGATAGGGTCTCTAATGTATCTTACATCTAGTAGACTAGATATTATGTTTTCTGTTTGTTACTGTGCCAGGTTTCAAGCCAATCCACGCGAACCTCACATGGTGGTAGTCAAGAACATCTTCTGATACCTGAAGCGAACCTCATATCTCGGTATATGGTATCCGGCGAAATCAGGATTCTTCGTTCACGCATTCTCTGATGCCGATCTAGGAGAATGTGGTCTAGATAGAAAAAGTACCACAGGCGGTTGTCAATTTCTGGATGGAAAACTCGTCAGCTGGCAGTCCAAGAAACAGACGTGTGTATCCTTATCCACAGCAGAAGCTAAATATATAGACGCTGCATCTTGTACTTCGCAGGTCATTTGGATTCAAAGTCAGTTAAGAGACTATGGCCTAAACATGAAGCGAATCCCACTCTATTGTGACTCTTAAAGCGCAATCTGAATCTGTCACAACCCAGTGCAACACTCAAAGGCGAAACACATAGCACTGAGGTACCACTTTATCAAGGATCATGTGGAAGATGGTAACGTTGAAATTCATTTTAGTGGGCTCCGCTGATCAATTGGCTGACATATTCACGAAAGCCTTGCCTGAAGCAACCTTCAACAATATACTCCAAGGCTTAGGAATGATGGAAGTCGAATCCGTACCGAAACCACCTTCGCCTCATTAAAATTTTAACAAGCGAAATAGAGTGATCGCTCGGTCTATTTCGGTTCCGAATTTTTCGGGAACCGAATTGTACCGAACGCTCGGTATGGTTCGCTTCATCCATCAAAAGGCCAACGTTCGGTTGACACTTTATGTATACTTTTTGTTAATTTTATTTTTCCTTTCTGTTTATATTTCTTTTTCAGAAAAATCCAAAATACAAAAATATTTTTCCTTTCTGTTTTTATTTCTTTTTCAGAAAACTCCAAAATACAAAAATATTTTTCCTTTCTGTTTTTATTTCTATATCAGAAAACTCCAAAATACAAAAATATTTTTCCTTTCTATTCTTATTTCTTTTTCAGAAAACTCCAAAATACAAAAAAATATTTTTCCTTTCTATTCTTATTTCTTTTTCAGTCATATCGAAAATGCAAAAATATTCTTTTTAATTTGTTTAACCTAGATTGTTTTCCAATTGCTGTTTGTCTCAACAATATATCATGGGGAAGGTATCAAATCTTAATCTATATACTAGCTAAGTGTCCCTAGAAGCATGTTGTTCCATGTTGTCCAAAGCCTCGACGACTCTAGAGTGACGCCTTACTGATTCGATATATACAAATCGTTTCTTCCCAATCAGGCTATTATATTCACTTAAGTCATGAGCTACCTTACTCTTCTCATATTGAGTTAAGAGTCATCTGCTTGGTCACTTTCGTATAGCAGAGGTACTTTCGGTTCTTTAACCAACTCACCATTTTTCTCCATTATTTTCGATTCCATGAAAGTAACCCTTGAGACTCTCAGAATGTACCAATAAGGTTTACGGTTACACAATATCTGTGTTAATAATCTTAGTTTCGTTTCACCTGGATCTAAGTGAAACCCCCAATCCAATACTTTACATGAATTGACAGTGAACAATTGAATGCTCCAGTTTTTCACCCATGTATTAACGAAGTCACTAATGTGGTATATACCAAGAAATCTCTTTTATTTCCTATTGAGATCTTTATGAAATTGTCTAAATCTAAGACATTTCTTCCCAAAAGATCATGTTTTAATTTTGTTTTTGAAAATTTTAAACTTTTCCCAAGTCACTACAAAATTATCCAACCTACTTGGTGTTTAAAGCTACACAAGTACTTCATCCCACTATCGTTCTTATATAAGTTCGTAGTTTGGTTGAAGCGAAAGCCACCCTTAAAGTCGAAATTCAAAGATGCCTTTCAATGTTTCTTAACAAACATTTGATCGTACTTCAACGGCAAACCACACAGACATTTCTAAGTCTCTTTTGACTTTGAAAGAAGCGATTCGTGCCCAGGATCCTCAGTTTCATGTCTCAAATGACATCACTTAGAACCCATAGATATAACTTGTTTTGTTTCTTCCTCTTTGGCACACCCTTTGCACGAAAGTCTATTGACTTTCCAAAAGTCTTGTTCATGGTTACTATGGTATCTCGCTTCCAAATGGGATTATTCTGGCGAAAGGAGTTTTGTTTATCAACTTGGAATATGATGCGTTAAAGGATAATATGAAGAGGCGGGGAATGGATAAGATTTCAAAATAAAGGCCTGTGAATTTGAAACGTCACAAAGTGATCACGTCGCCTGACACGCTTTTGAGGGTAACAGTTGTCAAATCACGTCTAATCACGCGTCGTTCAGAAAATCAAGCTAACGATATCATTAAGGATTTTCTCTCTCCTGGTAATCGTATAAAGGGATTTCTCGTAATTCGTTTCTCCTTCACCACTTACAAAATCTCTCGAGCATTCTAACGGCAAATACTCTCTCTACTGTTCATCTTCCTCACCAAGCTTCAACAATGGCATAATCATCTTCAGTTCACGAACACACCGCTCAATCCACTCTCTTCACGATCAAGCCTAATCAGAACCTGATTCTCGACTTGGATCCATTCCAGTATAATGCTTTTATGCTACAGATTGTTGAATGCCTCAAGTACTCCCTACTGGTCAAAGCTCTTACCCAAGTTGAATACGTGCCAATGTCTCTCGTATCTCAAGTTTCTTCTTCAGCAAAGTACGTCAAGGCTGAGGAGCGTATTATGTTCGAGATTTTCAACAAGAAAACTTTTGTCTCCAAAATTAGGTTTTGCCATCTTTTAGGGCTAACCCAGGTGGACTCAATGGTGCATCCTGACTCGATCACTAATGCCCAGATCTTCGAGATGTTCTACAACATGGGGTACACTGATATTCTCTCTACCATCACAAAAGTCAAGAAGTCTTGCCTACCTCCACAATGGAATGGGTTGTTTACCCTTCTCTTTAAGGATTTTTCTGAACGGGTTTCTAGATCCGATGGTGCCAGCAAAGCTTTCATGACCATCATCTATGGTTTATACCATGGTATCAATCTTGATTATGGGTCTATTCTCTTGACTCAATTGGTTCAAAGTTTGAATTCATCTTCTCGTCACACCAAGATTTCTTGTGGGAGATTCTGGACCATTGTTACCCATAGGGCTATGGAGAAATTTCAAGTACCAGTCATGGCGGATTCCTTAATTTCTGCAATTGCTACTTTCCACACCACAAAGATCATCGTCGCAGACTCTTCCAAGTTTTCGTTCATCAGTCCAATCCCTGAGACGATGTACAGGTGTGTTTCCAGGGCTAGTAAAATTATTTCTGAATACAATAAACAATCCTTTTCAAGTCCAAGGGTATTCACTCCTGAGATGCAACGATACCTAGACAAGGCTGACAAGTCAAAGAAAGGAGGAAAGAAAGGGGACAAAAAGAAGGAAGTTCAAGAGGGATCCTCCTCTAAACCTGTCACGCCTAAGAAGCGAAAGGGTAAAACTGCTGAACATTCGGCTCCTAAGAAGAGAAAGCTGCGAAAGATGAATCTCAAGCCGAAAGTCTCCTCAACAAGCGATTCTGATTATGTACCTTCGGATCAACAAGTCGAAGAGTCAAGCGACAGTGTAGATCATCTGTCTGAGGGTTCGCCTCGAGGTAATTCGCCTCTACCTTCACCAACTCGAGGTAATTCGCCTCCACATTCACCTCGTTCTTCTATTCCTATTTCAATAGCTCCATGTCGACCTCCAGTTTCATCTCAACCACCTACTTCTACATCATTACCACCACCCATATTCACCGAAACAACTACCACCACCACTACCACTACAATCGAATCAACGGTTTATGTCAACGTATCTGATGCGGGGGCACAAACTTCTGGTTTTGAAATCCCTGTTACTTCTAAACCACTTTCCCCACTTCACTCCGACGAGTTTGACACCATTCTTGGTGGCAACGATGTGGAGTTTGACACATTCCACTACAGCCCCTTTACCGTTCAAAGTGATAGTGATGATGATGCTCCTGTCACTACACGTCATCTTAAAGCCCTAAATGAGAAGCTTGACACTTTGCTTGCCTCTGCATCTTCCTCTTCTACTACTGAATACTCTGAAGCAGCAGTCAAGGCCCTGTTCTCTACATTGGTCAAAGAGCATCAGGACTCTATTGATAAAGCCACCAAAGCAGTGGACGCTTCTACAACTTCTTGTCAGAAAGAGACCGAAAATGTAGAAGAACTAATCTCTGATGCTCAAGTATTTTTGGACTCTCTCCAGGCGGCTGCTGAAAAGAATGCTAATACAGTGAACGCTACTATTGAGAACCTCACCACTCCGCTCCAAGCTGAGAAGAAACATTTTGAAAGTGTTCGTAAAGAGATTAAAACTGATAATGCAGTGTTCGTATCTTCAGTCAAATCTCGTCTTGATCAACTCCAGACTGAGTTAGCCGTTGAAAACAAAATCATGGACGAACTGGCTCTTCGCACGACTCAGCTCAAAACTCATACTCTAAAGCTCAAACAAGCGAACAAGGATATTGAGGAGCTCTAATCTGAAAAGACAGTCATGAAGACGTGTATGGGTGATGTTATTATCCTACTCGCCAATATTCTTGATGCTCATGATTCAATCCTTACCATCAGTGTTCGTCAACACTTGGCAGAAAAACTACGTCCAACACTTAAGATCCTGCATCGCCTTGAGGGTGTTTTGGAGGCGGATGCTCCTCCAAAACAAGGGGGAGAAGTAACTCAAGAACATACTACTCAACCTCCTCCTACTCAAACGGCCGAAACAATTCAGATTCTTCCGAAACCGAAAGTCACCAATGAAGCGAAGGGAATGAAGCTTCGAGTTCTAAAGGAAAGAAAATCATTGGCAAAAGTGAAGAAGAAGAAGAAGAAGAAACTGAAGAAGAGTTGTTAAAGCGAAGGCAACATGATCAAACTCTAGATGAAAATCTTAGAATTGCACGGGAAGCTGACGAGAGGGAACGAAAACAGAAAGAAGTCCATGACATGTTGGAAAGTAGGAAAACTCTCTTTCCACTGTGGACATTGGAAAAGTTGCTGAAAGAAGAAAGTGAGTCTCCAAGAACTCATTGGCTTGAACCGGTCATTTCATTTGACTTGGAGAATACTAATGACTCACAATTTGATATGCCAATCACCCGAAGGGAATTTGTTTTTCACAGCTTCGAGCCGACATCATCAATTCCCTCTCCTGACGCAAAAACTGATCGTTATTTAATTGAGTACTATCTTGCTTTTTCTCAACCTCCGTACTTGACCTGGAGTGCACAGAAGATTACATCGGTCAAAGTTCTAAAGCCAGCCGCTGTAGGAAGCTTTATTAATGTGAAGTTTCGGGTAACTCGAGGTTCTAAAAACTCGGTTCATTAGATCTCTCTTGCTAATCTACCGAACCTTAATCCTCATGATTGGATCCTTCTTACAAATTTTCTGTTAACCGAAGAACAGAAGTATGACCCCATTCTTGCTCACATAAAGCGTATGCTGGTCTCATACATCCATGAAGTAGCAAAGCTGGATCAGGAGATCGCCTCTGTTTTGAGAAAGAAGCCAACTGTCAAACCTATTGGTAAAGCAAGCGATGTGAACAAGATGCAATTGGGCAAAATTGACACGAAGTATCTCACAGTGATGTTCACTCGTGGAGAAAATCAAAAGTGTCTGTTCGCCGTACCCGACAAACACCTGTTCTCCACCACTTGTTTGGAGCATATCTTGAGTATTATAAACAGGTGCAAACAAAATGACAATGCTGCTAAAAAGAATTTTAATGACATGCTTCGATGGTATATTCTTTTTCTTCATACTCTACTGGCTATCATACCGAAGCTGTTCAAGACAGTGAAGAAGACAAAACAAGCACAACCGTATATTTCTCTCGCCTCAATTGACACAAAGAGGGAGATTGTTAGGTAGAGAAGATTGCATCATTGGGATTTTTGTTTTAGTCCATTATATATACGGTTTGGGCCTGTCCAACCGTCATTTATTAGGGTTATAAGATCTATATATAGCGCATGCATGCACCGTGTATTAGTTAGTTGTTGATTTTATTATTGTAACACTACCACACCTCTACCGTAGCAATTCTTAATAAAGTTCTTCTGAGGTTGTGGCTTATTAATCATTCGACATCAGTTTGATTCATTGTGTGTTCTTCTTTTCTTTGTGTTCTTGTGTTGCTTGTTAAGAATCTTATCGATCTTAAAGAGTTTTAGTCTCATCACTTTCTCGTCCTAATGGAAAAGGGATCGGCCATGGTAAATTCAATTGCCCAATAGTAAAGAGAAAAGCTAAGTCTGAGATAGTCCAGTATATTATTCCCAAAAGGTCCATATGTTCCTATTGCCAAGAGAAGAGGCATTGGTTGCGAAGCTGCTCTATTTACCTGAAAGATTATGAGGATGGTAAAGTCAAAAAGTTTGACTCTACTACAAGTAAGTCCAATATCAAACTCTATTAAGTTCCTATTTGGAGATTCTTAATACATGATGTAATGTAATTACATTTTGATATTTTGGATAATCAAATAAAATAAAGGAAACTTAAAGGAAGAGTAAGCTGATTCTGATCGTTAAGAGATAGATTTCAATTGCATGGTTCGATGATCAGAATTTTGAGTTGCTGCTTAAGAGTTATGATAGATTGGTTAGGAATAAATAACAATATAGTTTTCATTTGTAATTGTATTGTAAGAAAAAGTTTTTCCATAGTTTTATAAATAAAGAAAAGTTTTTTTTATTATTTTATCTTATTTTAAGTTTCCTTACAATGGCATTTGTGAAAATTGTTGTTTATATGATTCCATTAATAGCAATATTGGAAAACAGATTTGATTCTTTCGTTTGTGGTAGTGTCATAATTTACCAAATAATGAAAGATTCTCAGCACTCAAGTTTCAGTTGGATAGAAACTTAGAATCATGCAACTTGTATTGTGTGATGAATGAGAACTTCATCTTTGGGAAATTAAGACTAATTCCTTGTTCACATGTATATGTGAGTCAAGTGAAAAACTAGGGGATTGGGTACACTTGGTTGTGCGTTGGTCAGGTCCACCACAATGAACGATAAGACTATTCGTTATGATTTACTAAATTAGTAAATATAGTTATGCTTAGAAGATTAAGTATAATTCTGAATCGTTGGAAAAGTTTCAATGTATGGCAGAACGAATAAGAAAAATCAAATTAGGTAGAAAGATAAAAGTTTCTCCAATCTGAGAAGAAGGGAGAGTACTTGAGTACCGTGGTTTATGATTATCTTAGTGATTATGAAACCATATCATAATTGATCCTCTAAGGATATCTTAGTGCATTTGTGTGGCTAAGAAGAGGAATCGTGAATTTTTGAAATGGTTAAATCAAGAAAATAAATCATACTTCGTTCCAAAATCAAGTCTTAGAGTCATACTCCAAGATTGTGCCTTGAGTGACATAATCTTAAGAAAGGTTATAACACTTATCAAAAGTAGAGTCTAATTTTTTCTACTTTTGTACATTTGAAATTGGTAAGTTGTGATGTCTTGGATAAGACAAATACCAACTAAGATCAATTGTGTGAAGTGTTTTTCTTGATAAGTAACCGCACTAACTCTTGAATATTTGTTTGTCAAGTAATGTTTCTTGACAAAAGAGAATCTTATATTTCAAGAGGTCAGTGGGAGTCTTAAAGATATTGATAAGGTTCAAGAACTAATCAAGAGTAAACCTATTGTTAATCACTAGCACACGACCTGAGGTTTATAGCCTATCGTGTTGACATATTCTTGTTTCTTTGCTCATTCCAGTTAAAGTTGACTATGCATGTGAGTTCTATGAGTTCTCAGTTGTTTGCATAACAACCTAGAAGCGATGGAAGGCCCTCGTGCTGGCAGGTGGCAAGAAATTAAGATTGAACAAGTTCAGTCCATATGAGTTTGAATTTGTCACTAACCTTGTCTTGTGATTATGGTTTTGACAAATTCACATGGAGAGGAACACATACACCATAAAATCTAAGTGTCATAAGGTTTCTCTCCAATTCATGAAAATGATTATGAGGAAACACTTTCACTAAGTAGATTTTAAGGAGATAGCAATTGTGTTATTTGCATTCTCAAATTCGATTATGATTACGACATCCCTCTTCATAGTTCGAATTGTGAGAAATGGCAAAGGTCTAAACATTTGAGGCTTATTGCTGTAAGTTCTAAAACTGTTTAGACACACATGTGAGCTATCTATGGAAAGGTGTATGAGTTTGAGAAACCTAGATAAAGTCTTATCGAAGTATCTCATATCAGAAATCTAAACCTTGGTAAGAAAGTCAATAACTATTGATTTCTAGAAGTCCAACTGATTTATGGGTACATGTCAAAGCTAGTGGGATCATAAGTATTGTGCTAATAAGAATGTAATTATTATGCTAGTAGGAGCACAATTATTACGTTAAGTGTTGCGAGTTAGCAAAGTTAATTATAGAAAATAAAAGTTTTAATTTGCAAAGATGCAGGGTTTGAAAAGTTGTTTTGCTATAATTAAGGGAGAGGAATTATACTTCATTTCAAATCTAAAAGCTTAGATTGAGATTTTAATCAAATTTAGTCAAAAACATATATGGATGTTATGTTTAAATGATTCAACATAAGGAAATTCTATATGTGGAAATATTATAGCAAGAGATTGGTCACGTCTTTATGCAAGACATTATGTATCGTATCCCATATGCTTCGGGTATAGGATCAATTGCATATGCTATAATATTAATCTGTTCTAATTTTCCAAATGCCTAGGGTATTAAGAGGGAAAAAGGGACGAGAACAAGATATGACTAAAGTGGTTAAGCAATTGTCAAGGACAATCTGAGGTTTACCAAAGATTGGTTGCTCATTGACAGTTGGAAGTATAATGTAAATTTTGGAAGGACCATATTGACATATTCTAAAAAGAGGCAACTATTGTTCAGAAGTGATAGTCAAAATAGGATATGGAAATGTTTCCATAAGTGGAAATTATTCTTTAAATCTATGTAAGATTAGAAAACTTAATACAAGAAGGATGTTCAAAGGAATGTACTTTGAATGTGAGACTTCATTTCCATTGAATTGCTCTCCATTGGAATACTTTGTAATGTCTGTTTCCAAGTCTGTGTGACTTTTGTGCATAGTCGTTACAAGAGGATCATTTCATACAAGTTTAGAATCTAACAGATTTCATTAAATGGAAAGAATTTGGTATTCTTACATTTATCATAAGGATTTGGAATTGTGAAATGAGCATTATCGAAATGTTGTCAATTGATATATTTCACAAAGAAAGGACCATATGCAAACATAGTGTGTATGCTTGGAGCATGGGATAACTATTGTTTTAATTCAAGTATTAAGTTGATTATTCGAAACATTATACAATGAATAATGAGTAATCAATATGGCGATTAGATAAAAGGTGTTTTATTTACACTCAAAAGTTTTGGGGTCATATAGGATTAGTATTATTCTTGTGTTTCACTTTGCATGTTTTGACTTCCCGAATAACTAGGTTATTCAAACCATCCACAATCGATCATACTTTCGAAGTAGGTATTGAGGCAAGACTATCATGAATGGGTCTGTAGGATTGTCTAAGGTGTTAGACATAGCACAAGTTTGATGCTCTATTCATGAGTACTCTTGTAATAAGATTTGAGTATTAGATTCAACCCACGCTCATTTGTATCACTTCATGGATTTTATCACGAGTGATCATGAGAAGATAATATTTTATATTCTTGAAACGGAGAGATATGAGTTGCAGTTTACAAGTCGGTTGCACATTGATAATATGAAAACGCACCAGTAACTCGGTGTTATAAAACGTATTGTTGTGTGTGATTTGATGAGTAAATAGAGCAAGAATATGAGTCGAAGTTTATCCGTTCCTTTTACCCTAAGGGGATAAAAGTGATATCTATGGGCCCCTCGATGATTTAGTGATGACAACCCTAAGTACTTGGCCAAGCCTGGACTGATTTGATTTGTTCAATTAGTCGGTCGTCATACATCGGAAATCGGGAAACAACACATGAACATGGAGAATGATTATAATCCATGTCTCATTTCATACGATATCTAGAATGGAGGAATATATGATCCTTTATCTAATGGACGCGTCATTGACTAGGTTAGAGTTCGACAACGGCTTTTTAGAGCTACGATTGCTAGTCGGGATTTTGGAGTCGTACTTGCAATAATAGTTATTAGACTTATCCAAGTAGGAGACTGTTGGATTAGGTGTCTAAGCCTATAACTATAATTGGTATGTACTTGAACCAAGAGTAGCATGGTCCATTTGGGTTGCCTTCACCATGACAATTTGATATGATGGACTTTTGAGAAAAGGTTATTTGTGATTTACTAATATATTATAAGTTCTAATATATTAATATGAAATCATATGATTTAATTAGTATTGATCAAGAATTAATTTAGTGATCAAAAGAGACGAATTAAATTAATGGGAACTAATTGTGTAAATTAGTTATATATATATATATATATATATATATATATATATATATATATATATATATATATATATATATATATATGTTTTGGACTTATGATACATGATGGACTAAGTTTATGGAAGAATCCATAAAGAGTTAGCCCACTTGAATCATGGATCATGGATAATAAGCCCAAGAGTATGGATTAGGGTTTACCCATGACTCTTGGATTCCTAACATATATATAGAGCACCCCATAGCTAAAATCATCACCCCTAGTGTTCTAAGAGTTCTTGGAGGCGATTTCTAGTGCAAGAATACTCTCTCAAAAGTCTTCCTGTGTTCATGGTGTTTGTGATCCATTTGAGGTGCAACACTTGAGGCACTAAGCTCCTCAAAGGCCAGTGTCTACAAGCTACAACAAAGAGTTAATCTTCTAACTAGTATTTTATGTTGTTTATGTCAATTTGTATGCTATTTGTAGGCTTAATGCTTTGGAAACAATATTGCATGTATAATTAGAGAAAACATAGATCCAACGCATTTAGGGTTGTATGTGCACCATAGGATGTTGTAATATACTAAAAACCCAACATATCCTATATATAATCATCTTCTAACTCCTTCTTCTATCTCTAAGGTATTTAGAAAATACCCTTCTTATCCATCCTTACATGCTCTTTGTATACTTACATGCTCTACTACAAGTATCTTGTGTATACCTCATACATACTCTTAATATATGTACATTCTTTGGTACATGTCTTTACACACATATTCTTCATTTATCTTTATCTCATTACTTGCGGACATTCACTTAGGTCCCCATGCTCCAACATATATATATATATATATATATATATATATATATATATATATATATATATATATATATATATATATATATATACATATATATATATATATATATATATATATAAAGAGAGAGATATAGAGAGGGAGAGAGAGAGAGAGAGAGAGAGAGAGAGAAAGAAAGAAAGAAAGAAAGAAAGAAAGTGTGAGAAATATAACTCACATTGCAAGCTAGTGAAGACTAACTGTCCCATTCTCCTCTACTATGTTATTGATGCATTATGGATCCATCTTCTTGCTCTTAGTCCTAATCATACATTCATACAAGTACTTAATACCTGTCTTAGCCTATTAAGAGATATTGACCCTCTAAGTCAAAATAACCACTTAATGGATCATAATTCCACCTTTTCATTCTCTACCTCTTAATCCCAATTACTTAATGATTTAAGCATCCTATAATACCTCATCCGGGTAAAGCCAACGTAGTAGCAGACGCCATAAGTCGGAAGGATTATTCTGGTCGAAGAGTCAAGTCATTAACAATGACTATCCATTCGCATCTCCCCGCACAAATAAAGGACGCTCAGCTCGAAGCCTTGAAACCTGAGAATGTAGCGGGAGAATCCCTGCGAGGAATGGATAAGAACCTACAAATCAAGGGTGGCGGAGTCATATATCTCATAGACCGGATCTGGACACCGAAACACGGTGGTTTCAGAGACTTGGTCATGAGGGAAGCGCACAACACTCGATATTCCGTCCACCCAGGTTCAGATAAGATGTATCTAGATCTCAAGAAAACATACTGGTGGCCTAACATGAAAGCGGAGATCGCTACCTTTGTAAGTAAATGCCTTACTTACGCCAAGGTCAAGGTCGAGTACCAGAAACCATCAGGTCTACTCCAGCAACAGGAGATACCTGAATGGAAGTGGGAGCGGATCACTATGGACTTCATTACCAAGCTACCCAAGACGACGGGTGGGCTTGATACCATATGGGTCATCGTCGATAGATTGACCAAGTCCGCACACTTCCTACCCATCAAAGAAACTGACAAGATGGAGAAACTCACAAGAACATACATCAGGGAGATCGTACGACTGCATGGTGTTCCTATATCTATTATCTCCGATAGAGATAGCAGATTCACTTCGAGGTTCTAGCAGTCCCTACAAAACTCCCTGGGAACGAGGCTGGACATGATTACAGCCTACCATCCCTAGACCGACGGACAAAGTGAGAGAACCATTCAAACCCTGGAGGATATGCTGCGAGCTTGTGTAATCAACTTTGGTAAGGCATGGGATACCCACTTACCCCTTGTCGAATTTTCCTACAACAACAGTTATCACACAAGCATCAAAGCTGCTCCATTCGAAGCCCTCTACGGCCGGAAGTGCAGATCCCCTCTGTGCTGGGCCGAGGTAGGTGACACTCAATTAGCTAAAGGATGAGTTCCTGACAGCACTCTCACGGGTCCGGAGATCATTCGGGAAACAACAGAGAAGATAGTCCAGATTCGTGAACGATTGAAAGCCTCCAAAGACCGACAGAAGAGCTACGCAGACCAACGAAGGAAACCTTTGGAGTTCCAGGTGGGAGACCGAGTCCTTTTGAAAGTCTCACCCTTGAAAGGCTTGATACACTTCGGAAAGCGTGGAAAGCTAAATCCAAGATACATAGGGCCTTTTGAGATTCTCACTAGAATTGGCCCCGTAGCGTACAAACTCAGTCTACCCCGTGAGCTTAGTAACGTACATCCTACCTTCCACGTCTCAAACTTGAAAAAGTGCCTATCCGATGAGACTCTCGTTATTCCACTCGACGAGATCGAGATCAACGAGAACCTCAATTTCGTGGAAGAACCTGTGGAGATTATGGACCGAGAGGTCAAACGAACGAAACAAAGCCGCATCCCAATTGTGAAAGTTCGCTGGAACGCCAAGCGAGGACCAGAGTTTACTTGGGAGCGCGGGGATCAAATGAAACTTAAATATCCTCATCTCTTTGCTTAGTTGTGTTGTAATAACTTAGCTGCTTGAATTCTAAATTTCGGGACGAAATTCCCTCTAACGGGGGGGTGATGTGACAACCCGAAATTTTTGTTAAATAATTTCCACAGTTAAACCCTTCAAATAATACTCAAGAACATTCCAGTACATTTTTGGCCGGATTTAAACCCGTTTGGTGTTTTATTTTATTTTTCATCAAACAATTTATTAAATAGAAGTTACGTAATTAGTGGCGTGTAATAAACCGGACAACCCGACACCTTAGCTAGGTGTTCACGGCCAAACATGGGGTGTTTGGGCTGTAAACACCCTTTCCCCATGAACTCATGCTTATAGCATGGGTTTACACTCTTGTCCTCACTTTTACCACCTTCCACTCAAGAACACAAGTTTTTCTCTCAAGTATCATCATCTTCTTCTTCCAAATCCGCCCAAAAATGTAAGTTTTCTTCCTAGATCTTTTTAAACAACACTTAATCTAGTGTTTCTACACCTTCTCATCCAAGGAATTCTGATTTTTACATAGATCTTCAAAGAATCTTCAAATCTTCAAGAACACCAAGAACACATTTGTGTTTTTGGGTCCTAAAACACCTCTACAAGCTTCCTATAAGTAAGTATACTTCATCTCACTAGTTATTGGCTTAGTATTCATGGATTAAACACCCAAAAACCCCCAAGAACATGGGTTTACGGTTTTAGAACATTCTAAAACCGTAAACACCCCAAAGAGGGGTTTTGAAGCCCCAAACTCCTTCCAATGCTTGAGTAATGAACTAAGGACTTACATGCATGAACTAGGAACCCCAAAAACGTGTAAGGATGAGACAAACATGAGTTTACGGTTTGGGAAGGCCTCCCAAAACCGTAAACACCTTCTAAGGGTGTTTAAGTGCCTTAAACACCATCCTATGCTTGTATAAGTGACTAGAACCTTGCATGCATAGCCTAGAACCACCAAAGCACAAGAGAAATGAACCAACATGAGTTTACGACCGTAAACTCATGTGTTTACGGCCGTAAACTCCCAAGGAGTGGTCCAAGGACCGCAAACTCCAAGGGAGTACCCATTTGAACCCTAAACACTTCTCAAGCCTTTGATTTGATCTTAGAACCCTTCCTAGTGATACAAGAGACCTTTAAGCACACAAACTCACCATTCCCATGAGTTTACGGCCGTAAACGCATCGGGGAAATGGTCTCTCAACCGTAAACACACATGAGGGTGACCACTTGAAATGTAAACTCCATAGTGAGGCCATACACTCCTTAGATGCAACCTTTAGCACTTGAAACAAAGTGTTTTCATGCTTTAGAGTGCCTTTACTTACTTAATTGGTGAACAAATAACTAACTAGATCCATTTATGTATCACTACATGTTACATAGGATCTGCGTGTGTGTTCAAGTCCTCACTTGACACCTAGCATCCTACCCGACACTTCCATCCACTTCACTCGCTTCAGGTGAGTTCATACCCCTTAATTAACCTTTTAAATGTTTTTAAATGCTTTTATGGGGGGAATACAAGTTGAATCAAATAAGTTATAGTATCAATCACATGTGATTTATAACTTGCAACCAAAAAGGATTTTCTATATTTTCAACTGCTTTGTCAACCAAACTGTTTCAAATGATTATCAAATTCATTTTTATGTTAAATTGTTATAAAACTATTTCCAAACTCTTTTAAACTCTTTTTATTCTCAAACAATATCTACACTAATATATTTATATAAGTAAGACTTGAAGGACTTAGCACTAATAGCTCACCTTATTTCATGTTCTTGTTTGATTGTGGGCTTAGGGTATTCTGTTATTAGTCCGACTCTAGTTGAATTCTTAGTTATATAACTTATATATTTGTGACAGATATAAAAGTTTTCATATCAGTTCAATGCCTTTGGGTATCAAAGGCATGCAACCAACATTACTATTTAACTATAATAGGTATAGTTAAGGATTACTACTCAATACTACTATTGCCATGATAATTACCAGAGTCAGTGCGGTTATGAGTTAATACATGCTAAATGCTATATACAAAGAGAATACTATATACAAAGAGAATACTATATACAAAGAGAATACTATATACAAAGAGAATATTATACATTATGCAAGAGAACACTCTATACATTATACTAGAAAGTACATTATACATTACACAAGAAAACTTACTAAAATAGAATGTGACATACTATTTCTCGATACGACACGTCTTTGTGCTATCACCGCGTAACCAGAGTCTCCTAGAGGGAGAGCGGGCATTATGTGTATAGATCTATACGGTACAGATACTCCCCCATCCCGACTGCTAGCTACAATTCGATCCGTCTAGGCCCAGGGGTGACAAAATGTCACATTACTACGTATGACTCGGAGGGTCAACAGGATTCGATCGTCAGTCAGCATGGTTACGTACGAGTTCACATTCAAACCTTTAATTAATACCTTAAGAATTAAAGGTAAAACAGACTCCCTGAAGTGTATTGTACATTTAATACTACTTGGAGCCTGCACTTCATTACATATAGCCGACAGCGATGCTGTTGGGGTAAAACATTATTTTTCCCATCACTGTACATGAATAAAGTCTAAAACTATATTTTCATACTAATAGTTACTGGGAAAACTTGTACATTTTCAAAGGAACCAACAAATCATCGGGTCTTGGCAGAAGACTACTTTTTACTGGAAAACATAGGGTTTTCTAAGATTTATACTATTTTCAAACATCGAAATTCTCTTTTATACTATATTGTTGTGAACATTTTTATACAAGCAATGACACTAAATACTTATGAACTCACCAGCTTTATGCTGATAAACTCTTTCAAAATAACTTGTATTCTCAGGTCATCAGTAGACAGGTACAGATGCAGCTTTTGAGAAGATGGAGCGCATACAAGACTCCTCTTTATTTTGATTATATTTTTGGTGTCTAACAAACTGTACAGAACACGCTTGTATTACAATTATTATCTTAATGCAATGGATGTTGTTGCTTGTCTTTACTATTATGAATTGTTATGATACTGTACATGACGTCCTCCACCCCAGAACATATTCCGCCGTTCTCGGTTTTAGGGTGTGACAGATTGGTATCAGAGCATTGTTTATAGTGAATCAAGTATATCAACCCATAAAAGATATATGAACTATAAACACATCGGGATTAAAACACTCTGAACAAGAATATATACTTTTAAATAATAAAATATTTAACTAAGTATATATATACATTCATTCATACAAAGAGTCAGTATCATACTAGAACAGAACAAAAGCATTAAGATTGTTGAACATCACGATTAGACTTAGAGACATATAGTCAAATATGGGTGGATGTAGCCTGATCAACTACATTTTCCTAGGAATGACTAGCATGTGCCTAAGAATGGTTGTGGTGTTGCAACAAGTCTAAAACTTACCAATACTACTACCAGAACATCTGAACAAGAATAATATAGGAGTATTCTGCATTCTATTAACCACATATGTGAGAACTAAAAAGGGTCGTTATTAGTAGGGCAATAGTTGCTAAGTGGATACACCACGGTTACATGTGACTAAGGCGCTATAGACTTAGAATTTGTGACCTTTGCTTCATTTCCTGTTCTTGTTTGATTGTGGACTTAGAGTAGGGTCACTTATTCGAAGGTCTATCCTGCTTCGGTTACATGTAATTGGTATGCACTATGCAAGTATTGGGCCGACTAATGACGATCATCTTATAAGTATCTTAGATTAGCACGTCTATTAACTTTTCTTTCCCCATCCTCGCGTAGATAGCATGGCTGGCTTCCACTATCCCGGCGATCCGTACTATCCGAACCAAGGCATTGGAGGATGGCTCGATGAAGAACCAGAAGATGATCACCCGATCCCTTTGGATGATCACCGTGCAGAAGGCTTTTCGGATAGCTCCGACTCCGAGCCAGAAGTCAACAATCTACCTCCAGTAGCTCCAAACCTCAACCTCCATCCGAAATTTCAAGGTCCCACTCCTATGTGGGCAACAACCTTGAATCGATGGAGTGATGAGCAGGGTCACCCTTTACCTTTCGACGGAGACCGAAGTTTCTACAACATAAGCAAGGGAGGATCAGCTGACCGAGTCCTACCCATCATGTTCCGAAGGATTGCTAGGAACGCCGAGCAAGGTCATGCGGCCATCGGCAGAGTTGGGGAAATTGACGCCAACTCTAACCTTAACGTTGTCCATATCCGTCGACTCGAAGAAGCTATGGATAGGACTAGGAGGACCAATGAGGCTCTGCAGCAACAGCTAGCTGCATCCCGAGCTGAGGTCATGGAACTCCGAGCGCGTCAGAGGACGCATGAACGACATCTTCAGGAAATTGTACGCCAACTGGCTGATCTTAGGGTTCGCCCGAGGAATACCCGTCGCCAGTAGAAGATGTCAACTCATCTTTCTCTTTTGATTTAGGAATAGCCTTTCTTTTCTATGCTCGGTAGTGCACTTGTCTGTAAACATTCCTAACTTTGAAGGTACTCTAGTTAGACTACTAAACTGCCAACATTTTTCCATTATGGTTTGATGTAAGACCTACTGCTAGGTCATTTTTTCCGAACTCATTATACATCATTAATACCAGTAATATTGGCAGTTATCTAATCTATGGGAAAGTTTGTACTCTAATGTTTCCCCTAACCTATTAGTACATTTCTATTTGATAATTGGACTATGGAGATTTAGTCCAAGAAACACTCTTACCATGTTTTACAATCGATTCTTACTACTGTCATCATTTTCATGAACTTTCAGTACAGGATGCTGCCTCGCAAGCGTCCAGTCAGGGAAACACCCACAACTCAAGCTCCACCACCTCCACCTCCTCCACCACCAGTCCCTCCACATTTCGACCCGGTGATGTTCCAAGCGGCCGTGACCGCAGCTGTAACCGCCGCCCTGGCACAAGTCAATTCTGGTGGCGCCAGCGGAGGTGGAATGGGCACCGACTCTAGCCTCGGTGAAACCCACCTACGTGTTCGGGAGTGCACCTATAAAGACTTCATCAACTGTAAACCTACCTACTTCAATGGAACCGGAGGGATCCTTGCACTGTCCCAATGGTTTGAAAGAACCGAGGCAGTATTCGAAATGTGCTCCTGCCCCGAGGGAAGCAAGATAAAATTTGCTACTTGCACCTTCACTCAAAGGGCCCTAACATGGTGGAATAGCCATGTCAAATCACTCTCTCTAGTCGCAGCCAACGCTATGGGCTGGGACACACTGAAGGACCTCATGATGAGGGAGTACTGCCTGAGGGGCGAGGTTCAGAAGCTTGAGGAGGAACTCTGGTACCTCAAAATGCAGGGTACTGACATCGTGGCCTATACGGCCAGGTACTGCGACTTGGTGGCTCTATCCCCTAACATGGTGCCCACCGAAAGCAAAAAGATCGAGCGATACATCTGGGGTCTGGTACCCCCATACTGAGGGAACGTTCTATCATCAAAACCTACCATCTTCGAAAGTGCCAAGGAATTGGCCCAAAGGCTGATTGATCATGAAGTTCCATTTACTCCATCAGTTACTGCAACCACCACCCCTGCACCAACCCACACCTCCGACAACAAAAGAAAACGGTGGGATCGAAAGAAGGGAAAATCAGCCAAATCCTCTTCCAATAACCAACAAACGGTGGCTGTCCATGCTGCCACGACTCCTACTGCCCCTGTACCCGCCAAAACATATGCGGGAAATCTACCCAAGTGCAATAAGTGTTCTTTCCATCATAACGGCCCCTGCCGTGAGATGCACTACACCAATTACAACCGGAAGGGCCATATCGTCCGGTTTTGCAGAGCACCTCCCAAACCCATTTCCCAAATCCCTAGTTCGGGAGCAAGCCAGGCCTGCTATGGCTGTGGCGAAGTCGGACATTTCAAAAGAAACTGTCCAAAAGCTGGAAACGCAGGAGGAGCAGGTAGACTACTTGCTATTGGCCATAATGAGGCTGTAGCAGACCCTACCGTAGTCACGGGTACGTTCCTTCTCGATAACTCTTATGCTTATATTCTATTCGATACTGGGGCAGAAAGAAGTTTCGTAAATCAAAACTTTAAACACTTACTCAAACAATCACCGCAATCATTGAAAGAAACCTTCGTCGTGGAAATGGCTAACGACAAGACAGAAAGTGCTAACGAAATCTACATAGGTTGTACCCTCACGCTAGATAATCATTCGTTTCCTATCAACCTCATACCAGTAGCGATCAAGAGCTTCGATGTCATCATAGGCATGGACTGGTTGAGTCTCCATCGTACCGACATCTTGTGTTTCGACAAGGCCATCCGTTTGAACCTACCCAACAACGAAACCTTGATGATCTACGGAGACAAACCCAGTACGAGCCTTCGTATCATCTCGAGCATTCAAGCCCAGAAGTACCTGCGTAAGGAGTATCGTGCATTCCTGGCGCATTGTGACAACCGTCAAAATTCGAGTTAGTTCTAGATTTTAATAAACTTAGTTGCACGTATAGGCACGACACATACTAGACTTAGTAACTAGAAGTTAAGATATAACCTATTAGAAACTTGGAAACAATTAGAAACAATGGATTATATGCTTGGATTTCACATTGGTATGTGAATTCTACAACTACTTAACTGTAGTGAATATCCATATTTAGGTCACTCTTTGACTCGAACACCTTTTCATGAATCATATACACACATCATGCACTTGAACTAGTGGTAGAAATTAGGTCAAGGTCTCATAGAAACTTAAGTCAAAGTTGAAGACTAGGACTAGTATACTTGATTCCTCAATTTCGCTTGAATCTCGGAATCACTACATAGAATGCCAATAAACCGATAAAAATAAATTACAAACATTATTTATAACTATAAAAGAGTTATAATACCATAAGATAATTTGAAGTCTCAAATATTCAATTTATTTTGATATTCAAAGTTTATTAAACTCCAAAACCCTAAAAGCCCTAAAACCTAAATTTTATAAAGTTTAACATCAAGAATTTTATAAAAATAGTTATGAAACTTATAATATTATCTTAAAATAATTAAATTCAAGGAAATATAATCAAGGAAAATAAAAATTTAAGTCATTAACATTTACCCTTAATTTATAAGTCAAAAATCAAGGTTTCATGAGCAAAAACTTGGTTAGGGTGTATATTTTATAAAAAGTTTGATATTTTTATAAAAGAATTGAAAATTTTTATAAAATTAAAAGGGAAGGAGGGAATAATACTCTCAAAACCGTCCACCCTCTTCCCAAGACACCTCCCCTCTTCCCAAAACACATAATCACTCATTTCTCTCTCACACTCCACTTTCTCTCTCATTTTCTCTCACTTCTCTCTACCTTCACCACTCCATTTCTCTCTTCATTTCTCTATACCCATGAAATTTTCCAGAGAATAAGTCCAAGAACACACCTCAAACTCAAAATCTTCATCATCTAGTGGTGTTCATTAAGGTAGAACACGATTTCCTTTCATTTTCCTCCATGTTTTCAAGGTTTTTCTTGCATTTCCTTCTTCTTCTACACCTTTCTCTTAGAAAATATGTGTGCTTGTTCATTCACTTCAGTTTTGATGATGATGGTGGTAGGATTTCACCCAAAAACAACATGCATGTTGTAAATGGTGAAATCCAAGGACCTAAACCTAAGTCAAGATCATGAAAATGCACTTTTCTACAAGTTTTGGTGGAAAATCACCACATGCACTCTAAGTTTTCTTTCAAAAACGATTTTTGAACATTTCAAACTCATGAATGGTCTTCAAACAAACATGCATGTGATGATCTTCAAGCTTAGATGCTAGACCATCAAAGTATGTTGTTAAAAGCTTTCAAATATGTTCATGAAGGATTTATTTCCAAATAAATATCTAAAACTCCTTTTCTGACCAAATCCGATTTTTCCCAGATTCCCATCAACAAAATGAGATGTTCAACAAATTTTCAGAAAATAATTCATTTTTCTCGAATTTTTATAATTATTGAAATAAAATAGGGCAATAAATCATATAAAATACTTTCTGAGTTCTATAAATCCTAGGTAAATTCGTGGATGACCCATATGCTAAATAATGACCCCACATTAAATTTCATCGGTTTTTGTTACTGTTTAATATGGTTTTGAATTTTCTTTTTGTTTAGCCCCAATAAATCATAAAACCGCTTTAGATAATTTGAAAAGGGTATATAATAATTTTCACAGCTTATACTCTCTGTGGAAGACTTAGAACAATATTTTCAGAATTTGTCATGATGTATTCCTATTTTTCCCCGATTTTTGTGTATATTATGGACTAAAAACAGGAAAAATAGTTCTGCTTATCCAAAATTCATAAACATTTACCAGAACACCTTGTAGTACATTAGAACGCTACATAAAAATTTTCATGATTTTTCTCTTCTGTATACTATTTTTCTCCTATTTTTAAGATTAAATACAGTTAAATACACAAAATCGGATTTCAGTATATAAAAATCACATTTGGTATTTTTCCCAGATTATTTACTCTGTAAATGAAGTGTACAAAATTTTTGGTAATTTACTTTAACTGTTTAATAATTATTATTCAATTAATGATTATTTATAAGGATTAAACAAGGAAAAATAGCAACACTAACTAAAAAATATCTTTATATTTTTCACAGCTTCTACATGTATAATAAAAGTGTTACAAAAATTTTGGGTAATTTTGGAAACTGTTTCCTATTTATTTCAATTTGTATGAAAATAAATTGTCAAAAATCATAAAATTTGGTTAAACAGTTTAGAAATCAATTTTTATATTTTTCCCAGCTTAATAATGTTTAATAACAGTAATACAAAAAGTTTGGGTAGTTTTGGAAACTGATTTCTATTTTTCATGAATTTGTATCTATTTAGAGAATTAAATATATGAAAAATGTTTATACATATTCATAATCCATGAAAATTTATCTAGAAGTCTTTTAGTACATTTAGAACCAAAATCTGAAGTTTGGTAATTTTTATTAACTGTTTAGTAATTTTTCATGATTTTATGGTTATTCAAGAAACTAAAATCGTGAAAAATAGTCAAACAAATCAAAAATTCAAGAAAATTTATCTTGAGGTCTTTGACTTCAATTAAAACTAAAATGCAAACTTTGGGAAATTTTAGAACTAAATTAATTTAGTTTTTGAATATTTAATCATTGGAACACCTCTTAAAATGTTAAATATTAGCATTTCAATAATGGGAAATTTCCACTTAAATTGTTATATAACAATTGACTCATTGAAATTAAATTTTCACAGAAAAATGTTTGTAACTTATCAATATTAAATTTTGACACACTATTGGCATAATTCTATTGTAGTAGTATGTATACTAGCGTTAGATTTCGATTAGAGACTCATTAGTGTGTAACATCGTTGTAGGAAAACGATAGTGGTACGAGTGGAGCGTAGTTCAAGGCACCATTTGCATCATCTCAATGCATTGTGAGTATTCACCACTCTCCCCTATTTTCGGTTTTTAAATGTTTTGGGGTGGAAAAGCATGTCCTAAACTGTTTATGCTCATTGTATTTATTTGACTCGTATAAACTTGGTTGCTATATTTTGCATATTGTGAGTATTCACGCACTCCCCTATTTTCGGTTTTTATGTTTTGGGGTGGAAAAGCATGTCCTAAACTATTTATGTTCGTTATATTTAGTTGACTCGTATAAACTTGATTACTATATTTTGCATATTATGAGTATTCACGCACTCCCCTCTTTTCAGTTTTTATGTTTTGGGGTGGAAAAGCATGTCCCGAAAAACTATTATTTGAATGTTGTATTTAAATTGATTTGTATCAAACATGATTGCTATTTTATTGCTATATCTCTCTATGTATGTCTATGCAACACGGAACATGAGAACTTATCGTATTAAGGCCCTTCCCTTATCTCTAACCATTAACTCTTTGAGCCAATGGTCATTATGGATAGCGCTATTAGGAATTGACAATTCCTCACTCGCCCTATTGCTGGAGTGCATGATACCATATTCATCTATGGAACGATAAGCATAGATCTTGATAGGGCTTCAGTCATTGGTTTGGTTGAGAACTCATTGTTTGCTCATACACATACAAACTTGTTACTCATTATAGCAATAAACTTGTTATTTATTATAGCAATAAACTCGTTTATCAATTATAGCAATCAACTGTGTTACTCATTATAGCAATAAACTCGTTTATCAATTATAGCAATCAACTGTGTTACTCATTATAGCAATAAACTTGTTATTTATTATAGCAATAAACTCGTTTATCAATTATAGCAATCAACTGTGTTACTCATTATAGCAATAAACTCGTTTATCAATTATAGCAATCAACTGTGTTACTCATTATAGCAATAAACTTGTTTATTAATTATAGCAATGAACTTTGTTTCTCATTACAACAACGAACTTTATTACTGAAAACTTATATACATGTTTTAGCAATGAAATTGTTTGCTCCTTGTAGCAACAAAATTGATTGCTCATTTTAGCAATGAGACTTGTTTACTCGTTTGAGTAACGAACTTTATCTTCCATGAGAATATGAATGTTGCATCTTATTTGGGCAACATACTTTATCTCTCATGATGACAAAGAACTTTGTTTTTACAAACTTATTTACTCCTTTTAACAATATACTTTTATTATTGGAAACTTTTATCAAAACTTTGATTTCAATTCATGAACCAATATTATTTTGTTAAACTTGTGAGTACTCACCAACTATTTTTATAGTTGACGCTCGTTTTACATGCTTTTTCAGGAATCATCGAGTAAGTGGCACTTAGGGACACATCACTTTTAGGAGCATTCGCATGTGTTGTATTTCAATTTACATTGTAATTTCTTTTAAAAGTTGTTCAAACCCATTGTAAATTTGTAATGATTTTTAATACTATGGTTGGTGTTGTCTTTTAACTTTTGCTATGAAAACCTTTATACTGTCACGCCTCGTGTTTCCGCTTTAGCGGGGTGTGACAGGAAATGGTATCAGAGCCGAAGGTTATAGAGAATACCGGTTTTCCTTTGGAGAACCACAACTATAGCCAAAAATTTTCAAAATGTTTTTAAAATACTGAACACAGTACTGGTATAACTAATTCGAGTACGTATTATTGGACTTTAATTAAGTATAGCCTGGCCAACTATGCTTAATTAAGGAAAATTAATGCGAGGCTGGAAACGGTTATAGTAGAATTATGTTCAAAACGATTTTCAGCTTGAACTTTTGAAATACAATGTTTTTCGGTGTGCGTACGGGCATTGCATATTATAGGCAATCATCTAGATACACTTAGAAACTAAGTGCACTTTTATAACAATGCCTTTATTTAGAAATAATCTTATCCCTTATCAAGTGCTAGGTTAACCACTTAGGTTATATCACTAACCACTCTAGGAGCAATGCACTTAGTACTAAGAATGAGTATTCCTCGGTAGCTGTTGACTTTAGATGTAAGGTTAGTAGCTAGATACACACTAGTAATAATCTTTAGTCGAAACCTATACCAATTATACCTGAGTACCTCTTCATCGTCTTTGTACCATAGTTACAACTAGGAAAGCTTTCCGATACCGACACAGATGAAAACTGGAGCATCACATAAGGAGGTAGATGAGTCGCCACTAAGTAATCACTTGGATACCATTGGCAGACATTCCGGGTTCGACTCATGATGAGACACGGAGGTTTAACCCATACGTGAGACTTCTCTACTACGCTACGAATTTAGCTTTAGGTTGTTTCCACCTTGAGCTTAACACTTAACATAGGATATCCCTTTGGCATCTATATTAAAAATGTTTTTCAAACAATTTTTCTTGTCCTTTATTTTGGGGAAAAGACACCGGCACTCGCCTTATACTCGTTTTGTACTCGCCTTAGTATTTAGGTACGATCAACTACACTAACATACTTTCTCCTTACTTCTTAATCTTCCATCGAAAAATTATTTCGCTTCATCGGTTTTATTTATCATCGATAAAATATTTTATAACCACTTCATTCAACTTAGTAGACATTTTCTAACAATGTAAGCCATATTCTACCTAAAAATCTTTTGACAACTTGCTTTAACTTAACACTTTTCTTCAAAACTCAATTTAACCAATATTTGTTTTAACCTTGCTATTTTAATTTCATTTCAAATCCATTTCAATGGATAGATGTGCTTTTAAGGGCATGTAAACCATTTTAATCCTTGCTTACCATTTTGACACGTTTTCGAAAAACTTAGAAACATTTTTTTTTATAAAAGTGTTTAAAATCTATGCTATAAAAATTAAACATATGATATTGAAGTTCGTAATATGTGAAAAAGTATCATCGAATCTTCAAAACACTTTTGTTTTGACACTTTTAACAGCTTTCTCATTTAGACATTGTAATTTATGTTATTGTGTTTTCTCGAAACCCAACATGATATTTATGCAAATTTCTACTTCAAACATGTTTATAAGAATTCTCTAATGCTTGTATTTCAAAACATACCTTATTTGTGTACTTTGCTTCAATATGGTTTTATAATCTATAAAGTTTTTAAAATTTATAGCATTTGAAAACTTAGTGTTCACTTTTAAATTTCTAGTGATACACTCTCAACAATGAATAATTATTCTTCTAAATATATTGAGTCTTTACCTTATCCATTTTAATCATTGTTGGACTTCAGTCTAAAAAGCCAAAATTGTCAGATTTTCAATTGCCATTTGTAGGGCTCTTTTTTTTCCCACAAATGGAGTTTAACTTAATAGATAACTTATGAATTTTTAGCAATCCTTAGCAAACACTTTAAAACTCCCACATGTCTATGTAACCATCAATATACATCAAATATTGAAGTTCGAAATATATCTCAACCTGGTTTTAAATCTACCTATATGTATTGTTCTTAAAATTTTAACAATAACAATCATTGTCGCCGCTACCTTCCTTTTTCTTTCCCCCGAACTTGATTTCTTGCTCTCCTTCTGATTTTAGATCTCGCACGCCCATGATAGTAACATAATACATTGTCTAACTTTGTTTCTGTCTATTTTGCTTCTCGTTGTATCATGTTCGTACACATAAAGACTAGAAGTCTACACTTTCGTTTTGAGCGATTAATACGTGTATAGTCGTGAGACATAATTTTGATTTAGTCAACCTTGCTATATTCAATTACGCATTTTATCATATACATCTTGCTTTTATTTTGAAATCTACTATAAACAAGTGATCCTTATTGACATTTTCTCTTTCGTTCTGAATTCGGAAACTTGATTTAAAATGTAATTTTCAATGTATTTTTCTTACAATTAATACACAAGATGAATACCATTGTTCTTATCATTTTTCTAAATCCGTAAAATATATGTGAAAGAATACATTTTCTTATGCTTCTTGTTTTCTTTAAATACATCAAAAGTCTTGAATTTACTATGATCTATTCTCTAAATGATTGTTTTTGTAGAAACACTAAATTAAGAATGCACCATTTTCAATGATCGATATTTTACACATTTCTTAAAATAACATTCTACTTTGTAATTTTCAGTGAGTTCCTAAACTCTCAACTTTGTTTTCATAAATATTCTGACTCGTAAGATTGAATTTGTCCTCACTTAGACAATTAGATGATTTTTCAAAAGAGTAATCAAAATATTTTTGTATAAATTCCCTTATTGATGACTTAAACATGTAACCTTAATTAATCTTTATATGATTTTACTACTTTGTTGGATCGCCACACATGTATCTTCATTATCATGGAATTATTACACATTTTGATAATAGTGAGATTAATTATCATTTCTAAACACACATTTTGATAACAATGAGATTTTTATCACTTCTAAGCACTTAAAATGCTATCTACACAATGTGATTTAATTTATCATAAACTTTCACCGCCTTCATTAGAAACAATGACTCTCTAATTATATATACTCTTCGAATATAGTTCTATTATTGTAAGAGTAACCGTAGTAGTAATTATAGCCTCGGAGATCCTCAATCATTTCGTAATTTATTTTGTAGACGACACTTAAATAGCCTTTACATTTGAGATGTACCAAAACTTCGTTGCCTACCCTTAGTACGTATTTTTAGGAACTTACCCTCGATCGCTTCCCTTTCATTCGTGCAACCCCTTCTTATTTCGAAATATATCTTTTCCAGAGGTAATAGCCAACCCGGAAGTGAACAAATTGTTCCTAATCTCTTCTTCATTAAGCGGCGAATTTACACTTAGTGCTAATTTAGAATGCAACTTAAGGATCAATGCGAATATAACGCTCAGTGCAGTTGGTGCTTCAGCAAAACTTATACCGCTCTCTTAATTCAGATAATATCTAACTAGATGATCCTTTTCGACTAGGTCGCCATGGTTGGATCATGATTCCATGAACCAAATTTTCCATAATCTAGACGAAAGAACTTGAATTAAGGAAACACTAATTTGACTATAGCTAAAGAATTGGGTTCTTCCTTTGAGGAAATAAACCCAAAATAATCAAAGAACACTTCAAGTCACCACCTCTCCAGCTATACAATTGTATTCGGCTGAGTTCTAATAGAATACGTCACGAATTGAATTTCGGGGCGAAATTCTTTCAACCGGGGGAGACTGTGACAACCGTCAAAATTCGAGTTAGTTCTAGATTTGAATAAACTTAGTTGCACGTATAGGCACGACACATACTAGACTTAGTAACTAGAAGTTAAGATATAACCTATTAGAAACTTGGAAACAATTAGAAACAATGGATTATGTGCTTGGATTTCACATTGGTATGTGAATTCTACAACTACTTAATTGTAGTGAATATCCATATTTAGGTCACTCTTTGACTCGAACACCTTTTCATGAATCATATACACACATCATGCACTTGAACTAGTGGTAGAAATTAGGTCAAAGTCTCATAGAAACTTAAGTCAAAGTTGAAGACTAGGACTAGTATACTTGATTCCTCAATTTCGCTTGAATCTCGGAATCACTACATAGAATGCCAATAAACCGATAAAAATAAATTACAAACATTATTTATAACTATAAAAGAGTTATAATACCATAAGATAATTTGAAGTCTCAAATATTCAATTTATTTTGATATTCAAAGTTTATTAAACTCCAAAACCCTAAAAGCCCTAAAACCTAAATTTTATAAAGTTTAACATCAAGAATTTTATAAAAATAGTTATGAAACTTATAATATTATCTTAAAATAATTAAATTCAAGGAAATATAATCAAGGAAAATAAAAATTTAAGTCATTAACATTTACCCTTAATTTATAAGTCAAAAATCAAGGTTTCATGAGCAAAAACTTGGTTAGGGTGTATATTTTATAAAAAGTTTGATATTTTTATAAAAGAATTGAAAATTTTTATAAAATTAAAAGGGAAGGAGGGAATAATACTCTCAAAACCGTCCACCCTCTTCCCAAGACACCTCCCCTCTTCCCAAAACACATAATCACTCATTTCTCTCTCACACTCCACTTTCTCTCTCATTTTCTCTCACTTCTCTCTACCTTCACCACTCCATTTCTCTCTTCATTTCTCTATACCCACGAAATTTTCCAGAGAATAAGTCCAAGAACACACCTCAAACTCAAAATCTTCATCATCTAGTGGTGTTCATTAAGGTAGAACACGATTTCCTTTCATTTTCCTCCATGTTTTCAAGGTTTTTCTTGCATTTCCTTCTTCTTCTACACCTTTCTCTTAGAAAATATGTGTGCATGTTCATTCACTTCAGTTTTTATGATGATGGTGGTAGGATTTCACCCAAAAACAACATGCATGTTGTAAATGGTGAAATCCAAGGACCTAAACCTAAGTCAAGATCATGAAAATGCACTTTTCTACAAGTTTTGGTGGAAAATCACCACATGCACTCTAAGTTTTCTTTCAAAAACGATTTTTGAACATATCAAACTCATGAATGGTCTTCAAACAAAGATGCATGTGATGATCTTCAAGCTTAGATGCTAGACCATCAAAGTATGTTGTTAAAAGCTTTCAAATATGTTCATGAAGGATTTATTTCCAAATAAATATCTAAAACTCCTTTTCTGACCAAATCCGATTTTTCCCAGATTCTCATCAACAAAATGAGATGTTCAACAAATTTTCAGAAAATAATTCATTTTTTTCGAATTTTTATAATTATTAAAATAAAATAGGGCAATAAATCATATAAAATACTTTCTGAGTTCTATAAATCCTAGGTAAATTCGTGGATGACCCCTATGCTAAATAATGACCCCACATTAAATTTCATCGGTTTTTGTTACTGTTTAATATGGTTTTGAATTTTCTTTTTGTTTAGACCCAATAAATCATAAAACCGCTTTAGATAATTTGAAAAGGGTATATAATAATTTTCGCAGCTTATACTCTCTGTGGAAGACTTAGAAAAATATTTTCAGAATTTGTCATAATGTATTCCTATTTTTCCCCGATTTTTGTGTATATTATGGACTAAAAACAGGAAAAATAGTTCTGCTTATCCAAAATTCATAAACATTTAGCAGAACACCTTGTAGTACATTAGAACACTACATAAAAATTTTCATGATTTTTCTCTTCTGTATACTATTTTTCTCCTATTTTTTAAGATTAAATACACTTAAATACACAAAATCGGATTTCAGTATATAAAAATCACATTTGGTATTTTTCCCAGATTATTTACTCTGTAAATGAAGTGTACAAAATTTTTGGTAATTTACTTTAACTGTTTAATAATTATTATTCAATTAATGATTATTTATAAGGATTAAACAAGGAAAAATAGCAACACTAACTGAAAAATATCTTTATATTTTTCACAGCTTCTACATGTATAATAAAAGTGTTACAAAAATTTTGGGTAATTTTGGACACTGTTTCCTATTTATTTCAATTTTTATGAGAATAAATTGTCAAAAATCATAAAATTTGGTTAAACAGTTTAGAAATCAATTTTTATATTTTTCCCAGCTTAATAATGTTTAATAACAGTAATACAAAAAGTTTGGGTAGTTTTGGAAACTGATTTCTATTTTTCATGAATTTGTATCTATTTAGAGAATTAAATATATGAAAAATGTTTATACATATTCATAATCCATGAAAATTTATCTAGAAGTCTTTTAGTACATTTAGAACCAAAATCTGAAGTTTGGTAATTTTTATTAACTGTTTAGTAATTTTTCATGATTTTATGGTTATTCAAAAAACTAAAATCGTGAAAAATAGTCAAACAAATCAAAAATTCAAGAAAATTTATCTTGAGGTCTTTGACTTCAATTAAAACTAAAATGCAAACTTTGGGAAATTTTAGAACTAAATTAATTTAGTTTTTGAATATTTAATCATTGGAACACCTCTTAAAATGTTAAATATTAGCATTTCAATAATGGGAAATTTCCACTTAAATTGTTATATAACAATTGACTCATTGAAATTAAATTTTCACAGAAAAATGTTTGTAACTTATCAATATTAAATTTTGACACACTATTGGCATAATTCTATTGTAGTAGTATGTATACTAGCGTTAGATTTCGATTAGAGACTCATTAGTGTGTAACATCGTTGTAGGAAAACGATAGTGGTACGAGTGGAGCGTAGTTCAAGGCACCATTTGCATCATCTCAATGCATTGTGAGTATTCACCACTCTCCCCTATTTTCGGTTTTTAAATGTTTTGGGGTGGAAAAGCATGTCCTAAACTGTTTATGCTCATTGTATTTATTTGACTCGTATAAACTTGGTTGCTATATTTTGCATATTGTGAGTATTCACGCACTCCCCTATTTTCGGTTTTTATGTTTTCGGGTGGAAAAGCATGTCCTAAACTATTTATGTTCGTTATATTTAGTTGAATCGTATAAACTTGATTACTATATTTTGCATATTATGAGTATTCACGCACTCCCCTCTTTTCAGTTTTTATGTTTTGGGGTGGAAAAGCATGTCCCGAAAAACTATTATTTGAATGTTGTATTTAAATTGATTTGTATCAAACATGATTGCTATTTTATTGCTATATCTCTCTATGTATGTCTATGCAACACGGAACATGAGAACTTATCGTATTAAGGCCCTCCCCTTATCTCTAACCATTAACTCTTTGAGCCAATGGTCATTATGGATAGCGCTATTAGGAATTGACAATTCCTCACTCGCCCTATTGCTGGAGTGCATGATACCATATTCATCTATGGAACGATAAGCATAGATCTTGATAGGGCTTCAGTCATAGGTTTGGTTGAGAACTCATTGTTTGCTCATACACATACAAACTTGTTACTCATTATAGCAATAAACTTGTTATTTATTATAGCAATAAACTCGTTTATCAATTATAGCAATCACTGTGTTACTCATTATAGCAATAAACTTGTTTATCAATTATAGCAATCAACTGTGTTACTCATTATAGCAATAAACTTGTTATTTATTATAGCAATAAACTCGTTTATCAATTATAGCAATCAACTGTGTTACTCATTATAGCAATAAACTCGTTTATCAATTATAGCAATCAACTGTGTTACTCATTATAGCAATAAACTTGTTTATTAATTATAGCAATGAACTTTGTTTCTCATTACAACAACGAACTTTATTACTGAAAACTTATATACATGTTTTAGCAATGAAATTGTTTGCTCCTTGTAGCAACAAAATTGATTGCTCATTTTAGCAATGAAACTTGTTTACTCGTTTGAGTAACGAACTTTATCTTCCATGAGAATATGAATGTTGCATCTTATTTGGGCAACATACTTTATCTCTCATGATGACAAAGAACTTTGTTTTTACAAACTTATTTACTCCTTTTAACAATATACTTTTATTATTGGAAACTTTTATCAAAACTTTGATTTCAATTCATGAACCAATATTATTTTGTTAAACTTGTGAGTACTCACCAACTATTTTTATAGTTGACGCTCGTTTTACATGCTTTTTCAGGAATCATCGAGTAAGTGGCACTTAGGGACACATCACTTTTAAGAGCATTCGCATGTGTTGTATTTCAATTTACATTGTAATTTCTTTTAAAAGTTGTTCAAACCCATTGTAAATTTGTAATGATTTTTAATACTATGGTTGGTGTTGTCTTTTAACTTTTGCTATGAAAACCTTTATACTGCCACGCCTCGTGTTTCCGCTTTAGCGGGGTGTGACACGCATGTTGTAGATACGAACCAGAAAACAAAAGACCTGAAGGATCTTCCAGTAGTACGCGACTTCCCCGACGTCTACCCTGAAGAACTACCGGGTTTACCTCCACAGCGTCAAGTCGAGTTCCGAATCGACTTAATCCCAGGAGCGACCCCCGTAGCCAAGGCGCCCTACCGTTTAGCGCCTGCTGAGATGCAAGAACTGTCCGGCCAACTTAACGAACTGCTCAGCAAGGGCTTTATAAGACCAAGCTTCTCACCCTGGGGAGCACCAGTCTTGTTCGTAAAGAAGAAAGACGGATCGTTCCGCATGTGCATCGACTACAGAGAACTCAACAAGCCGACGGTCAAAAATCGTTACCCTCTTCCTCGTATAGACGATTTATTTGACCAATTGCAAGGGGCGAGTTACTTTTCCAAGATTGATCTAAGGTCCGGGTATCACCAGTTACGAGTGCTAGAGGAGGATGTCCCGAAGACAGCCTTCCAGACTCGTTACGGACACTACGAATTCGTAGTGATGCCTTTCGGACTAACCAACGCGCCCGCAGTCTTCATGGACTTGATGAATAGAGTATGCCGTTCCTACTTGGATCAGTTCGTCATCGTTTTCATTGATGACATACTTATCTACTCTCGAAGTAAGGAAGAGCATAGCGATCATCTGCGACAAGTCCTGGAAACCCTGCGATCCGAGAAACTATACGCAAAGTTCTCTACGTGCGAATTTTGGATCCGAAGAGTCGAATTCTTAGGATACGTGGTTAGCGAAGAAGGAATCCACGTGGACCCATCCAAGATTAAGGCCATTGAGAACTGGTCAGCTCCAAAGACGCCTACAGAAATTCGTCAATTTCTAGGCCTCGTTGGCTACTACCGAAGGTTCATTCAGAATTTCTCTCGGATTGCGAAGCCTCTTACGACATTGACCCAGAAAGGCGTGACCTTTGACTGGGAAGAGAAACAAGAGAAGGCATTCCAAACCCTAAAACGAGCCCTGTGCACCGCACCGATACTGTCCCTCCCCAAAGGGATAGATGACTTCGTAGTATATTGCGATGCATCCAATCAGGGGCTCGGCTGTGTTCTGATGCAACGAGGTAAAGTCATCGCCTACGCCTCAAGACAGCTGAAGACACACGAGGTCAAATACACCACGCACGACCTCGAACTAGGAGCGGTCGTGTTCGCCCTAAAGATCTGGAGACACTATCTGTACGGTACGAAGAGCACCATCTATACCGACCACAAAAGCCTCCAACACATCTTCAACCAGAAAGAGCTCAACATGAGACAACGACGGTGGTTCGAGCTGCTCAATGACTACGAATGTGAAATTCGTTATCATCCGGGTAAAGCCAACATAGTAGCAGACGCCCTAAGTCGGAAAGATTATTCTGGTCGAAGAGTCAAATCATTAACAATGACTATCCATTCGCATCTCCCCGCGCAAATAAAGGAGGCTCAGCTCGAAGCCTTGAAACCTGAGAATGTAGCGGGAGAATCCCTGCGAGGAATGGATAAGAACCTACAAATCAAGGGTGGCGGAGTCTTATATCTCATGGACCGGATCTGGACACCAAAACACGGTGGTTTCAGAGACTTGGTCATGAGGGAAGCGCACAACACTCGATATGCCGTCCACCCAGGTTCAGATAAGATGTATCTGGATCTCAAGAAAGCATACTGGTGGCCTAACATGAAAGCGGAGATCGCTACCTTTATAAGTAAATGCCTTACTTGCGCCAAGGTCAAGGTCGAGTACCAGAAACCATCAGGTCTACTCCAGCAACCGGAGATACCTGAATGGAAGTGGGAGCGGATCACTATGGACTTCATTACCAAGCTACCCAAGACGACGGGTGGGCTTGATACCATATGGGTCATCGTCGATAGATTGACCAAGTCCGCACACTCCTACCCATCAAAGAAACTGACAAGATGGAGAAACTCACAAGAACATACATCAGGGAGATCGTACGATTGCATGGTGTTCCTATATCTATTATCTCCGATAGAGATAGCAGATTCACTTCGAGGTTCTGGCAGTCCCTACAAAGCTCCCTGGGAACGAGGCTGGACATGAGTACAGCCTACCATCCCCAGACCGACGGACAAAGTGAGAGAACCATTCAAACCCTGGAGGATATGCTGCGAGCCTGTGTAATCGACTTTGGTAAGGCATAGGATACCCACTTACCCCTTGTCGAATTTTCCTACAACAACAGTTATCACACAAGCATCAAAGCTGCTCCATTCGAAGCCCTCTACGGCCGGAAGTGCAGATCCCCTCTGTGCTGGGCCGAGGTAGGTGACACTCAATTAGCTAAAGGATGAGTTCCTGACAGCACTCTCACGGGTCCGGAGATCATTCGGGAAACAACAGAGAAGATAGTCCAGATTCGTGAACGATTGAAAGCCTCCAGAGACCGACAGAAGAGCTACGCAGACCAACGAAGGAAACCTTTGGAGTTCCAGGTGGGAGACCGAGTCCTTTTGAAAGTCTCACCCTGGAAAGGCTTGATACGCTTCGGATCCGCGTGTGTGTTCAAGTCCTCACTTGACACCTAGCATCCTACCCGACACTTCCATCCACTTCACTCGCTTCAGGTGAGTTCATACCCGTTAATTAACCTTTTAAATGTTTTTAAATGCTTTTATGGGGGGAATACAAGTTGAATAAAATAAGTTATAGTATCAATCACATGTGATTTATAACTTGCAACCAAAAAGGATTTTCTATATTTTCAACTGCTTTGTCAACCAAACTGTTTCAAATGATTATCAAATTCATTTTTATGTTAAATTGTTATAAAACTATTTCCAAACTCTTTTAAACTCTTTTTATTCTCAAACAATATCTACACTAATATATTTATATAAGTAAGACTTGAAGAACTTAGGACTAATAGCTCACCTTATTTCATGTTCTTGTTTGATTGTGGGCTTAGGGTATTCTGTTATTAGTCCGACTCTCGTTGAATTCTTAGTTATATAACTTATATATTTGTGAAAGATATAAAAGTTTTCATATCAGTTCAATGCCTTTGGGTATCAAAGGCATGCAACCAACATTACTATTTAACTATAATAGGTATAGTTAAGGATTACTACTCAATACTACTATTGCCATGATAATTACCAGAGTCAGTGCGGTTATGAGTTAATACATGCTAAATACTATATACAAAGAGAATACTATATACAAAGAGAATACTATATACAAAGAGAATACTATACATTATGCAAGAGAACACTCTATACATTATACTAGAAAGTACATTATACATTACACAAGAAAACTTACTAAAATAGAATGTGACATACTATTTCTCGATACGACACGTCTTTGTGCTATCACCGCGTAACCAGAGTCTCCTGGAGGGAGAGCGGGCATTATGTGTATAGATCTATACGGGACAGACACTCCCACATCCCGACTGCTAGCTACAGTCCGAGCCGTCTAGGCCCAGGGGTGACAAAATGTCACATTACTACGTATGACTCGGAGGGTCAACAGGATTCGATCGTCAGTCAGCATGGTTACGTACGAGTTCACATTCAAACCTTTAATTAATACCTTAAGAATTAAAGGTAAAACAGACTCCCTGAGGTGTATTGTACATTTAATACTACCTGGAGCCTGTACTTCATTACATATAGCCGACAGCGATGCTGTTGGGGTAAAACATTATTTTTCCCATCACTGTACATGAATAAAGTCTAAAACTATATTTTCATACTAATAGTTACTAGGAAAACTTGTACATTTTCAAAGGAACCAACAAATCATCGGGTCTTGGTAGAAGACTACTTTTTACTGGAAAACATAGGGTTTTCTAGGATTTATACTATTTTCAAACATCGAAATTCTCTTTTATACTATATTGTTGTGAACATTTTTATACAAGCAATGGCACTAAATACTTATGAACTCACCAGCTTTATGCTGATAAACTCTTTCAAAATAACTTGTATTCTCAGGTCATCAGTAGACAGGTAAAGATGCATCTTTTGAGAAGATGGAGCGCATACAAGACTCCTCTTTATTTTGATTATATTTTTGGTGTCTAAGAAACTGTACAGAACACACTTGTATTACAATTATTATCTTAATGCAATGGATTTTGTTGCTTGTCTTTACTATTATGCATTGTTATGATACTGTACATGACGTCCTCCACCCCAGAACGTATTCCGCCGTTCTCGGTTTTGGGATGTGACATTCGAATTGTGAGAAATGGCAAAGGTCTAAACATTTGAGGCTTATTGCTGTAAGTTCTAAAACTGTTTAGACACACATGTGAGCTATCTATGGAAAGGTGTATGAGTTTGAGAAACCTAGATAAAGTCTTATCGAAGTATCTCATATCAGAAATCTAAACCTTGGTAAGAAAGTCAATAACTATTGATTTCTAGAAGTCCAACTGATTTATGGGTACATGTCAAAGCTAGTGGGATCATAAGTATTGTGCTAATAAGAATGTAATTATTATGCTAGTAGGAGCACAATTATTACGTTAAGTGTTGCGAGTTAGCAATGTTAATTATAGAAAACAAAAGTTTCAATTTGCAAAGATGCAGGGTTTGAAAAGTTGTTTTGCTATAATTAAGGGAGATGAATTATACTTCATTTCAAATCTAAAAGCTTAGATTGAGATTTTAATCAAATTTAGTCAAAAACATATATGGATGTTATGTTGAAATGATTCAACATAAGGAAATTCTATATGTGGAAATATTATAGCAAGAGATTGGTCACGTCTTTATGCAAGACATTATGTATCGTATCCCATATGCTTCGGGTATATGATCAATTGCATATGCTATAATATTAATCTGTTCTAATTTTCCAAATGTCTAGGGTATTAAGAGGGAAAATGGGACTAGAACAAGATATGACTAAAGTGGTTAAGCAATTGTTAAGGACAATCTAAGGTTTACCAAAGATTGGTTGCTCATTGACAGTTGGAAGTATAGTGTAAATTTTGGAAGGACGACATTGACATATTCTGAAAAGAGGCAACTATTGTTCAGAAGTGATAGTCAAAATAGGATATGGAAATGTTTCCATAAGTGGAAATTATTCTTTAAATCTATGTAAGATTAGAAAACTTAATACAAGAAGGATGTTCAAAGGAATGTACTTTGAATGTGAGACTTTGTTTCCATTGAATTGCTCTCCATTGGAATACTTTGTAATGTCTGTTTCCAAGTCTCTGTGACTTTTGTGCATAATCGTTACAAGAGGATCATTGCATACAAGTTTAGAATCTAACAGATTTCAGTAAATGGAAAGAATTTGGTATTCTTACATTTATCATAAGGATTTGGAATTGTGAAATAAGCATTATCGAAATGTTGTCAATTGATCTATTTCACAAAGAAAGGACCATAGGCAAACGTAGTGTGCATGCTTGGAGCATGGGATAACTATTGTTTTAATTCAAGTATTAAGTTGATTATTCGAAACATTATACAATGAATAATGAGTAATCAATATGGCGATTAGATAAAAGGTGTTTTAATTACACTCAAAAGTTTTGGGGTCATATAGGATTAGTATTATTCTTGTGTTTCACTTTGCATGTTTTGACTTCCCGAATAACTAGGTTATTCAAACCATCCACAATCGATCATACTTTCGAAGTAGGTATTGAGGCAAGACTGTCATGAATGGGTCTGTAGGATTGTCTAAGGTGTTAGACATAGCACAAGTTTGATGTAGTATTCATGAGTACTCTTGTAATATGATTTGAGTATTAGATTCAACCCACGCTCATTTGTATCACTTCATGGATTTTATCACGAGTGATCATGAGAAGATAATATTTTATATTCTTGAAACGGAGAGATATGAGTTGCAGTTTACAAGTCGGTTGCACATTGATAATAAGAAAACGCACCAGTAACTCGGTGTTATAAAACGTATTGTTGTGTGTGATTTGATGAGTAAATAGAGCAAGAATATGAGTCGAAGTTTATTCCTTTCCTTTTACCCTAAGGGGATAAAAGTGATATATATGGGCCCCTCGATGATTTAGTGATGACAACCCTAAGTGCTTGGCCAAGCCTGGATTGATTTGATTTGTTCAATTAGTCGGTCGTCATACATCGGAAATCGGGAAACAACACATGAACATGGAGAATGATTATAATCCATGTCTCATTTCATACGATATCTAGAATGGAGGAATATATGATCCCTTATCTAATGGACGCGTCATTGACTAGGTCAGAGTTCGACAATGGCTTTTTAGAGCTACGATTGCTAGTCGGGATTTTGGAGTCGTACTTGCAATAATAGTTATTAGACTTATCCATGTAGGAGACTGTTGGATTAGGTGTCTAAGCCTATAACTATAATTGGTATGTACTTGAACCAAGAGTAGCATGGTCCATTTGGGTTGCCTTCACCATGACAATTTGATATGATGGACTTTTGAGAAAAGGTTATTTGTGATTTACTAATATATTATAAGTTCTAATATATTAATATGAAATCATATGATTTAATTAGTATTGATCAAGAATTAATTTGGAATTAATTTAGTGATCAAAAGAGACGAATTAAATTAATGGGAACTAATTGTGTAAATTAGTTATATATATATATATATATATATATATATATATATATATATATATATATATATATATATATGTTTTGGACTTATGATACATGATGGACTAAGTTTATGGAAGAATCCATAAAGAGTTAGCCCACTTGAATCATGGATCATGGATAATAAGCCCAAGAGTATGGATTAGGGTTTACCCATGACTCTTGGATTCCTAACATATATATAGAGCACCCCATAGCTAAAATCACCACCCATAGTGTTCTAAGAGTTCTTGGAGGCGATTTCTAGTGCAAGAATACTCTCTCAAAAGTCTTCCTGTGTTCATGGTGTTTGTGATCCATTTGAGGTGCAACACTTGAGGCACTAAGCTCCTCAAAGGCCAATGTCTACAAGCTACAACAAAGAGGTAATCTTCTAACTAGTATTTTATGTTGTTTATGTCAATTTGTATGCTAGTTGTAGGCTTAATGCTTTGGAAACAATATTGCATGTATAATTAGAGAAAACATAGATCCAACGCATTTAGGGTTGTGTGTGCACCATATGATGTTGTAATATACTAAAAACCCAACATATCCTATATATAATCATCTTCTAACTCTTTCTTCTATCTCTAAGGTATTTAGAAAATACCCTTCTTATCCATCCTTACATGCTCTTTGTATACTTACATGCTCTACTACAAGTATCTTGTGTATACCTCATACATACTCTTAATATATGTACATTCTCTGGTACATGTCTTTACACACATATTCTTCATTTATCTTTATCTCATTACTTGCGGACATTCACTTAAGTCCCCATGCTCCAACATATATATATATATATATATATATATATATATATATAAAGAGAGAGAGATAGAGAGGGAGAGAGAGAGAGAGAGAGAGAGAGAGAGAGAGAAAGAAAGAAAGAAAGAAAGAGAGTATGAGAAATATAACTCACATTGCAAGTTAGTGAAGACTAACTGTCCCATTCTCCTCTACTATGTTATTGATGCATTATGGATCCATCTTCTTGCTCTTAGTCCTAATCATACATTCATACAAGTACTTAATACCTGTTTTAGCCTATTAAGAGATTTTGGCCCTCTAAGTCAAAATAACCACTTAATGGATCATAATTCCACCTTTTCATTCTCTAACTCTTAATCCCAATTACTTAATGATTTAAGCATCCTATAATACCTAATTTATCATAACCTAACATCTAATGCATCAATTATCATAATCACTAGTTAGGGTTTCAAACCGTAACTGTCATTGGATTGATCTCACTCATGTGATTACATACAAAGCTTGTTTAAAGAATTTAACACCTTCATTAACACCACTAACTACCTTTCTTAACATATTCGAACTCAATTAGCTCAAATTATCAAAACACTATTAAATCCCTAAAAGCTTGAAAATGGTTAGATTGATTACCTTATGAGCTTTTCATATCTAATCCAATCCCTATACACCATAAACCACCTCTTGTCCCTTCTTCCTTCTCCAAATCATCGGAGCGTCATTTGGAAGGGTTTGGGTGTGCAAAATGATGAGAATGAAGGCTTAACAACCTTATGTTCTGATACATAACCGAGCCATAGTTGCTTATTCACCGCATCGTGATGACCATTTTACCCCAGTCAATAGACGCGTAAATGTTTGTCATGCCATGGCATTGTACTTGCCACACTGTTGTGCTCTTCCTCCACTAGCAACCTACTTTGTCCACATCGTCGTGGTGCCCATACACCGCTCTGTAGGGAGAAGTACATTGCTTTCCATTCTTACGAAGAAAAGTCACCGTTCCTTGGTCACCTACCCACTGCACCACGATTCCGTCTTGATAGTAGCCCTCTTGCCTGATTCCATTCCACCTTTTGGATATTTTTTGTCCCAACTTCTAACATTCATAACTTCTTTGTTTCTTACCCATTTTTGATTTTCTTTATATCCAGACAAAGGTGGGAACATACTCTATAACTCTGTTAAGTCATATCTTATCGAATTAATACATGTTTAAATATATTAAGTCGCCAACTTTGCCCAAAAGGTATAAAAACATCTTCTCATGCATTCTTTCTCTTAAACTTGCTCATCTAACTTCTTCTAAGTGACTTATACTTATCTTGGACATTTTAATGAAGTTGCAAGTTCATAATCTTATCTCTTTCTAATTATTGACCATTTTGCCATTTTGGTAAAATAGTTGACAAAAAGTCAACTCTTTCTAAATTTCAGGTTCTTACAATTGGGATATCATGATCTCGTTGTTGATATATTGATTGGTTATCTTGGTTTGCTTCAATTTGTTTAACAAATAGGGTTAAGGAAGTTTTTGAAGGCGTCTTCCTAGTTAATTGGTAGTATGTACAACGGTTCCGTAATGATTCTTTGTTTGGAGCTCATGTTTTGATGAATTCCTTGTTATTTGATTCTATTGCGTTATAGTCATTTTTTTAGCCTATAATAAGCGTAGGTTCTCTATAAATTGTTTGTTGGTTACAAAACCCAAAAAAAACTATTATGTAATTGGTTCATTTTGTCTAGCTTCTTTTTAGTTTTTTTATTGGATTTCCGTTGTTCACAAAAAAGATAAAATGGACTTTTATTTAGATTTAATTGATGTATTATGTCACATAAAAACATGTTTATATCGAGAAAATCTTATCGGTTCGGATTTCATTACACTTTATAAATTCAGGATTTAGCGAATAAGAGAAACATGGCCTAAGTGAGATTTGCACGGTCCACAACATGATATCTACATACCTTTTTTCAAATTCAGTTTTGTAGACAATTATGAAAATATTGGAGACAACTAACATGCTATCTAGAAAACTACTTAAATTCTAGCAAAAAGGGTCAATAGATTTTTATCCTTTTTGAACTAGATGTACCTAAAGCTTACAAAATAGAGCATTTTCTAAACTTTAGAAATTTAAACATTTATTCAACAACAATTTCTGATAAAGCCCCCTCTCCGTTGAATCCAACGTGCACACAACATTCCTTTCTGAAGCTCTTGCAACACCCACCTACCTCATGCTTCTGGCAACAATGTCTTACCACTTTCCCCAGCTCCTCTTTGGTGATGTACTCTTTTACATGGCCATGGTGATCATCACTCGAATTCCTATGTGTTTCATGATGCGAGTGGCTTTTCTTGTGGGTTATTTGGTCATGGCAGCAGTCACCATTCTTCTTAATCACATTCCCACAACTACTACTCCGTTTTAGTTGTGATTCCAAATCTGAATCCATGTAATCGTGTCCTTCATTGTCAGCATGAACATGAGAATCATCATGAGGACAACAGCCATGGCTTTCATGTACTTGTTTCGAGTGCTTAACCTCATGAACCTCATCACCATGGGCACAACAACCATGGCTGCTTTCTTTTTGTTGTACGACTTCCTTCACTTCACGGATCGCTTCTTTAGCATGAGAGCAACAACTATGTTTGGTTCCTGTTTCTTGTACAATGGCCTTTACATCATGTGCATCTCCATCATCATGTACGCAACAACTGTGATGATCTTTTGTTTCTTCCACTATTATCCTGACCTCATGTATGTGTCCATCATGAGCACAATTATGTCCATGTATAGAATGATTCACCTTATGTACATGATCATCATCATGACCACAACAACCATGCTCATCTTCCTTCCCTTGTACCTCATGCTTCGCCTCATGCACCTTGCCATCATGACCACAACAACCCTTCTTAGAGTGACAATTTCCAGACTCATCGTTATCATGCTTGTGAGATGAATGGCAATGTTTATGATCATGTGAAGAATGCGAATGTTTTTTTCCATTTTTTGAAACGGTTTTAGTTCGTAGCAGAAGCATGCTGTTCAATATCACAGCCAAACAGGTTCCAACATCTGCAAGAACTGCTAACCAAACAAGTGGATAGCCTGCAAGAGCTACAGCAATTACAGCAGCCTTGATGATAACAGAAAAAAATATATTTTCAAATATTTTTCTTCGGGTTTTTCTTGCGAGTTTCACTGCTATTGGAAGCTTCCGGATGTCATTGGACATGAGAATTATTTGACCGGTTTCAGTTGCAAGTGCTGAACCTGATATTCCCATTGAAATACCGATGTCTGCAGTGGCTAAAGCAGGCGCATCATTGATTCCATCTCCAACCATTGCTGTTGGAGCTATTTTTTGAAAATCTTTAATGAATTTGGCTTTATCTTGAGGTAGAAGTTCTGCATGTAGGATCTCTAATGCACCTCCTAACTGCAAAATGAAGGTAAATATAAGCACATAATCTCATATTGAAGCACTCATAGAGTCATTCATGGAAACTACCAAAAAGGTGGCAAGATGCTTAACTTGAAAAGACAACTTTTGATTTGTCAGAGTTACAAGGCCCACTTTATATGAATGGAAAAAAAAAATATATTTTTGGCTCCCAAGTTTGGATTAATTTTGGTTCAATACCGGTTTTAAACTATTTTTCTTTTAAATTTCAAAGATTTGTCGACAATTTTAATTTCATGATCGAAAGATAGCAATGGCTGTCAAATTTAGGCACAAGTGACGTGACAATTCGATACACGAATACATGAATTTATGTGACACGACACAACACAAATATATCTTGAAAAAGGAGATAAAACTTAGTATTTGTTTTTGTGTCGTGTCAAATTCGTATGTGACATATGAAAATGACATGAATACATGAATTGTCAGATCTAGGCACAACGTATATATAAATTAAGGGTTGAATCTAAGTCTTTGATATCATCTTCAAACCAATAAAATCTCTCTTTGTTAAACATTTAATACTTTTTTGTGTTACTTAATGAATCTTAAAATGTCAACAGTTTTAAAGTTTCACCTGATCATGTGCATGATTTGCTGCAGCTTTAGAATCTCCTGTAAGCATAGCTGTTTTAATACCCATTGATTTGAGTTCTTTGAGTGCTTCCTTTGCACCCGTTCTACATGAATCAGACAGACTAAAGACTCCAACAAGTGAAGACCCGATAAGTATGTAGCCCATTGACTTTCCTTCACTATTCAAATCTAGATCTACATATAAAATATATATTAATAACATAAAGACTAATTAATCAAATAAAATTATATTAAAAAAATAGGTGGTGAACATTTGCACCTGTTGAACAGCCAGCTCTACTTGCAATCTTTTTGTTCCCAATGTAAACGTTTTTCCCTTCAATTTTTCCATAAACTCCCTCTCCAGGATAATTTTCAAATTCCTCTACATTATCTGGTTGTGCTCTGACTGAATGGGATTGTGCATAGTCTATAAGTGATGTAGCCATGGGATGACTAGATTTGCTCTCTATGCTTGAAACCCTTTGAAATTCCAAACAGAAATCAATGTCGAGTAATAAATATAGGGATATCCACAAAAATGACTTGATGGGTGGATTCATTTAACAAAATGGCAACCATTTTCCTCCTTAGCATAAAATGACTACCATTTTGTCAAGGGTACCTTTGGGAACTCGGAAATCTCTTTTCAAAGGATTCCCATCACAAAAGAAAAAAAGTAATCGGAAGAGAAATCATTTCTCATTTATTTCATAATATATGAATTTCGTTAGCAATACGTGAATTTGTATTTGACAATATTAGATTTTTTACAAAACGTTTTTTTTTTTTTTGGTAGGGCTGTGCAAAAAGCATTTTTGGCAATTTGCAATGCGGCCAATTGCAAAATTTGATTTTGTGTAAAAAGTAAAAAAGGTGGTCATTTTGTGAAATACATCATACCATTTTGTTAGTTTTCAAAAATGTTAATGATTATGGTTTAAACACATGCCTTTTAGGGTTTAGCCATTAGGTTTAGGTATTCTCTCAATGTTCTTATGTAATTGTTTTTGAATAATTAGCTGGTCATTATCTTACATTGTATCAAAGCTCTAGATTAAAAGCTTACTACTAAACACAACCTGCAGCCGCCGCCCTCCACCTTCGGCGACCTTCTCTAATAGTCGTCAGAGGTGTCTTAATTAGGTTCCATATTTTTCCTTTAGTCTTTCTCCTACTATATAATAATACAACCGTCGGTCCCAAACCAAAGCTCATTCATTGACTTCTTCTACTTCCTCATCGGCCATTGCCTCCAAGCTTTCTATCTCCTCCTCGAATGACTCTTGTCTCCGTGCCTTCTATCTTGTTCTCGGATGGCCCCTTTCCTTGGCTCGCCTCTTCCAATGCTATTGTTGCCTCCTTCTGATGGCACCTTCTCCATCGCACACCTTCTGATCTACAGTCATTTCTCTATATCTCTATGAACACTGCAATCACCGATATCGTCGGCATCAGCTCCATCCGTCGTAGCTCGAGCTCTTTTTTTTTCTCGCTTCCTTTTTCCGGACTCCTTAGCCACTGGCTTTATGATCGTTGCCACCACCGCCGCTTCTTCTCTCTTCTTCTCCGACGAGCAGTCACTGTTAACCGCCATTGTTCGAGCTCTAGAGCTCCGCCACCATCGCTGCCGTTGTCTATGATGTTTTTTTTTTTTTTTTTTCAGTTTTGTTTTCTCATCCGGATCAAAATGCAGGAGATGTTAGTGATTAGGGTTTAGGCGTAAGCCCCTTCTGCTTTAGTCATTAGGATTTAGGTATTCTCTATATTCCTATCTAATTGTCTTTTGAGTAATAGGCAAGTCATTATCTTACAAAATAACCAAAAGATATTAATGAAAATAATGTGTTGATAAATTACCAGTATAGCAATTTGTCTAGACTGATGTCATCCTTGACCGAACGAAAGTCGGAAACTGAAAACTCTCCTCTAGTAATTGTCCCGGTTTTATCAAAAGCAAAGATTTTGACTTTAGCAAGCGTTTCTAGGTATTCTGCACCTTTGACTAAAAGCCCAGTTGTAGCTGCCTTTGATAGTGCACAGTATGTAGCCACAGGGGTGGACAATATGAGTGCACATGGACATGAACTTACCAAAACAACCAAAGCTAAATGATACCATTTGTGTAAGTTATGAAGCTTCATAGCAGTCGGTATCACAGCCAAAAGTGCTGCTATAATAACCACAGCTGTCAATTATCACGAAAAAAATGGTGTTAGCAAGAATAATTGATGAGTGTAGTATGGAAGTAGAAAATTTAATGGTGAGTTTACCTGGGGTGTAGTATTTGGCACATTCGTCTATATATCTTTGTGTTTTACATTTATTGTTTTGAGCTTCTTCAACAAGCTTAGCCATTCTTGCTACTACACAATCTTCAGCTAGGACTGTAGTGTTAATGGTAATGTAACCTGAATTACGATATAGCAAATCAAATAAAAGGTTAGAAAAAATAAAAACAATGCTCCTTTTATATTATAAACTTTAAAGATAAAAGAACCATTTTTAGGCTATCTCTAAATTTTAATGAATCCCCACGTTATCATCCTTCTTTTTATTCCATTAATCTACCCTATGAACTTTACAATCCATTTGACTCTCTAAAATTTAACTAGTTATTATTAAAGAAAATTTAAACTAGTTATTATTGTTTTAAATGAACGATGCCTAAAAAACAATATATATTAAAGAAAATTTCCAAAAATATGGTTAAATGATATGGTGGTTTACTTAAATAACAATAAATAAATAAATAAATAATGATAAAAAATGTGATTACTTCAATTTTTGTGCAATTTGACAATTCAATAAAAACCTGCCCGTTCAAAATAAATAAATAAATAAAAATAAACCAGCCCAACAATATTCCTTCCACATAACCCATTCAAGCCCATGCAATGCAATCCAAGTCATATGTTATCTATTCAACCTTTATCATCCATAATCAATTATCATAGAGATTCCAACAAAATACAAAAGAACTTAATTTTTTCCCCTATATTATATACTAGGTGTGAGACCCGAGTATTACACGAGTTGATTTAAAAAAAAGATTAAACATTAAATTAAAATGTCAACATAAAATATTTTTTAATATACAACTTTAAAATAAGAAAGGAAGAAACGTATTTATTGCAATTTAATATCATATATATGATATTTAATACTTTATATATATAAGTATGACTTTAATTTTAAAAATTGAAACAAATCAAAAATTGACAAGTGGATAATATTTATTTCAAAAATACCACAAAATGACAAGTGTCAAAACTAATGAGAGATTGACATGTGTCAAAAAAACCTTCATTTATTAAGGAGGATGTCACAAACTTCGTCATAGATATCCTCATTATATATATAGAAAATATTTCAAATTAGTTATGAAATGGAAACTTGATACTTATAACACCCATACTAAACAACTCGAAAAATTGCATAATTGAGGTAAAGTGTATTACCATTTATATTTATAGTGCCAGCCCAAACAGAAGAATCCACTTCTTTTGAAACAGGAAATGACTCTCCAGTAAGAGCCTTCTCATCAACTTCACATCTTCCTTCCACCACAATTCCATCAATTGGGATCACATGTCCACCTTTCACAGCAAGCTTTGTGTTGACCATGACTTCATTTACATTGACTTCTTCACGATTGCTAGCCAATACAGCTTTTTGAGGAGCCATGTTCATTAATGATGACATAACAGCATTTGCCTACAAATATAATTCAAATCAAAATTATTGCTAATATTATTCAAGATTGGTTTCATGAAATTAGAGAGGCTGTAGCAAACCTTATGACCAGCTCTTGATTCAAGCCACTCTGCTGTAGTGAATAAGAACACAATTGTGCCAGCTTCCCAGAAATCCTTCAAATAAAGTGACCCCGCAACTGCAAAATTTATAATTAAATTAATTTTGGGATAAATTCGTAATAAAATTTAATGCTCGCACCAAATTCATAACAAAGAAATTAAATCCGAGCTAAAATTTTAAAATTGGTAAGAGTGTATCTTGTTCAACCTGATATACACAAGTAAATATACAGAAACCATGAATTGCTATGCATATGGTGTTTTTCAAACATTTGACCTTTAAATAAATGAGAATACTTATTTTTTTAAATAACCCGTGCCCTATATATAGGGTGTGTTTGGCAAATTAGCTGGTAGCTGGAAGCTGGAAGCTGAAAGCTGATAACTGGTAGTTGGTAGCTGGAAGCTGAAGCTTTAATTTGTTATATAAATGTTTGGTAAAAATAGCTAGAAGCTTTTAAAATTTATAAAACTATATAAATTTGACAATTGTTCGATATATATATATATATATATATATATATATATATATATATATATATATATATATATATATATATATATATATATATGGGAAATTCTACAAATTGACTAAAATCACTCAATAACTTTTGTTAAATAGTATGCGAAGTAATTTTTTTATTTAGAACATTTTTTTTTAAATAAAAGTTAAAAGTTCGTACTAAAAGTAATTTTTTTTTTTAAATCGAAAACTAGAAAGTGTCAATTTTAAAAGTAAGTTGATGTAAAGAATTCAATCATTAAATCAAGAATTGTTCATGAGAGATTCAAGGACAAAATACTATTACAAATGGAGAAAGAAAGCGTCACATGCTATTGGTAAATTATTGAGCTAAAAACAAACGACATTCAAGCTAAAAGTGGAATCTATATATAATAATGGAACGACTTTCCCTTTATCTTTTATACTAATTTAATTTCTTTCTTTTTTACAAAATCATAAACTTTTTGTTTCTTTTAATTTGGTTACCCACCTCCAATTGGTTAACCTTTCCGATTTCAGAAATGGTCTCATCCGTACTCTATTTTCATATTTTATTTTAGAGCGTAAAATGAAATTTAGAATAGCTTATCATAAACTAAATTTAAATTCTCTTTTACATTCTAAAGTATAAAAATAGAATGTAGGAGAGATTATATAATTTAGACTTTAAATTTACATTGTCACTATTTATTTATCTATTTATGGAGTTGGAATGCTACTAACAAACAATCTAATATAATTAGAATAGAAAACTATACTAAAATAATCACTTATACAAGAAGAATATGACAGAACTGAAAAGAATGATATGTAAAATGTTTTATATGACGTAAAGAATGTTTGTCTCAAAATTTCAATATCAAAAATTATTTCTAATTGTTGCATAATGTACTCTTTTAGTACATAAGTTAAAAGTAAATCAATTTTCTATTCATATTTCTAAGTTTTTAAACATACTTCGAAACTAACTCCTAGCCGTCCTCATTACTTAATCACTGGCCTGCTTTGACTTGTTTTGACTTGAAGAATCCTCTTTCGTTCTTTTCTATCTGTTTTTTTCTTGTAAGCTAGCCTTTTGTATAATTATTGTCGAAATCTTAAACTCATTTTAGAAATACTTATCTGTACTTTACTATATGTAAATTATTTTGAACAAAATTTGACATGGATCAATAATTTCATAACTAATTAACTAATAAATGGTTTACATTTAGAGAAATCATACCTGCAATAAGCATGAGGGTATTTACATCCAGTCTGAAATTACGCAATGAAGCAATAGATTTCAATATTATGGGAAGAATGCCGACTACCACAGCTGCTATCGCCAACCATTTGAATGGTGAAAAAAAGTAACTAAAAAATGATAATAGAAGCAATACACCACAAGCCACTGCATATGGACTTGGCCATTTGTTTCGATAATTTGCTTCTCCTTTTACTCTCACATTTGCTTCAAGACTAGCTTGGTTTAGCACCTTAACTAAAACAATCACGTAAAATATACAAGTTAATATATATATAATAAACATATCACAAATTAATGTACTTTTTTTATTCACTTTTTAAATGTATTACGGAAACGACATGAGTTAATTGATAAAACTTGCAAGATATTAGGTGTGAGACCCATATTTTACACAAGTTTATTGAAAAAAAAATCAATATCAACTTTTTAACATTAAACAATTATTTACGGAAATAGACATCGACATCTATGGAAGGTTATATGAATGATAATGAATTTTGTCAATACAGATTGAATTTACATATTTACATTGGAAAGAAAACACTTTTCATGTTGGTATTATTTATGGCATTGATTATGATTTATTTTAAGATTAATTTTCATTTATTATGAGATTAAGGGAAGAATATGTGAGTATGTGGCATTTATTTGTTGTGAAGAAATAAGATAATTACATGTGGAAAACAATAAAATATAAAAATATAAGAAAATGTCATTTGTCCAAATCAAGTAGAGAATGATTTGTATCAAAAATATTTTTATTTATTAAGAAGGATAGGAACTACTTAGCTTTAACGTGATAGAAAATGTTGGAATAAGTTAAAGAATCTTAATAATAGTACTACTGTTAATTTCAATATTACATAACAAAGATGTAGCATTATATATGATAGTTTATTATTAAAATACAAAAGAAAAATTCTTGTAAGTATTTTGATTATTTTAATATTAGAATAATACTCCTTCCGTCCCAAAATTATAGTCCATCTTTCCTTTTTTGGTTTGTCCTAAAATAATAGTCTACTTCTAAAAATAAATAACATTTTTACCAAAATACTCTCTCATTATTACTTAACCAACTAAGCATTTAATGGAACATTAAATGTAAAATAAGGACAAAACTGTCATTTTATTAAATAAAGTTAGTGGTAATTAATATTTTTTTTAATATGTGTGTTTTTCATCTGTGGACAATAATATTAGAACGGAGAGAGTATATTTTTCCTGTGTTTTTCTGATTTAGGACTGGAGTCTATATATGCTGAAAAAGAGCACACACAAAGATAACTTTCTTAAAGATATCCCTAATTTTCATGAAAAATTATCTCCTTTATAAATCATCAAATCCAAAAACACCCATGTCTGGGCCCACACCCAATGGCAAAGTGCCGAAATATGACAAATTTTAAAGTAACGTACAACTTTAAATGTATCTATATAAAAATATATAACTTTTAAAACCGTCTAATAATAATAATTTATGTACTATGTAATAATATTTTATTTTAAAGCATATCATAAGAAATAAATGACTTTCTTCATATAAATCATGCAATATCTCAAATGTGCTTTTCGTTTCATCATATCTTTATAACATACTTTTCCCTAATAATTGATGGCATTATACCCCAAGGCATCATGGTAACATGCTTCCCGACAAATGTAAGCTCAACGTAGTCGTCACATTACTTCCATCGATTTATCGCATATTACTTATCCGTTAACTATATTTTTCGTTTAAGAAGTTAATAAATATAATTTTAATATAACATTAATAAATATAAAATAGGGTTAATGTCATACAATCATAATTATTAATGTATATTTTTTCTAACAAAAGTCATTTATCTTTTAATTATATTTAATTTATTAAAAAAAAGTTTTGAATTCTCATTAAACTGTATTTCAACCAGATAATTTTGTAATATTAGATATCATATCAATGACGAATAAACATAATAAACAAATTATGTTATATCAAATATCACAATTAACAACACGTAAAATAAATTTAGTAAAAATTTCGTGTTGGAATCTACCGCATTAATGATTTATTATTAATGATTTATTATTAATGATTTATTGTAACCCAATTGTTTATCAATAAAGTGAAGGAATTTAAAATACTAATGAAAAAAATAAACAAATTAGATATTATTGATTGTCCTTCTAATAGATTGCAATGCTTAAATACATAAAAGTCTATTATTTTTTTATATAATTATCGGCATGACAAATTAAAGATGCTGCTATTTAAAAGAAGTGCATATTCACTTATAAATTATAATATGCCTCGTATATAGAATATTCTTGTATGAAAACATTCGACATTCACGAACAAATACTTATGGAACTTTAAAAATCTAATTTGCGAGCATCTACACGCTAAATATAAAAATCAGTTTAAAATTAGAAAAAAGAACACCAATGTAACGGAAAGGTAACGGTGAAAGGGTGATGACAGAGTTACTTTACCAATTTCATGCTGTGAAACCAGGACGGGGTCGTGAAGTACAATAACGGTCCTAGACGGAACGATAACGGAAACGTCATGAACACCGGCAATAGGTCGAAGTATTCTCTCGATCAAAGGCACCTCCGATGAACAACATAAACCCAAAACATCGAAGTAGCTTTTTTCCAAATTGGTCGATGAATTCTCCCTCATTTCTTTCTCTGTAAACAAATGCAAGTTTAGAGAGAGAGAGAGTGTGTGTGTGTGTGTGTGAGTGAGTGAGAGAGAGGAAGAGAGATTTATGTTGTGAAACACTGAAACAACTGAAGGGAGATCAATATGTGAAAGAATGGGAAGAGATGCTGATTATTTAAAGTGATTGGGGTGGTGGAGGTAGGAAAGAGAATCGGATTATATATGAAATGAGTTCGATGGAATCTACGTGTAAAACCATTTGTTATGTGGGTCCGTATCTTCGCATTCGAGAAAGAGCATCCGTATACGACTGGAAGTTCAAATCCAAATCTTTTCTTCAATCTTGAATAGTAATTTAGACGTTTGTTTATGAAACTATGTGTCATGTTTATTTTAATGATTATGTAATGAATTGGTTTTTTAAACGAATATATGCAAGAGAAGCATGTGTTCTTTCCATGGACATAACTTTTTTTCATCAACTATTCAATGACATATTGGTCTATAAATGTAATATTTATGGAGTTGCATTTTTCTTGATGAGAGCTTTGTAGCGAGATATCTATCTCAAAATTGTGCTAATGTGGATGAGATATTCTATCTAAGTGTGATGGTGTTAAAATCAGACGAAATGTGAATAATGTTAGTTTATATAGAAGATAGTTAGATATGCCTTTTTTTCCTCCAAAGCCATGTATTATACTATGATTATGTAAATTTATTATTGTAGAAATATGTATTTCAAAATTGACAAGTTCTACTTAATTTAAGGGTTATTTTGTCTTTTCAGCAATCCATATCTAAAATGAGTGTTTGAGGTCTAAAAATGACACCAAGTCTAAAATTTATTTGTTCTTGAAATGCAATTGCTTTATTATTGAATGGCCAAATTTGACAAATTTGACAAACCTTTATTTCTTTGTAGCTGAAAGTGAACGCAAGTTTTTCTTTTTGGAAGAGATATATCATGAAATTAATTGAGAGTTCTTTTTCTCACCATTTTAAAGCTTCTTTTCTAGGGTTTCATCCCTTAATCGCCAAATCACCATTTTAGTTTATTGTAATCTTTTTGATCAAGTTCTGTAAACACTGCAATATTTTGGTGGATTGGTTATCCGCTTTCCTCTGCCCATGGTTTTTCCCGATTTGGATTTTCCACATAAATCTCTGTTTCTCTCTGATTTACTGTTTTACTTACTATTTTTTATTGGATGTGATTAATTATGGTTTAATATATTAGTCCTATTACGCTTGCACTAATATTGTTCTTCTGATTCAGATTTATGGGTTGGTTGATGCATTAAGGCGTTTTCGTTTTAGTAATCTTATCCTCTTTGCTTACTACAATTGGAAAGTAATATGAAATATGTTCTTATTCAGATGGATTTACATCAAGCGATTTTGAGTTCTGCAAAGATGCCCGCTTCATGGACAAAAAAAGAAAAAGTGATGAAAGATTTAAAAGCTTAATCCCAGATTCGTTTACATTTGACAAATGATGTTTTGCAAGATGTTTTAAAAGAATGGTTAAAATTGGAGCAATTATTGATGACTAAGATCCTACCAAACAAGCTGCACCTAAAGAAACGGTTGTTCAATCTCAAGATGATTGAAGGAGGTTCTTTTAGATGAACCTATTTCCACATTCAAAGAGTTGGTCAATAACTTGGAAAATATGGAAGTTCAGTACGAAGATTAAGACTTGGATTTATTCTTGTTGTCATCATTGCCCGAATCCTATAGCCATTTTCGTGATACTATTATCTACAGTCGTGACACTCTTGTTTTAGATGAAGTTCTTACAACTTTGGATTCAAAAGAGAAGATGAAGCATATAACTGGTGGTGGTTGAAGTGATGTTAAAGTTGATGGTTTCAATTCTAGAAGAAGAACAACATAATCCGTATGTTTGATGGAGTTATCTGAATAATTGGGGATGTTAGATATGTTCCTAACATCAGAAGAAACTTGTTATCTCTTAGTTCCTTTGATAAAAAAAAGGATATGAGTTTGCTGGTAAAGGTGGAGTTCTCGGTGTATTAAAAGATGGTTCTGACAAACTAAGAGTCAAGCGAAAAACCTTACACCTCTATTTTCTTGATGGAAAAACAATTTTAAGTGATGTTGTTCTTGTTTCTAAGTCTCATTCTGATCTAGATCAGTCTCGTCTTTGTCACCTTCGACTCATCCATATAAGTTTTCAAGGCATGTATGAATTGAGTCGAAGAGGATTACTTCGTAAACAAAAGGTAATTGATTTGGATTTCCATGAAGATTATATATATGGAAAGGGGAAACAAGTGAGATTTATGAGTGGTATTCATACAATAAAAGGATCATTAGACTATTGTCCATTCAGATTTATAGGGATCGACTCGAGTTGCTTCCAAAAGTGGAGCTATCTATATGCTCACTATCATTGATGATTTCTCCAGGAAGGTGTGGTATTTCTTCTTGAAACATAAGGGAGACATTTTTTCTACCTTCATAAATTGGAAACTACAATTAGAAAAGCAAACAGGTTTGGTGCTAAAGTATCTTCACACGGATAATGGAATTAAGTTATGATAAGAAGAGTTTAATGCCTACTATGGAAAGGAAGGCATCACTCGACATTACACGGTAGTCCATACACCTCAAAAAAATGTTGTAGCCAAAAAGATGAATCACACCATTATGGAGATGTTCGGGTGTATGCTTTCTAATTCCAAATTGACAAATTCCTTTTCGGTGGAAGCTGATTCTATTGCTTGCTATATTATCAACCGATCAACATCAAGAGAAATTGAGAACAAAACATCGTTTGAGTTATGGTCCGGGATACCTGCCGATTATATATATTTAAAATCTTTTGGATGTACACTCTATGAACAAGTTGGTAATGGGAAGTTAGAACCGAGAGCAATCAAATGTGTCTTTCGTGGGTACAATCCGGGTGTAAAAGTGTAACACCCTGTTCTGAATCATTTCCTAATGCGGGGCCGTGACCCGAATGTGACCCGAAGATTGGTTATCATAAGACTTAGGGCATGTAAGAAAGAGAGATTTATACCTATTTGGGTGTAGATAAGGTAGGATAGATGATTTGGGAATTCGGTTTGTAGTTTGAAGCCCAAGGGTATAAGCGTAAAGTGGCAGTCGGGATTTTTATGAATTTTAAATTTTTGTTCGGAAAGTTTTAAGGAAAGGATGTTTTGATAGAAGTGTAGAGCTTCTCGTTACCTTTTCGGGGATATAATGATCATCGAAAACCGACTTAGAACGAAGAAGTTATGGCCTTCGGAAGTTTGGTGGTTCAAGGGTTAAACCTAGTACGTGGGACGTACATAAGTGTATGTTGGGCGTACTAGTGTTGAGTCTAGTACGTTGGGTATACATGGTAGTATGTGGGCGTACTAGGCAGATTGGTCGCAGATGTTTAAGGGGGTACGCAAGGCGTACCAGAATTATGTAGGGAGTACTCCAGTCAGACCCAAACCCTAATTTAGGGTCTTGGACCATATTTAAGCTCCTTAACTCACCACCAAACCCTATTATCTTTAGCCTCCATCCCCTTAAATCCTAGCCTTCACTGGTGTGGTTATTGAGTTTGTGGTGGTATTTCATGCATTTTGGTGCTTATAGAAGAAGAAGAAGCTTCTTGGAGAAGTGTGTGATTGCTTAGAGCTTGTGGATCCCGGCTTAGCGCATATTGATCTACCTTCTCAAGGCATAAAGCTTCAAGCTTGATGACACTTTTCATAGATCTTGTTATGGCATAGATTTATAAGCTTTTGTCCCAAAGTTTGGATCTTTGTGAGTACAGAGTACTCCAAAGCATATTAACTGTCCTTTTGGAGGTCTTAAAGTGTATTGAGCCATAAAAATGCTTGCTTGATCGTTTCCTTAGCACCATGCAAGAGTTAAGTGGTTTTGAGTGTCGTGAAAGGAAGGATTTCGGAGATTTAGCCCTCTTTAGCCATGCAAAGGCTTAAAGGTTTTGATTTTCTGGTTTAAGACATCATTTAGGGTTAAGAGAAGTGGTTGGATACCTTTGACTTAACATAATAAGAGCTTAATGTATTTTTTGGCCCCTGATGAGTACGATGGGCATAATCAAAAGTACGCTCAGCGTAAAGTGAGTTTCATGCTTTAGGGACTTGTACATTGCGCTTAGAGGGTGAGTACACGGGGCGTACACTTCTGGTACGCGGGGTGTATTCCCCAGGATGTGTAATTTTGGGTCTTTTGGTTTGGGCCTTATTGGGCCATTAGACTTCTAACCTTGGGCCATGGATTGATTATGGGCTTTCTTGGAATTTGATTCCTAATGGTGTTTGGGCCCAGTTAGGAAGTTGGGCCATATCGGGCCTTGGTTTTGGGCCAAGTAAGAAAAATGGTAAAATGGTCTTTTACCCTGGTCATTAGGTAAGTAATTCAGATTCTTGATTATGGGTTGAGATTTATTTATTAAATGGATGATATTTGATGGTGCTAGCGCGGGGGGATTTCTGGATCAGCGTTCTGAGCATTTGTATGAGATATTCAGCCGCTTCAGGTGAGTTTCGCCTCATTGTACCATGGCTCGAAGGCACCAATGTCGGCCCACTAGTTTTCGGTTATCTGTTAGTAGAGGGGTACCTTAGGGACTTTATATAGTCATGTAGGATAGACTGAGGACTCTTGATCTAGGGTCTCTTATTTGTTGCTTGTTTGGTTGTGGTTCTAGAGTAGGATCACCTGTCCGGGTGTCTATCTCACCTCTGATTATATACGGTCATGCATTTCTTGGATTATTGCTACTCAGTAGGTCGTTATGCTGTAGTGATCTATTAGATCTGTATTCTGGTGTTGAGTATGCTGCTAGGCTGTAGTGATTTGCTAGATCTGTATCCTGGTGTCGAGTATGCTGTTATGCTGTAGTGATCTGCTAGATCTGTATCATGGTGCCGAGTATGTTATGATGTAGTGATCTGCTAGATCTGTATCCTGGTGTCGAGTATGTTGTTATGTTGTAGTGATCTTTTAGATCGGTATCCTGGTATGTAGGATGTTGCTATGCTATAGTGTACTGTTGGATCTGTATGTTTATCTGTACTTACTGGTTATCATCTGGTGGAGTGGCCTAGGGACTGTATGTGGTTATCTAGGATAGCCTAAGCACCCTTGGTCTAAGCTTTCTTGCATGTTCCTTGTTTAGTTGTTGCTCTAGAGTAGGATCATTTGTTCGGGTGGCTATCTCACCTCTGGCTACTTATGGTTATGCATTTCATGGAGGTTACCTGGTAGTGGGATTGTGTACTATGAGAGGACTAGTAGGCGGGAATGAGCTGTATGATTGTTGTTTGCATGTATTATGTGTCTGCTTGATCCTTGTTTGTTTAAATGTCGACATATGGTAGTGGTAGGTGGAGGCGGTCCTGCTTTGTATTGTAGGCCAAGATACCATGTGCGGGCCAGCTGTAAGCCGAAGGCACAAAGGCTCTAGTAGAGCGGTTGGGTTGAGGCGGTAGGCCAACAAATCCTGGAGGTATTCCAACTCGATGGTTGAGTGGACCCAATGCATGCTTGTATGTTTATCATATGGGGTATTTTGGGGGAAACTCACTAAGTTTCGTGCTTAGCCAGTTGTTTATTGTTTCAAGTATCATCGGTTATCTCGGGAAGGTGAAGGCGTGACTATACACATTCATCAGCAGCAATGAAGACTCTGCGTTTTAAATATTACTCTGCTTTTAATAAATGTATTTGAAATAAACTTTTTCTTCATAATGGATTTGTAATTGGGAAGTTTTACTTAAATAAAAATGAAAATTTTTGGTTGTGAAAATGGGATGTTACAAGTTGGTATCAGAGCCCTGGTTTGAGTGAATTAGAGGAACACTTGTGTGAATCCAGTCTCAAACTAGGATCCGAGAATTTTTGCAAATTTTTTTGAAAGAAATGATTTACATCAAAAGGGCTGGATTAAGGACATGGGCTCAGTCTCTTTCCATGTTCTTGTTTTATTGTTGGCTTGGGGTCGGGAACGTAGGCCTTGATCTAACTTTGGTTTACAGGAAGATGAGGTGTGTATAGTCAGCTAGAGCCCGGACAGGAGAGTGGTTCCCAAAATACCCATACTTGTTATGTTTGATGAGTTTTGATTTTGCTGATATCTGAATTGTGAGAATAAGCATGCCGGTAGATAAGGTTCTATAGAAACTGTTGGATAGAAGTGCCTGATTTCTATAGTGCCTTATGATATAGGGAGTTGTTTTCCTGATATATATTGCTTGATCTGTGATTGTTGCGTGTATGTTGATTAGTTGTATATGGTCGGGATTGAATAGCCTTAGAATGATCAACTTAGCCATACTTCATATTCCTTGTTTGGTTGTGCACTTGGGACAGAGTCGATTATTCGACAGTCTATCTGATCTCATATTGTGTACAACAAGCATGCACAAAAGCAACCGGTGGTGTGGGAGCGAGGGTAATCCTAGGAAGAGTGCCTAAGAAGTTGGTTGTAGCTCGTAGGAGAAATAGGTGTTAGTGTTAGATTAGGTGTCTAAGCTCATAACTATAACTGGTATGTACTTGACCCGATAGTAGCCTGGTCCATTTCGGTTTGCCTTCACCAGAACAATTTGATAAGTTGGATATTTGAGAAAGAGGTTATTTGTGATTTATTAATATATTATAAGAATAATATATTAATTAAGAAATCATATTATTTAATTAGTATTGATCAAGAATTAATTTTGGAATTAATTTAGTGATCAAAAGAGACTAATTAAATTAACGGGGACTGATTATGTAAATCAGTGATACACATGGTTTGGGCTAATGATCCATGATTGATTTGTGATGGACTAAGCTTATAAGTTAGTCCATGAAGTGTTAGTCCAAATCAAATTGTTGGATCATAAGCTTAAGTGTAAGAATTAGGGTTACAAATGACTCTTGGAATTCTACACTATAAATGTGTACCATAAGCTCTAAAATCGGTAATCACATAAGTGTTAGTCCATGTGTGTTTTCTATTATATTGATGCAATTGTGTAATTTTCAAAGCTGAAAAAATGCAATTCTGGATTCTGCCAGGCCCAACTCGACGAGTCCATAATGGAACTCGACGAGTTGGATCATATGATGATGAACTCGATGAGTCCATTGACTGGCTCGACGAGTTGGATCATCTGATGGCAGAATTTTGGAGTTTTTGGCATGTTTTGGATTAGGATCATTACCAAAAATTGTTTTGGTTCATAAAATTTGATTTTACTAATATGTTAATGATTATCCCCATCCAATAATATGATGTTTGTCAAATTTTAAGATAATTACTTGATTTTGTGAAAAACTAATTATTTGTAGAATTTGAAATTATCTTGCTATATGACTAGTATTAGGTCAAATTCGTAAATGATAAATTATATGATAATTGTATTAGTTAAATTTGATCTAAATGTTTCTTGAAGAGTTTCATAACTTGTCCTCAAGTTATGGAATATGAAAAGTCTCATTCATGAAACATTAACTTTTTAAGTTATAGAATTCCAAAGGTCTTGAAGAGTTTCATAACTTGTCCTCAAGTTATGGAACTTGGAAAGTCTCATTTATGTAACATAATTTCTAAAACTCAAGAGGTTTTGAAGAGTTTCAAAACTTGCCCTCAAGTTTTGGAATTTGAAAGGTCTCATTTATGAAATTTTAATTCCAAACCCTAGAATTTTAAAAGTTTAAAATTCAACCCTATACTATTATAATATTAAAGTTTAATACTTATATATATGTATAAGACAAGTTAGTCTTACCGTTAGTAGGCCTCATTCACGAAGCTAGTGTGTAAGGGGTGTTTAAGGAAGCGACCTATAATATGACCGCCATTGGGTACCCACTCTTACCCACCGCACTCTTTACTAGTGGAGGGTCGTTAGCCGAACGGGTAGGATAGGACATTAATCCTCATTAATAAGTATAATGATATTATAAAGTAACTAAACTTTTATAAATTCTCAATCTTAGTTAATTTAGGAAAAATGTGAAAATGGTGCTAGTCCATGGAAATTGCACTTTGCACCTTGCTAAGTCGTTAGTGGAGCGTGTGTGGTTAACCGGCACACTAATTTGGGACTAGCAAGGGTAGCAAAGGGTAGCTTGATGTTAATCATGGACCAATGGAGCGTGTGTGGTTAACCGACACATTGATCAAGTGATATGTAACATTAAGAGTACCAAGCACACTTGCATGGTTATTCACACCCTGTTTGTGATCCTCGGTATCCCAGTCACAAACTTGAAGGGAATAATCAAGATTTAAACATGTCATTGAAAAGATTCAATGAATCACAAAGAATCTAGGAATTTCAATTCATTTAAAACCTAATCTTCATTTTTGTTTTTCATGGTGGAAATTGGTAAATCGTCATTTACCTACCTTCAAATATTTTACAATTGGATTACGGCATCCCTCTTTCGAATTGTAGAATATTGTGTTGGGTCCTAGCCTTAATATTTCATTTGGGTGTTACATTAAGGATTATTATCTAATCTAAACTTTGTGTTCTTTTTCAGATGTCTACTTCAAACACTGCTTCAAACCCAAACTCTTCCGGCTCTTTCTCCCCCATGAACTTATGTGGGAGGGTCATCTTTGATGGATCGAACTTCAATGATTGGATTCGAAACATCCGTATGGCTATTTGCTACAAGGACAAAGAATATGTCCTTGATAAAGAGCTAAAGGAGATTGATGAAAACACTGGTACTCCTGAACAGATTGCTGAATATAAGGCTCATGAGAGGGACGCGACAACGGTGTCCTGTATTATGATTGCTACCATGACTGCTGAGCTTCAAAAGTCTTATGAGGACTTTTGGCCCTATGAGATGCACAAAGACTTGATGGAAAGGTACCATCAAAGTGCTCAGCAGGAAATTATGAAATCATTTTCTCCATGATCACAACTAAAATGAAGGATGGAGAGTCCATCACGACCCACTTGCAAAAGATGTAAAGGTTTGTGGACCGCTTGCTGAAGCTGAATGTCAACTTTGATGAAGAGTTGACCATTGACATTATCCTACACTCTTTGCCTTCTTGTTATGATATGTTTTGTATGACTTATCATATGAACGAGGAGGAGGTCACTCCCACTAGGTTTTACATGTATCCAGAAATCAGCTGGACTTATAGAAATCAATACTTATTGACTTTCTTACCAATGTTCAAATTTCTGACACGAGATGCTTTGATAAGCCTTTATCTAAGCTCATACACCCTTTATTAGAAAGCTCATATGTGTGTCTAAGCAATTCAGAACTTACAACAATAAGTTCCGAATGTTCAAACTATTTGCCATTTCTCACAATTCGAACTATGAAAAGGGATGCTGTAATCATAATCGAATTTGAGAATACAAATATCACAATTGCTAACTATTTAAAATCAACTCAGTGAAAGCGTTTCCTCACAATCATTTTCATGAATTTGAGAAAAACCTTATGACACTTAGATTTTTATGGTGTATATGTTCCTATCCATGTGAATTTGTCATAACCATAATCACAAGACAAGGTTAGTGACAAATCCAAACTCATATGGACTGAACTTGTTCAATCTTAATTTCTTGCCACCTAGCAGCTCAAGGGCCTACCATGTCTTCCAAGTTGTTCAGCAGATCACCCTTACTGATCAATGAACTTTCACTAATAAAGGTGCTTTGCCTTATGTAAACAATTGAGAACTCATAGAACTCACATGCATAGTCAACTTTAACTGGAATAAGCATAGAAACAAGAATATGTCAACATGATAGGTTACAAACCTTAAGTCGTGCACTAGTGATTAACAATGGGTTTACTCTTGATTAGTTCTTGAAACTTTTCAAGATCTTTAAGACTCCTACTGACCTCTTCACATAAAAGCTTCTCTTTGTCAAGAAACATTACTCGACAAACAAATATTTAAGAGTTAATGCGGTTTCTTATCAAGACAAAGAATTCTGACAATCAGTCTTGTTTGATCTTTGTATTATCCAAAACATCACAACTTACCAATTTCAAATGTACAAGAGTAGAAAACATTTTACTCTACATTTTATAAGTTTTATAAACCTTTCCTAAGATTATCTCACTCAAGGCACAATCTTGAAGTACGACTCTAAGACTTGATTTTGGAACGAAGTATGATTCATCTGTTTGATTTAACCATTTCAGCAATTCATGATTCCTCTTCTTAGCCATACAAGTGCACTAAGATGTCCTTAGAGGATCAATTGTGATATGGTTTCATAGTCATTAAGATGGTCATAAAACACGATACTCAAGTACTCTCCCTTCTTTTCAGATTTGAGAAACTTTATCTTTCTGCCTATTTGATTCTTCTTATTCGTTCTGCTATACATTGAAACCTTTTCAATGATTCAGAATTACACTTAATCTTGTAAGTATAACCATATTTACTAAACTTTTAGTAAATCATAACGAATAGTCTTATCGTTTCTTGTGGTGGACCTGACCAGTACACAACCAAGTGTACCCGATCCCCTAGTCCTTCAGTTGACTCACATATACATGTGAACAAGGAATTAGTCTTAAATTCCCAAAGACGAAGGTTCTCAATCATCATACAATACAAGTTGCATGATTCCAAGTTTCTATTCAATTGAAACTTGGGTGATGAGAATCTTTCCTTATTTGGTAAATTTAGACACTACCACAAATGAAAGAATCAAATCTATATTCAATATTGCTAACAATATATAAACACCAATTTTCACAAATGTCATTGCAAGGAAATATAAAATAAGATAAAATTCAAAATTTTATTTATTTATAGAATGCTAATAACTTGTCCTTACAGTGAAAATACATATGAAAAATATGTTACTACATATTTCTAAGAAATTTATCATAACTCCTAGCATCAGCTCAAAAATCCGATCATCGAACCATGCGATCGAAATCCACTTCTTCATGATTAGACTCAGCATGTTATTTCCTTCTTTCTCTTTGATTCTACAAAACATCAAAATGTAACTTTACATCAAGTAATAAGAATCCATAAATGGGAATTTAATAAAGTTAGATAGTTGACTTACCTGAAGCAGAGTCAAACTTTTTGACTTTACCATTCTTGTGGTCCTTCAAGTAGATACGGCAGCTTTGTAACCAATGTCCATTCTCTTGGCAATAGAAACAAACAGACTCCTTGGGAATGGTACACGGGACAATCTCAGACTTAGCCTTTCCCTTTCCCTTGGGAAGAGAAATCTTTTCTGGATTCCAATGTTTCCATTGTCAATGTCTATGGAAGTTTGGAAAGTAGATCTTCAAATCAAATTTTCATTTCCAGTGCGCCAAATCATTTCTGATTCATCAGCAATTAACAAATATGTAAGATCAATAAGGGTCACGTCGTGATCTGTCATGTAGTAGTCTTTAATAAACTAACTATACGACTTGGGAAATGACTGAAGAACCAAGTCAACATCCAACTTCCTTGACACAATGACTCCTAACATTCCCAGCCTGTCAATGTGTGACTTCATCTCCAAGACATGTGCACACACAGACCTTCCATCTTGGAGTTGGCTTGCCAATAGGGCTTGAGTGACCTTGAACTTTTCAAGTCTTTTAACTTGTGGGTTAGGGAGAATTATTGGAGGATGTGACAATTGTCAAATTCAAGTCAAAGTCGAAGTCAACGAGCCAAAGTCCTCAAGTCAAACCGATCATACTTAATTAGTAATTGTATGCTAAAAGTTATTCTATGTATAAAAATGTGCATTTGTATGTCAAGAATTCAAGTGTCTCAAAGCATCTATGTGTTTAGCAATGTAAAAACCCTAAAAAGGGAGTTAAACGCATCAAAACACGACTAAGGACCCTTTCTGGGACTTAAAACAATCATAAACGAAGCATAACGGGGTTCACGAACCTTGCATTACGAGATTATACGATAACTATGGCTAAGGTTAAATCTCTCCCAAATCTCTCCAAGTATGTGAAATCTCTCCCAAATCTCTCCAAGTATGTGAAACCTCTCCCAAATCTCTCCAAGTATGTGAAATCTCTCCCAAATCTCTCCAAGTATGTGAAATCTCTCCCAAATCTCTCCAAGTATGTGAAATCTCTCCCAAATCTCTCTCAACTTTTTTATAGTCATCCCCACCCTTAACTTAGTCAAAAACCGCGCAAAACGAGAAGTTTATTTGAAAAACGGCCATTTAGGGCCGAACCCTCTTAGAGCCGAACCTCTTAGAGGCGAAACCCTAAGAAGCGAAACCCTAAGAAGCCTCCTGGACCGAAACTTGCAAGGACCGAAGCTTCTGGAGAACCGAACTCGCATAGACCGAACCCGAACTACCCTTCGCTTCTAGCCTACTTCGCCTTCGGTCCCTCTTCCGTGTTCGCCTGCGAGACTGCTCGGCCCGAGCCCCCCTCTCGGTTCTAATCCATCAAGCGAACCTACCTTCGGTTCTAAGCTCCTAAGACCGAACCTCCGGCCCTGACTTCGCAGATTCGCAACTTTTACCCGGTTTTCGACCCCGACTTCATTTTAAGCCCGTTTTTCATGATTTTAACGTGGGATTTTAGCCCAAACTCATATTTTGACATATAAGACTCTATATATTCATATTTTAATCACATCCAGGGATTTATTAATTATAAATCAATATTTCACATTAAAGAAAAGGGCTTAGGATATTTTATGTTACAAGTGGGTCAAGTGTGCCCACTTGCCTCCATGTGTCACTTCCTCATTAACCCAACCCTATCCACATCACACAAACCAAGGCAAACATCCCTTCACCCTATCCACTTGCTCCAGCAACCCTCCATATAAGGAAATGCCTGGGATTTCCTTGATCATTTGCTTCACCATCAAACATTATACACTTCTTAAACCATCAAGAGGGCCTCTTTTCTCTCAACTTTCAGCCACACTTTTGATGTGTTCTTGAGTCATTTATTCACTTATTGGTAAGTATTTCCTTCTAACTCAAGTTCTATTACATGTTTTCAATGCACTCTTGGATCATCGACTCATATCTTAACACAAAAAATCGTTCTTAGGATCAACCAAACTTCGTGTGTTCATCAAGTGATCTAGACTTGAAACTCATCATCTTCAACCTTCCACTCTTTAAGAAATCATTCAAAGGTGAGTTCATACCCCCACATTTTCATGTTTTCTTTAAGTTTTAGGGGGGGGGGGGGGGGAATACAAGTTAAAACACCAAAAACTTAACCAAACTCAAACAACAGCTTTCATCAGAAAAGTTGAGTCTTATTCACGGACTGTTTTGACTAGCTTTAGCTTAATATCTTTCAAAACTGCGTAATATGCAAATAGTTCAGGTTAATACCTTTAAAATGACTACTTGCACATCTCCATACGATTTTTCTACGATTTATGGTGATTTTTACAAAACTGCCTACCATTTCAGAAACGAATTCGAACCAGTCTGTGAATATGAACATTTTAACACAAGTTAAAGACTTCTAAAAATCATAATAAAAATTATGAATAAACTAGACACATTTTATGAACTCTCAGAATTTACGGATTTAGTTTTCAACTTCGTATGATTTTTATATGATTTTTCTAAAACAATGCAGAAAGGTTAAAAACTAGTTAACAGCTTATAACTTTCATAACACTTTGTATTATGTTGAGCAAAGTGTATAACAATAAGTTCTAAATACTGAATGTATTTTCTTGTTAGTTTATCATCATAAACTGAAATTTAGTCATTCATGATAAGGATTTTTCATTCATTTCGAACACATATAATAAGCTATAATAAACATAGTTATGGATTTTTACCTACATGAGAAAGGTTTTACTCTCAAAACAAATGGGTTTTTCATATACTACATAATAGTAATAGTTATGGACTCATAGCACTAATGTATTTTCATAAAAAAGGGTTCTTTTACATTACAAACGTTTTGGATAAACTATAATAGGTATAGTTTATGTATCATTTACATTTCAAACTCATTTACCAAAGGTTTTCAGTTCAGTTCACGTAAATCTGTTAATGAATAAAATTGTGAGACATTCGCTTCGTGTTACCTTCATAGTAACAAAGTCAAAAGTCCTGTAAATTGTAAGCAGAGTCTCTTGTAGGGAGAACGTGATAGTTGTGTATAGATCTATATTGGGTCTGACAAGCCCGCACCTGAGCTGCATGCAACAGCTAGACCGGCAGGTCTGAGGTGACAAATGTCATTTCGTTTCCGACGCCTGAAGAACGTCGTATTACGAGGCCGTCTGAGTCTTAGCATGGTTATAATAGCTCACATGTGGTATTAACAAATCATAAGATTTACGGGTTTTACTTTTAAATTAGCGAGTTATGTCAATTTAACTTGCATGAATTACTTTAAGTATGGAAAAATACTTGTACACTTTCGGTCTTAGGATTTAAGACAACACATAACACATAAAGTTTACGGGATATTTCCCAAATTAAAAAGGGTTTTATGTCGATTTAAAATCACTTTTTATATCAATAAGTATGGATATTACTGTATACTTTCGGTCTAGGGATTAAAGACAACACATCACTTTATAAGGAAAATATTGGATTTTCTGGAAAACATACTTTATCGCTTTTACAAGGAAAACGGTTTCTTTCTCAAACAAAATTCTTATGAACTCACCAACTTAATTGTTGACACTTTTTCAAACCTACTTGTATTCTCAGGAAATCAGTGAAACAAGAAATCATCAGCATTTTGAGGATGGGACGTTAAATCGTCAAACAGTTCATTTTGCTATCATAATGTAATTGATTTGAAACATGTAAACATATACTTTGGTGTAACTTTTTCAATTATATTTATGATGGTTGTATTTACTTTGAGCACTATTATACTCGTTGTTGTGATAATTTACATGAAGTCCTCCACCCCCGGACGTTTCCGCCATCCTTGGTTTGGGGGTGTGACAGATTGGTATCAGAGCATTGTTTATAGTGAACTAAGTATATCGAACCACATAAGATATACAAACTATAAATGCATTGGGACTAAAGTCTCTGATTTAAACATTTTTAAATAACTATACTTTTAGAAATAAATAGTTTCTTGTTAAAAGTATGAGTGCATGCATACATACTAGTATAGTATCATATCTAGGACAATACAAAAGTTAAAAATAGAGGAGTTGTGCAATGTGAATATGCCCTGGGATATGCAATCAAGTCTGGGAAGAATATAACCTGATCAACTATATCCGTCCGAGAAGTGACTAGTATGTGTCGGGGGATAGTCATCGTGGACAACAAGTCTATCAACTTACCAACACCCATACCAGAAAATCGTTAAGAACCAAACATAACATTTAAAATACTATAGGAGTATTTTGTGGTACTATAACTTATGTGAAAACTAAACAGATTCTTGCTAGTAGATCTACAATCACTAAGTGGATACACTGAAGTTATATATAACTTGGATATCAGAGACTTAGAATCTGTGATGATTGCTTTACTTCCTGTCCCTTGTTTGATTGAGGTTTTGGAATATGATCACTTATTCGAAGGTCTATTATATCTTTAGTTATATGTAACTGGTGTGCACCCTGTCATTATAGAAATAATTAAGGAGGATCAAACCCCTATAAATATTTTTAGGAATATGATAATTATATGCCTCTTACCTCACCCCTATTCTCGCACGGACATCATGGCAAGATTTTACCTACCAAGAGACCCCTACTTTCCGAACCCGGAGAGTTAGTGGGTGATTAGGAAAAGTGTCGAAAGTGGAGCCAGAGGTCGACAACTCTCCTTACATATCCAGGACTCTCGCGAATCGTTTCGACTACATCGAACTTGTGCCCCGTTGGGCAGCATTGATCGAGGGGTGGAGTCCCCTTCAGCATCAGCAATCGCCATTTGGGGACCAACAAGGTTGTAGTAACCTCAACCATCGGGGACCAAAACAGGGAGACTGCAAATCAAGTTCGAGAACTGAGCGCTGCTACAGACGCTACCATCTCACAAACTCGAGACTTGGAAAGAGACTACTATTTCAGAGACCAACTCATTAAGGACCTTATCGCCGCTCAAGCGAAGGCAAAGGAGCGCCAGGATAGACACTCGACACTCGAAGAGAGAATGGTCGTAGTCGAGCACAAGACGTATCAGTTTCGTTTCAGGCACTACTGGGGACGTATTGTCGTGAGCAGAGTTCATTTTACTTACAAGACCTTGTAGATTAGGTCTATGAGTATGCGTTGGTGCTACTCCCCTCCATGTGTAGGCCCGACCCAGCGAGTTAGTGATTACACTAGTCCAGAGATTATTTGCGGTCCAAACTTTTCCTTACGATGATGTGGTGTAGACCTGCATCAGGCTCAAAACCTTTCTCTAAAAACTAAATATACTAGAATCATGCAAACGAAATGGGCATGCATATTATTTCATTGGGAGCAATACTACCAAAGATTCATAAGCTTATTATATATAGACTCTCATTATGAATTGTTTTCAAGAACACCATAAACATTAGAACACGACACACTCAGAACTAAGATAAACTTAGTGAGATAACTCCTGACGTATAAGCCATTATTCAAGACTCATTATCATCTCACTTTTTTCAAACCTTACGGTTGAAAGGTGCCTCTTTCGTATGCATATAGGGCACGATCATACCAGCACTAATGCACCAGATCCCATCAGAACTCCTCAACTAAGTGTGTTTGGATAAACCTAATCCTAGGATGGGAAAAACTTAACGCCCGTACAAAACCTACATCTACTCACTACCATAAACTCCGTCTCCGGAACGTTAGCAGAAACATCAAGAATAGCTCAGTAAAGTGCGAACTTTATATATGTGTATGTAAATGATAAGAGTATAATTAGAATCATCCCCACTAACGAAATCGTTTCTCCTCATGCAACAGAGTTATGTCTTCACAAGAAGGTAACAAGCCAACAAGCAAGACATCAATCCTGCAAATAGACTCTGCTACTTTCCAAGCTGCGGTCACGACAGCCGTCATGGCGCAACTAAATACTAACAACGCGAGAAGAGTTGAAGGCGGTGTTGGAAATTCTAACCGTAGTAACAGTCAAGAACACCAGCGGGTGTCTACCCACGAAGACGCCTCAGACCACAAGCCCAAGAGCAAGAAGCGAAAATTTTGGAACAAAAAGGAGCGCAACCTATCTCAAAAACGCGCTAAAAGACAACAATCCGTGGCTGACCCTGTAATTACAACATCAGTCCCGACTTATGCCTCGACACTGGCCACATCGTCTGTCACTCAAACACCGGTCAGACAATATATGGGCACACTTCCAAAGTGTATCAAGTGTAGTTACCATCACAATGGGGTTTGCCGGGTGATGCATTGTAAAAACTGCAACAAGGACGGACATACTGCCCGCTTCTGAAGGAAACAGACCCAGCACATCGCTTCAATCACCAACATCAGTGTAAGTCCAGTATGCTACCTATGCGGTGAAACGGGACACTTCAAGAGAGACTGCCCAACTGAGAAGAATGATGGGGGAACAGGAGGAACGTGACAAACAAACCAGCAGGAGCAACAAGGAACCTTATTAGGACTTTTGTAATGTTCTCAACAACAAAAACGTTTAAGTACCATATGTTTGTAATGAATTTGGTATGTTTGCTAAAATTGCCGTATATCAAAAAGTAGTTAAAATACTCTCTCGTTCAATCAAATCAAAGACACTTATATATGATCTTAGGATCATTACCAGTGGGCTGGGATAACTTGGTATATACCCCAGGGTTAATCATAATCAAAATACTACACACCTAAAGCGAAAAATTTCGTCCTGCCCCCTATTCCATGTCTAGTAGTGCGATCAGGATAGAGCCGCTCACTCGACGGTTTCAACAATACCAATTTACATACGATTTGCATATACCGATCAACCATAGAGTGATCGGTCGGGGATCATGATATAAGGAATCACTACTAAATTTCAGAACACACTTACTACCAGTACTAGCTGTCGTGATATGAATCATTTGCAGTAACAATAACACCGTTCAAAACAGAGCACAATAACAAGAATCACATGATACTCTATCTCCCTAACGAATGATTCGTACGAATACAACTTAACACATGTGTTACTAAAAGGATCTGTTGTCGTCATTCGATGTCGATTGGTATAGTCCTCACTTTCTCGATTAAACGGCTACGAAAAGACCCTTCACCTAACCCACTGAATATCGAAACCCTCGTCTCTCATAAACGCAAATCCGACACGGGCCTCCGGGTCATCTCTCGCTGTGAAACCCCAAAACACTCACCAGAGGAGTATTATACCTTCCGAAACCTTTCCACAAGTATTCCCGGAAGACCCTTCGGGAATGTCACGCACGCAGAAGATAAGGTTCAAGCCCAGAAGCTTGGGACGAATACGGTTAGTCTATCACTACTAAGTGTATATGCGAGGATAATATATAATTAAGATTCTACGGATGTTGGATGTGTGTTTTCGCCCTATTTCCTGTTCCTTGTCTGGTTGTGGACTTGGGGCAGAGTCACCCATCCAACTGTCTTACCAACCCTAATTACATACGACCTTTATACGCAAGTTAAAGATAGATGGACCAGGTACGAGTCCTACCAGGAACTTCGGGACAAGGCTACACAAGAGTGTGAGTGAACGTTCTACCATCCGAATAAGTTTAGTCGCGTAAACCGAACCCATATGCTCCCTACCGATCTAATCAAACGAGAAACACTAAAGCAGGCCCTATACAGCGCTCCGAGGAGAATTTATTACTTATGACTTAGTACAAGTTCGAGAAAGGCTGAAACATCTTGAAACCGACAAAGAGCTACACAGATAAGCGACGCAAACCCTCGGAATTGCGGGATGGTGACCGAGTTCTACTGAAGGCCTCACCATTGAGAGGAATGATATGTTTCGGTAAACATAGGAAACTAAATCCAAGGTACAGAGGGCCATTTGAAATCCTCGCTAGGATTGGCCGGGTAGCATACAAACTCTAACTGCCACGAGAACCTAATAATGTACATCCAGCCATCCACGTATCAAACTTAAAGAAGTGTCTGTCCGACGAGACTCTTGTAATACCCCTCCCCCCTCGAAGAAATCAGAACCAACGAGAGTCTCCACTTTGTGGAAAAATCGATAGAAACCATGGGTCGAAAGATCAAAAGAACGAAATCAAAGTCATATCGCTGTTGTGAAGGTCCGTTGGATCGTAAAACGAGGACCCGAATTCACCTAGGAACGTGAGGATCAAGTGAAACAAAGATACCCACATCTATTTCCCCAATCCTTGATGTTCCACTCGAAATGCAAATTTCGGGACGAAATTCCATCTAACGGGGGGATAATGTGACAACCGTCAAATTCAAGTCAAAGTCGAAGTCAACGAGTCAAAGTCCTCAAGTCAAACCGATCAGACTTAATTAGTAATTGTATGCTAAAAGTTATTCTATGTATAAAAATATGCATTTGTATGTCAAGAATTCAAGTGTCTCAAAGAATCTATGTGTTTAGCAATGTAAAAACCCTAAAAAGGGAGTTAAACACATCAAAACACGACTAAGGACCCTTTCGGGGACTTAAAACAATCATAAACGAAGCATAACGGGGTTCACGAACCTTGCATTACGAGATTATACGATAATTATGGCTAAGGTTAAATCTCTCCCAAATCTCTCCAAGTATGTGAAATCTCTCCCAAATCTCTCCAAGTATGTGAAATCTCTCCCAAATCTCTCCAAGTATGTGAAATCTCTCCCAAATCTCTCTCAAAATCTCTTTCAACTTTTTTATAGTCATCCCCACCCTTAACTTAGTCAAAAACCGCGCAAAACAAGAAGTTTATTTGAAAAACGGCCATTTAGGGCCGAACCCTCTTAGAGCCGAACCTCTTAGAGGCGAAACCCTAAGAAGCGAAACCCTAAGAAGCCTCCTGGACCGAAACTTGCAAGGACCGAAGCTTCTGGAGAACCGAACTCACATAGACCGAACCCGAACTACCCTTCGCTTCTAGCCTACTTCGCCTTCGGTCCCTCTTCCGTGTTCGCCTGCGATACTACTCGGACCGAGCCCCCCTCTCGGTTCTAATGCATCAAGCGAACCTACCTTCGGTTCTAAGCTCCTAAGACCGAACCTCCGACCCTGACTTCGCAGATTCGCAACTTTTACCCGGTTTTCGACCCCGACTTTGTTTTAAGCCCGTTTTTCATGATTTTAACGAGGGATTTTAGCCCAAACTCATATTTTGACATATAAGACTCTATATATTCATATTTTAATCACATCCCAGGGATTTATTAATTATAAATCAATATTTCACATTAAAGAAAAGGGCTTAGGATATTTTATGTTACAAGTGGGTCAAGTGTGCCCACTTGCCTCCATGTGTCACTTCCTCATTAACCCAACCCTATCCACATCACACAAACAAATGCAAACATCCCTTCACCCTATCCACTTGCTCCAACAACCCTCCATATAAGGAAATGCCTGGGATTTCCTTGATCATTTGCTTCATCATCAAAATTATACACTTCTTAAACCATCAAGAGGGCCTCTTTTCTCTCAACTTTCAGCCACACTTTTGATGTGTTCTTGAGTCATTTATTCACTTATTGGTAAGTATTTCCTTCTAACTCAAGTTCTATTACATGTTTTCATAACACTCTTGGATTGGAATTAACTCTGAGATTGGAATTATGTCGAGAAATTCTCCCGTGAATTTCCTGAGATAACACACATGGAAGGTGTTATGAATACCATCTAGTTCTTCGGGTAATTCGAGCTTGTAAGCTTGGTTCCCAATCTTCTGAAGAACTTTGAACGGTCCAATAAGCCTTGGACTTAGCTTTCCTCGTTTTCCGAATCTTATAAGTCCCTTCCATGGTGAGACTTTAAGCAAAACCGAATCTCCAACTTTGAAGGTCATCGGTCGTCTTTTCTTGTCAGGATAGCTCTTCTGACGATCCTGAGCTGCTAACATCCTTTCCCTGATCACCTTTAACTTCTCAGCAGTCTCATGGACTATCTCGGGGCCCATATTCTGCTTTTCTCCGGCCTCAAGCCAACAAGATGGCATACGACACTTTTGCCCGTACAAAGCTTGATAGGGTGCCATCTTGATGCTCGAGTGGAAACTGTTATTGTAGGAAAATTCTACCAAAGGTAAGTGCTCATCCCAGTTACCTTGGAACTCAAGGGTACATGCTCTCAGCATATCTTCAAGCGTTTGAATCGTTCTTTCGCTCTGACCATCAGTCTGCGGATGGTAAGCCGTACTGAGACACAACTTCGTACGTAGTTCCTCTTGTAGACTCATCCAAAACCTCGACGTAAACCGACTATCACGATCCGATACAATTGCTAGAGGGACACCATGAAGTCTTACTATCTCCTTCACGTAAGCATTTGCGAGCTTATCCATAGACCACCTTTCGTTGGCTGCTATGAAGTGTGCACTCTTAGTGAAACGATCCACGACCACCCAAATCATGTCGTGTCCGTTCTTCGTCCTGGGAAGTTTGGTCACAAAATCCATGGTGATGTCTTCCTATTTACCCATGGGAACAGGTAAGGGTTCTAAACTCCCATATGGTTTCTGATGTTGTGCCTTAACTCTTGCACAAGTTACACACTCGGCCACATACTTTGCAACATCGAGCTTCATCGTCGGCCACCAGTAGTAGGGTTTTAGGTCCCTATACATTTTAGTGCTACCGGGATGAATCGAGTACATGGTCTTGTGAGCTTCTTCCATCAGAAGATCTCTTATTCCTCCCGTCTTAGGTACCCAAATCCGATCTTGGAATACCTTTAGTCCTCGACGGTTTGTACCGAACACCAACGTCTTTCCTAAACGTTCTTTTTTTCGGTCATTCTTTTCCGAAGCTTCTTCTTGAGCTTTCTTGATACTTTCCACAATTGTTGAGACAACTTCAATTCTCAACGCTCTTGGCCTTTTTCTTTCAAGATTGAATTTCCGACTGAGAGCATCAACAACAACATTTGCTTTACCGGGGTGGTAAAGTATCTCACAGTCGTAGTCCTTGAGTAATTCCAGCCAGCGTCGTTGCCTCATGTTCAATTCCTTCTGATTAAAGAGATACTAGAGACTCTTATGATCAGTGAAAAGCTTGCACTTCGTGCCATAGAGGTAATGCCTCCATATTTTCAAGGCAAATACTACCTCTGCCAACTCCAAATCGTGAGTGGGGTAGTTCTTTTCGTGCTCCTTCAATTGTCGAGATGCGTATGCTATCACCCTTTCTCTTTGGGTCAGAACACAACCCAACCCGACTCTAGATGCGTCACTATAGACTGCAAAGTCTTCAACTCCATCGGGTAGAGAAAGAATCGGTGCTTCACATAACTTCTTCTTTAGCTTCTCGAATGCTTCTTCGTGCTTCTCAATCCATGCATAAGTAGCTCCTTTGTGGGTCAAAGCTGTCAATGGAGCAGCTATCGAAGAAAAGCCTTGGATAAATCATCGGTAGTAACCGATTAATCCTAGGAAGCTTCGAATCTCCGTGGGACTTTTTGGTCGTTCCCACTTCATCACAGCTTCGATCTTTGCTGGGTCAACCATTATCCCCTCCTGGTTAACCACATGACCCAAGAATTGGACTTCTCGGATCCAAAATTCACACTTGGAGAACTTTGCATATAGCTTCTCCTTCTTCAAGACTTCCAACACTTCTCGTAGATGTTCGCCATGCTCCTCCTGGCTTTTCGAGTAGATGAGAATGTCATCTATGAACACTATCACGGATTTATCGAGGAATGGTTTACAAAACTTGTTCATCAAATCCATGAATACTGCTGGAGCATTGGTTAGTCCAAACGACATAACCAAGAACTCGTAGTGTCCATATCTCGTTCTGAACGCAGTTTTCTCGATATCCTGATCTCTTACCTACAGCTGATGATATCCTGACCTAAGATCGATCTTTGAGAAATAGCTCGAACCTTGCAGTTGGTCGAATAGGTCATCAATCCTTGGCAATGGATACTTGTTCTTCACTGTTGCCTTGTTCAGCTCTCGGTAGTCTATACACATTCTCATGCTTCCGTCTTTCTTCTTCACGAATAGCACCGGAGCTCCCCAGGGTGATGAACTAGGTCGAATGAAACCGTTTTCCAACAGCTCCTGAAGTTGCGTCATACGCTCCTTCATCTCCGTCGGTGCTAATCGGTAAGGTGCCTTTGCTATCGGTGTTGTACCTGGTAACAAGTCTATCCGAAACTCCACTTGTCTATCAGGTGGTAATCCGGGAAGATCTTCAGGAAAGACCTCCGGATAATCACACACGACCGGTATATTCTGCACCTCCTTTTTCTCCTTCTTTGCATCGATCACGAATGCCAAGTATGATGCACATCCCTTGGACAAACATTTTTTGGCCTTCATCAGGGAGATGATTCAAGAATTTACCCTGTGTTTGTCCCCGTACACCATAAATGACTTTTTTCCGGGTGGGTTTACCCTTACTATCTTCTTTCGGCATTGAATCTCAGAATCGTTGGCGCTAAGCCAATCCATTCCTAGAACGATGTCGAAACCGTTCAGTTCTATGGGTAACAGCTCCTCGTGGAATTCATTTCCGTTTATGTCGATGACAATGTTGTTGGATAAGGTGTCTAAGTCCATAACTTATTTGGTATATACTTGACCCGACCCGGCATGGTCCATTTGGGTTGCACTTCACCCGAACTAGTTATGGATAATTTTATGAGAGTTGTATACTTACGATTTATTAATATATTATAAGTTATAATATATTAATGTAAAGTCATGTTACTTAATTAGTTTTTAATCTTGAATTAATTATGAATTAATTTAGTGATTAAAAGGAAGACTAATTAAATCATGGGCTATTATATTTATATGGTGTGGGCTAACACTCATTTGGAATGGGCTAAGCTTATATGGAAGTCCATGGATGATCCATGGAGCTTTTACCCATGGATCCTTGGAAGAGGAAAAGACATGGGTTATTAGGGTTTCACCCTAACCATGTACACTATATAAACAAGCTTATGTTGCATGAAAAACCCCCTTATGTGTGTGTAAGTGTGGTGGCCAAAATCAAGAGTTAGTATACTCTCTCATACATTTTCCAAGTTTGTGGTGATTTGTGATTTCCATTTGAGGCATTCACATTATTGGTGCTTGGCTCTCAAACTCCAAGGAATCAACAATCAACAAAAGGTATGTAATTCATCTAGTTCTTTTATGGTTAAAAGTACCCCATGCCATGCTAGATAGGTTATAAACCTTGGAAAATAATATTTTGCATGTATCTTAGACAAACATAGATCCAAGGTTTAATAGGGTTGCATGTACACTTAGGAAGTGTTAGAATGCTCAAAACCCAACAGTGGTATCAGAGCCTAGGCTTGTTTGTTTGATACTTGATGCAAAATAGTGAAAACAGTCGAATTTTTTGCTGTCTGCCTGATGAACTCACCGAGTCCATGGGGGGACTCGCCGAGTTCATGAGTAAACTCATCCTACTCGGCGAGTAGGTTCGTGCACTCGGCGAGTAGGAGCCTCAGAATGCAGATTTTCGACTTTTGCTGCTGGAAATGGACTAGAAACATTACCCTAAACTGTTTTGGTGTTTTAAAACTTGTTTTAGTTGGTGTAATGATTGTTCTAATCCATTTACAATAGCTTATATCAAAATTTCATGCTTTGTATGTGTTCATATAATTCTTGAAACTTTGATGATCATGTTCATGTTCTTATGAATTTAGAAGATGATAGGAATTATTTGCTGAATTGTTTAGAATTAATTCTTGATCATTTATGTGTTTTAATGGAGTCCATAATTTTTCCTCAAGTTATGGATATCCAAAGGTCACTTCTTTTAAACACACACTTAAAACACATAAGTTACATGGAAATGAAGAGTCTTCATTTTATGAACCTTTAATTCATAAGTTATGAAATGAAAAGTTTTGAATAGTTTCAAAACTTGTCCTCAAGTTTTGGAATTTGTAAAGTTACACACACTTTAATATACTTTAATTCCAAACCCTTAGAGTTTTAAAAGTTAAAATTCAACCCTTATACTATTTATAACATTAATGGTTAATTATTATATATATGTATAAGATCAAAGTCGTCTTACCGCTAGTACGCCTCATTCACGAAGCCAGTCTATAAGGTGGGTATAAGGTTGTTGCCTATAAAATGGCAACTTAATGGGTGTCCACTCTCACCCACCGCTTGCTTGACTGGTGGAGGGTCGTTAGCCGAACGGGTAGGACAAGGACTTATAAATTCTCATTAAAAGTATGATGAATATTATAAAGTAACTAAACCTTATATAAATTCCCAATCTTAGTTACTTTAGGAAAATGTGAATATGGTGCTAACCCATGAAATTCACACTTTGTACCTTACCAAGTCGTTGGTGGAGCGTGTGTGGTTAACCGGCACACTAACTTGGACTAGTAAGGATCACGAAGGGTGACTTAATGTTTATCATAGATCGGTGGAGCGTGTGTGGTTAACCGGCACATTGATTAGGTGATAATATTAAGGGTACCAAGTGAATTTGCATGGTTATTCACACCTTGTTTTGTGATCCTCGGCATCCCAGTCAGAAAACTTGAAGGGCACAATCGAGATTGAAACATGCCATTGAAAAGTTCAATGAATCTCAAAAGAATCTAGGAATTTCAAAAAACCAATTAAACCTAATAATTCATTTCGTTTTCATGGTGGAAATTGGTGAATCGTCATTCACCTACCTTCAAATATGTTATAGCTTAGATTACGGCATCCCTCTTCTAAGTTATAATATATTGTGTTGGATCCTAGCCTTAATATTACATTTGGGTGTATTATTAAGGATTCGACATATACCTAATCTAAACTTGTTTTCTTCTTTTCAGATGTCTTCCAACAACAAAGCTTCGGGCTCTAACCCTACTGGCTCCTTTTCCCTCATGAACCTTTGTGGGAGGGTCATCTTTGATGGTTCCAACTTCATGGATTGGATCCAGAACATCAGGATGGTTACTCGTTACGAGGACAAGGAATATGTCCTCGATAAGGAGCTAAAGGAGCTTGATGAGTCCACTGCTACTCCTGAGGAGGTCGCTGAGTATCAGGCACATGAAAGAGATGCCACCAAGGTGGCATGCATCATGATGGCCACCATGACAGCTGAACTCCAAAAGTCCTATGAGGACTATTACCCTTTTGAGATGCATCAGGATCTGATGGAAAGGTACCATCAGAGTGCTCGTCAAGAGCGGTATGAAATAATCTCCTCCATGATCACTACCCGTATGAAGGATAGCGAACCAATCACGAGCCACATGCAGAAAATGCAAAGGTATGTGGACCGTCTAATGAAACTGAATGTGAACTTCCCTGAGGAGTTGGCAATTGATATCATTTTGCACTCCTTGCCATCGTGTTACTACCCCTGTTTTGGCTATCGGGCAAGGCAAAGGGAAGAAGAGGAAGCACCCTTCGAAGGGTACCAAGGGAAAGTCCCTTGAAGACTCCTCATCTGGAACCAAAGGTTGTTCTATCACTCCTTCTGTCATCCCTAAGGATGCTGAATGCTTCTACTGTCAAAATAAGGGGCACTGGAAGCGAAACTGCCCAAAGTACTTGCAGGATGTCAAGGATGGGAAAGTGAAACCATCCCATGCAGGTATTTACACTATATTGTCTAATAACTCACCATATTCTAATTCTTGGGTTCTTGATATAGGTTGTGGTATTCACATCTGTTGTGACTTGCAGGGCCTAAGAAGAAGTGAGGATGTGGAGCACGGAAAGATAAACTTAATCATGGGGAACAAGAAGGTTGCACCTGTTACCAAGATTGGAGTTTATACTTTGTTGCTAGATAGTGGGTTAAAGTTAGATTTGAATAAATGTGTGTACTCGTCTGAAATGGCGAGGAATATTATTTCCTTTCATGCTTTGTACAAACAAGGTTTTACCTTTTCTTTTGATAATGAAGTTGGTAGTATTAATGCTTTCTTTAATAATGTTCTTCCTTTTAAAGCATTACCTTGTGATGGTGTGTATGAAGCTGTATCGATTGTAGATAATTTAGGAAATAATGTATTATGTATTGATTCTTCTACTAGCTTGGATAAAGCATCTTTGTGGCATTGTCGTCTTGGACATGTAAGCAAGAAACGCATAGGCGAGCTCCAAAAGGATGGAGTCTTGGAGTCGTTCGACCTCAAGTCGGATGATAGTTGTGAGTCTTGTCTACTTGGAAAAATGACAAAATCACCCTTCACTGGTACTTGTGCAAGGGGTGAGGGTTTGTTGGACCTTATACATACTGATGTATGTGGACCATTCAAAACCGCCACAAGGGATGCTAATCGCTATTATGTGACTTTTATTGATGATTTTAGTAGATATGGTTATGTCTACTTAATCAAACATAAGTCAAAAACTTTTGAAAGGTTTAAAGAGTTTAAACAGGAAGTAGAAAATCAATTGGGTAGGAAGATTAAGATGCTTCGATCCGATCGAGGTGGTGAGTATCTTAGTACTGAGTTCCTCGACTATCTTAAGGAGTGTGGGATTGTCTCACAATTGACACCTCCCAGGACACCACAGCTGAATGGTGTGGCTGAGAGGCGCAATCGAACTTTGTTGGACATGGTTCGCTCTATGATGAGTCGAGCTTCGCTACCAATCTCTTTTTGGGGGTATGCCTTAGAGACTCCCGCCCACATCCTTAATCTAGTCCCTACAAAGAAGGTTGCCAAAACACCTCATGAAATGTGGACTGGGAAAGTTCCCAATCTAGACCATATCAAGATTTGGGGTTGCGAGGCTTTCGTGAGGCGCGAAACTCATGGCAAGCTCGAACCTCGAAGTGAAAGGTGTATTTTCATCGGCTACCCACAAAAAACCTTTGGTTACCTCTTCTACAGACCCAGTGAGAATGTGGTATTTGTGGCTAGGAGAGGGGTCTTTCGAGAGAGAGAATTTATAAACCAAGGAGACAGTGGGAGGCAAATTGACCTTGAAGAAATTCAAGACTCAATTGGTGAAGGAACCTCAGACACTAGCAATCAACTTGAGGAGGAAATTCCTGTTGATCCAGCTGACGAGTCTATACTTCCGAGGCGTTCCACAAGGGTTAGGAACACACCTGAGTTTTATTATGGATTTCATATTACTACGGAAGGTGATACATTTATCAGTGACAGTACACTGGTAAATCTGGATGAACCTAACAGTGTTAAGGAAGCCATGGCAGGCCAAGAGTCGGCTAAATGGAAGGAGGCTATGGACAGCGAGATACAGTCCATGTATGACAATCAAGTTTGGAACTTGGTTGACAATGTACCAGGCCGTAAGACAGTCGGGTGCAAATGGATCTTCAAGAAGAAGACCGACATGGATGGGAAGGTGCACACTTATAAGGCTCGACTGGTTGCGAAGGGGTTTACTCAGACTCAGGGTATTGATTATGATGAAACCTTTTCACCAGTAGCAAAGATTAAGTCTATTAGGGTTATGCTAGCCATTGCTGCATTTCATGATTATGAAATATGGCAAATGGATGTCAAAACCGCTTTCCTTAACGGAAAGTTGGCTGAGGATGTTTACATGAATCAGCCAGAAGGTTTTGTCAGTGCAGAGTACCCCAATAGAGTGTGCAAGCTTGAGAAATCCATTTATGGATTGAAACAAGCATCTCGAAGTTGGAATCTTTGTTTCGATGAGAAGGTCAAAGAGTTTGGTTTCTCAAGAAGTGAAGATGAGTCCTGCGTGTATGTCAGAGCTAGTGGGAGTATAGTTAGCTTTTTGGTACTGTATGTGGATGACATACTACTCATAGGAAATGACATCCCAACCTTGTAGGAGGTTAAGTCCTGGCTTGGGAAGTGCTTTGCTATGAAGGACCTTGGAGAAGCTACCTATATCCTAGGGATAAGGATATTAAGAGATAGGAGTAAAAGACTAATTGGACTTAGTCAGAGTATCTACTTAGATAAGGTGTTGAAAAGGTTCAACATGCAGAATTCCAAGAAAGGAGAATTACCGATCCAAAGCAATGCCAAACTGAGCAAGGCTCAGAGCCCGAGTACATAAGATGAGATAGCTGAGATGAGTCGATTACCTTATGCTTCCGCTGTTGGTTCGATCATGTATGCTATGACTTGTACCCGTCCTGATGTGGCCTTAGCTTTGAGCATGGTCAGCAGATATCAGGGGAACCCTGGCAAGGCTCATTGGACTGCGGTAAAGAATATTCTCAAGTACCTGCGGAGAACTAAGGATTGGATCCTTACCCTTGGTGGGAGTGATGACTTGAGAGTAGTAGGGTATAGTGATGCTAGCTTTCAGACTGATAGGGATAACTTCCGCTCTCAGTCGGGCTGGGTCTTTACCTTAAATGGAGGGGAAATCACTTGGAAGAGTTCCAAACAGGAGACTGTAGCTGATTCGACTTGTGAATCAGAGTACATAGCAGCGAGTGAAGCGGCAAAGGAGGCGATATGGATGAGGAACTTCATCGGAGACCTTGGAGTTGTACCAGCCATTAAGGAACCTATGGAGATTTTCTGTGATAGCAATAGTGCGGTTGCCTTAGCCAAGGAACCGAGAGATCATGGCAGATCCCGACACATTGACAGAAAATATCACTTCATAAGACACAGGATAGAAGAAGAACTCCTCGTGGCAAAGAGGGTATCGTCAGATGAGAACCCTGCAGATCCCCTTACGAAGGGACTGACGAGGGTTAAGCATTTGCAGCATGCGAGGCGCATCGGGCTGAGGGACGATATTAGTTTTACAGATTAGATAATTTTTCTGAAACTTGTAAAATGTAATCGACGTTTGATGATGAATAAAATGTGTGATTTATTTATGAGTAAAGTGTTACTATCATTGTCAATTATTTACTATTGTTTCAGTTTTGCATGTTTTGACTTCCAGAATAATTAATTTATTCAAACCTCCACAATCGGTCATACGTCGGAAGTAGGTATGAATCAAGATTGTCATGAATTGGGTTTGTAGATGGCTAAAGGTGTTTAGACATAGCAATGGTTGCTACAACATTCATGAGTGCTCATAAGTTATGAGTATTGGAATAAACCTACGCTCACTTGTATCACTTCATGGAATTTATCTCGAGTGATCGTGAGACGATAATATCATATAAGTCTTCAAACCTAGAGACATGAGTTGTTACCTATGAATTGGTTGTGCATTGATTGCACGTAAACGCATCAGTAACTTGATGTTATAAAACGTGCCTTTGTGTACAATTCAACAAGTAGTAGAACAAGCATATGAGTCGAAGTTTATCTGTTCCTTCTAGAAATAGAAGCGATATCTGGGCCCCTCGATGATTTTGTGTTGACCCATGTACCGGGCCGGTCAGAACTAAATTGATGTGTTCAGTTAAGTTCTTTGTCAAACAAATCGGAAATCGAGAAACAACTCCTAGACAATAAGTAAGACATTGTTCCATGTATTTGTCCGGCTGATATCATGAGGGCAGAGGATTATATGATCACTTATCTAAAATGGCGCTTCATAGTTCACAAGAGTTTTCGAGAGCTACGATTGCCGGTTGGTTCCTGAAGTAATATAGGCAAATACAGTTATTAGACTTATCCAAGTGGGAGTCTGTTGGATAAGGTGTCTAAGTCCATAACTTATTTGGTATATACTTGACCCGACCCGGCATGGTCCATTTGGGTTGCACTTCACCCGAACTAGTTATGGATAATTTTATGAGAGTTGTATACTTACGATTTATTAATATATTATAAGTTATAATATATTAATGTAAAGTCATGTTACTTAATTAGTTTTTAATCTTGAATTAATTATGAATTAATTTCGTGATTAAAAGGAAGACTAATTAAATCATGGGCTATTATATTTATATGGTGTGGGCTAACACTCATTTGGAATGGGCTAAGCTTATATGGAAGTCCATGGATGATCCATGGAGCTTTTACCCATGGATCCTTGGAAGAGGAAAAGACATGGGTTGTTAGGGTTTCACCCTAACCATGTACACTATATAAACAAGCTTATGTTGCATGAAAAACCCCCTTATGTGTGTGTAAGTGTGGTGGCCAAAATCAAGAGTTAGTATACTCTCTCATACATTTTCCAAGTTTGTGGTGATTTGTGATTTCCATTTGAGGCATTCACATTATTGGTGCTTGGCTCTCAAACTCCAAGGAATCAACAATCAACAAAAGGTATGTAATTCATCTAGTTCTTTTATGGTTAAAAGTACCCCATGCCATGCTAGATAGGTTATAAACCTTGGAAAATAATATTTTGCATGTATCTTAGACAAACATAGATCCAAGGTTTAATAGGGTTGCATGTACACTTAGGAAGTGTTAGAATGCTCAAAACCCAACAAATGTTCATAATACGATCACTAACAGGTACGAACTTGCCACTGACAACTTCCACAATTAGGGAATTATCAAGTTTTTCTACAGGCAATGCTAATTTTCCTCCAAATCTATGCGATACAAAGGAATAGTTTGCTCCCGAATCAAATAGTATATTGGCAGGCAATCCATTTACAAGAAAGGTACCTGAAGCGACGTCTGCTGCCTCCTTTGCAGCCTCGAGCGTCATCTGGAAGGCTCTTGCCTTCGGCTTCGGTGGAATGTTGGGTCTTCCTGCCTCCTTCTTCTTCGGACAGTCCCTCGAAATGTGCCCTTCCTCGTTGCACTCATAACAGACCTTCTTAGTGAACGTGCACTCGTTGGCATAGTGCCTAGGTTTTCCACATTTGAAACAAGTGACTCCTCTGTCACATTTCCCCTGGTGCTTCTTCTTGCACTTGTCGCACCATTTGGCTTCACCTCCTCCAGACTTCTGCGTACCAAACCTTGAGAACTTGCTTTTCTTGCTGAATTTCGACGACCCATCAAATTTCCTTTTCTCTCCCACCTCCGCTCTCTCCAGACCCTTCTCTCGTATCTGGGTCTCCACATTCTTAGCAGCCCAGATGGTGGCTTTCAGAGTGGTTGTTTGCTTGACCATTGGACCGAAGTCCGCTGGTAATCCGAGGGCAAACTTGTTAACCTTGGAGAGTTCAGTTGGGACGAGGTGAGGAACAAGCTTCATTTTCTCTGTAAAGCTTGCAGCGTATTCAGTAACGCTCATTCTTCTTTTCTTCAGATTCTGGAATTTGTTGTTGATCTCCAGAAGATCAGGCTCAGAGCATTATTGCATCTTTAACTGCATCAGAAAATCCTCCCACGACATCTTGCTCGCTTCTCCTTTGGGCATTGAATCAACTAGTAGCTTCCACCAGCTTAGTACTCAAGATTTCAACAGAGGAACCGCGAGAGCGGTCTTCTGCCTGTTGCTACACTCCCAACTCTCAAACATCGTTTCCATCTCGGAGATCCAGTTCATGAATTCCACCGGCGTCGGGCTTCCAGATAGACACAGTGGTTTAGATGCGATGAAATACTTGTATTTGCATCCACGTCCGTCATTTCCTCCATCCTGGTGGTTTTGCCTAACTATCGGTGGGTTGGCTTGACCAACAGTCCCACTGTAGTTTCCTCCTTCAGACGACCCATCATTCAGCTCGGGCTCTACGATTGGTATGGTAGCTTCCTCGCGATTTTGTTGGAGCAAACGCCTGGTTTCCTCCATTTGACGATCCAACATCATCTGGATCATCGCTTGCACTCCAGCCATCGTGATTGGCTCAGGAACATCCTCTACAACAGGTATGTGTTGAATCACTGGGGGTTGATTCCTATTCCCATTTGCATTCCCAGCTCCACTGCGGGTTCTTGCCATTTTGATCTATACACCGAATAAGGTGAATTTAGATCTTTATTCTGGATAGACGTTTAAATCATCCTTATCTCTCCGAAACGTTCACATGCTAGTTCTAACATCGTAGTCGTACGTTTAGAATCCTAAACACATAAGGTTTCCAGATCCGGTCGGCAACAGACCATAGATCCGAACAAATAACAGCATATCAGGCACAAATCATTTATCACATAAAAGCATTTTAGCCATAATTCCTAAAATAAGCTAGTGCTCACACCTCACAATCATCGCTTAGCATTCTAAGTTTAAGTCTAGAAATCCTACGAATTCCTAGTTCGCTTAAACTAATGCTTTGATACCAACTGTGACATCCCCATTTTCACGGCCAGAAAAGACCGATTTTGTTTATGCTTGTTTGAAAATCAGAGTAACATTTTAAATAAAAGTGTTGCGGAATTTGTCCCAAAACAAAATATGATAAAGATTTATCAAAAGCATTTCCAAGGAAATGTATTTCATTAAAAGACTCGGGATGTCATGTTCGATACAGATCAAAAGCATAAACAGTACAATATAAGCCTTAATACATTATTTCGTATCTACAGGCCTATATCCGTAATCCCTCATCCAAAACATCACATCTATGCTCGAGCGCCACTACCTGTAATACATGAAACTGAGTGGGTCAGGCTTCGGAGCCTGGTGAAAACGTAGGGTTTTCAACTCACAATAAATAAGTTTATTAATTTCATCAATCAACAATAACCCAATTACCCGTTCCCGTTATCCTCACTTTACGTCCCTAAACACCTATCATAAGGGACCTAGCCTAAGGATCATCATCGGGATGGACACTACTGCTAAGGGGGTTCCTCAGCAATAAATGTCCTAAAGGCAACCATGAGGGGGATGGAGTACACCGGTGAACACATCGTTCACAAACACCTACAGGTTGCGAGCCTGCTAGCGTTCCACTGGACTGTCTAGAAGAGTCCGTGGTTGTCATCCATACTCCACTAGATGACAAAATCAACAACAACAACATCGATGCCTCTCATCATTTTATCACACATCGTCTGATTACATCTACCCATGTTTTACCCCAACATTTTTGTAGATATAAAATACATATACAGTTTAAATCATTTAAAACATGTATAAAATCGTTCATCCAACATAGATAGCAAGTATACATATAATATGCACACGTAGCACGTAATTTATATAAAATACTTCATATCTATGTGTAAGATGAAAGTAACTATGCACTCACCTGATTAGGTGGTGACTCGGTACTTGAATAGCACTTTGTTATCTCAAAACAAATTTTCCTTGACCAAAACCTAGTATTAATACCACTAGAGTTTAGTTTTAACGTTAACCGTGACTAATTAATAGTCTACTATTATTATTATTATTATTATATAAGCGTTAAATAACACTCAATATAACTCATAATAATAGTCCAAATAATTATTTTAAGGGCCTAATAATATTACTATAATTATTTAAAAGTTATATTAAAATATGCGTAGGCGTAGCTCACTTACAACGGATTTTAAAGAAAACCGGGCTTTGCTCGGAGCAGCGTTTCCGAACCGAAAACCCCTTTTTCTCGGGACTCCGGGAGCCTCGGGGCTTCCTTAGGGTGCTAGGGATTTTTCCTAGGGTTTAGGGGAGTTGGAATGGGTTAGAGAGAGAAAGTATTTAGAGAGAGAAGTGGAAATGTGTGAAAAATTCGGGCAATATCGCATGGTATTTATAGGGGCCGAAGTTCGGATCTACGCGGGGCGTTCAACAAGTTACGTGGGGCGTAACTTTGGATAAGGGTGCCAGCTCGCACCAGCTGGCTCGCACTCGCAAGAGGATCAGGTCCGAAGGTACACTGGTCGTACCAGCCTTAGATGCGGGGCGTAGAGCGAAGGCAAGGCGACGTGGCGTGATCCGAAGGATGCTCTGCGATCAACGATGGACGGCTGCGATGAGGCCACGTCATCACTTCCATCCTCATATTCGCAAATTCCTCTTCCAACTTGAAAAATTCGTAACTTTCGCGTACGTGCTCCATTTTCGACGTTCTTTATATCCACGCGTAGACGGGAACGTACGCTACAACTTTCGTTTAGACTCCGTAAGCTAATTTTGACTTTATTTTAAAAGTTATATTTTTAACAGGCTGGGACAGGATTGGTCCGTTAAAAATTCATAGCTTCTTCATCCGACGTCCGTTTTCGTTTGTCTTTTTATCGTTACGCTACAAATAACGAGATCTTCGATTCTCGTTTAGGTTGTGTCGGCTAAAAACTGCTCGTTCTAATATTCGAACTTCGGGCTGTACACTGCTAAGCCGAAACTTCGAAAAATCATAACTTCCTCATACTAAGTCAGATTTGACCGTTCTTTTTATGGACGCTCTTGGTTTAATATTTTATACGACTTTCGTTTAGATCGCTAAGGCTAAAACTCGCTCTATCGTAAATTCACTTTTTACGCTTTCCAGCGTCGTGTCGGTTCTGTCGCGAAACTTCGACGGGTCATAACTTCTTCGTTATAACTCGGATTTCGGCGTTCTTTATATCTCCAGAATCCTTGTTTCGACTACTACAACTTTATGTAAAGATATCGGGCTTATCTCACAATTTAATTTTGACGCTTATTTTTATTCTTTATTAGTTATACATTTATAATTAAATAATAAGCACACAAATACACATAATTCACATAGTACTCAAATATTTCATCTTTATTACATCAAAAATAGTTACAATAGTTGACCTAGATTATTACATCGTCTAATAATGCTTAGCCCCGAAACCCGGGCGTTACACTTCACCTGACACTTAACTTCCTATATCGATCTTACATTCGAATTACTCACTACAGGTGAGTTCATACCCCGTATTTTCATAGTTTTTACTGTTTTAAGGGGGGGGGGGGGAATACAAGTCTAACACAAGGATTTTGTGTTATAAAAAAATGGTTTCAAATATCTTATCAAAATGGATTTCAGCTATCATCAAATCAAATAGTTTTCAATGATTGTATCAAAATGACATCAAGTCACCAAAATGTATTTCAAATAATTAAACTTCTTTTAAATATTTTTATAAACTTATATTTCTCCCAGAAATCATACTTGTATATATATATTTATATAAATAAGATTTAAAAGGCTTAGGACTGATAACCCACCTTGGTTCCTTTTCCTTGTTTGGATGTGGGATTATAAGTATCAGTTATTTGTTCGAGTGTCATTTAAATTTTACTTATATATATATTTGTATATGTATACAAGTATAAAATTTAGTTCATTAAGTTCAATTACCCTTTGTAACATGTTGATCAAGGGGTTGCATTCATGAATACTCGGTATCAATTCAGAAAGTACATATAAATTATTATAGGTATAATTTATGAATCATGGAAACACTAATGGATAATTCGAGTATACTAGAGTACATTGTTTTATAAAAACAAAGGTTGATTCAAAACTAATCAAGGATATACATATTTCAGATACATGTTAAGAATACTAATTCAAGAACATAGTATCAATCATTTATTTCAGAATGATTGGGTTTTCATAACTATTGTACATGTAACGTTTATATTCTTTTTATGAGTCATCTGATACAGGTTGTTTAATTCATTTAAACAATATTTTTAAAGTCCTGACATTATAACCAGAATCTCCAGCCGGGGATCGAAACAATGTGTGTATAGATCTATATTGGGATTGACAACCCCACACTCAGACTGCTAGCTACAGTCAGGCATACACGCCTACGAGTGACAGTTGTTATCAACAGCTTTCAACGCATCCATAGCGTTGGGTCAGGCCAACTAGTCAGTCTGGTTATAATAACACATAGAAAAGATATTTACAATACGTTAGTGTATAATTAACTAAACATAAGTACATTTTCAAAGTACTAGTTTACATGATACAATTTTACAGTATTACATTACAGTTTACAATAACAGTTGGAGAAACAAGGCACACTCTCAGATACAAGTTTACAAAGGAATACAAATACAGAACATTGGTTTACAAATAGAACAAATTTATGTAATTAAAACTACTTTTCATATACAGCAGAAAATATAGGATTTTCTGGATTAGTTTACATATTCAAGAAATAGAAAACATTCTTTCAAACATAAATACTTATGCACTCACTCAACTTTATGTTGATACTCTCTTTTCAAATAACTTGTATTCTCAGGGAACCAGTAGACAGGTACTCACCGAGCTTTTGAGAAGATGAAGCTATTTTTGTGTCTTGTCTTCTTCTTTTGTATAACTATTTGGTTTCAGTATATAATGATGAAACACATGTAAATACTTATACTTTTTAAATACAGTGGTTGTTTGTACTCTGATTACTATAATGCATGTGTTGTGATACTACAAATGAAGTCATCCACCCCCGGACATTTCCGCCGTTTGGTTTGGGGGTGTGACAGATTGATATCATAGCATTGTTTATAATGAACTCAGTATATCAATCCATAAAAGATATACAAACTATAAATACATTTGGGGCTAAGAGCTCTGACTACAAGTATATATTTTTTTTTTAAAAATTTAAGGTTTTTTACAAGAAGTATACTAACACTCATACCTACAAGTATGGTATCACAGTTATAAGAACTTAAAAGTATTTGGATGTTGAACATTATAATTAAACCTGGGCAGTTATTGTGACATCCCCATTTTCACGGCCAGAAAAGACCGATTTTGTTTATGCTTTATAAAAATTAGAGTACCTCTTTTAATAAAAATGTTGCGGAATTTGTTCGCAGAAAACATGATAAATGCGTTTTCAAAGCATTTCCGAAGAAATGTATTTTTATCCATTTTAAAACATTTGGGATGTCATCGTCAATACAGAAACATAAGCATAAACAGAACTTACATTCATTATCACTAGTGATTTATATCTCCTTAATCTCTCAGTGTAATGTAACTTCATATCGACACCTGTGATACAAATAAACTGAGTGGGTCAGGTTGGGAAACCTGGTGAGTACATAGGGTTTTCAACCCACAATAATATAATTATTAAGTTTAAACATCAAACAATCAATCCAATTACCCATCCCCATTATCTTCTTTACTCTTAAGGATCTACCCTAAGAATTTGCTATTCCTCGTTCATTAATTCCTAAGGATCATCCTAAGGAATGGGCACGAAATCCATCGTTGTCAGGGTTTACTCTACAGGCACTAAGTCGCATAGTCACCAGGATATAGGCACTAAGTCTCATAGTCGCCAGGGTTTATACAACAGGCACTACGTCGCACAGTCACCAGGGTTTATACAATAGGCACTACGTGCATAGTCGCAAGGGTTTAGGCACTAAGGCCCTGTTTGATATGCATCTGACCGAGTCAGGTCAAACATTTTTGGCTGACTCGGTCAGACGAAAGGTGTTTGATAGACAAAATCTTGACGTCTGACTCGGAAAGCAAGGTCTGACCGAGAAAGAAGTTGGGAGATGGCTGACCCAGAAAGAAAGCGAGGGTTTCCAATAGTATCCTTGGCTTGGATAAAAATTCGCAGCTAATGAAGGTTACGAGATTAGAACTTAGGTCTCCCTTGTAGAAGGGATGGTGTTTACCAGCAAGCTGAATGGCTTTTTGTGTTTTATTTCTAAAATAATATATTTAATGTCTATTATGCTGGAAGTTTTGTATACATTATTATTATTATTATTATTATTATTATTATTATTATTATTATTATTATTTTTATTATTATTATTATTAATGTCTATTATTATTATTATTATTATTATTATTATTATTATTATTATTATTGTAATTGTTGTTATTATTATTGTTGTTTTTGTTATTATTATTATTATTATTATTATTATTATTATCATCATCATCATCATCTTCATATTGCATAGAAACGTGTAGAGAATCGGGGTAAAATGGTCATTTTGCACTAGTCAGCACATTCAGTCAGATTTTCAATCAAACAACATGATTTCTTACTCAGTCAGAATTTCTTACTCAGACAGACCTTTCTCAGTCAGCACTTTCTCGGTCAGCAACTATCAAACGGGGCCTAAGTCTCATAGTCGCCATAGATATCTCGTTTATCGAAAATATCGTTTCCGAGAATCCACTCGCAATACATGTCAATGGGTTTTTTTAGAGTACAGTTGGTGAATAAACAGTTCAAATACACCTACAGGTTGCGAGCCTGCTAGTGTTCTACTGGACTGTCTAGAATAGTCCGTGGTTGTCATCCATACTCTGCTAGATAACGGGGCCAACACTTGGGTAAAAGGCTTCTCTCATGGTTCACCTCTCACCCTTATCTCGTGGACTATATCACCTCTCATCATTCTATTTTTGTCACACAACAACTATTTCATCTACCCATGTTTTACCCAACACATTTTGTAGATATAAAATACATATACAGTTTAAATCATTTAAAACATGTGTAAAAATCTTTCACCCAGCATAGACGGCAAGTATACAGACAATATGCACACGTAGCATGTAATTTATATTAAATACTTCATATCTATGTGTAAGATGAAAGAGACTATGCACTCACTTGGTAAGGTGGTGACTCGGTACTCGGACAACACTTCGTTATCTCAAAACAATTTTCCCTTGACAAAACCTATTATCAATACCACTAGAGTTTAGTCCGACGTTAACCGCGACTAATTAATAGTCTAGCTATTATTACTATTATATAAGCGTTAAGTAACACTCTTATATAACTCATAATAATAGCCTAAATACTTATTATAAGTTCCTAATAACGTTACTATATTAAAACATAAGCTATACTAAAGATAGGGTAGGTATAGCTCACTTACAGCGGGTTTCCTTGGAAACCGGGCTCCGCCGGAGCAGAGTTTCTGAGCCGGAGGCTCTTTTTTTCGGAGCCGTCAGGCGCTCCGGGGCTTCCGCCTCGTGCTAGGGGGGTTCCCTAGACTTTTCGGGGGGGGGGGGGGTTTAGGGCTTAGAGAGAGAGAGTATAGAGAGAGGAATGAAGGGTTAAGGTGTGAGGAATGAAGGAGAGGGGCGTTTCTATTTATAGGAGGCTGGAGGAAGGTTCACGTCGTGAATTTTTGATATTCACATCGTGAGCCAGGCTGGCTACAGCCAACCACAGCCTGGTGCTGACACGTGGCATCGCACATAGGGTGAAAATCAGCTGATTTTCAAAAATTCACAACTTTCGCATACAATCTCCGTTTTCGACGTTATTTTTTTCCACGCATAGGTAATAACAAGATCTACAGCTTTCATTTAGACTCCGTCGGCTAATTCTCGACCGATCTTAAATTTAAAAGTACGAGGAGATGAGACTGTTAAATGACCGTGAAGAATTCGTAACTCCTTCATACGGACTCCGTTTTCGTCTGTCTTTTTACCGTTGAGTTCCTATTAATGAGATCTTCAACTTTCATTTAGGTCGGGTAGGCTGAAAACCGCTCGAACTAGAATTCAAGTTTCGGGCCGTGTACTGCACACCCCAAAACCGGAACGGCGGAATCATTCAGGGGTGGAGGACGTCATGTTTAGTATCACGAGATATGTATATGGTAAGCAAGTAATGAACAACCATTTCATTTTGAAAGAAAGTTTTTACAATGTGTGTGTTCACAAAATATAGAATTCATACACAAATAACAAAAAAGACTTGAAGCTATATTGCTCCATCTTCTGAATCCCCAGCACGGGCACCTGTCTAATAGTCTCCTGAGAATACAAGTTATTTGAAAGAGTTGATCAGCAATTAAGCTGGTGAGTTCATAAGATTTTAGTGATGTGAGTAAGTTGTAAAGTGTTGTTGAAAATGTAGATGTAAAATGGTGTTGAAAATGTAGTTGTAACATGTAGTTATAAAACGTTGTAAGTTGTAAGTTCTGTTTTGAAAAGTTCGCCTGTTCCTCTAGAAAATCCTATATTTCCTACTTTGATGGAAGTTTAAGTAAAATGACACTACAACCCTTTCTATGGGTACTAAGCGGATACGAGTTATATAAGACTCAAAGTAAACAAACAATCGATTGTGCGCATCTGCCCTAAGCTCACAACCAAACGAGGAACATAAATTAAAGCGGATAGCACACATCCCATTGGTTGTTAGATCATCGCCGTATATAACACTAGTGTAAGCACTTGTTACTCATGGAATGAATTGTAATGGTTCCTTTATATCTAATGAAAAGTTCTTTAAGAAAACCCATATTTCTTATAATAAAATGGTGACCACAGTGACTACTTTTATAATAGCTTAGTTTATACTGATATATATAATCCAATATCGGATAGAAAGTTAACTGGGTGAATCTGCCCTAAGCCCACAACCAAACAAGGAACAGGAAGTAAGGCGGAAGGCACACATCCAACTACCTATTGGGTATTAGTTTTATATATAAACATGGTGTATAAACTAAGGTATTATAGAGTTACTCACCTAAGGTTCTTTAAATTGTACTAGTTTAATAAAATGGATTAAACCCTTTAGTAGGAAGTTTCTAGTTTTGTATACCAAAAGTACTGACTTTGGAAAGTATGTTTTGTACTAGAAAAACTATGCTTTGACTCTATGTCCTATAACCTGACCCATACCTGGTACCCTTATGATGACTTAATGTATACTAAGCATACATATATATAGAATCGTGTAGAAAATAGATTGGGTGAATTCGTTCCAAGCCCACGACCAAACAAGGAACAGGAAATGAAGCGGAGAGCACACATCCTATTACCTGTCGGACTCTACTGGTATATATATATCCAGTAATGTATACATTAAGGAATCATAAGACTAGCGTTATGGTCCTTTCTTTTAAACGTAGCCTTCTACCAAGGCATCTTCTGTTATGTGCTAGACTCGACTGTTTCGTTTGTCGATTGTAAAAATGTATATTTTCCCTAGTTTATAACTATCTTGACTCGAAAATAGTTTGAGTTTGACCTTCAAGTGGTACTGTCACTTTATGAAAGTAATGGGAAATGTAAGTACACAGTTGTCGTTTATAATGACATGCGGATGTACTAATAACCTAAAAACATATTTGTTTTATTACGATTATAATGTGAAGAGATTAAGGGAACCAAACGCGACCTCTGCAAATTCTTGCAAGCCATGTAATTCACATTAAAGTATATGATCATATATACCCAATATAACTATCACCTTTTGTTTAAAACAATGAGTTAGTGATTCATTGGTATAATTAGATCATGAATGTGTTCTCATGCTATAGCAACCTAACTTGTTTGTTTTGTACTGTATATTGTGTGTTCTTTCTGTATGGTATTGTTTGATTCTCTTCACTGTGTGTTTGACTTATGTATGAACTGACTCTTTGGGTGCTTCATTGTACTAGAAGTAATGAATAGCATTCTCCTAAACTATACCTATTATAGTTTACTAAAGTTCTACTTGGACTGTTATTGAAAAGACTCATTTATCTACTAAGTTATGCTTGTACTTTAAAAACGGAGTTTTGTATAACTATAAAGTAACATAACTTTAAAAGAGTTTTTGAAATGTTTTGACAACTTATAAATGACATAAGTAACATTTTGAAAGATGTTTAATAACAAACATTTACACAATTATCATTGTGTTCAACTTGTATTCCCCCCCTTAAAACAGTTAAAAACAGTTAAAAGATTCATTACGGGGTATGAACTCACCTGATGTGGGTGATTCAAACGGGTATACGTGTAAGGATGAGAAGTTCCACAAATGAAGTCCCGAGACACAATAACTCCTAAATGACATATAAGGACACATATTGACATGAATATAATGTTTATAAAAAACTATATGAAAGGAAACACCTTCCGGGACTAGGAAACACCTTGATCAAGTGTTGGAATCACATGTGATTCAACAAAGGAAAGTGAAATGGCACTAACATGAGTTTACAGTTTAAGGTTTACGGTCCTAATGGGTTTACGGCCGTAAACCCATGGTAACTTCTACCATTTGGTGTTTTAAGGTCTAACAAGTCAAGGTTAAGCATACTATGATCAAGTCCAAGCCTTAGGAATTAAGTGTGGCACCATTGCACCACTTTTTAGAGTTTACGGCCCATGGACCATTCCTCATGAGTTTACGGCCGTAAACTCATGGTCAAACATGGCTAAGTGTTGGTTTGAAAGCTAGGGAAACTTTAAGGACTTTTTTTCTACACTTGTATGAGAAATACCACCTCAAATGAGGCTTTTGATGAGTTTACAGCCCAAAGGGGTTTACGACCGTAAACTCATGGTCATTGTGAACTTGAGTGAAGTTTAAGGTCCTTCAAACATTAAGGAAGGGTTCTGGGTCACTTGCCTTGCATCCTATAGGGTTTATGGCCCTAATAGCCACCAAAAAGGGGTTTACGGTCTTGGGAGTTTACGGCCGTAAACTCCCTTTGATCTTGTGTTCTTGATGTTTTCAAGTCTCTAAGCATGGATACTAACTAGATATGAAGTATAGGGAAGTGTACTTACGATCTAGAAGCTTGAAATGGTTGATATTGGCCAAGAACACTAGTGTGTGTTCTTGGTGAAACTTGAAGATCTAAGAAAAGAGTGATTTCTATGGATGAAATCATGGAAGGATACTAGATTAAGTGATGTATCAACAAATCTAGGAAGAATACTTACTTATGTGAAGATCTTGGAAGGAACACTTGATGATACTTGAGAGGATTTGAAGGAAAATCGGCCAAGGAAAGGAAAGAATGGGAAAAATGGCCAAGTATCATCTATATACCCTTGAGTTTACGGCCACATGAGTTTACGGCCGTAAACTCATGGTCTTGTGGCCGTGAACTCATTTAGATGAGGTTTAGGTTTGCTTTGCTACGCTGTGTTTCTAGCAGGTACTTTCTGACACTTAATCCTTAAGTGTATTAGGCTCAAAACTCCATAGAATGACCTTTAACCAGGCTAGAACTCAGTACTAATGAGTTTGACACTCATTTGAGTTGATTGACTGAGCCTTAAAATCAAAATTTTTCCCGGGTTGTCACATATACTGCTAAGCCGAAACGTCGAAAAATCATAACTTCCTCATACGAAGTCAGATTTGGGCGTCCTTTTTATGGACGCTCTCGGTTTAACGTATACTATAACTTTGGTTTAGATTACTAAGGCCAAAAAGTCCTCTATCGTAAATTCACTATTTTACGTTTCTCGGTGCTGTGCCGGTTCTGTCGCGAAACTTCGACGGGTCATAACTTCTTCGTTATAACTCGGATTTCGGCGTTCTTTATATGTACGGAACCCTTGAGACATATTCTACAACTTGGTTAAGATTATTTATTCTAAATAATATTTTGTCAAAAAGTCATTTTCGACCCCTGTTATCTTTAAATTATGTAGCACCTGGTTCTTGGTACGCATTCTTTTATTTAATTCTTGGAACATTTTGCAATTTTGGCCTTGGACTCGACGAGTCAAAGGACCGACTCGCCGAGTAGAAGCAGGAAGGGACACGGGGCTTAAGTCATGGACTCGCCGAGTCGGGTCCCGGACTCGGCGAGTAGCCGCTGTCTGGACAAAAACCCTAATCCAGGGGTTTGCACCCTATTTAAACGAACTTATGCAGCCTCCATCACCCCTTTATGCTCCCAAACACCCCTCACTGAAACCCTAGCCGTTTTTTAAGTAATCTAAGCCTTGTTGGTGGATTTTGGTGCTTGTGATCTTAGAATGAAGGAGAGAAGCTTGAGGAAGCAAGTAGAGATCAAGAGAATCTGAGTGTGTGCACCTTCTACAGCTCATTGAAGGTAAAAAGCTGTAACCTTGCTCATTCATTTGTTAGATCCCTCTTTGGGGAGGTTTAGGGCTTTTATGAGCCATTTTGGTGGCCAACCATGTTTGCAAACATGGTTGGGGGTTTAAGCTTCTGAATCACATCTTTAAGGGAGCCACCAGACAGATTTGGGTTGCTTTTGCACCCATGAAAGGTCCCATGTTCCATTTGAGCTTGTTTTATGCCCTTTTGAGCTCAAAGTCCCATGCAAGCACGTAAAGTTTGTAACTTTACGTGCTAGATCGATTGTAGAAGCTTGGATCTATCTTTTGATCAAAGGATGCACATCAGAAAGCAAAGATCTAGGGCATAGACGTGACCAACTCGGCGAGTCCATTCTTGGACTCGGCGAGTCTAAGGGTTTTGCCCCTTTCTGTTGAGGGTCAAAAGAACCCAGTTGAGTGTGGAAAGGTTTTAAGGGGGCCTCAGGGAGTGACCCAACGTTCTGGACTAAGCCATTATTCTAGAAGTTCATGGGACTCGGCGAGTGCATGAACGGACTCGGCGAGTCCAAGGCAATCTCCTTAGAACTCGGCGAGTTGTTCATCAACTCGACGAGTTGAGGACAGATCTTGTTCATCAGATGAAGGTGAACTCGACGAGTTGTTCATCAACTTGGCGAGTCGGATGAGTTTTCATGTGGCGTTCGAATAAGAGAAGAACTCGTCGAGTTGACGGCCCAACTCGACGAGTAGGGTCACGGATGAGGACGAGTAGAGAGTGAGGGACTCGGCGAGTTGATGGCCCAACTCGGCGAGTCGAGTCAACTGGAAGTTGACTTTGACTTTGACTTGACTTGGTTGGGGGTAAAATGGTCATTTTACCCTAAGAGTATAGAAATCAGTTTCTAATTGAGTGTTTGTGGAGTTTGTAGCCGGAGGATTTCCGGAGCAGCAGCGGACGGAGGTTACCCGCATAAATTATCGGCAACTTCACATACGAGGTGAGTTACCTTCCAGTAGGGGTGGGTCTAAGGCCACAATGCCGGCCCACCAATGAGGAGTATTTAGTAGATGATTGTCTTTGTGATAATTATCTTGGTCTGGTATGTGTTTGGTTATGAGTTATATCTGTATGATATGTTACATGATAGGGATAGTTTCCCTGATAGTGGTCCTTAGGACCAAGGGGTAGGTCAGTACCCGGATATGCCTGACTGTATGCTTATATCTTGTTATTGTATGCTAGTGGTAGGGGGTGGAATAGTCCCCAGTTACCGGTTGAAAGATACCGATGATGATTACCGGTTGAAAGATACTGATGACGATTACCGGTTGAAAGATACCGATGATGATTACAGGTTGAAAGATACCGATGGTATTGTATGGTATGTTGTATGATGGGGGAACTCACTAAGATTTGTGCTTACGGTTTCAGTTTTTGGTTTCAGGTACCTCTTCGTCTAAGGGGAAGGAGCCGGCGGCGTAGCATGGCATCACACACACACATATGATTTTCCGCATGGTGTTTTCTGGGATTGTACTCTGATATGATATTTGTCTATGTTGTGGATTTTCAAACATGATACTTGATTTTATGAGATGACATGTTTTACAATGTTTACTAGTGAATGTTTTACGAGTTAATTAATTAAAAATGAAAATTTTGGACTTGAATTTTGGGATGTTACAAGTTGGTATCAGAGCCCAGGTTTGAGGGATTCAGGCACACCCTCGGGGGTGTCTGGACTCAAACTGAGGGGCTAAGAGATTTTTACAATAAAATGGCTTTCTAAAATCTAAACGGAAGGATTTTAAGAAAGACAAGATGTGTGATGCATGCGACCGGCCGGGCTCAAGTAAGTTTTCCCCAAGATACCCATACTTGTTATGTTATGCCATATGGTTTTGATTCAGAAAACTGCATGCTAGAATAGGAATAAGGATCAAGAAAGATGCCTTGTGTGCCTGATATATGATTCTGATAATTGCATGCTAGTTAGGGCTAAGGATCTAGGAGGATGCCGTATATGCCTGTTGTATGAGCTGTATGCTAGGACTGTTTAGTCACCAGTAGGATGGCCTGTAGAGGTTATGCCTGATTTGGTTACTCGATGCACGAATGTTGCTTGCTTTGTGCTACGGGGGTTCTGGCTACTTCCAACTAGCTAAGGAGCGGATATGTAACAGTACCTGCAAGTTAGTTAGGGGGAAGTAGTAGGGGCTCCTAGTGCAGCTGATGGCGGAGGGTAGGTCGGAGAGTGCCCTAGGGAAGCCTAGGATGAGGTTAGTGGAAAGGGTATCGGTAAAAGCAACTTGGTGAAGTCGAAGCAATCCTTGAGGAAAGTACAGGTAGATGTGGAAGGTAGTATGGGCCCGTACTACTGAAAGCAGAGGACCCGTACTCGAATCAAGGAGGGCCTAGATGGAACCAGGGACCTTGGAGAGTGTGTTAGATCTCTCGAGTATATGTATGATCCTGACAATTATGCGTGTATATTCAGCATGGTGACCACACGACATGGAGCAGGAGGTTCCGGATCAGGATCAGGATCGGGCTCGGGTGCGGGATCCGAGCAGGTTGATGACGGGCTGCGCGAGTTCATCGCGTCTGAGATCACGAGAGGTATCCTTGAGTCGACCCCTATCATCTTCGGGTCGATCAAGGAGGGGATTGTTGAGCTGATGGAGGATCGCCTCCGAGCATTCAGGAGTGATATAGCGTCTAGCTAGGTGGGTACGCACACACTGTCCTTCAAGGACTTTCGTGGGAGTGGTGCATCGGATTTCCATGGGGTGAAAGACTCCATTGCTGCCCGGAGATGGATCGCAGACATCGAGTCTGCGCAGCTGACGAGCTTCTGCCCGGAGGGGTCGAAGGTGAGATATGCAGCAGGATGCTTGCGAGACAGGGCTAGAGATTGGTGGGAGTCTGTTGGTGACTCATTGGGAGCCTCAGTTGTTGAGGCTATGACATGGTCAGACTATGTGACCAGATTCAGGGCGGAGTTTGCACCAGCTGTGGAGCTTGAGTGGTTGGCCAGGGAGTTCTTGGATATGAGGCAGACTACGGAGACTGTGGCGGAGATCACCGCGAAGTTCTGGGAGAGGGAATGCTGGTGCCCCAGTATGCGGGTGATGAGAATATGAGGAGGACCCGCTACCACGACATGCTACGAGATGACATTCGGGAGCACGTTAGTTTTTCAGCTTGCCGTACCTTGGATTCCATGATTGCTAGGGCTAGGGAGAGGGAGATCGATCTGGAGCACGTCCATAAGAGGAAGGCAGTGGAGAGTTTGACGACTGGGGCTTCGGGGAAGAAGCCCAAGGGATCTGATGGTAGGCCGAAAGGCCAGGCAGGACGGGACCGCTGTGGGAAATGCGGTCGGTCACACGAGGGAGCTTGTCGCACTGGGACGGGTTCGGGCTGCTGTAAGTGCGGAAAGATGCGGCATTTTGGCAGAGATTGTATTGCCCGCGCCCCCATGGTACAGATGACAGACCTGATTTGCTTCCATTGCAATCAGAGGGGCCACAAAAGGGCCAATTGCCCGAGATTGACAGCAGCGTCAGCAGCAGTGCCAGCAGCGACGCCAGTCTCAGGGACGGCGCGGGTTACAGATGGCTGGAAGGTCAAGTCAGAGGCTCCAGTAGTGCGGAGCCGAGCATTTCAGCTGACAGCCGAGGAGGCATGCACAGCACCTGATGTGGTGACGGGTATGATTTTTCCCTCTGATTTATTTTTATGATGTTTATGTTATTGATATGTGCTCTGTTTAGGATCGTTCCATGTGAACGACATCCCAGTTCAGGTGTTGTTTGATTCGGGAGCTACCCGATCGTTTGTTTCTCTTGCGCTCAACAAGAGATTTTCCGAGTCTTCGGGCATGTTGGATTGCCCTCTAGAGGTAGAGATTGCAGACGACCGATCGGTGCTAGCATCGACGGTGTTCCGAGATTGTGTGCTAAGCCCCAATGGGGCAGTGATCGACTGCGCATAACAGTTGGTGCGGGTCAGGACCCCAAGTGGAGGAGAGCTGGTGATTCCGGGCGAGAGGCCGCAGCAAGGACCAGCTTTATGTTCAGCAGCGAGAGCTAGACGTTATCTGCAGCAAGGTTGCGCAGGTTTTGTCGCCTATGTTACGGATACCCGGGAGGTGGGTAGGGCGACGGTGGGCGATGTGCCCGTGGTGCGGGAGTTTGCGGACGTATTCCCCGAGGAGTTTCCTGGGATACCTCCGGAGCGACAGGTGGAGTTCAGGATCGACCTAGTCCCTGGTGCGGCTCCGATAGCCAAGGCACCGTATCGGTTGGCTCCTCCTGAGATGCAGGAGTTGTCTACACAGCTTCAGGAGCTGTTAGACAAGGGTTTCATTCGACCGAGCAGTTCACCCTGGGGAGCCCCGATTCTGTTTGTGAAAAAGAAGGACGGGTCGCATCGGATGTGTATAGATTATCGGGAGCTGAATAAGGTAACGGTAAAGAACCGCTACCCACTCCCGAGGATTGATGACCTCTTTGACCAACTACAGGGAGCATCTTGGTTCTCCAAGATTGATTTGCGTTCGGGGTATCATCAGATGAGGGTCAGAGAGGAGGATGTGCAGAAGACTACGTTTCGGACACGTTATGGCCACTATGAGTTTATGGTGATGCCATTCGGGCTCACCAATGCTCCTGCCGCGTTCATGGACCTCATGAACCGCGTGTGTAGACCGATGTTAGACCGGTCGGTGATAGTATTTATCGACGATATCTTGGTTTACTCCAAGACGCGAGAGCAGCATGAGGAGCATCTGCGGGAGGTTCTGGAGACTTTGAGGAGGGAGAACTTGTATGCTAAGTTCTCCAAGTGTGAGTTCTGGTTACGCGAGGTGCAGTTTCTTGGGCACCTTGTCAACCAGAACGGGATTTCGGTAGATCCGGCCAAAGTGGAGGCCGTGATGAGTTGGGAGGTTCCGAGGTCTCCATATGAGATTCGAAGCTTTCTGGGATTGGCAGGCTACTATCGGAGATTCATTCAGGACTTCTCCAAGATAGCAGTTCCGCTCACCCGACTGACTAAGAAGTCGGTGGTGTATCGCTGGGGGCCTGAGCAGCAGGCCGCGTTCGAGGCACTGAGACAGAGATTGTGCGAGGCGCCAATCTTAGCCCTGCCAGAGGGGATGGAGGATTTTGTTATGTACTGCGATGCATCCATCGCAGGTTTAGGCGCGGTATTGATGCAGAGAGGGCATGTCATCGCCTATGCGTCGAGGCAGCTAAAGCCTCACGAGGCGAATTACCCGACGCATGATTTGGAGTTGGGGGCTGTTGTATTCGCCCTCAAGATTTGGCGTCATTACCTCTATGGGGTTCGTTGTATGATTTACACGGACGACAAGAGTTTGAGGTATCTCATGGATCAGCCAAATCTGAATATGAGACAGCGTCGGTGGCTTGATGTGGTAAAGGATTATGAATGTGAGATCCTCTACCATCCGGGGAAGGCCAATGTCATGGCCAATGCGCTTAGCCGCAAGGCAGTGCCGATCAAGGATATCTGTCTAAGGATGACAGTGGTGACTCCGCTTCTGGAGCGGATCCGGGAGGCTCAGCAGGAGGCTATGAAGGAGGAACATCCGAAGAGTGAGAGGATTGTAGGGCAGGTTTCCTCCTTCGACTATGATGGCCGAGGGTTATTAACTCTTCACCATAGGGTGTGGGTCCCTTATCATGGAGGCGTGCGCCAGGTCCTGATGGAGGAGGCGCACAAATCCCGGTTCTCTATTCATCCCGGGGCGACGAAGATGTATAGGGATCTTCGTCTGGACTATTGGTGGCCCTGCATGAAGCGGGATGTGGCATGGTACGTTGAGCGGTGCTTGACCTGCAGGAAGGTCAAGGCCGAGCATCAGAGACCACACGGCAAGGTGCAGCCGTTGGACATTCCGCTGTGGAAATAGGAAGACATCACGATGGATTTTATCACCAAGCTTCCCAGGACCGCGCGGGGAGTGGATTCGATCTGGGTCATTGTCGATCGATTGACCAAGGGCGCCCACTTCATCCCGATTCAGGAGAGCATCTCGGCCGAGAAATTGGCCGATATCTATATCAGGGAGGTGCTGGCGCGGCACGGAGTGCCAGTTTCGGTGATTTCAGACAGAGATGTGCGATTTACTTCCAGGTTTTGGAAGAAGTTTCATGACGAGCTGGGTACTCGTCTGCATTTTAGCACCGCTTTTCACCCGCAGACGAACGGTCAGAGCGAGCGGACCATCCAGACTCTGGAGGATATGCTGCGGGCATGTGTTTTAGACTTCGGAGGTAGCTGGGATACTTACCTTCCGTTGGCGGAGTTCTCGTATAATAATATCTATCATGCGAGTATCGACCGTCCTCCCTTCGAGATGTTGTATGGAAGGAGGTGCAGGACCCCGATATGCTGGGGCGAGGTTGGCCAGAGGGTCATGGGGAGCACCGAAGTAGTGCTCAAAACGACAGAGAAGATTCAGCAGGTCCGGAGCAGGCTTCAGACTGCTCAGAGTCGGCAGAAAAGTTATGCCGATAAGCGTCGATCAGACCTGGAGTTCCAGGTCGGGGATATGGTTCTCCTGAAGGTGTCACCATGGAAGGGCGTCATCCGATTCAGGAAGCGGGGCAAGTTGGGCCCCAGGTACATTGGACCCTTCAGGGTTGTAGCCCGGGTGGGCAAGGTGGCGTACCGGCTGGATCTGCCTGCCGAACTCAGTCAGATCCACAACACTTTCCACGTCTCCCAGCTACGGAAGTGCCTGGTGGACGACTCAGCAGTGGTACCCTTGGAGGATATTCAGGTTGATGACAGCCCGAAGTACATCGACCGGCCTGTAGCGATCCTCGACCGGAAGTCGAAGGATCTGAGGAACAAGAGAGTGGAGCTCGTGAAGGTGCAATGGCAGCACCGGAAGGGGTCGGAGTGGACTTGGGAGCCGATGGACGAGATGATGGAGCATTACCCCGAGCTGTTTCAGGAGCGAGCAGCAGACTTCGAGGACGAAGTCTAAAATAAGTGGGGGAGATTTGTAGCACCTGGTTCTTGGTACGCATTCTTTTATTTAATTCTTGGAACATTTTGCATTTTTGGCCTTGGACTCGGCGAGTCAAAGGACCGACTCGCCGAGTAGAAGCAGGAAGGGACACGGGGCTTAAGTCATGGACTCGCCGAGTCGGGTCCCGGACTCGGCGAGTAGCCGCTGTCCGGACAAAAACCCTAATCCAGGGGTTTGCACCCTATTTAAACGAACTTATGCAGCCTCCATCACCCCTTTATGCTCCCAAACACCCCTCACTGAAACCCTAGCCGTTTTTGAAGTAATCTAAGCCTTGTTGGTGGATTTTGGTGCTTGTGATCTTAGAAGAAAGGAGAGAAGCTTGAGGAAGCAAGTAGAGATCAAGAGAATCTGAGTTTATGCACCTTCTACAGCTCATTGAAGGTAAAAAGCTGTAAACTTGCTCATTCATTTGTTAGATCCCTCTTTGGGGAGGTTTAGGGCTTTTATGAGCCATTTTGGTGGCCAACCATGTTTGCAAACATGGTTGGGGGTTTAAGCTTCTGAATCACATCTTTAAGGGAGCCACCAGGCAGATTTGGGTTGCTTTTGCACCCATGAAAGGTCCCATGTGCCATTTGATCTTGTTTTATGCCCTTTTGAGCTCAAAGTCCCATGAAAGCACGTAAAGTTTGTAACTTTACGTGCTAGATCGATTGTAGAAGCTTGGATCTATCTTTTGATCAAAGGATGTACATCAGAAAGCAAAGATCTAGGGCATAGACATGACCAACTCGGCGAGTCCATTCTTAGACTCGGCGAGTCTAAGGGTTTTGCCCCTTTCTGTTGAGGGTCAAAAGAACCCAGTTGAGTGTGGAAAGGTTTTAAGGGGGTCTCAGGGAGTGTCCCAACATTCTGGACTAAGCCATTATTCTAGAAGTTCATGGGACTCGGCGAGTCCAAGGCAATCTCCTTAGAACTCGACGAGTTGTTCATCAACTCGGCGAATTGAGGACAGATCTTGTTCATCAGATGAAGGTGAACTCAGCGAGTCGGATGAGTTTTCATGTGGCGTTCGAATGAGAGAAGAACTCGTCGAGTTCACGGCCCAACTCGACGAGTAGGGTCACAGATGAGGACGAGTAGAGAGTGAGGGACTCGGCGAGTTGATGGCCCAACTCGGCGAGTCGGGTCAACTGGAAGTTGACTTTGACTTTGACTTGACTTGGTTGGGGGTAAAATGGTCATTTTACCCTAAGAGTATAGAAATCAGTTTCTAATTGAGTGTTTGTGGAGTTTGTAGCCGGAGGATTTCCGGAGCAGCAGCGGACGGAGGTTACCCGCACAGATTATCGGTAGCTTCACATACGAGGTGAGTTACCTTCCAGTAGGGGTGGGTCTAAGGCCACAATGCCGGCCCACCAATGAGGAGTATTTAGTAGATGATTGTCTTTGTGATAATTATCTTGGTCTGGTATGTGTTTGGTTATGAGTTATATCTGTATGATATGTTACATGATAGGGATCGTTTCCCTGATAGTGGTCCTTAGGACCAAGGGGTAGGTCAGTACCTGGATATGCCTGACTGTATGCTTATATCTTGTTATTGTATGCTAGTGGTAGGGGGTGGAATAGTCCCCAGTTACCGGTTGAAAGATACCGATGAAAGATACCGATGATGATTACCGGTTGAAAGATACCGATGACGATTACCGGTTGAAAGATACCGATGACGATTACCGGTTGAAAGATACCGATGGTATTGTATGGTATGTGGTATGATGGCGGAACTCACTAAGCTTTGTGCTTATGGTTTCAGCTTTTGGTTTCAGGTACCTCTTCGTCTAAGGGGAAGGAGCCGGCGGCGTAGCATGGCATCACACACACATATGATTTTCTGCATGGTGTTTTCTGGGATTGTACTCTGATATGATATTGGTCTATGTTGTGGGTTTTCAAACATGATACTTGATTTTATGAGATGACATGTTTTTACAATGTTTACTAGTGAATGTTTTACGAGTTAATTAATTAAAAATGAAAATTTTGGACTTGAATTTTGGGATGTTACAAATTGACTAGCCCGGATCTACGAGCGTTACAATTATCTCCCCCTTAGGATGATTACGTCCCGGAATCATTAACGAAACATGGCAGTATAATGACTCCACACGTTATCTCGTCATCCTAGGTAATAATCGTAACTTCTTTGTTCCTTCGAATGAGTATTTAACTCTTGGACTCTTTGAGTGCAGGCGGTGCTCGATCTTGCACTTGCTCCCTGTCTCACGTTAGGCTTCAAATTATGAGCTTCAAGTCACAATCTCGATCCTCACTAGATACGAACTTGAAATAAGTTCTTTTATCACTACAATGGAATGATGTGTCATTCTAATGACCTATCATCGTATGTTGCAACGCTTAGACTCAGGTCTCTTAGAGTCTTCCAGAACATATTATACCTTTCTTCATGTTCTAATGTGATATAATCACATCTCAAAATGTGGCAATTCTAGCTACAAGAAACTATCGCGATACCTCTACTGATCGCCTTGATTATCTTCTATTTCAATCTTCCGGCTTAAGTCAGATGCTACATCGAACTTGGTTCTCTGAACCATGTAACATACTCATCGTAGTCGGACTCAATTTTATATGACCACTAGGGTTAGAATAACAATCATCTTCTTAGTCATTACCAAAACGATGGTAACGACATATTTGAATAAAACGGTATCGATTACTAGCTTCTTGGTAACCTTGTGACTTTCCCTGATCCAAGTGTGAGTCCTGTGCTTCCGGTAGTATAGGACTCTACTACCAATCACACCTACTCATACTCGTCCCAAGTATTGTCTCGCAGTTCACCCAAGTCACCATACGAGAAAATCACATAACAACTTGACACATCAGATAACAAAACGAAGGTTTTATATTATTTCCTGAAACGATTACATAGGTGTTCAAGTTCAACCTATACTATGCCTCTAATAGGCTACATCATATGAAACTACGACTACTACATAACCCGATCTTCGGATGAGAAATCCTCATCCTTGATTCCTCGCGTTGTTGTCTGCTTCATCGAGGATCATGTGGAATGCCCTTGGTTTCGGCGGTGCCTCTGGCCTTGCTGCTTCATTTTTCTTTGGGCAATCTCTAGAAATATGCCCTTCTTTGTTACATCCGTAGCACGCCTTCTTGTTGGACGTGCAGTTGTTGGCGTGATACCCTGTCTTTCCACATTTGTAGCAAGTCATCTCCTCGCTACACTTTCCGAAGTGTTTCTTCTTACACTTCTCGCACCACTTAGCTTCACCTTCTCCTCCAAAATTTGAGATTTTGCTTTCTTTGTTGGTCTTTGAAGATCCCTCATGCTTCCTTTTCTCGCCAACTTCGAACTTGTTGGCGGCTCTACTCTTGATCATCTCTTCTACAGACTTAGCAGCCGAGATAGCTACCTCCAGAGTGTGTTCCTGACGTACCGGCACCGCATACTCCCATGGGAGTCCCTTGGGATACTTGTCGATTTTCGTTAATTCATCCGGCACAAGACGCAAGGAAAACTCCATCTTTTCTGTGAAGTTATTGGTGTACTCATCAATCGACATGCTTCCCTTCTTCAGGGTAAGGAACTGGTTCTCTAGCTCGAGCATGTTTTGGGCTGAGCAGTACTTGCGTTTGAATTGCACCAAAAACTCTGCCCATGTTAGTAGCAGGGGCTCATTGGGGCTCAGAGTCTTTCCCAGCGTGTTCTACCAACGAAACGCACCTCCTCGGAACTGACGCACTGCAAATGTGGTCTGTAGTTTGCCTCTACAACCACACGTCATAAAAACCAACTCCATCTCTGAGATCCAATCCATAACTCCGATCTGATCTTCCTTCCCGGTGAAGGTTGATGGCTTGCAAGTCAAAAAATCTTTGTACTTGCATCCGTTCCCCTCGACTCCGTCATCTTGATTGTTCCTCCTAATTATTGGCGGATCAACTTGACCAACGGTCCCACTGTAGTTCCCTCCTTCCGACTGCCCATCATTCAATTCGGGTTGTTCAATTGGTATTGTAGCTTCCTCTCGATTCCGTTGAAGCAAACGTCTGGTTTCCTCCATTTGACGATCCAACATCATTTGGATCATCGCCTGTACTCTGGCCATCGTGATGGACTCCGGAGTGGCTACCACAACAGGTATTTGCTCAATCACTGGAGGTTGATTCCTGTTTCAGTTCGCGTTCCTGACTCCACTTCGGGTTCTTGCCATTTCGATCTATACACCAATTCAGACGTTCAGTGTGTAATGACGAGAATTAAGATAGGAAAGATTTTATTTACGATCGACGTGTAAATCTCCCTATTACTCCAAAAAGTTATATGCCAGTTCTAATACCGTAATTAAACGTTTAGAAACCTGAACACATAAAGTTTCCAGATCCGGTCGGCAACAGACCATAGATCCGATCATATAATGCATATCATAAATCATTTAGCACATAAAAGCATGTTAGGTATTTTCCCTAAATAAGCTAGTGCTTGTGTCTATTCAGGTGTATTACCTAAATTTTATTAGAAACACTCCTCACAATCATTGCTTAGCATTCTAAGTTTAAGCTAATGCTATGATACCAACTGTGACATCCCCATTTTCACGGCCAAAAAAGACCGATTTTGTTTATGCTTTATAAAAATCAGAGTACCTCTTTTAATAAAAATGTTGCGGAATTTGTTCCCAGAAAACATGATAAATACGTTATCAAAGCATTTCCAAAGAAATGTATTTTTATCCATTTTAAAACATTTGGGATGTCATCGTCAATACAGAAACATAAGCATAAACAGAACTTACATTCATTATCACTAGTGATTTATATCTCCTTAATCTCTCAGTGTAATGTAACTTCATATCGACACCTGTGATACAAATAAACTGAGTGGGTCACGTTGGGAAACCTGGTGAGTACATAGGGTTTTCAACCCACAATAATATAATTGTTAAGTTTAAACATCAAACAATCAATCCAATTACCCATCCCCATTATCTTCTTTACTCTTAAGGATCTACCCTAAGAATTCACTATTCTTCGTTCATTCATTCCTAAGGATCATCCTAAGGAATGGGAACGAAATCCATCGTTGTCAGGTTTTACTCTACAGGCACTAAGTCGCATAGTCGCCACGATATAGGCACTACGTCGCATAGTCGCCAGGGTTTAGGCACTAAGTCTCATAGTCGCCATAGTTATCTCGTTTATCGACAGTATCGTTTCCGAGAATCCACTCGCAATACGTGTCAATGGGTTTTTTAGAGTACAACTGGTGAATACACAGTTCAAATACACCTACATGTTGCGAGCCTGCTAGTGTTCCACTGGACTGTCTAGAATAGTCCGTGGTTGTCATCCGTACTCTGCTAGATGACGGGGCCAACACTTGGGTAAAAGGCTTCTCTCATGGTTCACCTCTCACCCTTATCTCGTGGACTATATCACCTCTCATCATTCTATTTTTGTCACACAACAACTATTTCATCTACCCATGTTTTACCCAACACATTTTGTAGATATAAAATACATATACAGTTTAAATCATTTAAAACATGTGTAAAAATCTTTCACCCAGCATAGACGGCAAGTATACAGACAATATGCACACGTAGCATGTAATTTATATTAAATACTTCATATCTATGTGTAAGATGAAAGGGACTATGCACTTACTTGGTAAGGTGGTGACTCGGTACTCGGACAACACTTCGTTATCTCAAAACAATTTTCCCTTGACAAAACCTAGTATCAATACCACTAGAGTTTAGTCCGACGTTAACCGCGACTAATTAATAGTCTAGCTATTATTACTATTATATAAGCGTTAGGTAACACTCTTATATAACTCATAATAATAGCCTAAATACTAATTATAAGTTCCTAATAACGTTACTATATTAAAACATAAGCTATACTAAAGACAGGGTAGGTATAGCTCACTTACAGCGGGTTTCCTTCGAAACCGGGCTCCGCCAGAGCAGAGTTTTTGAGCCGGAGGCTCTTTTTTTCGGAGCCGTCAGGCGCTCCGGGGCTTCCGCCTCGTGCTAGGGGGGTTCCCTAGGCTTTTCGGGGGGTTTTAGGGCTTAGAGAGAGAGTATAGAGAGAGGAATGAAGGGTTAAGGTGTGAGGAATGAAGGAGAGGGGCGTTTCTATTTATAGGAGGCTGGAGGAAGGTTCACGTCATGAATTTTTGATATTCACGTCGTGAGCCAGGCTGGCAACAGCCAGCCACAGCCTGGTGCTGACACGTGGCATCGCACACCGGGTGGAAATCAGATGATTTTCAAAAATTCATAACTTTCGTATACAAACTCCGTTTTCGATGTTCTTTTTTTCCACGCGTAGGTAAAAATAAGATCTACAACTTTCATTAAGACTCCATCGGCTAATTCTCTACCGATCTTAAATTTAACAGTACGAGGAGATTAGACTGTTAAATGACCGCGAAGAATTCGTAACTCCTTCATACGGACTCCGTTTTCGTCTGTCTTTTTACCGTTGAGTTCTTATTAATGAGATCTTCAACTCTCATTTAGGTCGCGTATGCCGAAAACTGCTCGAACTAGAATTCGAGTTTCGGGTTGTACACTACTAAGCCGAAACTTCGAAAAATCATAACTTCCTCATACGAAGTCAGATTTGGGCGTTCTTTTTAAGGAAGCTCTCGGTTTAACGTATACTACAACTTTGGTTTAGATTACTAAGGCCAAAAAGTCCTCTATCGTAAATTCACTATTTTACGTTTCCCGGTGCCGTGCCGGTTCTGTCGCGAAACTTCGACGGGATCATAACTTTTTCGTTATAACTCGGATTTCGGCGTTCATTATATGTACGGAACCCTTGAGACATATTCCACAACTTGGTTAAGATTATTTATTCTAAATAATCTTTTGTTGAAAAGTCGTTTTCGACCCCTGTTATCTGTAAATTGACTAGTCCGGATCTACGGGCGTTACAGTTATGTAATCATATCTAGGGATTAATATAGTCTGATCAACTATATTGATTTGAGATATGATCAACATGTGTTTGGGAGTGATAGTAGTGTTTCGACATGTCTAAAACTTACCAACCATACATATTCAGAAGAACTCTAGAACAGAACATAAAGATTAAAATACTATATGGGTATATTAGGCAGCATATACTAATAAAAAACATGTGAAAACAATAGAACAATTGAGGGTAGAACTATAAATATTAAGGGTATATTACAGTTATATATAATTAAAGTTATATAGACTTAGAATATGTGATCTAGCTTCATTTTCTTGTTCCTTGTTTGATTGTGGATTTAGAGCCGGGTGATTTAATTGAAGGTCGATTATACCCAAGTTATATATAATTAGTATACACTTTATAGTTATAGTAATACCTAGAATAAGTCATACATAATACATTACTTGTTAATTGTAAGTCTCTCTCGTAGAAACTTGTATCCTTAATCTATCGTTACTAACTATATTCTATATCTCTTATCCCATTCTCGCTTAGATAACAATGGCTGGATTTCATTTACCCGGAGACCCATACTTTTCCGGTCAAGGACAAGATGCAGAGCCGGAAGAGAATCATGAAATTCCCTTAGATGATGATTTTGTAGAAAATTTTCCCGAAGACAATGATTCCGAATCAGAAGCCTTTAATCCACCACCAGTTGCCCATAATCCTAATCCACGACAAAATTTCCAAGGTCCGACGCCTTCGTGGGATGATAACTTAGGTTGGTGGAGCCGAGAGCAAGATCAACCCTTACCCTACAACGGAGACCGAAGCTTCTACAACATAAGTGAAGGAGGCTCTGCAGACAGAATTCTCCCTATTTTGGTTCGCCGAGTGCCTCGAAATGTTGACCTAGGAGTGACAACCATTCAGCAAACCATAGAGCTAGATGCTGACACGAATGCCAATACGGATAATATTCGTAATCTTGAACTTGCTCATAACAGAGCAATGAGAGACAATGAGGCCCTGCTGCAAGAGTTAGCTGTAACTCGAGCTGAAGTCATAGAGCTGCGAGCACGCCAGACGGTGTATGAAAGACATTTGCTTGATGTGGAGCGTCAACTGGCTGAGTTGAGGGTTCATCCGAATGATGCCCGTCGCCAGTAGGAGATCTCTACTTATTCTTTCTTTTGGTTACGAAATGGATAATACTCTACTCGTTTCCTGTTCACTCTTTTGGTTATAGTTAAAGTCTACGAATATATTCTAGCGTTATTTTTCATGTTTTTCAGTACGACCACGATAAAATTTCATTTTCGGCTGGTCAGTATGATGTCGATGTTTTTCCCAGAATTTGGTATATTGTAGACCTGTTTACGGTCAAGTTTTCCAGACTTTATATATTCAATATGCCAATATTATCGACATGCATTTTCATACTCTTTGAAAAATAACCACTCAATTTCATATCGTCTTGTTACAAGTTGTACTTGTCGTAGACTTCTATTTCCAATTCATTACAAGATTCATGTTGAACTAAATGTTTTAGTTCAGAGATATCAAAATTCATATTCACTCTTGATATCTTACCATCTTTGTATCTTTTAAATTTTATAGAAAAAGATGCCTCCTCGTAGAAATCCAAGACGTAACACTGTTAATGAAGCACCAACGCCACCTCTGCCATCACCTCCTCAGTTCGACGTTGCTATGTTTCAAGCAGTGGTCACGACGGCTGTAGAGGCTGCCATGTCTCATATCAATACTCCTGGTGCTAGTGGGTCGGGAGCTGGTACACATCCTTCTAACCATGGCGAGAGTCATGGGCACTCGCGAGAGTGCACTTATAAAGATTTTTCGAATGCCAAACCCAGGACCTTTAACGGGACTAGAGGAGTTATGGCATTAAGACAGTTGATTGAGAAGACAGAAACAATTTTCGAAATCTACTCCTATCCAGAGGGCAGCAAAGTGAAATTCGCTGCTTGTACCTTTTCGGATAGAGCTTTAACATGGTGGAATGGCCATGTTAAGTCACTAACTCTGGTAGTGGCTAACTCAATAAGCTGGGAGAACTTAAAAGCCATGATAATGCGGGAATACTTTCCGTGAGGGGAAATTCAGAAACTCGAGCAAGAGCTCTGGGGTCTTACAATGGTTGGTTCTGACATATCAACCTATACCAGTAGATTCTGTGATTTGGTAATTCTTTGTCCGAATATGGTTGCTTTGGAGAGCAAAAAGATTGAGAGATATATTTGGGGTCTATCACCCCAAATTCAGTCAAGTGTCTTAGCTTCGAGGTCTGTTACCTTTGACAGTGCCAAAGATCTAGCACAGTCTCTTATTGACCACAGAACCCGTCAAAACTCATTGGTTGCTGCACCAGAACAACCGAAGGGAAACAACAACAACAGTAACAACAACAACAGCAAGAAGAAGGGTTGGAACAAGAGGAAGGGAAAATCCTCTCAAGAATCCTCGAAGAAGAAACAACTAGTGGCAGTTAATGCTGCTACTGTACCTGCTGCTGTTCCTGCTAACCCTGCACTAGCTAAGCCTTATGCTGGTAACCTCCCCAAGTGCAACAAGTGCAATTTTCACCATAACAGATATTGCCGAGAAATGCAGTGTCGTAACCGCAACAGAAAAGGGCATACTGCCCGATTCTGTAGATCACCTCCCCAACCGATTAACCAAGTACCTGCTGCAGGAGTAGGTCAAGCATGCTACCAATGTGGTGATGTGGGGCATTTCAAGAGAGATTGTCCAAAAGCTGGAAATGCCGGTGGAGTTGGGAGAATTTTAACTTTGGGTCACGAAGAAGCGGTGGCAGACCCTGCGGAGGTCACGGGTACGTTTCTTCTCACCAACACTTATGCATGCATTCTATTTGATTGTGGTGCTGAGAAAAGCTTTGTAAGCCATAATTTCAAACACTTGCTAAATCAAAACTCCCAACCACTAAATGAAACTTTCACAGTCGAAATGGCTAACGGGAAATCCGAATCCACCAATGATATATACATAGGATGTACTCTTACCTTGAATAACATTTCATTCTCAATAGACCTTATGGCGGTCTCTATCAAAAGTTTCGAAGTCATAATAGGTATGGATTGGTTGTGCCCTAACCATGCTGACATCCTATGCTATGAAAGAGCCATTCGTATGAACTTGCCAACTAACGAAACTCTTGTTATTTACGGCGACAAACCCGGAACAAATCTCCAGATCATTTCTTGCATCAAGGCACATAAGTACCTTCACAAAGAGTACTATGCTTCCTTAGCTCATGTGGTAGACAAAAAGCAAGAAGTGAAAGACATCGCGAGCATTCTTGAGTTCTGCAACTTTCCCGACATTTTTCCTGATGATCTTCCAGGAGTGCCTCCCAAACGAAAAGTCGAATTCAGAATCGACTTAATCCCTGGGGCTACCCCTGTAGCCAAATCCCCCTATCGTCTTGCAGCTTATGAAATGCAGGAACTATCCAGCCAGCTTAACGAACTCCTTAGCAAAGGTTTCATAAGACTAAGCTTCTCATCCTGTGGAGCACCGGTTTTGTTCGTGAATAAAAAGGATGGATCATTCCGTATGTGCATAGACTACCGCGAGCTAAATAAACTTACCAATAAGAATCAATATCCTCTCCCTCGCATTGACGATCTGTTCGACCAACTTCAAGGTGCGAGCTACTTCTCAAAAATAGACTTAAGATCCGGGTATCATCAGTTATGGATTTTGGAGGATGACATTCCGAAAACCGCGTTCAGAACTCGTTATGGTCATTATGAGTTTGTAGTGATGCTCTTCGGATTGGCGAATGCACCTGCTGTGTTCATGGATCTAATGAACAGAGTGTGTCTTCCATTCCTGGACAAATTCGTCATAGTCTTCATTGACGATATCCTTATCTACTCAAGAAGTGAAGAGGAACATAGCCAACATCTTCGTCAAGTATTGCAAACTCTTAGATCATAGAAAATCTATGCGAAGTTTTAAAAGTGTGAATTTTGGATCAGGAAGCTTGATTTCCTAGGTCACGTGGTCAGTTCAGAAGGAATACACGTTGACCCTTCCAAAATAAAGGCAATTGAAAACTGGTCAGCACCCAAAATACCTACATAAATCCATCAATTCTTAGGTCTTGCTGGCTACTATCGCAGATTCATCCAAATTTCTCCCGAATAGCTAAGCCTCTTACCACCCTGACACAAAAGGGTGTAACTTTTAGCTGGGGAGAAACGCAAGAAACAGCGTTCCAAACGCTGAAGCGAGCCCTGTGCAGTGCACCGATCCTGTCTCTTCCCGAAGGGACAGAAGATTTCGTAGTCTACTGTGATGCTTCTAATCAAGGGCTTGGGTGTGTTCTTATGCAAAGAGGAAAGGTTATATCCTATGCCTCAAGACAGCTAAAGACACATGAAGTCAACTATACAACACATGACCTTGAACTAGGAGCAGTAGTATTTGCTCTGAAGATCTGGAGACATTACTTATATGGCACAGAATGCATAGTATTCACGGACCATAAAAGTCTCCAGCATATCTTCGATCAGAAAGAGTTGAACATGAGACAACGACGGTGGGCGGAGCTACTGAACGACTACGATTGTGAAATTCTTTATCACCCTGGTAAAGCTAACGTAGTAGCTGACGCCCTTTGCAGAAAAGAATACTCGGGAAGCCGAGTAAAGTCGTTGACCATGACAATCCATTCGCATCTGTCCACACAGATCAGAGAGGCTCAACTTGAGGCCTTAAAACCTGAAAATGTGGCAGGTGAAACCTTGAGAGGAATGGATAAAAACTTCAAAGTCAGGGATGATGGAGTCTATTGTTTCATGAAACAGGTATGGACACCAAAGTTCGGTGGTTACAGAGACGTGGTTATGAATGCAACACACAAAACCCGATACTCCATTCATCCAGGTTCAGACAAGATGTACCTAGACCTCAAGAAACTATACTGGTGGCCTAACATTAAGGCCGAAATTGCTACATTTGTGGGCAAGTGCCTTACATGTGCCAAAATCAAGATAGAATACCATAAACCTTCAGGTTTATTGCAACAACCTGAAATCCCTAAATGGAAGTGGGAGCGAATTACAATGGATTTCATAACCAAGTTACCCAAGATATCGGGTGGTTATGATACTATTTGGGTAATCGTCGATAGATTAACCAAATGCGCACACTTCATACCAATCAAAGAGACCGACAAGATGGAGAAGCTAACAAGAACTTACCTCAAAGAAATCGTTAGACTGCATGGTGTGCCAATATCTATTATTTCAGACCGAGATAGTAGATTCACTTCTCGTTTCTGGCAGTCTTTACAAAAATCCTTGGGAACTAGGCTGGGCATGAGTATAGCCTACCATCCACAAACTGACGGACAAAGTGAGAGTACGATTCAAACTCTAGAAGATATGTTGCGAGCTTGCATGATAGACTCTGGTAAGGCATGGGATACTCATTTACCCCTTGTCGAATTCTCTTACAACAACAGTTATTACACTAGCATAAAGGTTGCTCCTTTCGAAGCTCTCTATGGCCGCAAGTGTAGATCACCTCTGTGTTGGGCTGAAGTGGCTGACACGCAACTAGGTAGAAGTCAAGTTCCTGATGATGCTCTCACTGGTCCGGAAATCATTCGCGAAACTACGGAGAAAATCGTACAAATCCGGGAGCGACTTAAAGCTTCTAGAGATAGACAGAAAAGCTACGCTGACAAAAGAAGAAAACCTTTGGATTTCCAAATTGGTGACCGCGTCATGTTGAAAGTCTCACCCTGGAAGGCCATGATACGCTTTGGAAAGCGTGACAAGCTGAATCCAAGGTACATAGGACCATTTGAGATTCTTGCTAGAATCAGTCCAGTAGCTTACAAACTCCGACTGCCTCAAGAACTAAGTAACATACATCCTGTTTTCCACGTCTCGAACTTGAAAAAGTGTCTTTCCGACGAGACTCTTGTAATACCACTCGACGAAATCGAGATCGACGAGAGCCTCAAGTTCGTGGAAGAACTAGTAGAGATCATGGACGGAGAGGTCAAGCAAATGAAACAAAGCCGTATTCCTATAGTGAAGGTTCGCTGGAATGCCAAGAGGGGACCTAAATTCACTTGGGAGCGCGAGGATCAAATGAAACTGAAATATCCTCATCTTTTTGCTTAGTTATTTGTAATTGCTTAATTGCTTAAACTCTAATTGCGGGACGAAATTATCTCTAACGGGGGGATGATGTGACAACCCAAAATTTCTATCTTATACAGTCATTCAATTCAATCATAGTTAGACTTGTTTCTGCTATCTTTTAGCATTGTTAAGGGTCTGTTTGAGTGTTCCAAGCCGAGTACAATCAAGTTTTGGGTTTAGGGATGAGTTAAATTAAGTGCATCGTGTTGCATTCGAGCCAAGAACTCCATCAAGAGGAGTTTACGACTGTAAACATGAGTGTACGGCCGTAAACTCAAGGTGTCCATGAACTCATGCCCACATATATGATATTCAGTCATTTTCCTTCATTTCTCACACATCCAAGTCAAGAAAGTCAATTATCTCTCAAGTATCATCAAGATTTTTCATCCTAATCTTCCAAAGTGTAAGTGATTCATCTATTTGTTGGTTGACAACCTTCTTAATTTAGTAAAACTCTATGATTTCATCCATGAAATTATCTCTTTTGGAAAGATGTTCGAATCTTCATCACTTTCACCAAGAACACCAAGAACACACACTTGTTCTTGGGCCGTGAACTCCATAGGAACCCTCAAAAGTGTGAGTATCTCTTCTATCTTCTAGTTAAGCTTGAGAAACACTTGATTCCTAGCCTTGAATCATCATCTAATGCAAGAACTCCAAGACTTTACGGCCGTAAACTCCTCTTATCACCGTAAACCCTTGTTTGGTGCATGTCTTGGCCGCAAACTAATCTTATGTCCCAACATAGGATCGTGAACACTTAATGGATGCTAGATAGGGCCGTAAACACTTCATTTGCATGTTTCTTCCATGAGTGTACGTCCGTAAACACCTTGGCCATAAACTCCATGGCTGTGAACCCCTTATTGTGGCCGTAAACCCCCTTAATGCAATCACATGTGATTGATACACTTCAATCTAAGTGTTTCCTAGTCCCTAAGGTGGTTTCCTTACATAATTAGTTGTTTTAAACACTAATTATATCCCTATATGAGTCATTATATGCTTAGTAGGATCTGTTTGTGCTCGGGACTTCACCTGACACTTAACTTCCTATATCGATCTAACGTTCGAATCACTCACTACACGTGAGTTCATACCCCGCATTTTCATAGTTTTTACTGTTTTAAGGGGGGAGGGGGGGGGGAATACAATTCTAACACAAGGATTTTGTGTTATAAAAAAATGGTTTCAAATATCTTATCAAAATGGATTTCAGCTATCATCAAATCAAATAGTTTTCAATGATTGTATCAAAATGACATCAAGTCTCCAAAATATATCTCAAATTATTAAACTTCTTTTAAATATTTTTATAAACTTATATTTCTCCCAGAAATCATACTTGTATATATATATATATATATATATATATATATATATATATATATATATATATATATATATATTATATAAATAAGATTTAAAAGGCTTAGGACTGATAACCCACTTTGGTTCCTTTTCCTTGTTTGGATGTGGGATTAGAAGTATCAGTTATTTGTCCGAGTGTCATTTAAATTATACTTATATATATTTGTATATGTATACAAGTATAAAAGTTAGTTCATTAAGTTCAATTACCCTTTGTAACATGTTAAGCAAGGGGTTGCATTCATGAATACTCGGTATCAATTTAGAAAGTACATATAAGTTATAATAGGTATAAGTTATGAATCATAGAAACATTAATTCATAATTCAAGTATACTAGAGTACACTGTTTTACAAAAACAAAGCTTGATTCAAAACTAATCAAGGATATACATCTTTTAGATACATGTTAAGAATACTAATTCAAGAACATACTATCAATCATTTATTTCAAAATGATTGGGTTTTCATAACTATTATACATGTAACCTTTATATGCTTTTTATGAGTCATCTGATACAAGTTGTTTAATTCATTTAAACAATATAGTTAAAGTCCTGACATTATAACTAGAATCTCCAGTCGGGGATCGAAACAATGTGTGTATAGATCTATATTGGGATTGACGACCCCGCACTCAGACTGCTAGCTTCAGTCAGGCATACACGCCTACGATTGACAGTTGTTATCAACAGCTTTCAATGCATCCATAGAGTTGGGTTAGGCCATCTAGTCAGTATGGTTACAATAACTCATATAAAAGATATTTACAATACGTTAGTGTATAATTAACTAAACATAAGTACATTTTCAAAGTACTAGTTTACAAGATACAATTTACAGTATTACATTACAGTTTACAATAACAGTTGAAGAAACCAGGCACACTCTCAGATACAAGTTTCCAAAAGGAATAAAAATACAGAACATTGGTTTACAAATAGAACAATTTAATGTAATTAAAACTACTTTTCATATACAACAGAAAATATAGGATTTTCTGGAGCAGTTTACATATTCAAGAAACAGAAAACATTCTTTCAAACATAAATACTTATGCACTCACTCAACTTTATATTGATAATCTCTTTTCAAATAACTTGTATTCTTAGGGAACCCGTAGACAGGTACTCCCCGAGCTTTTGAGAAGATGGAGCTATTTTTGTATCTTGTTTTCTTCTTTTGTATAACTATTTGGTTTCAGTATGCAATGATGAAAAACATGTAAATACTTATACTTTTTAAATACAATGGTTGTTTGTACTCTTATTACTATAATGCATGTGTTGTGATGCTACAAATGAAGTCATCCACCCCCGCACGTTTCTGCCGTCTGGTTTGGGGTGTGACAGTTATTCACACCTTGTTTGTGATCCTCGGCATCCCAGTCACAAACTTGAGAGGGCACAATCGAGATTTAAACATGCCATTGAAAAGTTCATTGAATCTCAAAAGATCTAGGAGTTTCAAACCAATTAAAACCTAATTCCTATTTCGTTTTTTCATGGTGGAAATTGGTGAATCGTCATTCGCCTACCTTCAAATATTTTATAGCTTGGATTACGGCATCCCTCTTCCAAGTTATAAAGTGTTGTGTTGGGTCCTAGCCTTAATATTTCATATTGGGTATTATATTAACGACTTAAATCAACTAACTTGAATTTCTCCCATTGTAGATGTCTGGTTCAGACAACTATGATTTTCCCAAATCTCTTGGAACAAGCTTTCCTAATGAAGATGATGTTCCACGATTGGATCATGGAAATCATACTTCTCTTCCTCCACCTGCTCCAATTATTCTCCCTAACCCACAAGTTCAAGGTCACTCAAGCCCTATTGGAAAGAAAAGTCTGTGTGTGCTCACATCTTGGAGATGAAGTCATATATAGACAGGCCGGGAGAGTTGGGTGTCAAAGTCTTGAGGAAGTTGGTTGTTGACTAGGTTCTTCAATCACTTCCTAAGTCACATAGTGAGTTCCTTTAGGACTACTATATGACACACCATGAAATGACCCTTAATGATCTTACCTATTTGCTTGATGCTGCTGAATCAGCAATGATTTAGGGCACTGGTGAAGCAAATTTGATCGGAAGATCTACTTCCCAAACCTTCATGGACATTGACAATGGAAACATTGGAAGTCCAGAAAAGCTTTCTCTTCCCAATGGAAAGGGATCGGCCATAGTCAACTCGGTTGACCAAATGGTAAAGAGAAAGGATAAGTCTGAGATAGTCGCGTGTACCATTCCCAAAGAGTCCATATGTTTCTAGTGCCAAAGGAAGGGGCATTGGTTGCGAAGCTGCCCTATTTACCTGAAGGTTCATAAGGATGGTAAAGTCAAAATTTTGACTCTACTTTAGGTAAGGTCCACTATCTGACTCTAATAAGTTCCTTTTTGAGATTCTTATTACATGATGTGACTAGGTCACATTTTGATGTTTCGTAGAATCAAAGAAAGGAAGCTTAAAGGAAGAGTATGCTGATTCTGATCGCGAAGATGGATTTCGATCGCATGGTTCGGTGATCAGAATTTTGAGATGCTGCTTAAGAGTTATGATAGATTGCTTAGGAATAGATAACAACATAGTTTTCATATGCATTTGCATTGTAAGGATAAGTTTTTCTGCAAGTTTTAAAATAAAAGATAAAGTTTTAATTTTATTTATTTTAAATATCCTTACAATGGCATTTGTGAAAAATTGTTGTTTATATGATTCCATTGATAGCAGTATTGGAAAATGGATTTGATTCTTTCGTTTGTGGTAGTGTCATAATTTACCAAATAAGGAAAGATTCTCATCACCCAAGTTTCAGTTAGATATAAACTTGGAATCATGCAACTTGTATTGTATGATGAATGAGGATTTTCATCTTTGGGAAATTAAGACTAATCCTTGATCACATGTATATGTGAGTCAAGTGAAGGACTAAGGAATTGAGTACACATTCTTGTGCACTGGTCAAGGTCCACCACAAAGATCGATAAGACTATTCGTCATGATTTACTAAAGTTTAGTGAATATGGTTATACTTAGAAGGTTAAGTGTAATTCTAAAACATTAGAAAAGTTTTTATGTAAGCCAGAACGAACAAGAAGAATCAAATTAGGCAGAAAGATAAAAGTTTCTCCAATCTGAAAAGATGGGAGAGTACTTGAGTATCTTGTTTTATGATTATCTTAGTGGTTATGAAACCATATCCCAATTGATTCTCTAAGGACATCTTAGTGCATTTGTTTGACTAAGAAGAGGAATCGTGAATTGTTGAATTGGTTAAATCAAAAAGATAAGTCATACTTCGTTCCAAAAATTGAGTCTTAGAGTCATACTCCAAGATTGTAACTTGAGTGACATAATCCTTAGAAGGTTTATAACACTTGTCAAATGTAGAGTAAAATGTTTTCTTACTCTTGTACATTTGAAATTGGTAAGTTGTGATGTTTTGGATAAAACAAAGACCAACTAAGACCAATTGAGTAAATTGTTTATCTTGATAAGAATCCGCACTAACTCTTGAATATTTGTTTTGTCAAGAAATTGTTATTGACAAGAGAATCTTATATGTCAAGAGGTCAGTGGGAGTCTTAAAGATCTTGAAAAGTTTCAAGAAGTAATCAAGGGTATTGTTTATCACTAGCACACAACTTGAGGCTTGTAACCTATCGTGTTGATATATTCTTATTTCTGTGCCCATTCCAGTTAAAAGTTGACTATGCATGTAAGTTCTGTGAGTTCTCAGTTGTTTGCATAACTACTTGGAAGCAATGGTAGGCCCTTGTGCTACGAGGTGGCAAGAAGTTAAGATTAAGCAAGTTCAATCCATATAGTTTGGATTTGTCACTAATCTTGTCTTGTGATTATGATTATGATAAATTCACATGGATAGGAGCACATACACCATAAAATCTAAGTGTCATAAGGTTTCTCTCCGATTCATGAAAATGATGGTGAGGAAACGCTTTCACTAAGTAGATTTTAAGTAGATAGCAATTGTGATATTTGCATTCTCAAGGTCGTTAGTGGAGCGTGTGTGGTTAACCGGCACACTAACATGGACTTGTGAGAAATGGCAAAGGTCTAAACAATTGAGACTATGATTACAACATCCCTTTTCATAGTTCTAAAAATTTTGTTTAGACACACATGTGAGCTATCTAAGAAGAGGTGTATGATTTTGATAAAGTCTTATCAAAGCATCTCGTATCAGAAATCTAAACTTTGGTAAGAAAGTCAATAATGTATTGATTTCTAGAAGTACAGCAGATTTCTGGATACATGTCAAATCTAGTGGGAGCATAAGTGTTATGCTAATAATTATCATGTTAGTGGGAGCATGATTTTTATGTTAAGTTTTGCAAGTTAGAAAAGTTAATTATAGAAAACAAAAGTTTCAATTTGCAAAGCTGCAGGGGTTGAAAAGTTGTTTGCTATAATTAAGGGAGAGGAAATTATACTTCATTTCAAGTCTAGAACCTTAGATTGAGATTTTAATCATGTTTAGTCAAGGATATATATATATATATATATATATATATATATATATATATATATATATATATATATATATATGAATTTTATGTTGGAATGGTTCAACATAAGGAAATTCTATATATATTGCGTTCTCAAAATCCGATCATGATTACGACATCCCTTTTCATAATCTGAATTTTGGGAACATGGCAAATAGAAATAGAAAAAATTATAGCAAAAGACTGGTCAAGTATCATGTCTTTATGTGAGACATCATGAATCGTGTCTTGTATGCTTCAGATATAGGATCGATTTCATGTGCTATAATATTCATCTGTTCAAATTTTTTCCAAATGCCTAGGGCATTAAGAGGGAAAAAGTACTAGAACTGGTATGACTAAAGTGATTAAGCAATTGGCGGGGACAATCTGAGGTTTACCAAAGATTGGTTGCTCATGGACATTTGAAAGTATAGTGTTAATTTTGAAGGGACCATATTGACATATTCTGAAAGGAGGCAACTCTTGTTCAGAAGTGATAGTCAAAATGAAATGTGGAAATGTTTCCATAGGTGGAAGTTATTCTTTAAATATGTGTAAGATTAGAAAACTTAATGCAAGAAGGATGTTAAAAGGAATGTACTTTGAATTTGAGACTTCGTTTCCATGGAGTTGCTCTCCATTGGAATACTTTCTAATTGTCTGTTGCCAAGTCTTTGTGACTTTTGTGCATAGTCATTACAAGAGGATCATGGCATATAAATTTAGAATCTAACATATTACAGTAAATGACAAGATTTTGGTATTCTTACATTTGCATGGAAGGATTCGGGATTGTGAAATGAGAATCATTGGAATTATGTTCAATTGATCTATTCCACAAAGTAAGGATCATAGAAAAACATAGTGTGCATACTTGGAGTATGGCATAGCTATTGTTTAGACAAACATAGTGTACATACTTGGAGTATGGCATAGCTATTGTTTAGACAAACATAGTGTGCATGCTTGGAGCATGGCATAACTATTGTTTTAATTCAAGAATTAAGTTGATAAATCGAAACATTATACAATGAATAATGTGTAATCAATATGGTGATAAATAAAAGGAGTTTTATTTATATTCATAAGTTCTGAGACCATATTGAATTCGATTATTCTTGTGTTTCACTTTGCATGTTTTGACTTCCAGAATAACTAGGTTATTCTTTCCGAATGACTAAGTTATTCAAACTATCCATAGTCGATCATACATTGGAAGTAAGTATTGAGGCAAGACTGTCATGAAGGGTCTGTAGTTTGTCTGGGACAAAGTGGCTGCAGTGTTCATAAGTACTCCTGGAATGAGATTCGAGTATTGGATTAAACCTATGCTCATTTGACTCACTTCATGGATTTTATCACGAGTGATCATGAGACGATAATATCTTTTATTCTTCAAACCAAGAGATATGAGTTGCAGTCTACAAGTCGTTTACACATTGATTATGTGAAAACGCACCAGTAACTTGGTGCTATAAAACACATTTTTGTGTGTGATTTGGTGCGTATATAGAGCAAGCATATGAGTCGAAGTTTATCCATTCCTTTTACCCTTAGAGGGATATAAGCGATATATGTGGGCCCCTCGATGATTTAGTGATGACAAACGTAAGTGCTTGGCCGGGCCTGGACTGATTTGATTTGTTCAATTAGTCGGTCGTCATAAATCGACAATTGGGAAACAACAGATGGATAGAGAAAATGATTATAATCCATGTCTCAGTCTATATGATATCTAGAATGGAGGAATATATGATCCCTTATCTAATGGACATGTCATTGACTAGGTCAGAGTTCGACAACGGCTTTTAAGAGCTACGATTGCTAGTCGGGATCTTGGAGTCATACGCAATGATAGTTTTAGACTTATCCAAGTCGGAGACTGTTGGATTAGATGTCTAAGCCAATAAATATTATTGGTATGTACTCGAACCGAGAGTATCATGGTCCATTTGGGTTGCATAACACCAGGACAATTTGTTAGGATGGACTCTTGAGAGAAGGTTATATATGAGTTATTAATATATTATAAGTTCTAATATATTAATATGAAATCACATGTTTTAATTAGTATTGATCAAGAATTAATTTGGAATTAATTTAGTGATCAAAAGAGACTAATTAAATCTATGGGGACTAATTATGGTAATTAGTTATATGTGTTGGGCTTATGATCCATGTTGGACTAAGTTTATGTATGGATACATAAAGAGTTGGGCCACATGAACCATGGATCATAAAAACCCATGGGTATGGATTTGGGTTATACCCATGACCCTTGAAATACCACACATATAAATACATATATGATGACCTAAAACCGCAACCTGGTGTGTGTGCATGTTCTTGGAGTTCATGAAGGTTTTTGGTGCATGGAGTTTCTCTCTCAAGAGTCACCTTTGTTCTAGGTGAGTTGTGATTCCATTTGAGGTGCAACACTTGGGGAACTAAGTTCTTAAAGACCAAATGCATCAAGACTTCCAGCGACATAAAAGATATGTTTCACTAACTAGCATCTTGTGTAGTTTACATCTTTGCATGCTAGTTATAGGGTTAATACCTTGGAAACTCCTTTGCATGTATAATTTGTGAAAACATAGATCCAAGGTATTTAGGGTTGTATGTGCATCATAGGATGTTGTAGTATACTAAAACTCATCAGTAAGACGGTCGGGTGCAAATGGATCTTCAAGAAGAAGACCAACATGGATGGGAAAGTACACACTTATAAGGCACGATTGGTTGCGAAGGGCTTTACTCAAACTCCTGGAGTTGACTATGACGAGACCTTCTCACCAGTAGCGAAGATTGAATCTATAAGGGTTATGCTAGCCATACCTGCATTTCTTGATTATGAAATATGGAAAATGGATGTCAAAACCGCTTTACTTAATGAGAAGTTGGATGAATATGTTCACATGAATCAGCTAGAGGGTTTTGTAGATGCAAAATACCCTAATAGAGTGTGAAAGCTTGAGAAATCCATTTATGGATTAAAGCAAGCATGTCGCAGATGGAATATTTGTTTCGATGAGAAAGTCAAAGAGTTTGGATTTTCAAGAAGAAAGGATGAGTCATGTGTATATGTCAAAGCTAGTGGGAGTATAGTTAGCTTTCTTGTATTGTATGTGGATGACATACTGCTCATAGGAAACGACATCCCAACCTTGCAGGAGGTTAATGATGGGTTTTGTACAAACAATCCTATGTGTGCATGCAACCCTAGAATTGGATCTATGTTTTCACTACTAGATACACAACATTATGAACACTTGAAGAACCCTAAAAGGTTTCTAGGAATTTCGAAATCCACAAGGCAAGATGAAATACATACCTCTTGTTGTTATATTGTAATAACAACTTAAATCTTGAATCTTCTTGTCTTTGAAAGCAAGTATCACAAGTGTAGTACCTCTAATGGCTCACAAACACCAAGAGCAAATGGAGAGGTAATAGAGAGAGGGGAGAGGTATAGAATTTCGTCCCTAGGACCCCTTGGGAAGGCATGGACGAATTCATGAGCCTTAGGGGTCTTTATATAGGTGTAGAGATTAAGGTTTCAGTCCTTATCCTTATCTAGTTGCTTGCCCACCAAGCAACAATAAGATAAGCCTTGAAATCCCTTATCCTTTATCCTTTGGACGATTTCAAGGATCCTTATCTCCTTGAATTCGTTCAACCCATATTTAGGATAACCATTACCATATTTTGTAACTATCACATAATTACAATTCAGCCCCTCTAGTTTAATTAATTACATTTGATCACAAAATTAATTCTTAATTAATTATTGACCAATATTAATTAAACAAATATGATTTCTCCTTTAATATATTATTCTTATAACATATTAATAAATCATAATAACCTCTTTCTCTATTATTTCTCCAGTCAAGTTGCTTTGGTGAAGGCAACCCAAAAGGACCATGCACAATCGGGTCAAGTACTTACCAAATATGGTTACAGGCTTAGACACTAATCCAACAGTCTCCCACTTGGATAAGTCTAGTAACCACAAATGTAAGTACAACTCGATTAGCAATCCTAGCTCTCAAAGACGCTGTCAAACTCTGATCTTATCAGTAACCTGTCCTTTAGATAAGGGATCATATATTCCTCCATTCTAGATATCGTATAGACGTGAGACATGGATTGAAATCATTCTCTCAGTCTATTTGTTGTTTCCCGATTTTCGATTTACGACGACTGACTAATTGAACAAATCAAATTAGCCCTAGCCCGGCCGAGCATTTACGTTTGTCATCACTAAATCATCGAGGGGCCCACAGATATCGCTTTTATCCCACTTTGGGTAAAAGGAACGGATAAACTTCGACTCAATGTTTGCTTGCACTCACTCACCAAATCACACACAACAATAAGTTTTATAACACCAAGTTACTGGTGCGTTTACATATTATCAATGTGTAACCGATTCGCAAGATACAACTCACACATCTCGGTTTCAAGAATACAAGATATTATCGTCTCACCAATCGCTCGTGATAAAATCCATGAAGCGATCCAAGTGAGCGTGGGTTTAATCCAATGCTCAAAATCATATTCATAAGCACTCATGAACGTTGCAGCAAACCTTTGCTATGTCTAATACACTTTAGACAATCTACAAACCAATTCATGACAGTCTTCATTCATACCTACTTCCAACATATGAACGACTGCGGACCGTTTTATTAATTCGATTATTCTTAATAAACTCAATTATTCTGGAAGTCAAAACATGCAAAGAGAAACACAAGAATAATACTAATCCTATATGGTCTCAAACCTTTTAGTATAAATAAAACACCCTTCATTTATCACCATATCGATTACTCATTATCCATTGTTTAATGTTTCAGATAATCAACTTTATAACTCGAATCATAACCACAATTGTCCCATGCTCAAAGCATGCACACTTTGGTTTCCTATGGTCCATACTTTGTGAAATAGATTAATTGAAACTTTTCAAATGCAACTCATTTCACAATCCCCAATCCTTATAATTAGTCTAAGAATACCAAATTCTTGCCACCTTTTAGAATATGTCAAATTCTAATATTTTATGCAATGATCCTCTTGTGAAGTCACGGCAAAAATCACAAAGACTCGGCCAACGAAATCACAAGGTACTCTATCAAAATTGTTACAGAACAATTCTATAGATGTGATGTCTCCTACTCAAAGTACATTCTTTCTGAACATCCTTTTGCATAAAATTTTCTAATCTAGACATAAATTCTTAATTTTTCTTCAACTCCCAATATGGAAACATTTCCATATTTACCATATGACAACTCATTCTTAATAGAATCTTATCTATTCATAATAATGTCGATATGGTCCATTCAATACCATACTTCCAACTACTCACAAGCGACCAATCCTCAGGGAACTTTTGGGTTGTCCTTTGATAGTTGTTTAATTATCTTAGTCAATACCAATTCTTGTCCTTTTCCCTTCTTAATGCGCTAGACATTTGGAAAATTTTAGGATGGTCAAATATTATAGCAATTGCAATCGATCCTTTACCCGAAGCGTATGGGACACGATGCATAATGTCTTACATAAAGATACGATACTCTATCAATCTTCTGCCATAATATTTTATGTGTCACGTTCTTACAATTCGAACTATGAAGAGGGATACCGTAATCATAATCGAAGTTTAAGAAGACACTATGTATCCTTTGACTAAATTTATTAAAATTTCTCAATCTAAGGTTTAGATTTGAAATGAAGCACAATATTCTCTCCCTTAATTATAGCAAAACAACTTTTCAACCCTTACAACTTTGCAAAGTATAACTCTTGTTTTCTATAATTAATATTGCTAACTGGCAATACTTACCATAATAATCATGCTCCCACTTACACGATGATTATTTCTTTACCAGCATAACACTTATGCTCCCACTAGCTTCGACATGTATTCAGAAATTAGCTGAACTTCTAGAAAACAATTTCTTAAGTTCATATTTCTAATAATAGATGCTTTGATAAGACTTTATCTAAGCTTCTCAAACTCATACACTTTTCCTTGGACAACTCATATGTATATGTCTAAACGATTCTGGGACTCATATCAACAAGTCTAAAATGTTCAGACCCATTTTCCATTTCCCACAATTGGAACTATGAAGAGGAATGCCGTAATCATAGTTGAATTTGAGAAACCCAAATTACATAATGCTATCTTCAAAATCTCTCTTAGTGAAAGCGTTTCCTTACAATCATTCTTATGAATGAAAGAAACCTTATGACACTTAGATTTTGTGGTGTATTCGTTCTTATCCATGTGAATTTGTCATAACCATAATCACAAGATAATGTTAGTGACAAATCCAAACTCTTATGGATAGAACTTGTTCTTCTTAATTTCTTGCCATCAAGGGTCCCACCATTACTTCCAAGTTATTGAGCAGCTCACCCCTTCGTTTCAATGTACTTTCCATTGAACAAGGTGTCTTGCCCCTATACAATCCATTGAGAACTCGTAGAACTCACATGCATAATTAACTCGATTGGAATGGCACAGAAATAAAATTAGTGTCAACACGATAGGTTGTAAACCTCAAGTCATGTGCTAGTGATGAATGATAAGGTTTATTCTTGATTTGTTCTTGAAACCTTTCAAGACCATTAAGACTCTCACTGACTCCTTGACATATAAGATTCTCTTGTCAATAAACATTTCTCGACAAACAAATATTCAAGAGTTAGTGTAGCTTTTATCAAGACAAAACACTTCACAAAATTGGTCCTAGTTGGTCTTTGTCTTATCACAACTTTCCACATTTGATGAATGTTATAAACCTTCTTAAGACTTGTCACTCAATGTCACAATCTTAACTCTAAGACTTGTTTTTGGAACGAAGTATGATTGACTTCTTGATTTAACCATTTCTTCAATTCTTGATTCCTCTTCTCAGACATACAATTGCACTAAGACTCACTTAGAGGATTAATTGAGATATGGTTCTTCATCATTAAGACCTATCATAAAACATAATTAAAAGGTACTCTCCCTTCTTCTTAGAATAGAGAAACTTTTATCTTTCTGCTTACTTGATTCTTCTTATTCGTTCTGCTATTGATTGAAGCTCTTTCAATCAACTCAGAATTACACTTAATCTTATGAGTATAATCATATTTACTTAACCTTAGTAAATCATGACGAATATCTTTGTTACTCTTGTGGTGGATTTGATCAACACACAACTTTGTGTACTCGATCTCCTAGTCCTACACTTGACACTTTGTCAAAGAATTTGTCTAAATTTCCAAATATAAAATTTCTCATTCATCATGCAATCAAGTTGTATGATTCCAAGTTTCTATCCAATTGAAACTTGGGCGATGAGAAACTTTCCCTATTTGGTAAATTCTTGACCTTTCCACAAATAATACATTTAAGAATCAAATCCATTATTGCTAATAGTAGAAACTTACAAACATCAATTTTTTCATACACGCCATTGCAAGGATAAATAAATAATATAAAATCAAAATTTATTTTATTGCGGAAAAATTTGTCCTTACAATGCAATTTAATTGAAAAAATATGTTAATACATATTTCATAGCAATCTATTCTAACTCCAAGTAGTAGCTCAAAATTCTAATCTTCAAGCAATGCGATCGAAATCCATTTCTTCACGATTAGATTCAGCTCACTTCTTCCCTTAAGCTTCCTCTCTTTTCTTCGATTCATCAAAATGTAATCTTATTACATCATGTATTAAGAATCTAGAATAGGAACTTAAAAGAGTTAGTTAATGGATTTTACCTGAAGTAGAGCCATGCATCTTGACTCTCCCATCTCTTAGATTTCTCAGGTAGTTAGGGCAGCTTCGTCTCCAATGTCCCTTCTCTTGGCAATAAAATCAAATGGACTCCTTTGGCACAGCACATCGGACAATCATAGACTTAGTTCTTTCTAGACTTCCGATGTTGCCAGTGCCCATTGCAGTTTGGGAGTTTGACTCACCAGACAAATTTGCTTGACCAGCACGCCAAATCATTGCTGATTCAACAGCTATAAGCAAATAGGTGAGATCAATGAGGGTCACGTTGTGATGCATCATATAGTACTCTCTAACGAACTCACTACATGATTCAGGAAGTGACTAAAGGACCCAGTCAACAGCCAGCTCCTTACAGACAACCGATCCCAACATTCTTAACTTATCAATGTGTGACTTCATCTCTAGGACGTGTGCACACACTGACTTTCCTTCTTCATGTTTACTTGCCAAAAGGACTTGAGTGAGTTTGAACTTTTCAATCTTTTGAACTTGTGGGTTAGGGAGAATAATAGGAGGAGGTGGAGGAAGTGAAGCATGATCTCTTGTTCCCCGATCGAATCGTGGAATATCATTTTCATGTGAAAAGCTTGTTCCACGGGATTTGGGAAGACCATAGTTGTCATACTTTGACATCTACAAAACGGGAGAAAGATTCAAGTTAGTTGATTGATTGAATCCTTAATAAATCACCCAAATGAGATATTAAGGCTAAGACCCAACACAATACTCTACAATTTGGGAGAGGGATGCTGTAACCCAAATTGCAGAACATTTGAAGGTAAGTGAATGACGATTCACTAATTTCCACCTTAAAAAAAACGAAAAAGAAATTTAAGTTTTAAATCTATTGAAAATTCCTAGATCTTTTGAGATTCATTGAACTTTTCAATGGCATGTTTAAATCTCGATATGCCCCTCGATTTGTGACTGGGATGCCGAGGATCACAAAACAGGGTGTGAATAACCATGCAAACTTACATGGTGCCCCCAATGTTATAGTCGCCTATTCGATGTGCCGGTAAACCACACACGCTCCATCGAACTATGACAAACATTGAGTCACCCTTTGCCACCTTTGCTTAGAACCAATTAGTGTGCCGGTTAACCACACATGCTCCACTAACTTCTTAGTAAGGGTGCAAAGTGTAATTTCATGGGATTGCATCAATTTCACTTTTGCCTAAAGTAACTAGGATTGGGAATTGCAAAAGCGTTTAGTTACTTTACATAGATTCATTATACTTATTAATGAAGAGAGGATTGCCCTATCTTACCTTTTCGGCTAACGACCCTCCACCAATCAAGGGAGCGGTGGGTGAGAGTGGACACCCATTAAACGGCCATTTTATAGGCCATAACCTTATACCCCCCTTATAGATCGGCTTTGTAAATGAGGCCTACTAACGGTAAGACTAGCATTTTAGTTATACATATATAATATTAGACTTTCAATGTTATATATATAGTATAAGGGTGTATTTTACACTTTTAAAATACTAGGTGGTTTAATTTTATAAATTACACTTTTAATTTAATTAAATATAAACCATATCATTATGGATTTATTAACTCTCTTTTAGTTATACACTTAACTAATTTAATAAAACCATAAGGGTGTAATATGAATTTTTCAAAATTAGGGTTTTAGAATTTAGACTTTTTCAAAATTAAACCTTTTAATCAAACAATTTAAATTCCAAAACTTGAGGGCAAGTTTTGAAACTTTTCAAAACAATTAGGTTTTAATCTCATTTTAAAATTTTCGAAATTTAATACTATTTAAATTAAAATTTTAAATATTAAAACTCTTGATTTAATAATTATCTTGAATTAAACTATTAATTTAAATTATTAAATCATAAGGGATTATCTAAATCATGAAGGATAATTACCAATTAAACAATTAATTTATCCTAATCCTTTTAATCCCTCTAAAATTCGAAAATCATGGGATAGGATAATTCAAAATCTTTAATTACCATATATATAACAATTAAAGGATAATTACAAGATATGGGATAATCTAAATCCCTAAAATTTAGGATCTTATCTTGGGGAGGAGGCCAATTTCGAAAATCAAGGGATTAAGACAAACCCTAGATTTCGAAATTTAAAGGTTTAAGGAAAGGGTTTGAAAATCTTATTCAAACTTTTGCAAATTAGGGTTTGCAAACCCTAATCTCGAAAATCCTAGCCTCCCAGGGTTTATTGGCAATAAACCCTAATATGTCAAGTTCATACCATTGAATAAACTAATTGAAAACAAGTTAACCAAAGGCTCTGATACCACTGATGGGTTTTGTACAAACAATCCTATGTGTGCATGCAACCCTAGAATTGGATCTATGTTTTCACTACTAGATACACAACATTATGAACACTTGAAGAACCCTAAAAGGTTTCTAGGAATTTCGAAATCCACAAGGCAAGATGAAATACATACCTCTTGTTGTTATATTGTAATAACAACTTAAATCTTGAATCTTCTTGTCTTTGAAAGCAAGTACCACAAGTGTAGTACCTCTAATGGCTCACAAACACCAAGAGCAAATGGAGAGGTAATAGAGAGAGGGGAGAGGTATAGAATTTCGTCCCTAGGACCCCTTGGGAAGGCATGGACGAATTCATGAGCCTTATGGGTCTTTATATAGGTGTAGAGATTAAGGTTTCAGTCCTTATCCTTATCTAGTTGCTTGCCCACCAAGCAACAATAAGATAAGCCTTGAAATCCCTTATCCTTTATCCTTTGGACGATTTCAAGGATCCTTATCTCCTTGAATTCGTTCAACCCATATTTAGGATAACCATTACCATATTTTGTAACTATCACATAATTACAATTCAGCCCCTCTAGTTTAATTAATTACATTTGATCACAAAATTAATTCTTAATTAATTATTGACCAATATTAATTAAACAAATATGATTTCTCCTTTAATATATTATTCTTATAACATATTAATAAATCATAATAACCTCTTTCTCTATTATTTCTCCAGTCAAGTTGCTTTGGTGAAGGCAACCCAAAAGGACCATGCACAATCGGGTCAAGTACTTACCAAATATGGTTACAGGCTTAGACACTAATCCAACAGTTAAATCTTGGCTTGGGAAGTGTTTTGCTATGAAGGACATTAGGGAAGCTGCTTACATTTTAGCGATAGGGATATTGAGAAATAGGAGTAAAAGACTAATGGGACTTAGTCAAAGTACCAACTTGGACAAGGTGTTGAAACGATTCAAAATGGAGGATTCCAAGAAAGGAGAATTTCCCATCTAGAGCAATACCAAACTGAGTAAGACTCAAAGTCCGAGTACAGACGCTGAAATAGCATAAATGAGTCGAATACCATATGCTTCTGCCGTTGGATCGATCATGTATGCTATGACATGTACTCGCCCTGATGTAGCCTTTTCTTTGAGCATGGTTAGTAGATATCAAGGGAATCATGGTAAAGCTCATTGGACTGCGGTAAAGAACATTCTTAAGTACCTGCGGAGGACTAAGGATTGGGTCCTTACCCTCGGTGGGAGTGATGACTTGAGAGTGACATGGTATAGTGGCTCCAACTTTCATACCGACATAGATAATTTCCGCTCTCAGTCGGGCTGGGTGTTTACCTTAAATGGAGGAGCAGTAACTTGGAAAAGTCCCAAACAGGAGACTGTAGCCAATTCAACGTGTGAATCAGAGTACATAGCAGCAAGTGAAGCGTCGAAGGAGGCATTATGGCAAAAGAACTTCATCGGAGACATTGGAGTTGTACCAGCTGTAAAGGAGCCTATGGAGATTTCTGTGACAACGAGGGTGCGGTCGCTTTTGCCAAGGAACCAAGGGATCATGGCAGATCCAGGCACATCGACAGAAAATATCACTTCATAAGACATCAAGTAGAAGAAGCATTCCTCGTAATGAAGGGGGTATCGTCAGAGGAGAACCCAACAGATCCCCTTACGAAGGGACTGAGTAGGGCTAAGCACTTGCAGCATGCTAGGAGTATCGGGCTGAAGGACGATATTAGTTTTTAATGATTATATATATATATATATATATATATATATATATATATATATATATATATATATATATATATATATATATATAGAAACTTGTAATAGCTAAAATGTAGTTGACATTTGATGATTGAATAAAAGGAGTTTTATTTATAAGTAAATTTACTATCTTGTGTCAGTTGTTTACTATTGTTTCATTTTGCATGTTTTGACTTCCAGAATAATAAGATTATTCAAACCATCCACAGTCGATCATACTTTGGAAGTAGGTTATGAAAGTAGACTGTCATGAGTGGGTTTTTGTAAGATTGTCTAAGGTGTTAGACATAGCAAAGTTTGCTACAAACATTCATGAGTGCTCTTGAAATAAGATTTGAGTATTGAATTAAGCCCACGCTCACATGAATCACTTCATGGAATTTATCACGAGTGATTGTGAGACGATAATATCGTATAATATTCAAACCAAGATATATGACTTGTTGATTATGAGTTGGTTGTATATTGATAATACGTAACCACATCAGTAACTTGATGTTATAAAACGTATTATTGTGTATGAGTTGACGAGTAGTTAGTACAAGCATATAAGTCGAAGTTTATCTGTTCCTTTTATTCTAAGAGGATTAAAAGCGATATCTTGGGACCCTCGATGATTTTGTTTTGAGTTATGTGTCGGGCCCGGTCAGGACTCAATTGACGTATTTAATTAAGTTCTATGTCAAACAAATTGGAAATCGAGAAACAAACTGCAGGACTATAAGTATGACTATGTTCCATGTATTTGTCTACACGATATCTTGAAGAACAGAGGATTATTTGATCCCTTATCTAATGGATGCGTCAGAGTTCAACAACGGATTTTTGAGAGCTACGATTGCTAATCGGATTTTGAAGTTACATTAGCAATTATAGTTATTGGATTTTTCCAAGTGGGAGACTATTGGATTAGGTGTCTAAGCCCATACCAATAATTGGTATGTATTTGACCCAATAGTAGCATGGTCCATTTCGGGTTGCCTTCACCAGAACATTTTGATAGGTTGGATATTTGAGAAAGAGGTTATTTGTGATTTATTAATATATTATAAGAATAATATATTAACTGAGAAATCATATTATTTAATTAGTATTGATCAAGAATTAATTTGGAATTAATTTAGTGATCAAAAGAGACTAATTAAATTAACGGGGACTGATTATGTAAATCAGTGATACACATGGCTTGGGCTAATGATCCATGATTAATTTGTGATTAAGCTTATAAGTTAGTCCATGAAGTGTTAGTCAAAATAAAATTGTTTGATCATAAGCTTAAGTGTAATAATTAGGGTTACAAATGACTCTTGGAATTCTACACTATAAATGTGTACCCTAAGATCTAAAATAGGTAACCACATGCATTCCAAGAAGGGCTAGCAGATTTTGTGTCTCCTAAACCTCTCTCATTGTCCTCTAATTGTTTATTGGCGTTTGTGACTTGTTTGAGGCATCACACTTGGGGTGCTAAGCTATTTTAAGGCCAAGTTCTACAAGCTACATCAAAAGGTAATATTCTAACTAGTTTTATGATTCAAATATCACCTTTGCATGGTAGTTAGGCTTCATGCTTTGGAAAATGAATATTACATGTATAATTAGAGAAAACTTAGATCCAAAGGATTAGGGTTATATATGCACCATAGGGATGTTAGAGTACATAAAACCCAATAGTTAGCACACATAATAGTGGTCTAATGCAGTGACTTAGTACCTTTGGATGAATTCTGAATCGACTAAGGATAGGTATGGCAGGTAGTATGGGCATGTACTACTGCAAGCACCGGATCCATATAAGATTCAGGAGGAATTTTGAGGCTACTAAGGAACTAATAGGGGTAGGGCCTGGTGTGTTGAGCATTGTGTTTTTATGTCTATGCTTTCCTTGGTATATTTTCAGTATGATAGCTATTGGTCAGGATTAGGAGCGGGCAGCACTAGGAGAGCAGGTCTGAGTGAGGAGGAGATCTGTGAGATTATTGCTACAAATGTGGCCGATACGATTAGGGAGGTGACTACGGAGTTGTTCGAGATAGTCAAGACTGCCATGATTGAGTTTTTCAATGATCGTTATGATACACTTTCGGAGGTTGTTGTTTCTGTAACTACCATGGATGCTACTGCCATTGGGGCTCAAGGAGAGAGAGCTTTCCAGTACCAAGACTTCGATAATAGGAAGCCCCCGGAGTTTGATGGGGTCTCAGACCCGATTATAGCGATGAGATGGTTGTTTGATGTGGATGGTTATTTCTTCACATGTTCCTGTCCAGATGACCAGAAGCTCAAGTGCGCCCTGAACCTTCTCAAGTTAGGGGCGAAGGATTGGTGGAGAATGGTGACTGGTGCTTACACTCTTGAGCAGAGAGCTGCAGTGTTTTGGGAGCAGTTCTCGAAGATGTTCCGTACGAGGCATGTCCCTTGGTGGAGAGGGAGAAGTTGGCTCAGGAGTATTTGGATTTGAGGAAGACGACCGAGTCAGTGACGGAGATCACCAAGATGTTCATTGAGAGGGCCTTGTTCAGTCCTGATTTCGCTACATCAGAGCATGCTCAGATGACTTAGTATTTGGGGAGGCTCAAGACGGACATTCAACAGTTCGTGTCCATCCAGCGTTGCAGTTCTCTTGTTGAGCTTCATGATGCCACAAGGAGGCGAGAGATTGAGATAGAGACCCATGAAAAGGAGCAGTGTCAGGCTCCGGGTCAGTCCCAGCCTATAGCGAAGCGGTTCAAGTCCGCTGGCCAGAGTTTGGGATCAGTTGGAGGGAGGCGCATATCCTTTATATGTCACAGGTGTGACGAGGAGGTCCGTTTTGGTAGAGATTCCAGGCGAAGTACGTGAGTTTGTTTCCATTATAGTCAGGAAATCCACATCAGAGCTTGTTGTCATTTTCTCATTTTCGGTGAGGTGTTGGATCCCACATTTCTAGCTTGGCAGTTACCCGACGGTCGACTTGGAATGACTGGAGTCCCGAGGACCGAAGGTTGAGTGACAATGATTCTATTTATAAATTGTGGTGGTATTGGCGTTCAATTGTAACTTCAGTTTGTGTTTCAAGTTCAGTTTTAATTTGGGATGATCAGTTGTATGGAATTATTTTATTTAGCTTTGTTTAACTTGATTTCTTGTTATGAATGGATTAATCATTTTTCCCCTGGTTGTATGTGCATTAAATTTATGATTGTTGTGAGAATTCAGAGCCTCTTAAGTATCATGTTATCAGTAGTTGGGATCAAGTGGTGGAGTTCAAGTTAGTTTGTGTATCGAACGATAGTGAAGTTTTCAGATTCTAGCATATGTCAAGTGGGGGAGAGTGGGACCTCGCAGCAGGAAGACCTTGTGCTAAGGTTTGGTTTTATAAACTAACTAGGTACATTCTCTATAAGTGCATTGGTAGATAGGTTAGTTAGGTTTATAAATTTAAAAGTTGATAGGTATATTTTTGCACAGATCGAGTTTTTGGCATCGTTGCTGGGACCGATCATTTTAGTTGTTAATTTAATTGATTTGGGTTAATCTATCCTTCTTGTGGTGTAAAACCGTAGAAAGTTAATTTTCTGCATTAAATAAAATTTTCTATTTTTTACAGTTCTTGCGACATTAGCTTTACCTCTCACGACGTGAGTTCTTCTTTTTCAGTATTTATTTATTTTGCTTTTTAGTTCGTTTTTATGTTTTTGTTTTTCTTTTTTTTTAGTGATTTATGACCACGGGATCACAACTTCCCATCATACCACCACTTGAAGACCCAGAATCCGCATTCCATAAGAAGGATAAAAAGGTTGATGAGTCGAAAAACACTTTCCAATTCGACAAGCTTGAAAGTCTTGAACGAACTCCAAATAAGAAAAGAATTAGATACGAGCTGCAGGAATAGAAAGCGAATCAGAAGAAGAGCTCAAAAGCGAGGCTGAAGAGATGGCAGACATTACCACCATGACGATGGAAAAATGCAAAAGGAGAGTGCGAAAGGACAACGATCCTGGTCTTGTGCCACCTGCAATACCAGTTGCCACGAACATTGTGCTCAAAGGCCAGATTCTTGCAATGCTAAAAGACATACCATTTTCTGGGAAAAGATTATGAAGATGCTTTCAAGCATATCAATGAAGTTTTCGACATTGCAAACTATTTTAATGTTCCAAATGTTTCAAGAGATGCAGTAAGGATTCTTCACGTGACACTTACTAGAGATGCACAACATATTGAAGTCGTGAGCACCTAGAATAATAAGAACTTGGAAAAGACTTCGTGAAACACTCATCGAGCAATTCAGTCCTCCTTCAAAGATAGAAAAACTCAAGAAAAAGATTGCTAATTTTTAGAAAGAAGATGGCGAGTCCTTATACGAAGCTTAGGAAAGATACAAAGGCCTTTTGAGAAATTGTCCTGAACATAATTTAAACGTGCAACAAGAAGATTCCATATTCTATGATGGGGTGAATGTGACTACAAGGAAAATCCTTGATTCTAAAGGCCCAATGACAAAGAAAGATCGAGCTATAATCAAAGAGTTAATTGAAGAATCTGCAAAGCACTCTAGAGAATACCACAACCCACGAGAGGATGGGACGAGAGGTAAAGGAAGTAGGAATGGAGCTTTAGAGGATTTATCAGCTGTGATGGAAAACTTATAGAATATGGACCGAAGGATGACGAAGATGGGTCAATTTATTAATGTCATACAAGTAGGGTGTAACAATTGTAGTGTATCACACTTAACCAATGATTGGGATTTGGATGAGAATTGGACCTGAAAAGCTCAACTGTGTTACTCTAGTGGTGACCTGTTTGATGAAGATTAAAGGATGCCCAAGAAAGAATGGTTTCCTTATGAATAATAAAATAAGAAAAAAGAAGAAAAGTACCAACAAACCGGACGAGTGTTTTCATGTCAATAATTCAGATGGAAGAAAAAAAGGAAAACATGCAATTGAAGGTTGTATATATGCGATCGCATGTTACACAAAAAACCTCAGAATAGCAATGTACTTCATTAAACTGGCTTGGCATGCGTTTTCATGAAAAGGTGTGATCACATACATAGCTACATGCGATCACATGTGCGGGCTTTTTCTTTGTCGGACATATAAAAGGCCTCCAAAAAGACCCTATGTCACACCCCCAAACCAGACGGCGGAAATGTCCGGGGGTGTAGGACTTCATTTGTAGTATCACAACACATGTAATATAGTAATCAAAGTACAAAAAACCATTGCATTAAAAAGTATAAATATTTAGATGTGTTTCACATTGTATACTGAAACTAAACAGTTGTACAAAAGATGAAGACAAAACATAAAAAACTCCTTGTTCTCAAAAGCTCGGGGTGTACCTGACTACGGGTTCCCTGAGAATACAAGTAATTTGAAAAGAGTGTATCAACATAAAGTTGAGTGAGTGCATAAGTATTTATGTTTTGTAAGAATGTTTTCTGTTTCTTGAATATGTAAACTGTTTCTAGAAAATCCTATATTTTTTGTTGTATATGAAAAGTAGTTGTATTTGTATAAAACTGTTCTATTTGTAAACCAGTGTTCTGTGTTTGTAAACTTTATGTAAACTTGTATCTTGTTAACTGTATCTTGAAAACTGTATTTAGTAAACTGTATCTTGTAAACTGTATCTTGTAAACTAGTACCTTGAAAATGTACTTAAGTTTAGTTAATTATACACTAACGTATTGTTAATATATTTTAAATGAGTTTTTATAACCATACTAACTAGATGGCCTGACCCAACGCTATGAATGCGCTGAAAGTTGATGATAACAATTGCCACTCACATGCGTGTATGTCTGACTGTAGCTAGCAGTCCGAGTGCGGGATTGTTAATCCCAATATAGATCTATACACCCATTGTTTCGATCCCCTACTGGAGACTCTAGTTATAATATCAGGACTTTACTGTATTGTTTAAAATGAACTAAACAAACTGTACTACTTGTCTCATAAAAGCATATAAACGTTACATGTATATTAGTTTTGATAACCCATCATTCTGAAATAATGATTGACAGTATGTTCTTGAATTAGTATTCCAAACATGTATTTGATATGTGTAAACCTTGATTTGTTCTGTATCAAAAATCTAGTTTCTTGTAAGACTGTGTATTCTAGTATACTTGTATCATGAATTATTGTTCTATGTATAAATTATAACTTTTATAATTTATATGTACTTTCTGAATGTGTATTTAACCATGTTTGCATGTAATCCCTTGCTCAGCATGTTACAAAGGTAGTTAAACTGATTAAATAACTATTATATTTATATACATATACAACTTTATATATAAGTAAAATTTAAACGACACTCGGACAAATAACCGGTACTTTAAGTCCACATCCAAACAAGGAAAAGGACCCAAAATGAGTTATCAGTCCTAAGTCTTTTAAATCTCATTATATATATATATATATATATATATATATATATATATATATATATATATATATATATATATATACAAATATGAATTTTGGGGAAAAATATAAGTTTATAAAAGAGTTTTGAGTATTTTTAATGATTTAATGTTGTTTTATCATGATTTGAAATCATGATTTTATATGTCACACCCCCGGCCAAGGCGGAACACGCCGGGAGTGGGACTAAGTTCATGGATCACAGATAAACTGAATATATAGAACAAGTACAACGATAAACAAAACAATATTTATATTCCATCATTAAGGTTTGAATGCAAGGTTCTTACAAGTGATAATAGATAGTAGTTGCCTTAAACAAGTAGGTAGATACCAAAACTAGATAGCTAAGTCGTCTGAAATCCACGACAAATCTTTCGTCTGAAAGCTTGTCTAAGGATCCCCTGAGAATACATGTAAGTTTGAAAGTCAACACAAAGGTTGGTGAGTGTCACAGGTTTTCTGCTAACGCTGTAATACTTTTAATAAGTCTAAAAAGTATTATCTTTGTATGTATAACAACAGTTAAAACAATGTTTGCAATGAGTCTTTAAAAGCCAAAATGTATAGTTTGTATAAGTAAACCCATACGTAAAACTGTGTTTGTAATGAATCTTTGAAAGCCAAGACGTTATGTTCCATAAGTAATTACATACTTAAAACTGTGTTTGTAATGAATCTTTGAAGCCAAAATGTTATGTTCCATAAGTAATTCCATACTTAAAACTGTGTTTGAAAGCAACCAAATACATGGTTGTACGGGTAACGAATAAAGTTTTCTGCCAAGGTTGTACTTAACAACCGCAGATACGGATAAACAAACATATGGATATACGGATACAGTTATCTGCCAAGGTTGAACTTAACAACCGCAGATACGGATAAACAACAAGTATATTTGATAAGCATACACGTAAAGTGTATGATACTTGTTTAAACAGTTGACATAACTTAGTATAGTGTACACAAGCACATGTATGAGCCTAAGATACAAGTTCTATAACTTGTATAAATGTATAAACCTGTATATTTTATGTCATAAACAGACATACGGATATACGGATAAAGTTATCTGCCAATGTTGAACTTAACAACCACAGATATGGATAAACAGGTAATTGACAAGTATATTTGATAAGCGTACACATTGAAGAGTATGATACTTTTTTAAACAATTGATAAAACTTTGAGTACAAGCACATAAATGAGCCTAAGATACGAGCTCTATAACTCGTAAAAATATATAATCATATATATTTTTGTGTATGTATGAGGTATAATGAAACTACCAAGTTGATAACTGGCTATACAGTCATAGCACAATTTTAGTTGGAACGTATATGTTATTTTTATTAGTTGTATTATCTTTAACAACATAACATATGTAGCTATTGAGGTTTAAAACGATTTTGTTTACTTAACATGTAAGCGTTTAAACAATTATTTCTAAAACTGGTAAAGTATGTAAGCGTTTAAACAATTATTTCTAAAACAATTACTTAGTACACGTACTATCATGTACAGACGAGGGCCAGACATGAAACACCGAGGGCAAGACTATTTTGGCATTATAGCAATTCTGAAATCCAGCAACCCATTCGGCCCTTCAAACCAGATTCCCCGTACCGTAAATAGTAGAGTAATAAATACTATTTCCGTGTGATTAATATTGCATAAAAACGGTGGTGTTGTTTGTTTAAACAAAGTATTTAGAAAGTAGATATATACTAGATATACAAGTACTACATGTATTCCCCCCCCCCCCCGAAAATATGTAAAAGTGGGGCCGTAACACTCACCTCAAAGTGCGATTGACGATTTGTATTCGAGAATTGTCGTGAACGCGGTATTCCGAGATAATTTAGTTTCCTAGAAAATTTCAATATAAATTAATCTTTGGAAAGTTATTTGGTATTTTATCTAAAATATAAGACCCATTTATTAATTTAATTAAAAAAAAATAAATTAATAATTTCCAAAAATGAGTCAAAATAAATTATTTAAATTCTAAGTTTGATTTTGGATTTATTTTGTAAAGGTTTTTCCATATAGGGGTGGTTTTTGAACAATTTTATTAAAGTTAGAAGGTTTTGGACTTGATTTGTAAAGAAAATCCAAGAGAGGGTGGTAAGTAATTAATTTAAATGAGAGTTTGATGGGGGGTTGCTTTGTAAAAACTCCATAATTTAAAGGTTTGTTTTAATTATTCTAACTATGGGAAGGGACTAAAAGCGTTTAAAAAAATGAAGTTTGTACGGTAACTTGCACATTTACGTACACAGGAGGGTATACCTCCTGTGTTCTTCATTTACGATCGCAAGAAAAAAAAATGTGTAGATGATCCTGTAACTATCGGTAATGCATGAGGATGTAAGAATCAAGCAAGGAGATGGGAGGAGGGATGACTTACGGATGAAGAATAGCAGCACAACACAGGTGGTGACGGGTGGTTCACTGCAATGGCAGTGGAGGTGCTCGGTGGTGATAACAGTTAGCCGGCAGCATCCGGTGAATTCAAAGGCTGGGGGAGGTGGAGGAAGGTTGGAGAAGAGTTTCTTCGAGTTTACAGCAGTTAATGGTGGTTTTTGGGTGTTCTTGGTGGTAAACCCGGAAAGAGATGGAAGGTGGTTTTAGAGAGAGAGATAGGGACGTTTTAGAGGAAGAGAAGATAGCTGGAAGTTTTTTGAGGAAGATGAGGATCCAAGGCTCCCTTTTTATAGCCATGAACACACACATACATTCCTCTTATGATCCATACCTTCTTTCAAATCACAACCCATGCTTTGTACCATTTTGAAAGAGTGTAAGCAAGATGATAGAGTATAGGATGAAGGAACAATACGTGGGTAAGGGGTGAGAATGAGCTGGACATTTTGGTTCCTACAAGCCTAGTGGGTCCCACATTGGGTTGTATGTTCATTCACTAATTGCTCAAAAACACACCTAATCGAACGTATCGGGATCCAATTGTCGAGATTTTTTTTCGAACATGTCGTTAAATAGAGTTTAATTCAAGGATTACGGAACATCAAATGGATTATGTCACACCCCCAAAACCTATGAACGGCGGAAACGTTCTGGGGTGGAGGACGTCATGTACAATATCACAACAATGTAAGTAGTTAACAAGCAACAACATCATCCATTGCATTAATAATATAATTTCATACAAGTGTGTTCTGTCATGTTTTAAAGACACCAAAACAATATACATCAAAAATATAAGATGAGTCTTGAACGTGCTCCATCTTCTCAAAACCTGGCTCCGGTACCTGTCTACTGGTGACTTGAGAATACAAGTTATTTTGAAAGAGTTTATCAGCTTTAAAGCTGGTGAGATCATAAGTATATTAGTGTCTGTGTTTGTATGAAAGCATTTGTAAGATGTTTTGTATTTGTTTGAACTCTCCTAGAAAACCCTATGTTTCCTACTAAAAGTAGCCTTCTACCAAGGCATCTAGTGTCTGTGTGTGTATCTCTTGTAAAAGTGTGTATTTTCCCAAATCCGACTATCATTAACCAAATATATAGTTTTTAGATTATTGTTTATTGTGTGAATAACACAAAGTAAAATGTAAGGGAAAATGTTATAGTACTGTAGTGTTGTATTAAGTAACTACTGCTGTACTAACTACCTTAAGCCAAATGTAAAATTTTAAGGTAACATGTGATCGGCTTGTATCTTGCTACCGACTCAATAGTAAAACGACAATGTAAGATGCCGTAAAAATGACGTTTGGCACCCGTAGACTTGCAAGTCCCACTGTAGCGAGCAGCAAGGTGTAGGATAGTCAATCCAGTATAGATCTATACACAAACTCATACGCTCCCCAATTAAGGAGATCCTGATACAAAAACAGTCATGGCAGGTAGTGCCATGCCCTGTTTAATGGCTCACATAAATGTATTAATGTAAATGTTATGTGATTTGTGTGCTAGCTGTATTGTGTTCTTTCTCTGTCTAGCCTGTATGTTTGTTTCTCAACACTCTGTTATTAGGTTTGTTTCTCATCACTCTGTTTTATATTTGTTTCTCATCAGAGTATGTATTGACTCATGTATGAACTGACTCATTGTATGTTTCAATGTTCTAGTAATAGTATCTTCCTAAACTACCCCTATGGTAGCTTACTAGCAATGTATGAACATGTTTGTATACCCTTGCCACCCAAGGGCATGGAACTGAATGAAAGAAATAACCTTTTATATCTATATACATACACATAATATATAACTAGGATTTAAACGACCTTTGGACAACTAACCTTGATACCCTAAGTCCACAACCAAACAAGGAACATGAAGTAAGGTAGGCTAGCAGTCCTAAGTCCTTCCAATCCTACTTATATAACTATATCTATATAGATACACATAATATAAGTTTAAAAGAGTTTAAGTAAAAGTATTTGATAAGTAAAAGAGTTTGTAAGACAGTTTGAGGTACAACAGTTTGATAAACAGTTTGAAAAGTAAGAAAACCATTTGTTTGGTAGTTATTAATCACATGTGATTGATATAATAACTATAGTTGTTCAACTTGTATTCCCCCCATAAAAGCATTTAAAAACATTTAAAAGGTTAATTAAGGGGTATGAACTCACCTGTAGTGAGTGGTTTGGGTGAACTGAAGAGATAGGATTGCTAGGTGTCAAGTGAAGACTTGTACACATACAATGATCCTATTTAACATATAAATACACATATATGTATTCAATTAGTCTTTAAACAACTAATTTATAGAGTTAAGACATCCTAAGACAAGTTAAACACTTTATATAAGTGTTATAAGTCCCAAGGATTGCATCTAAGTGTTGTAGGACCAAGCTATGGTGTTTAGGGTTCAAGGGAACCCCTTTCATGAGTTTACGGTTTCTTGACCATAACCACATGAGTTTACGGTCGTAAACCCATGAGTTTACGGCCGTAAACTCACACCCTTTTGACCATTTGTTGTTTTGAAGGTTTCTAAGTCCTTAGAAGTGTTTCCACTTGAAGTATAAGTCTATGGAAGAAGTTAGGGCACCATTTCACTCCTAAAAGGAGTTTACGGCCCTAAGACCATTTCCCTTTAGGTTTACGGTCCTAAACACATTAAGGTATAAGTCTAGACTAGTTTCCAAGGCTAAGGAAAGGACTAGGGTCACTTTGGCCCCTTAAGAAGGGTTTACGGTCCAAGGTGTTCTTGGACCGTAAACACCTTTGATCTTGGTGTTTCCTTGTGTTTTCTTGATGTAAAGATGTGTAGCAAGCTTAAACATACTCTAGGATAGAAGTACTTACAATATAGAAGCTTGAAATGAGCCAAAAGTCCAAGAACACTAGTGTGTGTTCCTGGTGTTCTTGGTGTTCTTGGTGAAACTTGAAGATTTGATCTTTTGGAAAGATCTAACGGATAGAAGTGTGTTAAATCACTAGATTAAGTGATATAGTAACTTAAAAGGGCTAGAAACACTTACTAGATTGAAGATCTTGAATAAAACTTGGATGATACTTGAGAGGATTTGATATTTGTTCTTGAGAATTTGGAAAAATGATATAAAATGACTAAGTGTCATATATATACTCTCAAATTTAGGGTTTTTGGCTGTAAATATTTTATTCAGGCAGTAAACTCCAATTTCTTGGAGTTTAGGAATAACAGTGATGCACTATAACCCTAGGGCATCATCTCTCCTGATATCTCGTAAAGTGTAAATCCTAAAATACTCAAACTTATTCCAAAAAGTCTGAAAATTTAACAGTAACTGTTTTGACTTCTATTGACTTGACATGTTGTACATAATAGAAATTGCGGGTTGTCACAGATTAATTTTTGGAGTAACAGAACTCCGGGAAATTGAATTTAAAGTTTTGCGTTTAAACAGCTCGTGGTGTCCGTTTTCACGACTTTTGTAAATATTTTCGTATAAATTATTTCGAGTGTGAAATTAAATAATAGACTATAACCTGAATCCAAAAACGCTCTCAGAAATCCCGTCGGCAAAGCGTAAGTACCTCAACGGTTCGATTCGGTTTTACGCGATTAAAGAAACTAGTGTTTTACTGTCTGTTTTCTTAAAATTGACGTATCTGTTGCATATGAACTCCGTTTTGGACGTTCTTTACATTTTCGGAAACAGGTAAACACGTACTATGAGAATAGAATAATTGTTTCGCACAAAATGACTTTTTATTGAATTTTCAGTTTTTCACACGTATTCCTAAGGTTGCAGTTTGTGCGGTTTGATTCGTCTGAGATCTTATACATTTAGAAGTATGATATCATCAGGTATCATATAATCGTTAAAATGAACATACTTTTCCTTCTTAAGATGCACTAAAACTCAGTAATTCGTATAAACAAGAGATTGACGGATAGATTGGCGGTTATAATAATAGCCCTAAATTCCGGGTTGTCACATTATAACACAAAGTTCTTGTGTTATGCTTGTATTCCCCCCCCCCCCCCTTAAAACAGTAGAAATTATGAAAATACGGGGGTATGTACTCACTTGATAGGTGGTGATTTGGACAACATTTCGTTTCCTGGAAAGGAGTTTATTTGACGAAAAATCGGCTTAAATCAAGCAGAGTTTCGACTGGAGAAAGTTGTTTTTCTCGGGATTCTCAGGGCTTCGAGGCTTGCTTAGAGTTTGAGATATGATACCGGGGCTTTGGGGGTTATTTGTAAGCTTATGGAAGTGAAAGGGGTGAAAAGAAATGGAAATTGGGGTGAAAATGAGCTTCAATCCGAGAAATCTCGCAGCCTTTATATAAGCTGCGAGGGTCCGGTCCGAAGGGTGAGTCATCAGGACACGCGGCATCAGCAGTGAAGGCCACGAGCGATGTCGGAAGCAGCAGCATGTGAGGCTCGGAAGCGCGACACCTATGCGAGGCGCGTTGGAAGGCGATTGGTCGAGACTTCGGTCGAATCGGAGAGCTGCACGCGTCGGATCCGGGTGAGGCGGCTACTGTTCATGCGAGGGGTGTCGGCTGGCTATTGGACCGCACTTCGGTCCAATCAGAAGGTGCCACGAGGCGGACACGGAGAAGCTGCTGATGCGAGATGACGTACCGGGTACCGTTCATGCAAAATTATCCGGTTCTCATTTATTTCTTGGTTTTTGAGCCAAAAACTTCTAAAATTCATATCTTTCACATACGAACTCTGTTTTTGACATTCTTTATATGCACGCGTAGGTAAGATTATACTATATGACTTTCGTTTAGACTTCATCGTCTAATTTTGACTTTATTTTTAATATTATTATTTTTAACAGACTGGGACAGGAAATCCGTTAAAAATTCATAACTTCTTCATCCGACGTCCATTTTTGTCTTTCTTTTTACCGTTGTACTACTATTGACGAGACCTTCATTTCTCGTTTAGGTTGTGTCGGCTAAAAATCGCTCGATCTTTATTTCGAGTTTTTAACTATACACTACTATACTGAAACTTAGAAAAATCATAACTTCCTCATATGAAGTCAGATTTTTCCGTTCTTTTTATGAAAGTTCTTGGTTTAACATAAACTACAACTTTCATTTAGTTTTTAAGGCTAAAAAGCCTTTTATTGAAAATTCAGTTTTTACACTGAAAAGTGTTTTGCCGGTTTTGTCGCGGATTTTCGATTGGTTATAACTTCTTCGTTATAACTCGGATTTTAGTGTTCTTTATGTTTTTGGAAATCTTGTTACAATCTCTATCACTTGGTTCATCCCAATCGAGATTGTTATTTAATTTATTTTTGAGGGTCAATTATGTAAATATGCACATTATGCTAAAATTTCTCTTTTTTATAAAAAGAAATACACATTGACCTATACTATTACATAGGTTTGAAATCACGATTTGTTACACCCTAGTAACCAAATTTGTGATTCCAGACGACTGAAAGGCGATTTTGAGAGTTTTTCAAGTGCCAAACGCAGATCTGAAGAACACGATTCAATATTTACTTTCGTTTAGTAAGATTAGTCATTTAGATCTCGCTTTTACTTCTTGTAACTTGTTTTTAACCATATGTAACGCACAATTCAGGTATTATTTACATTTCAGTTCCTTATATATTGAATTATTACTTAAGGACCTTGTGATTATTAAGTTTGGAGAAAAGGAGGGACCATTTCTGCCAAAACAGGAAAATGGAGGCGGAGCCCGAACGCGGGGCGTTCCCTTGAGAAACGCGTTGCGTTCCCATATTGAATGTAAACCCTAACTTTTAGGGTTTGGAACCTATATAAAGAACATTATGTCCCATCCTCTAGCCTCCTTACCAGTCTCTCAACCTCAGAAACCCTAGATAGCCTCTAATCCTTCATCCTTGTGTGTTTTTTTTGGCTTTGTGAAGTTCTTGGTGGTGCTTAGAAGCTTGAAAGAAGAAAGGAGAATATAGTGAATAGGAACTTGAGTATCTTGAGCTCATAGATCCGGGATAACACCATCATTTGGGACTCTTTGTAATTTATTTTTATCGGTTTATCGGCATTCTATGTAGTGATTCCGAGATTCAAGTGAAATTGAGGAATCAAGTATACTAGTCCTACTCTTCAACTTTGACTTAAGTTTCTATGAGACTTTAAACTAACTTCTACTTCTAGGTCAAGTGCATGATGTGTGTATATGATTCATGAAATGTTGTTCGAGTCAAAGAGTGACCCAAATATGGATAGTCACTACAGCTCAGTAGATGTAGAATTCACATATCAATGTGAAATCTAAGTACACTATCCATTGATTCTAATTGTTTCCAAGTTTCTAGTAGGTTATAACTTAGCTTCTAATTACTAAGTCTAATATGTGTTCTGCCTATATGTGCAACTAAGTCTAGTCAACTCTAGAACTGACTCGAATTTTGACGGTTGTCACAGTCTCCCCCGGTTGAAAGAATTTCGTCTCGAAATTCAATTCGTGATGAATTCTATTAGAACTCAACCGGATGCAATTGTATCGTTAGGGAGGTGGTGACTTGAAGTGTTCTTTGATTATTTTGGGTTTATTTCCTCAAAGGAAGAGCCCAATTCTTTAGCTATAGTCAAGTTAGTGTTTCCTTAATTCGAGTTCTTTCGTCTAGATTATGGAAAATTTGGGTCATGGAATCATGATCCAACCATAGCGACCTATTCCAAAAAGATCATCTAGTTAGATATTATCTGAATTAAGAGAGCGGTAGAAGTTTTGCTGAAGCACCCACTACACTGAGCGTTAAATCCGCATTGATGCTTAAGTCGCATTCTAAATTAGCACTAAGTGTAAATTCGCCGCTTAAAAAAAAGAAGAGATTAGGAACAATTTGTTCACTTCCGGGTTGGCTACTACATCTGGAAAAGATATATTTTGAAATAAGAAGGGGTAGCACGAATGAAAATAAATGATCAAGGGTAAGTTCCTAAAGATACGTACTAAGGGTAGGCAACGAAGTTTTGGTACCTCTCGAATGTAAAGGCTTTTTAAGTGTCGTCTATAAAATAAGTTACGAAATGATTGAGGATCTCCGAGGCTATAATTACTACTACGGTTACTCTTACAATAATAGAACTATATTTGAAGAACATATATAATTAGAGAGTTATTGTTTCTAATGAAGGCGGTGAAAGTTTATCATATTTTAAATCACATTGTGTAGATAGCATTTTAAGTGTTTGGAAGTGATAGAAATCTCACTGTTATCAAAATGTGTGTTTAGAAATGATAACTAATCTCATTATTATCAAAATGTGTAATAATTCCAAGATAATGAAGATATATGTGTGGCGATCAAACGAAGTAGTAAAAAAAAGATAATTTAAAGTTAAATGTTTAAGTCGTCATTAAGGGAATTTTTTTTATAGAAATATTGATATTATGCTTTTTGTAAAAATTGACTAATTGTCTAAGTCAGGACAAATACAAGTTTAAGAGGAGTCGGAATACTTATGAAAAAAAAAAGTTTAAGAGTTAGGAACTCACTGAAAATTGCAAAGTAGAATACTATTTTAAGAAAGGTATAAAAAAAATGCCAATCACTGAAAATTGCAAGTTTCATTGTATTTTTTCTTATATAGTGCATTCATAGTTTAGTGTTTCTACAAAAACAATCATTTAGAGAATAGATAATCGTAAAATTCAAAACTTTTGATGTATTTAAAGAAAAGAATAAACATAAGGATACATATCCTCCACATATATTTTTCGGATATAGAAAAATTATAAGCATAAAGGTATTCATTTTGTGTATTACTTATAACGAAAAATACAATGAAACTTTCATTTTAAATCAAGTTTCCAAATTTAGAATGAAAGAGCAAATGTAAATAAGGATTACTTGTTTATAGAGATTTCAAAATAAAAACAAGATGTATATAATAAAAGGTGTAATTGAATATATCAAAGCTGACTAAATAAAAAGTATGCCTCACGACTATACACGTATTAATCGCTCAAAACGGAAGGGTAGACTTCTAGTCTTTATGTGTACGAACATGATACCAGGAGGGGCAAAATAGACAGAAATAAAGTTAGACAATGTATTATGTTAATATTATGGCGTGCGAGATCTAAAATCGGAAGGAGAGCGAGAAATAAAGTTCGGGGGAAAGAAAAAGGAAGATAGCGGCGGCAATGATTGATATTGTTAAAATTATAAGAACAATACCTATAGGTAGATTTAAAACCAGGTTGAGATATATTTCAAACTTCAATATTTGATGTATATTGATGATTAAATAGAAATGAAGAAGTTTTAAAGTGTTATATAAGGTTTGCTAAAAATTCACGATTTATCTATTAAGTTAAACTCCATTTGTGAAAAAGAAGAAACACTAAAACTTGTAATTGAAAATCTGACAGTTTTGACCTTTTTGACTGGGGTCCAACAATGGTTAAAACGGATAAGGTAAAGACTTAACATATTTAGATGAGTAATCGTGCATTGTCAAAAGTACGTCGCTGGAAGTTTAAAAGTGAACACTAAGTTTTGCAATGCTGTAAGTTTTATAAACACAGATTATAAAACTAATTTGAAATAAAATAAACAAATGATGTGTGTTGGAAATTTAGGAATTAGAGATATCTTAGAAACATGTGTGAAGTAGAAAGTTGTGAAAAATATCATGTTGGGATTCAAGAAAACACATTTAAGTAAGATACAATGCCTAAATGAGAAAGTGGTCAAAAGAGTCAAAACAAAAGTGGTTTGAAAGATCCGATGAAGCTTTTACACGTAATATGAACTTCAATGTCATATGTCTAAGTTTTATAGAATAGAATTTAAACACTTTTATAAAAGAAAATGTTTCTAAGTTTTTCGAAATCGTGTCAAATTGGTAAGCAAGGTTTAAAATGGTTTATATGCCCTTAAAAGCACATTTATCCATTGAAATGGATTTGAAATGAAATTGAAATAGCAATGTTAAAAACCAATATTGGTTAAATTGAGTTTCGAAGAAAAGTGTTAAACTAAAGCAAGTTGTCAAATTTTTTTTTTAGCGAGAATACGGCTTACATTGTTAGGAAATGTCTACTAAGTTGACTGAAGTGGTTATAAAATATTTTATCGATGATAAATAAAACCGATGAAACAAAATAATTTTTCGATGGAAGATTAAGAAGTAAGGAATAAGTATATTAGTGTAGCTGATCGTACCTAAATACTAAGGCGAGTAAAAGGCGAGTATAAGACGAGTACCGATGTCTTTTTCCCTAAGATAAAGGGCAAGAAAAATTGTTTGAAAAACGTTTTATGGTGTCAATGCAGTTTCGTGGCCTTTTATAGAGGTCAAAGGGATATCCTATGTTAAGTTTTAACCTCGAGGTGGAAACAACCTAGAGCTAAATCGTAGCGTAGAAATAAGATCTCACATATAGGTTAAACCTCTGTGTCTCCTTGTGAGTCAAATCCGGAATGCCCGCCAATGGTATCCAAGTGATTACTTAGTGGCGAATCATCTACCTCCTTACGCGATGCTCCAATTATTATTCGTGTCGGTATCGAAACGCTTTTTCCTAGTTGTAACTCTAGTACGAAGACGATGAAGGGGTATTGAGGAATAATTGGAATAGGTTTCGACTTAAGATTATTACTTGTGTATATCTAACTACTAACCTTACATCTAAAGTCAACAGCTACCGAGGAATACTCATTCTCAGTACTAAGTGCATTGCTCCTAGAGTGACTAGTGATATAACCTAAGTGGTTAACCTAGCACTTGATAAGGGGTAAGAATATTTCTAAATAAAGGCATTGTTATAAAAGTGCACTTAGTTTCTAAGTGTATATAGATGAATGCCTATAATATGCAATGCCTGTACGCACACCGAAAAATTTTGTTTTTCAAAAGTTTAAGTTGAAAATTGTTTGGAACATAATTCTAGTATAACCGTTTCCAGCCTCACATTAACCTTCCTTAATTAAGCATAGTTGGCCAAGCTATACTTAATTAAAGTCCAATAATGCGTACTCGAATTAGTTATACCAGGAGTACGTTCTATACTTTAAAAACGTTTAGAAAATTTTTGGCTATAATTGTGGTTCTCCAAAGGAAAACCAGTATTCTCTATAACCTTCGGCTCTGATACCATTTCCTGTCACACCCCGCTAAAGCGGAAACACAGGACGTGGCAGTACAAAGGGTTTCATCGCAAAAGTTAAAAGACAACACCAACCATAGTATTAAAAATCATTACAAATTCACAATATAGTTGAACAACTTTTAAAAGAAATTACAATGTAAATTGAAATACAACACATGTGAATGCTCCTAAAAGTGAAGTGTCCCTAAGTGCCACTTACTCGATGATTCCTGAAAAAGCATGTAAAACGAGCGTCAACTATAAAAATAGTTGGTGACTACTCACAGATAAACAAAATAATACTGGTTCCATGAATTGAAATCAAAGTTTTGATAAAAGTTTCCAATAATAAAAGTATATTGTTAAAATGAGTAAATAAGTTTGTAAAAACAAAGTTCTTTGTCATCATGAGAGATAAAGTATGTTGCCCAAATAAGATGCAACATTCATATTCTCATGGAAGATAAAGTTCGTTACTCAAACGAGTAAACAAGTTTCATTGCTTAAAATGAGCAATCAATTTCGTTGCTACAATGAGCAAACAATTTCATTGCTAAAACATGTATATAAGTTTTCAGTATAAAAGTTCGTTGTTGTAATGAGAAACAAAGTTCATTGCTATAATTAATAACAAGTTTATTGCTATAACGAGAAACGAGTTTGTATGTGTATGAGCAAACAATGAGTGTCAACCAAACCTATGACTGAAGCCCTATCAAGATATATGCTTATCGTTCCATAGATGAATATGGTATCATGCACTCCAGCAATAGGGCGAGTGAGGAGTTGTCAATTCCTAATAGCGCTATCCATAATGACCATTGGCTCAAAGAGTTAATGGTTAGAGATAAGGGAAGGGCCTTAGTACGATAAGTTCTCATGTTCCGTGTTGCATAGACATACATAGAGAGACATAGCAATAAAATAGCAATCATGTTTGATACAAATCAATTTAAATACAACATTCAAATAATAGTTTTTCGGGACATGCTTTTCCACCCCAAAACATTTAAAAACCGAAAATAGGGGAGTGGTGAATACTCACAATGCATTGAGATGATGCAAATGGTCCCTTGAACTACGCTCCACTCGTACCACTATCGTTTTCCTACAACGATGTTACACACTAATGAGTCTCTAATTGAAATCTAACGCTAGTATACTTACTACTACAATAGAATTATGCCAATAGTGTGTCAAAATTTAATATTGATAAGTTACAAACATTTTTCTGTGAGGATTTAATTTCAATGAATCAATTGTTATATAACAATTTAAGTGGAAATTTCTCATCATTGAAATGCTAATATTTAACATTTTAAGAGGTGTTCCAATAATTAAATATTCAAAAACTAAATTAATTTAGTTCTAAAATTTCCCAAAGTTTGCATTTCAGTTTTAATTGAAGTCAAAGACCTCAAGATAGATTTTCTTGAATTTTTGATTTGTCTGACTATTTTTCACGATTTCAGTTTCTTGAATAACCATAAAATCATTAAAAATACTAAACAGTTAATAAAAATTACCAAACTTCAGATTTTGGTTCTAAATGTCCTAAAAGACTTTTAGATAAATTTTCATGGATTATGAATACGTATAACCATTTTTCATATATTTAATTCTCTAAATAGATATAAATTCATGAAAAATAGAAATCAGTTTCCAAAATTACCCAAACTTTTTGTATTACTGTTATTAAACATTATTAAGCTGGGAAAAATATAAAAATTGATTTCTAAACTGTTTAACCAAATTTTATGATTTTTGAGCATTTATTTTAATAAAAATTGAAATAAATAGGAAACAGTTTCCAAAATTGTCCAAAATTGTTGTAACACTTTTATTATACATGTAGAAGCTGTGAAAAATATAAAAGATATTTTTCAATTAGTCTTTCTATTTTTCTTTGTTTTATCCTCTTAAATAATCATTAATTGGAGAATAATTAGTAAAGAGTTAAAGTAAATTACCAAAATTTTTGTAAAGTTCATTTAAAGTGTAAATAATCTGGGAAAAATCCCATAGGTGGTTTTTATCTACTGGAATCTGATTTTGTGTATTTAAGTGTATTTAATCTTAGAAAATAGGAGAAAAATAGTATACAGAAGAGAAAAATCATCAAAATTTTTATGTAGCCTCCTAATGTACTACAAGGTGTTCTGGTAAATTTTCATAATTTTTGGATGAGTAAAACTATTTTTCCTGTTTTTAGTCCATTATAAATACCAAAATCGGAGAAAAATAGGAATACATTATGAAAAATTCTGAAAATATTTTTCTAAGTCTTCCACAGAGAGTATAAGCTGCGAAAATTATTATATACCCTTTTCAAGTTATCTAAAGCGGTTTTATGATTTATTGGGGCTAAACAAAAAGAAAATTCAAAACCATATTAAACTGTAACAAAAACCGATGAAATTTAATGTGGGGTCATTATTTAGCAGAGGGGTCATCCACGAATTTACCTAGGATTTATAGACTTCAGAAAGTATTTTATATGATTTATTGCTCTATTTTATTTCAATAATTATAATAATTCGAGAAAAATGAATTATTTTATGAAAATTTGTTGAACATCTCATTTTGTTGATAGGAATCTAGGAAAAATCGGATTTGGTCAGAAAATGAGTTTTAGATATTTATTTGGAAATAAATCCTTCATGAACATATTTGAAAGCTTTTAACAACATACTTTGATGGTCTAGCATCTAAGCTTGAAGATCATCACATGCATGTTTGTTTGAAGACCATTCATGAGTTTGAAATGTTCAAAAATCGTTTTTGAAAGAAAATTTAGAGTGCATGTGGTGATTTTCCACCAAAACTTGTAGAAAAGTACATCTTCATGATCTTGACTTAGGTTTAGGTCCTTGGATTTCACCATTTACAACATGCATGTTGTTTTTGGGTGAAATCCTACCACCATCATCATCAAAACTGAAGTGAATGAACATGCACACATATTTTCTAAGAGAAAGGTGTAGAAGAAGAAGGAAATGCAAGAAAAACCTTGAAAACATGGAGGAAAATGAAAGGAAATCGTGTTCTACCTTAATGAACACCACTAGATGATGAAGATTTTGAGTTTGAGGTGTGTTCTTGGACTTATTCTCTGGAAAATTTCGTGGGTATAGAGAAATGAAGAGAGAAATGGAGTGGTGGTGATGAAGAGTGTGAGAGAGAATGAGGGGTAGAGTGAGAGAGAAGATGGAGTGGTAGAGTGAATAAGTGAGTGAATTGATTGAGTTTTGGGGAAGAGTGGTCTTGGGAGGGATGAGGCCGACCTTTGAGTGGAGATATGAGATTTTATCTTGTTTTGCTTATTTATTTTATATTAATTCCTAAATTTTTATAAATTTTCTTTCAATTTATATAAAATATGCATTTTATATAAAATTTGTTCATAACTCTTGGATGTTTAACTTATAAATGTAATGTCAATATTAATGAATTAATTTAATTTCCTTGATTATATTTCAACATTTTAAATATATTAATTTGATATTATAGTGTTTATAAAAAAAATTTATAAGATTTTAATATAAAACTTCATAAATTTGAGTTTTTATGACTTTTAGGGTTTTGGAGTTTAATAAACTTTGAATATAAAAATAAATTGAATCTTTGAGATTTCAAATTGTCTTATGGTATTATAACTCTTTTATAGTTATAAATAATGTTTGTAATTTATTTTTATCGGTTTATCGACATTCTATGTTGTGATTCCGAGATTCAAGCGAAATTGAGGAATCAAGTATACTAGTCCTACTCTTCAACTTTGACTTAAGTTTCTATGAGACTTTGAACTAAATTCTACTTCTAGGTCAAGTGCATGATGTGTGTATATGATTCATGAAATGTTGTTCGAGTCAAAGAGTGACCCAAATATGGATAGTCACTACAGCTCAGTAGATGTAGAATTCACATATCAATGTGAAATCTAAGTACACTATCCATTGATTCTAATTGTTTCCAAGTTTCTAGTAGGTTATAACTTAGCTTCTAATTACTAAGTCTAATATGTGTTGTGCCTATATGTGCAACTAAGTCTAGTCAACTCTAGAACCGACTCGAATTTTGACGGTTGTCACAGTCTCCCCCGGTTGAAAGAATTTCGTCCCGAAATTCAATTCGTGACGAATTCTATTAGAACTCAACCGGATGCAATTGTATCGTTAGGGAGGTGGTGACTTGAAGTGTTCTTTGATTATTTTGGGTTTATTTCCTCAAAGGAAGAGCACAATTCTTTAGCTATAGTCAAGTTAGTGTTTCCTTAATTCGAGTTCTTTCGTCTAGATTATGGAAAATTTGGGTCATGGAATCATGATCCAACCATAGCGACCTATTCCAAAAAGATCATCTAGTTAGATATTATCTGAATTAAGAGAGCGGTAGAAGTTTTGCTGAAGCACCCACTACACTGAGCGTTAAATCCGCATTGATGCTTAAGTCGCATTCTAAATTAGCACTAAGTGTAAATTCGCCGCTTAAAAAAAAGAAGAGATTAGGAACAATTTGTTCACTTCCGGGTTGGCTACTACATCTGGAAAAGATATATTTTGAAATAAGAAGGGGTAGCACGAATGAAAATAAATGATCAAGGGTAAGTTCCTAAAGATACGTACTAAGGGTAGGAAACGAAGTTTTGGTACCTCTCGAATGTAAAGGCTTTTTAAGTGTCGTCTATAAAATAAGTTACGAAATGATTGAGGATCTCCGAGGCTATAATTACTACTACGGTTACTCTTACAATAATATAACTATATTTGAAGAATATATATAATTAGAGAGTTATTGTTTCTAATGAAGGCGGTGAAAGTTTATCATATTTTAAATCACATTGTGTAGATAGCATTTTAAGTGTTTAGAAGTGATAGAAATCTCACTGTTATCAAAATGTGTGTTTAGAAATGATAACTAATCTCATTATTATCAAAATGTGTAATAATTCCAAGATAATGAAGATATATGTGTGGCGATCAAACGAAGTAGTAAAAAAAAGATAATTTAAAGTTAAATGTTTAACTCGTCATTAAGGGAATTTTTTTTATAGAAATATTGATATTATGCTTTTGTAAAAATTGACTAATTGTCTAAGTCAGGACAAATACAAGTTTAAGAGGAGTCGGAATACTTATGAAAAAAAAAGTTTAAGAGTTAGGAACTCACTGAAAATTGCAAAGTAGAATACTATTTTAAGAAAGGTATAAAAAAAATGTCAATCACTGAAAATTGCAAGTTTCATTGTATTTTTCCTTATATAGTGCATTCATAGTTTAGTGTTTCTACAAAAACAATCATTTAGAGAATAGATAATCGTAAAATTCAAAACTTTTGATGTATTTAAAGAAAAGAATAAACATAAGGATACATATCCTCCACATATATTTTTCGGATATAGAAAAATTATAAGCATAAAGGTATTCATTTTGTGTATTACTTATAACGAAAAATACAATGAAACTTTCATTTTAAATCAAGTTTCCAAATTTAGAATGAAAGAGCAAATGTAAATAAGGATTACTTGTTTATAGAGATTTCAAAATAAAAACAAGATGTATATAATAAAAGGTGTAATTGAATATATCAAAGCTGACTACATAAAAAGTATGCCTCACGACTATACACGTATTAATCGCTCAAAACGGAAGGGTAGACTTCTAGTCTTTATGTGTACGAACATGATACCAGGAGGGGCAAAATAGACAGAAATAAAGTTAGACAATGTATTATGTTAATATTATGGCGTGCGAGATCTAAAATCGGAAGGAGAGCGAGAAATAAAGTTCGGGGGAAAGAAAAAGGAAGATAGCGGCGGCAATGATTGATATTGTTAAAATTATAAGAACAATACCTATAGGTAGATTTAAAACGAGGTTGAAATATATTTCAAACTTCAATATTTGATGTATATTGATGATTAAATAGAAATGAAGAAGTTTTAAAGTGTTATATAAGGTTTGCTAAAAATTCACGATTTATCTATTAAGTTAAATTCCATTTGTGAAAAAGAAGAAACACTAAAACTTGTAATTGAAAATCTGACAGTTTTGACCTTTTTGACTGGGGTCCAACAATGGTTAAAACGGATAAGGTAAAGACTTAACATATTTAGATGAGTAATCGTGTATTGTCAAAAGTACGTCGCTGGAAGTTTAAAAGTGAACACTAAGTTTTGCAATGTTGTAAGTTTTATAAACACAGATTATAAAACTAATTTGAAATAAAATAAACAAATGATGTGTGTTGGAAATTTAGGAATTAGAGATATCTTAGAAACATGTGTGAAGTAGAAAGTTGTGAAAATATCATGTTGGGATTCAAGAAAACACATTTAAGTAAGATACAATGCCTAAATGAGAAAGTGGTCAAAAGAGTCAAAACAAAAGTGGTTTGAAAGATCCGATGAAGCTTTTACACGTAATATGAACTTCAATGTCATATGTCTAAGTTTTATAGAATAGAATTTAAACACTTTTATAAAAGAAAATTTTTCTAAGTTTTTCGAAATCGTGTCAAATTGGTAAGCAAGGTTTAAAATGGTTTATATGCCCTTAAACGCACATTTATCCATTGAAATGGATTTGAAATGAAATTGAAATAGCAATGTTAAAAACCAATATTGGTTAAATTGAGTTTTGAAGAAAGGCGTTAAGTTAAAGCAAGTTGTCAAAAGAGTTTTAGCGAGAATATGGCTTAAATTGTTAGGAAATGTCTACTAAGTTGAATGAAGTGGTTATAAAATATTTTATCGATGATAAATAAAACCGATGAAACGAAATAATTTTTCGATGGAAGATTAAGAAGTAAGGAATAAGTATATTAGTGTAGCTGATCGTACCTAAATACTAAGGCGAGTAAAAGGCGAGTATAAGACGAGTACCGATGTCTTTTTCCCTAAGATAAAGGGCAAGAAAAATTGTTTGAAAAACGTTTTATGGTGTCAATGCAGTTTCGTGGCCTTTTATAGAGGTCAAAGGGATATCCTATGTTAAGTTTTAACCTCGAGGTGGAAACAACCTAGAGCTAAATCGTAGCGTAGAAATAAGATCTCACATATAGGTTAAACCTCTGTGTCTCCTTGTGAGTCAAATCCGGAATGCCCGCCAATGGTATCCAAGTGATTACTTAGTGGCGAATCATCTACCTCCTTACGCGATGCTCCAATTATTATTCGTGTCGGTATCGAAACGCTTTTTCCTAGTTGTAACTCTAGTACGAAGACGATGAAGGGGTATTGAGGAATAATTGGAATAGGTTTCGACTTAAGATTATTACTTGTGTATATCTAACTACTAACCTTACATCTAAAGTCAACAGCTACCGAGGAATACTCATTCTCAGTACTAAGTGCATTGCTCCTAGAGTGACTAGTGATATAACCTAAGTGGTTAACCTAGCACTTGATAAGGGGTAAGAATATTTCTAAATAAAGGCATTGTTATAAAAGTGCACTTAGTTTCTAAGTGTATCTAGATGAATGCCTATAATATGCAATGCCTGTACGCACACCGAAAAATTTTGTTTTTCAAAAGTTTAAGTTGAAAATTGTTTGGAACATAATTCTAGTATAACCGTTTCCAGCCTCACATTAACCTTCCTTAATTAAGCATAGTTGGCCAAGCTATACTTAATTAAAGTCCAATAATGCGTACTCGAATTAGTTATACCAGGAGTACGTTCTATATTTTAAAAACGTTTAGAAAATTTTTGGCTATAATTGTGGTTCTCCAAAGGAAAACCGGTATTCTCTATAACCTTCGGCTCTGATACCATTTCCTGTCACACCCCGCTAAAGTGGAAACACAGGGCGTGGCAGTACAAAGGGTTTCATCGCAAAAGTTAAAAGACAACTCCAACCATAGTATTAAAAATCATTACAAATTCACAATATAGTTGAACAACTTTTAAAAGAAATTACAATGTAAATTGAAATACAACACATGCGAATGCTCCTAAAAGTGAAGTGTCCCTAAGTGCCACTTACTCGATGATTCCTGAAAAAGCATGTAAAACGAGCGTCAACTATAAAAATAGTTGGTGAGTACTCACAGATAAACAAAATAATACTGGTTCCATGAATTGAAATCAAAGTTTTGATAAAAGTTTCCAATAATAAAAGTATATTGTTAAAATGAGTAAATAAGTTTGTAAAAACAAAGTTCTTTGTCATCATGAGAGATAAAGTATGTTGCCCAAATAAGATGCAACATTCATATTCTCATGGAAGATAAAGTTCGTTACTCAAACGAGTAAACAAGTTTCATTGCTTAAAATGAGCAATCAATTTCGTTGCTACAATGAGCAAACAATTTCATTGCTAAAACATGTATATAAGTTTTCAGTATAAAAGTTCGTTGTTGTAATGAGAAACAAAGTTCATTGCTATAATTAATAACAAGTTTATTGCTATAACGAGAAACGAGTTTGTATGTGTATGAGCAAACAATGAGTCTCAACCAAACCTATGACTGAAGCCCTATCAAGATCTATGCTTATCGTTCCATAGATGAATATGGTATCATGCACTCCAGCAATAGGGCGAGTGAGGAGTTGTCAATTCCTAATAGCGCTATCCATAATGACCATTGGCTCAAAGAGTTAATGGTTAGAGATAAGGGAAGGGCCTTAGTACGATAAGTTCTCATGTTCCGTGTTGCATAGACATACATAGAGAGACATAGCAATAAAATAGCAATCATGTTTGATACAAATCAATTTAAATACAACATTCAAATAATAGTTTTTCGGGACATGCTTTTCCACCCTAAAACATTTAAAAACCGAAAATAGGGGAGTGGTGAATACTCACAATGCATTGAGATGATGCAAATGGTGCCTTGAACTACGCTCCACTCGTACCACTATCGTTTTCCTACAACGATGTTACACACTAATGAGTCTGTAATCGAAATCTAACGCTAGTATACTTACTACTACAATAGAATTATGCCAATAGTGTGTCAAAATTTAATATTGATAAGTTACAAACATTTTTCTGTGAAGATTTAATTTCAATGAATCAATTGTTATATAACAATTTAAGTGGAAATTTCCCATCATTGAAATGCTAATATTTAACATTTTAAGAGGTGTTCCAATAATTAAATATTCAAAAACTAAATTAATTTAGTTCTAAAATTTCCCAAAGTTTGCATTTCAGTTTTAATTGAAGTCAAAGACCTCAAGATAGATTTTCTTGAATTTTTGATTTGTCTGACTATTTTTCACGATTTTAGTTTCTTGAATAACCATAAAATCATGAAAAATACTAATCAGTTAATAAAAATTACCAAACTTCATATTTTGGTTCTAAATGTACTAAAAGACTTCTAGATAAATTTTCATGGATTATGAATATGTATAACCATTTTTCATATATTTAATTCTCTAAATAGATATAAATTCATGAAAATTAGAAATCAGTTTCAAAAATTACCCAAACTTTTTGTATTACTGTTATTAAACATTATTAAGCTGGGAAAAATATAATAATTGATTTCTAAACTGTTTAACCAAAATTTATGATTTTTGAGCATTTATTCTAATAAAAATTGAAATAAATAGGAAACAGTTTCCAAAATTGCCCAAAATTGTTGTAACACTTTTATTATACATGTAGAAGCTGTGAAAAATATAAAAGATATTTTTCAATTAGTCTTTCTATTTTTCTTTGTTTTATCCTCTTAAATAATCATTAATTGGAGAATAATTATTAAACAGTTAAAGTAAATTACCAAAATTTTTGTAAAGTTCATTTACAGTGTAAATAATCTGGGAAAAATCCCAAAGGTGGTTTTTATCTACTGGAATCCGATTTTGTGTATTTAAGTGTATTTAATCTTAGAAAATAGGAGAAAAATAGTATACAGAAGAGAAAAATCATCAAAATTTTTATGTAGCCTCCTAATGTACTACAAGGTGTTCTGGTAAATTTTCATAATTTTTGGATGAGTAAAACTATTTTTCCTGTTTTTAGTCCATTATAAATACCAAAATCGGAGAAAAATAGGAATACATTATGAAAAATTCTGAAAATATTTTTCTAAGTCTTCTACAGAGAGTATAAGCTGCGAAAATTATTATATACCCTTTTCAAGTTATCTAAAGCGGTTTTATGATTTATTGGGGCTAAACAAAAAGAAAATTCAAAACCATATTAAACTGTAACAAAAACCGATGAAATTTAATGTGGGGTCATTATTTAGCATAGGGGTCATCCACGAATTTACCTAGGATTTATAGACTTCGGAAAGTATTTTATATGATTTATTGCCCTATTTTATTTCAATAATTATAATAATTCGAGAAAAATGAATTATTTTCTGAAAGCTTGTTGAACATCTCATTTTGTTGATAGGAATCTAGGAAAAATCGGATTTGGTCTGAAAAGGAGTTTTAGATATTTATTTGGAAATAAATCCTTCATGAACATATTTGAAAGCTTTTAACAACATACTTTGATGGTCTAGCATCTAAGCTTGAAGATCATCACATGCATGTTTGTTTGAAGACCATTCATGAGTTTGAAATGTTCAAAAATCGTTTTTGAAAGAAAACTTAGAGTGCATGTGGTGATTTTCCACCAAAACTTGTAGAAAAGTGCATCTTCATGATCTTGACTTAGGTTTAGGTCCTTGGATTTCACCATTTACAACATGCATGTTGTTTTTGGGTGAAATCCTACCACCATCATCATCAAAACTGAAGTGAATGAACATGCACACATATTTTCTAAGAGAAAGGTGTAGAAGAAGAAGGAAATGCAAGAAAAACCTCGAAAACATGGAGGAAAATGAAAAGAAATCGTGTTCTACCTTAATGAACACCACTAGATGATGAAGATTTTGAGTTTGAGGTGTGTTCTTGGACTTATTCTCTGGAAAATTTCGTGGGTATAGAGAAATGAAGAGAGAAATGGAGTGGTGGTGATGAAGAGTGTGAGAGAGAATGAGGGGTAGAGTGAGAGAGAGAAGATGGAGTGGTAGAGTGAATAAGTGAGTGAATTGATTGAGTTTTGGGGAAGAGTGGTCTTGGGAGGGATGAGGCCGACCTTTGAGTGGAGAGATGAGATTTTATCTTGTTTTGCTTATTTATTTTATATTAATTCCTAAATTTTTATAAATTTTCTTTCAATTTATATAAAATATGCATTTTATATAAAATTTGTTCATAACTCTTGGATGTTTAACTTATAAATGTAATGTCAATATTAATGAATTAATTTAATTTCCTTGATTATATTTCAACATTTTAAATATATTAATTTGATATTATAGTGTTTATAAAAAAAATTTATAAGATTTTAATATAAAACTTCATAAATTTGAGTTTTTATGACTTTTAGGGTTTTGGAGTTTAATAAACTTTGAATATAAAAATAAATTGAATCTTTGAGATTTCAAATTGTCTTATGGTATTATAACTCTTTTATAGTTATAAATAATGTTTGTAATTTATTTTTATCGGTTTATCGGCATTCTATGTAGTGATTCCGAGATTCAAGCGAAATTGAGGAATCAAGTATACTAGTCCTACTCTTCAACTTTGACTTAAGTTTCTATGAGACTTTGAACTAACTTCTACTTCTAGGTCAAGTGCATGATGTGTGTATATGATTCATGAAATGTTGTTCGAGTCAAAGAGTGACCCAAATATGGATAGTCACTACAGCTCAGTAGATGTAGAATTCACATATCAATGTGAAATCTAAGTACACTATCCATTGATTCTAATTGTTTCCAAGTTTCTAGTAGGTTATAACTTAGCTTCTAATTACTAAGTCTAATATGTGTTGTGCCTATATGTGCAACTAAGTCTAGTCAACTCTAGAACCGACTCGAATTTTGACGGTTGTCACAATTGGGCCTAGGTCATGGACCAAATTAGATCAGGGGTAAAATAGTCATTTTACCCTAAGATGGATTATTGGATTTTGACTAAGTGTCATCCTTGTAATGATAGTCGGGGAGTCGTTGGAGCAGCTGTTAGAGATTCTTTACCGTGAGATTCGACACTTAGCTTTGCTGTAACAACCCAATTTTTAAAAAGAAATGTTTCATTTTTAAGTAGCCAAAACACTTGTCTATAAACCATAAAATCTCAATACAATTGTTTTCAATTTCATCTCCATAAAAATATTATTTCCAATCCTCAAAGTGTCCGATAAAAATTCCTGAGAGAGAGTACACACCGCACCATCAAGCCTTGCCCTTTCCCTTGGGCTGAGATGAACCTGAAACAAATCCACAAACTGTAAGCTAATGCTTAGTGAGTCCCCCAGAGCATACCCCACACACAATCTACAATCCACATATCATTTTAGCTATAAAAGCTACATATATCACATAAGGCATGAATACTAACATATAAGGATGTTGTGGGCTCCCCAGGGTCTTATACCTTCATGCCATAGGCTCCCCCATGGTCTTTACCTAGGAATGCTACGGGCTCCCCCACATGGTCTTATATCCAACTGCCACGGGCTCCCCCCGGGGTCTCCCATGCAATAATATACATAATCAATTAGTATATCATATATCACAGAAGTATCTATCATACTACATAACACGTACATAAACATATAAGGATGTCATGGAATCCCTACAGGGTCGTACTCCAATGTGTCATGGGCTCCCCCACATGGTCTTATATCCAACTGCCACGGGCTCCCCCCGGGGTCTTCCATGCATATATCATATAATCACTAGCATACCACTTAGCATATAGCTAACTATCACCTCACATATCTCTACTACAGCTAGTGTACCATATATCATAAAATGGGCCGACCTTGGTGCCGTAGACCCATTGGTATGGTGAGAAGACTCACCTCTCGAATGCTGAACTGACTAGCTAAGATCAGATATATCCCACCTGCTGCTCCAACTCAACTGCCTATAATCATCATGTAATTAGCTTGTCACGATCCCAGAATACCATAAATACCGTCAAAGTCAGCCCTGGTCAACCCTGGTCAAAGTCAAGGTCAACAATCCATGTTGACCTCAACTCGTCGAGTGCATCTAGTAACTCGTCGAGTTCCCCCCGAGTGCATTCCTCTGAATCCGACACCAACTCACCGAGTCACCCTAGTGACTCGTCGCGTTCATCAAATGTCCACAAAACTAAAGTCTGTTCAAACCAAAACCCTAATCCTTCACTGCACTCATTCAGAAATTCAGAAACGGGCAAACGCTACCCCGACTCGTTGAGTCAGCTTAGGGACTCGACGAGTTCCTTCAATCCCTTTCATGTTCAGCCCTTTTCAGTGGGATCTAAGGTCCCAAACTTCAGATCCAAACTCCCCTAGTGCAGATACCATGTAAAGTTGCAAACTTTACGTGCATGCAAGGCCTTCCAAGGCTATAACATCAAAACTAAGCTTCCTACAAGGTTTTAGTGCATGGAAAGGGGCTAAGCTATATAAAGGGAGCAACTTTATGTCATTGGGGACCAAGAAAGGTCCAGATCTGGAACCATATCCGTTTGATAAGTCCAGATCCGAGTTTGACTACATTTTGCACCAAGAAGGGCCATTTACTTCCAAGAAAAGGGATCTAAGCAACTAGAGATACAGGTAACTACTTTATACCTCAAGATGATGGCCAATATAGAGTAGATGTCGGATCTACTGCTTCTCTCCTTTCTCCTTCTTCTTGAAGCTTTAAAATCCTTCACAAATACCCCAAAATTGCTCACAAAAGCTCTTTCTCTCACTCAAGAAGGTGCAAGGTTGAACTAGAGTTTTCTCTGGCTAATAGAGTGATAAGGGAGGCCACAAGAGGCGGATTATGTTCTTTAAATAGGGTGCAAACCCTAAAAATTAGGGTTTCTCTTTACAGCCCCTACTCGTCGAGTCGGGACCTTCCGACTCGTCGAGTAGAGCCCACATCCCGCGTCCTAATAATAGTCTCTACTCGACGAGTTGGAGCTCCCCAACTCGCCGAGTCCATGCACAAAACCCTAAAAATTGGATAAATTAAATAATACGTAGAACATGTGTTACAAGTCTCCCCCACTTGAACTAGACTTCGTCCTCGAAGTCTGCTGGCCCAAGCAAGTCTGGGTAGTGGTCTCGCATCTTGTCCTCTGGCTCCCAAGTCCACTCGGAGCCCCTGCGGTGCTGCCATTGCACCTTCACCAGCTTCACTTCCTTGTTTCGAAGAACCTTGGTCTTCTTATCTAAGATTGCAACCGGCCTCTCAATGTAGTTCAGGCTCTCATCCACCTGAATGTCATCCAGAGAAACGATTGCGAACTCGTCAGTGACACACTTTCGAAGATGTGACACATGGAAAGTGTTGTGAATCTGGCTAAGCTCATCTGGCAGATCCAAGCGATAGGCCACCTTGCCTACCCGGACCGTAATCCTGAACGGTCCTATATATCGCGGTTCTAGCTTGCCCCTCTTCTGAAACATGATGATTCCCTTCCATGGTGACACTTTTAGTAACACAAAGTCCCCCACCTGGAACTCGAGATCCGATCGCCACCGGTTAGCATAACTTTTCTAACGACTCTGTGCGACCCACAGCCGGTCGCGCACCTGCTGAATCAATCCAGTAGTCTTGAGCACTACCTCCGTGCTACCCATAACCCGGTGTCCAACTTCACCCCAACAAACCAGGGTTCTACATCTCCTACCATACAACATCTCAAGTGGAGGTCAGTCGATACTGGCATGGTAACTGTTGTTGTATGAAAATTCTGCCAATGGAAGGTACGTATCCCAACTCCTTCCAAAATCCAACACACATACCCGCAACATATCCTCAAGCGTCTGGATCGTCCTCTCACTCTGGCCATCTGTCTGGGGGTGGTACGCCGTGCTAAAATACAGCTGAGTGCCCAGTTCCTCATGAAACTTCTTCCAGAACCTAGATGTAAACCGAACATCCCTGTCAGAGACTATCGACATTAGCACCCCATGTCTAGCCACCACCTCTCGCACATAAATATCCGATAACTTCTCAGCGGATATACACTCAGAAATCGGAATGAAGTGGGCACTCTTTCTCAATCTTTCCACAATCACCCATATGGCGTCCACACCCCTCTCCGTCCTTGGTAATTTCGTGATGAAGTCCATAGTAATCTCTTCCCACTTCTACATGGGAATGTGTAGCGGCTGAACCTTGCCATGAGGACGCTGATGCTCAGCCTTGATCTTCCAGCAGGTCAAGCACCGCTCCGCAAACTAGGCAATCTTCCGCTTCATGCAGGGCCACCAGTAACTCAGTCTCAAATCTCTATACATTTTTGTAGCCCCCAGATGTATAGAGAACTTGGAATTGTGTGCCTCCTCCTATATCTTCTGTCTCACCCCTCCAGCCACCGGCACCAACACCCAGCCACACTGTGTCAGAAGGCCATGACTATCCTTAACAAACAAAGGATATTGTTCCCGAATCTGCTCTATCTTCCAATTCTCCTTCTTCACCCCCTTGACCTGAGCCTCCTTGATCATATCCAACAATGGAGAGATCACCGTCATCCTCAAACAAACGTTCCCAATCGGGGAACTTTCCGCCTTGCGGCTCAAAGCATCTGCCACTATGTTAGCCTTCCCTAGATGGTATAGGATCTCACAATCATAGTCCTTCAGCACGTCCAACCACCTCCTCTGTCACATGTTGATGTTCCGCTGATCCGTCAAATACTTCAAACTCTTGTGATCAGTATAGATGGTGCACCACACTCCATACAAGTAGTGCCTCCCAATCTTGAGGGCAAACACCACTGCCCCAAATTCCAGGTCGTGAGTGGGGTAATTCACCTCATGAGGCTTCAACTGCCTCGAGGCATAAGCTATCACATGCCCCCTCTTCATCAGTACCACACCTAACCCTGAGATCGATGCATCACGATACACCAATAAATCATCTAACCCCTCAGGTAGTACTACAATCGGAGCCTCGCATAACCTCCGTCTCAAGGTCTCAAAAGCCAACTGCTGATCCATATCCCATAGAAATGTCACATTCTTCTTGGTCAAGTGGGTCAAAGGCACAACAATCTTGGAGAAATCCTGGATGAATCTCCGATAATATCCCGCTAGACCCAAGAAGCTACGGATCTCAGATGCATTCTTTGGTACTTTCCACCGAATTACTGCCTCAACCTTGGCTGGATCAACCGAAATGCCTTCTTGGTTGATGATGTGCCCCAAAAACTGTACCTCCCACACCTAGAAATCACACTTGGAGAACTTGGCATACAGCCTCTCCGCCCTCAGGCTCTCCAATACCTCCCTCAGATGTTGCTCATGTTACTCCTTGGTCTTAGAATAGACCAGGATATCATCAATAAAAACGATCACCGACCGATCCAACATCGGTCTACACACCCTGTTCATGAGATCCATGAACGCTGCTGGGGCATTGGTGAGCCCAAATGGCATCATCAAGAACTCATAGTGCCCATACCGAGTCCTGAAAGCTGTCATCGGTATATCCTCATCCCGAATCCTCATCTGATGGTATCCTGACCGTAGATCAATCTCGGAAAACCAAGATGTGCCCTGCACCTGATCGAACAAATCGTCGATCCTCGGTAACGGATAACGGTTCTTCACCGTTAATTTGTTCAGCTCTCGATAATCAATACACATCCTGTGTGACCCATCCTTCATTTTCACGAACATGATCGGAGCTCCCCCATGGGGAACTGATCGGTCGGATAAACCCTCGGTTTAGCAGCTCCTGAAGCTGCATAGATAAATCCTGCATCTCGGGCAGTGCTAACAAGTACGGTGCCTTGGCTATCGGAGCGGCGCCCGACACCAAATCAATATGAAACTTCACTTGCCTCTCCGGAGGCACTCCTGGTAACTCCTCGGGAAAGACATCTCGAAACTCCTGTACAACCGGCACACTTCCCACATCTGTCGTGGGCTCTACCCTCGTATCTGAGATATAAGCTAGAAATCCTGTACATCCCTGCTGCCGAAATCTCCTAGCCCTCACAGCTGAACAAAGGGTTGGCCCCTGCGAGGCCTTCTCACTATGAATAACCAGTTCTCCCCCACTTGGGGTTCAAACTTTCATCAACTGGCGCTCGCAACCGATCATGGCCCCATTGGCCCCCAACCAATCTATCCCGAAAATCACCTTCATCCCTCGCAACGGTATCGGGACTAGATCAACACGAAACCTCTCCCCAAGCACATTCAGGACACAATCCTGATACATCCTCGCAGCACTCACAGTGCGGTCATCTGCAATCTCCAACTCGAGCGGGGAATCCAAAGTTCCCGACGCATCCCGAAACTTCTTGCTAAGCGCAAGAGACACAAACGATCGGGTAGCTCTCGAGTCGAAAAAAACATGAGCAGACATACCATTAACCAAAAAGGTACTTATACAAGAACAATGTACACATAAGGAATGAAAATGAACATAGTTCAAAGGAGAATAAACACGTACCAGCCACAACGTCTGGCACTGCCTGAGCCTCCTCAGTAGTCAACTGAAATGCGCGGCTCTTAACCGCTAGAGCTTCTGCCTTATCAGGGCGGCCATCAATAATCCTCATCGTGGCGGGCGCAGACACCGCCACTGCTCCTCCCCCTCCCTGTAACCTCAGACAATTGGCCTTTTTATGGCGTGTCTGGTTGTAGTGAAAACATAGCAGACCCTTCTTGGGGCAATCCATGCTCAAGTGACCCTGTTGGCCACATGCGTAGCATCCTGAGTCTGCTATCCGACAAGCCCCACTGTGCGATTTTCCGCACCTGGCACACCGGCCCCGGCCCTGCTGGCCCCTACTAGAAGTTTCTGAGGTCTTAGGCTTTTGAGCCTGACCTACCGCTGCCTGTTCCTGCTCCGGCTTCCGCTTGGTGCGGAAGTCCAACTCCATCTCCCACTCACGGGCCTTCTCCACCATCTCATTCAGGGTCTTGCACTGTGTAAAGCTCACAAACTCCCGGATATCATCCCTTAGCATGGAGTGATATCTCTTCCTCCGTATGTCCTCATCGGTAGCATAATGTGGGATCAACAATGCTTGCTCCCGGAACTTGGCGGTGATCTCCGCCACAGTTTTGGTGGTCTGCTGGAGCTCCTGGAACTCCCTCACCAACCGGTGCACCTCCATAGCTAGTGCAAAATCCAAATCAAATCACCAAACGAACTCAACCCATGTCATCTTGGCCACACCACCTGCTCCCACCTGACTAGTCACCTCGCCCCACCAGTCTCGGGCTCTGTCACTCTGCATACTTGAAATTATGACAACCCGAAATTTCTATCTTGTACAAACCATTCACTTCAATCAAAGTCATACTTGTTGCTGCTAACTTTTAGCCCTTTTTAGAGTATGTTTGATCATTCTAAGCTTAGTACACCAAAGGATTGAGTGAAAGGAAGTGTCTATTGGGATTATAACCTAACAATCAAGCTTTATCCATCATCATGTGGTGTTTACGGCCACACCATGTGGGTTTACGGCCGTAAACACATGGTGGGCGTAAACCCATGTTACATACATGATATTCTTCCATTTCTTCATCATTCTTACCCACTTCAAGCTTAGAAATCAATTTTCTCTCTCAAGTATCATAAGATCTTCATCCCGATCTTCAAAAATGTAAGAATTCTTTCCATTTAATTAGTTGATACAACACTTTATCTAATGATCGTGCATGATTTCATCCATGAAATCTCTTCATTTTGATAGATCTTCAAGTGTTCTTCATTTCACCAAGAACACACACTAGTGTTCTTGAACCTTAAACACCCTATCAAGCTTCTATCCTGTAAGTACACTTGCCTTAGCTTATTTTAATGCTTGAATCACTTAGTTTACACCTTGAAATCATCAAGAACTCAAGAACATATGGTGTTTACGGCCAAGGCAATCTCCTTGGGCCGTAAACACTCATAAGTGGTGCATTTGTGCCACCACTCCTTCCAAAGGTTTAGACTTGAACCTAGAACACCTCCTAATGACTTGTAAGACCTTAAAGCACACATAAGTACAAATTACCATGAGTTTACGGCCGTAAACACATTGGTCCGTAAACCCTTGGGCCGTAAACACAAGTGGTTAATACCATTTGGGCCGTAAACTCCTATGTGAGGCCCTACATCCCTTATATGCAACCCTATGTGGTTTAACACTTCATTACAAGTGTTTACTAGTCCCTAAGGTTGTTCCATTTCATTAATAGTTGTTATAAATCACTAATTAGATACATATATGTGTCATTATATGTTAAATAGGATCCATGTGTGTGCTCAAGTCCTCACTTGACACTTAGCATCCTATACAACACTTTCATCCAAACCACTCACTACAGGTGAGTTCATACTCCTTAATCTACCTTTTAAATGATTTTAAATGCTTTTAAGGGGGGAATACAAGTTGAAACATTATAGTTATTATATCAATCACATGTGATTAATAACTATCAAACAATTGGATTTACCATACTTTTAACTGCTTTATCAAACAAACTACTTCAAAATGTTTATCAAATTCTTTTACATGTTAAACTCTTTATCAAACTTGTTCTTACATGCCAAAGCTTTTATTTAAACTCTTTTAAACTTATATATATTGTCAAGACCATGTCTAGTGCATATATAGGTATATAAGGTTTGAAGGACTTAGGACTGATAACACACTTTACTTCCTGTTCCTTGTTTGGTTGTGGACTTGGAGTACCCTGTTGTTTGTCCGAGTGTCATTTGATCCTTAGATATATATTATGTATATATCTATAAGACATAAAACCTTTTATCTCAGATCAATACATTCAGTTATACAAACAATTCTACTAGTAAACTATAATAGGTATAGTTTAGGAAGATACTACTCATTATTTCTAGTAAAAGGAAACATACAAAGAGTCAGTTCATACATGAGTCAATACATACTATTATGAGAAACTAAGAGAAAATACTATTATGAGAAACTAAGAGAAAGTACTATTATGAGAAACTAAGAGAACATACTATTATGAGAAACAAAGAGAACATACTACATACTAGACAGAGAGAACATACATTACACTAGTACATGCAATACATATACAAGTATACTAAAACATCAATGTGAACCATTGTTCGGGGCATGGCATTACTGCCATGGCCCGATTTGTATCCAGAGTCTCCTAGAAGGAGAGCGTGAGTTTGTGTATAGATCTATACTGGATTGACTATCCTACACCTTGTTGTTCGCTACAGTGGGACTTGCAAATCTACAGCTGCCAAATGTCATTTCTTCCGACGTCTTCCATCGTCGTGTTATTAGTCGATAGTATGGCGCAACCATTTCACATTACGCCTTAATTAACGGCCGGATTAAGGTAGATAGTACATCAGTAGTTACTATAATACAACACTACGGTACTATATTATTTCCCCATTTCATTCAAATTGTGACCTTTTCACATAAAGAGTAATGTAAAAACTATATTTTTGGTTAATGATAGTCACACTTGGGAAAATACACATTCATACAAGAAACAAACATACAGAACATTTGATGCCTTGGTAGAAGGCTACGTTTAGTAGAAAATATAGGATTTTCTAGGGGATGCAAACATTTACTACAAACATTTACAAACTTATACATCAAACACTTAAAAACATTTTCATACAAAGAATGACACTAAAATGCTTATGAACTCACCAGCTTTAAAGCTGATAAACTCTTTCAAAATAACTTGTATTCTCAGGTCATCAGTAGACAGGTACCGATGCCAGGTTTTGAGAAGATGGAGCTCGTTCAAGACTCATCTCTTATTTTGATTTACTTTTTTGGTGTCTTATAAACTTCACAGAACACACTTGTATTAAATTATATTATTAATTCAATGGATGATGTTGTTGCTTGTTTACTACTATGCTTTCTTGTGATACTGTACATGACGTCGTCCACCCCCGAACGTTTCCGCCGTTCCGATTTTGGGGTGTGATAGATTGGTATCAGAGCATCGTTTATAGTGAATCGAGTAGATCAACCCATAAAAGATATACAAAATATATACACAGCGGGATTAAAATACTCTGATCAAGAGTTTATACTTTTAAATACTAAAATATTTAACCAAGTATACATACCTGCATTCATACTAAAATCAGTGTCACTAGGACAGAACAAAAGTATTACGATTGTTAAACATCACAAGTAGACTCGGGGATGTATGGTTAGTTCTGGGAGTGACATAGCCTGATCAACTATGTTGGTCCGAGAAGTGATTAGCATATGCCCGAGAATGGTTGTGATGTGGCAACAAATCTAAAAACTTACCAACACGACTACAATGAAAACATTAGCACATAACATAAACCTAAAATACTATAGGAGTATTTTGTGTTACAATAATTCTTATCTGAGAACTAAAAAGGTCTTTATTAGTAGGTCAATAGTTGCTAAGTGGATACGCTAAGGTTATATGTAACTAGGATGACATAGACTTAGAATCTCTAACCTTTGCTTTACTCCCTGTTCCTTGTTTGGTTGTGGGTTTGGAGTTAGGGTCACTTATTCGAAGGTCTATCCTGTTTTGATTACATATAACTGGTATGCACTATACAAGTATTGAAGTAACTGATAAAGATCACCTTATAATTATCTAATTAGTACATCTATTAATTATTTCATTACCCTTTTTCTCGCATAGATAACATGGCTGGATTCCATCCCCACGACGACCCGTACTTCCCAAACGAAGGCAATACAGGATGGCTTGAAGAAGAGCCAGAAGATGATCATCCAATCCCTTTGGACGATCACCACGCTGAAGGCTTTTCTGATAGTTCTGACTCTGAGCCAGAAGTCAACAACCTACCACAAGAGGCTCAAATCCCAAACCTTAAGCCTCGACCAGCATTTCAAGGTCCCACACCCATGTGGGCGACAAACTTGAACCGTTGGAGTGATGAGCAGGGTCAGCCCTTACCCTTCAATGGAGACCGAAGCTTTTACAATTTAAGTGAGGGAGGCTCAACTGACCGAGTCCTGCCCATCATCGTCCGTAGGATTGCTCGAAATGTCGAGCAAGGTCGGGCAGCCGTCGACCGAGTCATGGAAATTGATGCCAACTCTGGCATTAACACGGTCCGCATTCGCCGTCTAGAAGAGGCTCTGTATGGGACTAGGTAAACCAATGAGGCTCTGCAGAGAGATCTTGCTGCATCCCAAGCTGAAGTCAGGGAACTTCGAGCTCGGCAGGCAATGTCCGAAAGGCGCATGAGAGACATGGAGCGCCGTCTGTCAGAGTCAAGGACTCATTCTAGTGGTTCTCGTCGTAGATAGAGCCTACTCAACCTTCTCTTTTGGATATAACATAGTTATGTAAAACTCTAGTTTAATTTCTTGTCTCTGTGAAGACTTTAGGACTGTTAAGTCTTGATTAGGTCGTAGTCTTTTCAAAATTTTCCCATTTTGGTTTGATGTAAGACCTACTTCTAGGTCATTTTTCCCGAACTTGTTACATATGTAATACCAGTGTTATTGATAGATATCTAATCTCATGAAAATTAATATCCAAATGCTATCATCTTTTAGTACTAGATCCACATTCAATTGTACTATTCAATTGTGTTGTTGGGCTATGGAGAGTTAGTACATGAGTCACTCTCATCGTTGCTCTATATTAAATTCTTACCAGAATCTTCATCTTTGTAAACTATTAGTTTAAAAGATGCTTCCACGCCGATCAACGAGACACGATCCTCGAGTAACTCCAACACCACCACCTCCTCCACAAATCGATATGGCAGCTCTAAATGTTGCAGTAGTTACGGCTGTGGCAACAACCATGGCTCAATATCATTCTACAAGTGCCAGCGGAGGTGGAACACCTGTTCATTCAACTCAAGGTGAGGTCCTTGTGCCCTCGAGAGAGTGCTCCTACAAGGACTTCACCAATTGCAAGCCAAAGTCCTTTAAAGGGACTGGCGGAGTCATTTCCCTCTCGCAATGGTTCGAGAAGACCGAATCGGTCTTCGAAATCTGCTCCTGCCCAGAAGGGAGCAAGGTCAAGTTCGCTGCTTGCACCTTCGAGGAAAAAGCTCTAACATGGTGGAATAGCCATGTCAAGTCACTCACTCTAGTAGTGGCAAATGCTATAGGTTGGGAAGCTCTGAGAGAGCTCATGATTGAAGAATACTGCCCGGGGGGCGAAATCCAGAAACTAGAACAAGAACTTTGGAGCCTAACCATGAAGGGCTCCGATATAGTTTCCTATACCGCCAGATTCAGCGAGTTGGTAGCCCTATGTCCTAACATGGTTCACACAGAGGGAAAGAAAATAGAGAGGTACATCTGGGGGCTGGTGCCTCCATTCCAAGGAAATGTCTTGGCTTCAAACCCACTACATTCGATAGTGCCAAGCGATTGGCACAACGGCTCATTGACCATGGGGTCCTTACCCAGTCGTCAACAACAACAACCATAGCCATCTCAGAACCCTCCAGAGCCGCTGCCAATAAGCGAAAGTTCTGGGATGACAAGAAGAAGTAGAAAGCTGCCAAAAAGCAGCAGGTCGTGGCAGTTCATGCTGCGATAGCACCTGATGCTGCTGCTCCGGTAAAGCAGTACACTGGAAGTTTGCCCAAGTGCAACAAATGCAACTTCCACCACACAGGAGCCTGCCGGGAAATGCAGTGTTCAAACTGCAACAGGAAGGGGCACACTTCCCGTTTCAGTAAAGCTCCGGCGAGGCCAATCAACCAAGTCCCCGGTGCTGGTGTGGGCCAAGCTTGCTACGGTTGTGGCGAAGTGGGCCACTACAAAAGGAACTGCCCGAAGGCAGGGAACGCCGGTGGAGTAGGAAGAGTTTTGGCTATAGGCCATGAGGAAGTAGTTGCCGACCCCACAGTGGTCACTGGTACGTTTCTCCTTGATAACTCTTATGCATGCATTCTAATTGATAGTGGAGCGGAGAGGAGTTTCGTGAACCAAAAATTTGCTCATTTACTTAAGCAACAATCACGAACACTTAAAGAACCGTTCACTATAGAAATGGCTAATGGAAAGACTAAGAGCACTAGCAGTATATACACAGGATGTACTCTAACTCCAGATAGCCATTCATTTTCAATCGACCTCATGCCGATCTCAATTAAAAGTTTCGACGTCATTATCGGCATGGATTGGTTGAGTCTGCATCGTGCCGACATCATGTGTTATGAAAAGGTTGTTTGCCTTAATCTGCTGTCTGGCGAAACTCTAGTAGTCTATGGCGACAAACCTAGCACGAACCTTCGTATCATCTCGAGTATTCAAGCCCATAAATACTTGCGGAAGCAATGTCGCGCATTCCTTGCCCATGTTGTCGATATTGGCCAAAAGATGAAAGACATTAAGAACATCCAAGTAGTACGCGATTTTCCCGACATCTTTCCATAAGAACTCCCAGGATTACCTCCACAACGTCAAGTCAAGTTTAGAATCGACTTAGTTCCAGGGGCTACCCCAGTAGCCAAATCGCCCTATCTTCTAGCACCTGCCGAGATGCAAGAACTGTCCTGTCAACTTAACGAACTGCTCAGAAAGGGCTTTATAAGACCAAGCTTCTCACCCTGGGGAGCTCCGGTCTTGTTCGTCAAGAAGAAAGACGGATCGTTTCGTATGTGCATCGACTACAGAGAGCTCAACAAGGTTACCGTTAAGAATCGTTACCCTCTGCCTCGTATAGATGATTTGTTCGACCAACTTCAAGGGGCGAATTACTTTTCAAAGATAGATCTGAGATCCGGGTATCACCAGTTGCGAGTACTAGAGGAGGATGTCCCGAAGACAGCCTTCCGAACTCGTTACAGACACTACGAGTTTGTAGTGATGCCATTCGGATTGACTAATGTGCTCGCAGTATTCATGGACTTAATGAATAGGGTATGTCGTCCTTACTTGGATCAGTTCGTCATTGTCTTCATCGATGACATACTCATCTACTCTCGTAGTAAACAAGAGCATAGTAAGCATCTACGTCAGGTCTTGGAAACATTACGATCAGAAAAGCTCTACGCGAAGTTCTCTAAATGCGAGTTTTGGATTCGAAGAGTCGAATTCCTGGGTCACATTGTTAGCGAAGAGGGAATTCATGTGGACCCTTCCAAAATCAAGGCCATTGAGAACTGGTCAGCACCGAAGACGCCTACAAAAATTCATCAATTTCTAGGCCTCGCTGGCTACTATCGTAGGTTCATTCAGAACTTCTCTCGAATCGCGAAACCTCTTACGACTTTGACCCAGAAGGGCGTGGCCTTTGACTGGGAAGAGAAGCAAGAGAAAGCGTTCCAAACGCTGAAACGAGCCTTATGCACCGCATCGATACTATCCCTCCCAGAAGGAATATAAGACTTTGTGGTCTATTGCGATGCATCAAATCAAGGGCTCGGTTGTGTTCTGATGCAACGAGGTAAGGTCATCTCCTATGCCTCAAGGCAGCTGAAGACACATGAGATCAACTACACCATGCATGATCTTGAGTTAGGAGCAGTTGTGTTTGCTCTTAAGATCTGGAGACACTACCTGTACGGTACGAAAAGCACTATCTTTACAGATCACAAAAGCCTACAACACATATTCGACCAGAAGAAGCTCAACATGAGACAACGACGGTGGGTCGAGCTACTCAGTGATTACGAATGTGAAATTCGTTATCATTCGGGTAAAGCCAACGTAGTAGCTGAAGCCTAGTCGGAAAGAATACTCTGGTCATAGAGTCAAATCGTTGACTATGACTCTCCATTCACACTTGTCCACACAAATTAAGGAGGCTCAGATCGATGCTTTGAAACCAGAAAATGTGGCGAGTGAATCCCTTAGAGGGATGGATAAGAACTTGGAACTCAAGGGTGGCAGAGCCTTATATTTCATGGATCGGATCTAGACACCGAAACGCGGTGGCTTCAGAGACTTGGTCATGACCGAAGCGCACAACACTCGATATTCCGTCCACCCAGGTTCAGATAAGATGTATCTGGATCTTAAAAAGTTATACTGGTGGCCTAACATGAAAACAGAGATTGCTACCTTCGTGAGTAAATGCCTTACTTGCGCCAAGGTCAAGGTTGAATACCAGAAACCCTCAGGTTTACTACAGCAACCCGAGATACCCGAATAGAAGTGGGAGCGAATCACAATGGAGTTCATAACCAAGTTGCCCAAGACAACGGGTGGTCTCGATACCATTTGGGTTATTGTTGACAGGTTAACCAAGTCCGCACACTTCCTACCTATCAGAGAAACTGACAAGATGGAGAAGCTCACAAGAACATACATTCGGGAGATTGTACGACTGCACGGTGTTTCCATATCCATTATCTATGATAGAGATAGTAGATTCACTTCGAGGTTCTGGCAGTCGCTACAAAGTTCCCTAGGAACTAGGCGGGACATGAGTACAGCCTACCATCCACAAACCGACGGACAAAGTGAGAGGACTATCCAAACATAAAGGCATGTGATACTCATTTGCCCCTTGTCGAGTTTTCCTACAACAACAGTTATCACACGAGCATAAAGGCTGCTCCATTTGAAGCCCTCTACGTCCGTAAGTGTAGATCCCCTCTGTGCTGGGCTGAGGTGGGAGACACACGGTTAGCTAAAGGACGTGTCCCTGACAGCACTCTCACAGGTCCGAAGATCATACGGGAAACGACAGAGAAGATCGTTCAGATTCGTGAACGATTGAAAGCCTCTAGAGACCGATAGAAAAGCTATGCAGATAAACGAAGGAAACCGTTGGAATTCCAAGTGAATGACCGTGTTCTATTGAAGGTCTCACCCTGGAAAGGCTTGATACGCTTTGGAAAGCGTGGAAAGCTAAATCCAAGATACGTAGGGCCTTTCGAGATTCTCGCTAGAATCGGCCCTGTAGCTTACAAACTCAACTTACCCCGCGAGCTTAGTAACGTACATTCTACTTTCCACGTCTCGAACTTGAAAAAGTGTCTATCCGACGAGACTCTTGTAATCCCACTCGATGAGATCGAGATCAACGAGAGCCTCAACTTCATGGAAGAACCTGTAGAGATCATGGACCAGGAGGTCAAGCAAACGAAGCAAAGCCGTATCCCGATAGTGAAGGTTCGCCGGAACGCCAAGCGAGGACCTGAATTCACTTGGGAGCGTGAGGATCAAATGAAATTGAAATATCCTCATCTTTTTTACTTATTTATTTGTAACTACATTTTTTCTTAAACTCTAATTTCGGGACGAAATTCTCTCTAACGGGCGGATGATGTGATAACCCGAAATTTCTATCTTGTACAAACCATTCACTTCAATCAAAGTCATACTTGTTGCTGCTAACTTTTAGCCCTTTTTAGAGTATGTTTGATCATTCTAAGCTTAGTACACCAAAGGATTGAGTGAAAGGAAGTGTCTATTGGGATTATAACCTAACAATCAAGCTTTATACATCATCATGTGGTGTTTACGGCCACACCATGTGGGTTTACGGCCGTAAACACATGGCGGGCGTAAACCCATGTTACATACATGATATTCTTCCATTTCTTCATCATTCTTACCCACTTCAAGCTTAGAAATCGATTTTCTCTCTCAAGTATCATAAGATCGTCATCCCGATCTTCAAAAATGTAAGAATTCTTTCCATTTAATTAGTTGATACAACACTTTATCTAGTGATTGTACATGATTTCATCCATGAAATCTCTTCATTTTGATAGATCTTCAAGTGTTCTTCATTTCACCAAGAACACCAAGAACACACTAGTGTTCTTGAACCTTAAACACCCTATCAAGCTTCTATCTTGTAAGTACACTTGCCTTAGCTTGTTTTAATGCTTGAATCACTTAGTTTACACCTTGAAATCATCAAGAACTCAAGAACATATGGTGTTTACGGCCAAGGCAATCTCCTTGGGCCGTAAACACTCATAAGTGGTGCATTTGTGCCACCACTCCTTCCTAAGGCTTAGACTTGAACCTAGAACACCTCCTAATGACTTGTAAGACCTTAAAGCACACATAAGTACAAATTACCATGAGTTCACGGCCGTAAACACATTGGGCCGTAAACCCTTGGGTCGTAAACACAAGTGGTTAATACCATTTGGGCCGTAAACTCCTATGTGAGGCCCTACATCCCTTATATGCAACCCTATGTGGTTTAACACTTCATTACAAGTGTTTACTAGTCCCTAAGGTTGTTCCGTTTCATTAATAGTTGTTATAAATAACTAATTAGATACATATATGTGTCATTATATGTTAAATAGGATCCGTGTGTGTGCTCAAGTCCTCACTTGACACTTAGCATCCTATACAACTATTTCATCCAAACCACTCACTGCAGGTGAGTTAATACCCCTTAATCTAGCTTTTAAATGATTTTAAATGCTTTTATGGGGGGGGGGAATACAAGTTGAAACATTATAGTTATTATATCAATCACATGTGATTAATAACTATCAAACAATTGAATTTACCATACTTTTAACTGCTTTATCAAACAAACTACTTCAAAATGTTTATCAAACTCTTTTACATGTTAAACTCTTTATTAAACTTGTTCTTACATGCCAAACCTTTTATTTAAACTCTTTTAAATATATATATATATATATATATATATATATATATATATATATATATATATATATTGTCAAGACCATGTCTAGTGGATATATAGGTATATAAGTAAGGTTTGAAGGACTTAGGACTGATAACACACTTTACTTCCTGTTCCTTGTTTGGTTGTGGACTTAGAGTACCCTGTTGTTTGTCCGAGTGTCGTTTGGTCCTTAGTTATATATTATGTATATATGTATAAGACATAAAATCTTTTATCTCAGATCAATACATTCAGTTATACAAACAATTCTACTAGTAAACTATAATAGGTATAGTTTAGGAAGATACTACTCATTACTTCTAGTACAAGGAAACATACAAAGACTCAGTTTATACATGAGTCAATACATACTATTATGAGAAACTAAGAGAACATACTATTATGAGAAACTAAGAGAACATATTATTATGAGAAACTAAGAGAACATACTATTATGAGAAACAAAGAGAACATACTACATACTAGAAAGAGAGAACATACATTACACTAGTACATACAATACATATACAAGTATACTAAAACATAAATGTGAACCATTGTTCGGGGCATGACATTACTGCCATGGCCCGATTTGTATCCAGAGTCTCCTAGAAGGAGAGCGTGAGTTTGTGTATAGATCTATACTAGATTGACTATCCTACACCTTGTTGTTCGCTACAGTGGGACTTGCAAGTCTACAGATGCAAAATGTCATTTCTTCCGACGTCTTCCATCGTCGTGTTATTAGTCGATAGTATGGTGCAACCATTTCACATTACACCTTAATTAACGGCCGGATTAAGGTAGATAGTACAGCAGTAGTTACTATAATACAACACTACAGTACTATATTATTTCCCAATTTCATTGAAATTGTGACCTTTTCACATAAAGATTAATGTAAAAACTATATTTTTGGTTAATGATAGTCACACTTGGGAAAATACACATTCATACAAGAAACAAACATACATAACATTTGATGCCTTGGTAGAAGGCTACGTTTAGTAGAAAATATAGGATTTTCTAGCAGATGCAAACATTTACTACAAACATTTACAAACTTATACGTCAAACACTTAAAAATATTTTCATACAAAGAATGACACTAAAATGGTTATGAACTCACCAGCTTTAAAGCTAATAAACTCTTTCAAAATAACTTGTATTCTCAGGTCATCAGTAGACAGGTACCAATCCCAGGTTTTGAGAAGATGGAGCTCGTTCAAGACCCATCTCTTATTTTGATTTACATTTTTGGTGTCTTATAAACTTCATAGAACACACTTGTACTAAATAATATTATTAATGCAATGGATGATGTTGTTGCTTGTTTACTACTATGCTATGTTGTGATACTGTACATGACGTCCTCCACCCCCGAACGTTTCCGTCGTTCCGGTTTTGGGGTGTGACAGAAATAAAGCCCACCTTTTCCGCATTCGGGCAAGAACTCTTACGCTGGGCGTTATCGGTATCTGCCACCCAGCGTCGGCTCACAATGGGGTCCCTAACCCCGAAACACTCCGGTGCTCCGCACGCCTTGAACTCCCGGAACGAGGGAGTTCGGGCCCCGACCTGGCCTGCAACAATCTCGGCTCTAAATGACGTGAGCCTCTCCTCCATAATCTCCATCATTCCCTCCTTGTCCGTCCCAAAGATCACTGGGGTAGCGTCAAGGATGCCCTTCGTCACCTCGGCTGCAATGAGCTCGCGTAACCTTTCATCAATGGGCTCAGTAGCGCTGCCCGACCTGGATCCAGATCCCGATCCTGATCCTGATCCTGACCCCCCTCCTCCAAATCGTGTCACCACCATGCTGAACTGAAATGTCATAAATCATAACGATCAGGACATCTACATAGGGGATCTTCCCACAACGGTCCTCCTTAGAGTTGTCAGATCTAACATTGGTTCGGGTACAGGTCCTGTGCTTTTAGTAGTACGAGCCTAATGCTACCTTCCACACCTACCAGTTCCTTTCCTAAGGCTCTACCTGATAACCCTAGTTCATCCCAAAGTAAATCATATCCCACAGACTACCGCATATCTCAAATCCTAGGCTATCCTAAGATTTGCTCTACTCAAATCAATCAGACCGATCATAACAGGTTGCCTTTATGCATGCAAATTATACACAGAAAAGGATCATATAGACTTTTGAATAATAGATTCTATCCTAGGACCACAACCAGAAGAGGAACATGAAATAAGACCAAATCAATCATTCTAAGGCTATAAGCTCCTAACCGTATAGAATTTTAAAAGCATACACATAGCAAGATCTATACGATTAGCATAGCTCAAATATTAGTATAACATGGCTAACATAGTGGGGAACTACTTACTAGGCTCGGCTGATCACGCGTGTTGTACTCTCCTCTTTTCCAGTCTCAAAAGTTTTTAACTTTTATTTTTTAAAACAATTTTACCGTTTCCTAAGTTTTAGTCCTGACACACTCGAGAGTGTGCCCGAATCCCTCAAACCAAGGCTCTGATACAAACTTGTAACAACCCAATTTTTAAAAAGAAATTTTCATTTTTAAATAGCCAAAACACTTGTCTATAAACCATAAAATCTCAATACAATTGTTTTCAATTTCATATCCATAACAATATTATTTCCAATCATCAGAGTGTCCCATAAAAATGCCTGAGAGAGAGTGCACGCCGCGCCATCAAGCCTTGCCCTTGCCCTTGGGATGAGATGTACATGAAATAAATCCATAAACTATAAGCTAATGCTTAGTGAGTTCCCCAGAGCATACCCCACACACAATCCACATAACACATATCATATTAGCTATAAAAGATACATATATCACATAAGCCATGCATACTAACATATAAGGATGTCGTGGGCTCCCCCAGGGTCTTATACCTTCATACCATAGACTTCTCCCATGGTATTTACCTAGGAATGCCACGGGCTTCCCCACATGGTCTTATATCCAACTGCCATGGGCTCCCCCCGGGGTCTTCCATGCAATAACATACATAAATAACTAGCATACAGTTATCACAGAAGTATCTATCATACTACAAAACACGTACATAAACATATAAGGATGTTATGGACTCCCGACAGGGTCTTACTCCAATGTGCCATGGGCTCCCCCACGTGACCTTATATCCAACTGCCACGGGCTCCTCCTGGGGACTTCCATGCAAATATCATATAATCACTAGCATACCACTTAACATATAGCTAAGTATCACCCCCACATATCTCTATTACAACTAGTGTACCACATATCAAAAAATGGGCCAGCCTTGGTGCCGTAGACCCATTGGTATGGTGAGAAGACTCACCTCTCGAATGCCTAATTGACAAGCTAAGATCAGATATATCCCACCTGGTGCTCCAACTCAACTGCCTATAATCATTATGTGATTAACTTGTCATGATCCTTGAATACCATAAATACCCTCAAAGTTAGCCCTGGTCAACCCTGGTCAAATTCAAGGTCGACAGTCCATGTTGACCTCAACTCGTCGAGTGCATCCATCAACTCGTTGAGTTCCCCCCGAGTCCATTCCTCTGAATCCCGTACCAACTCGCTGAGTCACCCTAGTGACTCGTCGAGTTCATTAAATTTCTAGAAAACTAAAGTCCGTTCAGACCAAAACCCTAATCCTTCACCGCACTCCTTCAGAAACTCAGAAACGGGCAAACCCTACCTGACTCGTTGAGTCAGCTAAGGGACTCGACGATTTCATTTAGTCCCTTTCATGTTCAGCCCTTTTCAGTGGGATCTAAGGTCCCAAACTTCAGATCCAAACTCCCCTAGTGCAGATACCTCGTAAAGTTGCAAACTTTACATGCATGTAAGGCCTTCCAAGGCAATAACATCAAAACTAAGGTTCCTACAAGGTTTTAGTGAATGGAAAGGGGCTAAGCTATATAAAGTGAGCAACTTTATGTCATTGGGGACCTAGAAAGGTCCAGATCTGGAACCATATCCATGTGATAAGTCCAGATCCGATTTTGACTCCATTTTGCACCAAGAATGGTCATTTACTTCCAAGAAAAGGGATCTAAGCAACTAGAGATCAAGGTAACGACTTTATACCTCAAGATGATGGCCAATATAGAGTAGATGTTGGACCTACTGCTTCTCTCCTTGCTCCTTCTTCTTCAAGCTCTAAAATCCTTCACAAATACCCCAAAATTGCTCACAAAAGCTCTTTCTCTCACTCAAGAAGGTGCAAGGTCGAACTAGGGTTTTCTCTGGCTAATAGAGTGATAAGGGACGCCACAAGAGGCGGATTATGTTCTTTAAATAGGGTGCAAACCCTAAAAATTTGGGTTTCTCTTTACAGCCCCTACTCGTCGAGTCGGGGCCTTCCGACTCGTCGAGTAGAGCGCACATCTCACGTCCTCATAATAGTCTCTACCCGACGAGTTGGAGCTCCCCAACTCGCCGAGTCCATGTACAAAACCCTAAAAATTGGAAAAATTAAATAATACCTGGAACAGGTGTTACATTTGTGAGGTGAGTTTCCTCCTAGGAACGGGTCTAAGGCACCAATGCGGGCCCGTCTATGTATGTTAGCTTTGGCCGGACTTCGGACCGATTCCGGGCTGTTCTCGATGTAGGTTTATGTGTTTATATGCTTCTGGACTTCTGTCCGATGTCGGGGTAAGTGCGAGGAATGTATGTATGCTTGATATCTTCGTGATTCTTGCATGTGTTTGTTTATATGTTTCAGACTTCGGTCTGATGTCGGGGAAAGCCCGAGGAATGTTTATATGCTATGTTATATGTTTCTATATTTCGGTCCGATGTCGGCCGGGGCCCGAGGAATGTTGTATGTTTATGTTATGTGCTTATTTATGTGTATTGTTGATATGTTGATATGTATACCGAGCTTTGCTCGATGCCGGGCGGGGCCCGATGCTGGACTTTGGTCTGATGTCGGGCGGGGCCCGATCCCGGACTTGTCCGATGCCGAGCGGGGCCCGATGTAGCGGGTAAGGCCCAATGTTATGTTATTATGTGATTATGTGGTGTGTGGTAGCTTGGGTAGACTCACTAAGCTTCGTGCTTACAATTTTCAGTTTTGGTTTCAGGTACTTCCGGTAGCAAGGGGAAGAGCTGTCACACCCCGCTAAAGCGGAAACACGAGGCGTGGCAGTATAAAGGATTTCATAGCAAAAGTTAAAAGACAACACCAACCATAGTATTAAAAATCATTACAATTTTACAATGGGTTTGAACAACTTTTAAAAGAAATTACAATGTAATTTGAAATACAACACATGCGAATGCTCCTAAAAGTGAAGTGTCCCTAAGTGCCACTTACTCGATGATTCCTGAAAAAGCATGTAAAACGAGCGTCAACTATAAAAATAGTTGGTGAGTACTCACAGATAAACAAAATAATATTGGTTCCATGAATTGAAATCAAAGTTTTGATAAAAGTTTCCAATAATAAAAGTATATTGTTAAAATGAGTAAATAAGTTTGTAAAAACAAAGTTCTTTGTCATCATGAGAGATAAAGTATGTTGCCCAAATAAGATGCAACATTCATATTCTCATGGAAGATAAAGTTCGTTACTCAAACGAGTAAACAAGTTTCATTGCTAAAATGAGCAATCAATTTCGTTGCTACAAGGAGCAAACAATTTCATTGCTAAAACATGTATATAAGTTTTCAGTAATAAAAGTTCGTTGTTGTAATGAGAAACAAAGTTCATTGCTATAATTAATAACAAGTTTATTGCTATAATGAGAAACGAGTTTGTATGTGTATGAGCAAACAATGAGTCTCAACCAAACCTATGACTGAAACCCTATCAAGATCTATGCTTATCGTTCCATAGATGAATATGGTATCATGCACTCCAGCAATAGGGCGAGTGAGGAGTTGTCAATTCCTAATAGCGCTATCCATAATGACCATTGGCTCAAAGAGTTAATGGTTAGAGATAAGGGAAGGGCCTTAGTACGATAAGTTCTCATGTTCCGTGTTGCATAGACATACATAGAGAGATATAGCAATAAAATAGCAATCATGTTTGATACAAATCAATTTAAATACAACATTCAAATAATAGTTTTTCGGGACATGCTTTTCCACCTCAAAACATAAAAAAAAAAAAAAAACTAAAAATAGGGGAGTGCGTGAATACTCACAATATGCAAAATATAGCAACCAAGTTTATACGAGTAAAATAAATGCAACAAACATAAATAGTTTAGGACATGCTTTTCCACCCCAAAACATTTAAAAACCGAAAATAGGGGAGTGGTGAATACTCACAATGCATTTAGATGATGCAAATGGTGCCTTGAACTACGTTCCACGTGTACCACTACCGATTCCTACAATAATGGTATTCGCTAGTGAGTCTCTAATCGAAATCTAACACTAGTATACTTACTACTATAATAGAATTATCCCAATAATGTGTCAAAATTTAATATTGATAAGTTACAAACATTTTTCTGTGGAAATTAAGTTTCAAAGAATCAATTGTTATATAACAATTTAAGTGGAAAATTTCCATTATTGAAATGTTAATATTTAACATTTTAGAGGTGTTCCAATGATTAAATATTCAAAACTAAATCAATTTAGTTCTAAACTTTCCCAAACTTTGTATTTCATTTTTAATTGAAGTCAAACACCTTAAGATAAATTTTCTTGAATTTTTGATTTGTCTAACTATTTTTCACCATTTAATTCCATGAATAATCATAAAATCATGGAAAAATAGTAAATTATCATGAAAAATTCTTGTAATTTTTGTATAACTATTTTACAGTGTACATAATCTAGGAAAAATATTAATATGTGTTTTCAAAAAGTTTAACACAATTTTTCTGATTTTTGTATATTTAAGTGTATTAAATCTTGGGAAAATAGAAGAAAAATAACATACCGAAGATACAAATCATCAAAATTTTTATGTATCATCCTAACATATTATAAGAGTTTCTGGTAAATTTTCATGAATTTTGGATGAGTAAAACTATTTTTCCTGTTTTTAGTCCATTATAAACACAAAAATTCAAGAAAAACAGATATACATTTTCAAAAATCCCCAAAATATTTTCCGGAGTCTTGAATATAAGGTACAAGCTGCGAAAAATAAGAAATAATATTTTCACATTCCCTAAAGTGGTTTTATGATTTATTAGAGCTAAAAAAAGAAAATTAAAAATCATACTAAACAGAAACAAAAATCGATGAAACTTCATGAGAGATGTTTACAAACTTAAAGGGTCATCCACAAATATTTCCAGAATTTATTTACAAGCTTAAGTATTTTATATGTTTTAACACTCTATTTTATTATTATTTTCATGTAAAAATAAAGAAAATATATATTGAGCTGAAAATTTCCAGAATGCAACTTCAAACAATTTAATAACAATGAAAAATTGTTTTCTTATTTTTGATGTCGAAAAACATGCCGAAAGGCTCAAACAATTATAGAGAAAACTTGATTCTTGTGATTTTGGTAAAAATTATTGATGTTACTATGAGAATTTTTGCAACATGTTCCAAAGACTTTTGAATCAAGATATTTTTATACCTCTTAATACATGATGTTAAGTGCTCAAGTTAATTTTTCCTTGATTTTTAGTGATGAATAAGATCTTTGAACATGGAATACAAAACTAGTATTCACAAAAAGGTGTTGATTGAGCAACAGTTTTGTAAAAATTGCTAAAAATCGAAATATTTGAATTTTCCAGTGAAGTTAGATGGGTTTGAAAGCTAACTCAAAATATTATATTTCAGAAAAAGAATCCCGAATTTTGGTTAAGAAATGAGTGAGATATGACAGTCTAAAGTCAGGTAAAGAAATCTGACAGATTGCATGCATGGTGATTGGTTAGAAAAAATGAGTTTTCATCATTTCTTTGAGTAAATCTTTTGAAATATTTTAAAAGATATTATGATAAACTTATATTCTAGTCATGTTTCCAGAGATCAAAAGATTAAAACTTATCAAAATGTATACATTCATTTATGAACAAAATTTTGTTTCTCAAAAACTCTTAACTTGAGTTTGATGTTTTAATCCTTAAAATTGATTTTTGCACTAAGATCATGAACATGCAACCTTGTTTATCATACATGCATGGTGTTAAAACACATCCATGATGTTCTAAAAACCATTTTAACAAAAAGAAAACAAGTTTGAAGAAGATGAAGAAGTAGAAGTCGATTTTTGAAGTAAAATGCACATGCATGGCTTAAATCATTGTTGTGGATCTTCAAGAGATGTATGTTCTTTACCTTAAATTTATTTGTGGCTTGAAAAACCCTTATGAATCTCCATAATTTCGTGGTTAATAGGTTGTGGTTGTGGTGTTTGGAGAAAAAAAAATTAGAGAGAAGGTAGAGAGAGTTTTCTAGAGAGAGAAAGAAGAGAGATGTGTGTGTGTTGGAGAATGAGAGTGTGAGAGAGAGATATGGGAAGAGAGGGGTCCGAAATTTTGAGTATAATAACCCTTTCTCATTAATTTTGTTTTATAAAATTTTAAGTTATTTTATAAAATATCTAAATTTTATATAAAATGTGCACTAAAATCAAGTTTTTATTCATGAAACCTTGATTTTTGACTTATAAATTAAGGATGAATGTTAATGACTTAAATTTTTATTTTCCTTGATTATATTTCCCTGAATTTAATTGTTTTAAGATAATATTATAAGTTTCATAACTATTTTTATAGAATTCTTGATGTTAAACTTTATAAAATTTAAGTTTTAGGGTTTTTAGGGTTTTTGAGAGTTTGTAAAAATTTGGATATCAAAATAAATAGAATATTTGAGACTTTAAATTATCTTATGGTATTATAACTCTTTTATAGTTATAAATAATGTTTGTAATTTATTTTTATCGGTTTATTGGCATTCTATGTAGTGATTCCGAGATTCAAGCGAAATTGAGGAATCAAGTATACTAGTCCTAGTCTTCAACTTTGACTTAAGTTTCTATGAGACTTTGACGTAATTTCTACTTCTAGGTCAAGTGCATGATGTGTGTATATGATTCATGAAAAGGTGTTCGAGTCAAAGAGTGACCCGAATATGGATAGCCTCTACAGTTAAGTAGTTGTAGAATTCACATATCAATGTGAAATCTAAGTACATTATCCATTGTTTCTAGTTGCTTCCAAGTTTCTAGTAGGTTATAACTGAGCTTCTAGTCACTAAGTCCAGTATGTGTCGTGCGTATATGTGCAACTAAGTTTATTCAAATCTAGAACCGACTCGAATCTTGACGGTTGTCACAAGAGCTCGGGATGATTGTAGTGCATATGCCATTTGTTTAGCCTGGGATGTTTATACTCTGATATATTTGACAGATGTTTATGATATTTTAAGTTACACGAATTATGATTTTTATGTGATATTTGATAACTATGGTTTTCTTAAAGATTTAAAATGAAATTTTTAGACCATATTTTTGGGATGTTTCACCTTGTTAGGCTAAAAACCTTAGATTTCGGTTTCGCAAACGAATCGACTTTTTGTGCAAGTAATTATTAGGCACGGTTATTGACTGTCTTTACTATTTAGTTTGATTAGTTTTATACTCAATTGAACGTTTGATTTTGATTTATTTTTTGTTGGCCACTTTAATTGTTTAAAAATCATTCCAGTTATCTGATTCGTCTAGATCCGTAATTATCTGTACTAATCAGTAAAAGTAATGAATGTCAGATTAATTCTATGTTTGGGTTAACTCTAACATAAACTGATCCAACAAGTCTTTACGCTTCCGAGCTTGTGAGAAGTATTGGACTTTACTAAGAATTTTACATTGTGCTTAATGTTATTTTTCTAAATTAATTAAGAGCTTATTTGGTTAATTCAGTAAAAAGTAAAGTTTAATTCAAAGAGCTTGTTTTGGTTAAACATTTTAGTAAAAGAAAATTGTTAGAGTTTATTAATGATTTTTAGTACCAGTTTGAACAGTTCACAGTTCAAGTATCATGTTGAAGGTTACATGCATTATTAGGAGAGTCACCGCGAAACTGAAATTGCTTTTTTATTCTGAAATTTATTTTAGAGTTTAAATGGAGTTTTCTTTATTTTATAAATTTTGGTCAAATCTAGTTTTAATTAGTCAACAAATCCCCCTATTTTAATTTCTGTCAACTTAATGAGTGCCTTACGCAAGAGAGGCATAGACCTAGGACGTGTCCCTGTGGATTTGACCCTACTTTCCCGTACTACCCCTTAGTGCATTAGAGCAACATTTATATATATATATATATATATATATATATATTGTTTATTTGTTAGGCATTGAGACACGTTGTTAACACCTTCGTTACCTTATCTTTCTAGAGCAACGACACATCCACTAGAGAAAGAGCATAAAATGTTCTTCAACCAAGTTAAGGGTATTCCAATTAATACCCCATTTTTTTGAATCATTAGCTAAAATGCCCAAATATGCTAAATTCCTTCAAGATCTTCTCGACACACACCGACAACTAGAAAAGCATCCAAGGTTATTCTTAATGAACAATGTTCAAAGGTAATCATGCAAGGAATACCACCAAAGATGGGAGATCCAGAACACCTTACATTCCCATGCAAATGTGGAAATGCCATGATGACGTTCGCCTTAGCCAATTCTAGAGCTAGCATTAATTTAATGCCTTATTCATTTTATCAAAAGCTTGACCTTCCATAGTTGAAGACCACAAGGATGGCAGTTCATATGGCGAATCGTTCGATAACTTATTCTCGAGGCATGGTAGAAGATTTATTAATTAAAATTAGAAAATTCATTTTTCCAATCGATTTTGTGGTTATTGATATGAAAGAGGATAACGATGTACTAATTATTCTTGGATGCCCACTACTCAATACCGTAAGAGCCTTTGTTGATGTTCATGAATCTAAACCTACTTTACGAGTGGTAAAAAAAGAAATGACATTTGGGGTTGATGAAGGATTCAAGATTTCTAAGCAACATGATAAAGTATTCTTTATAAATGAGGACAATGAGGTAGAAGATTTGGAAAACTTAATGGAAGAATGTGTCCAAATAAGGGAAAAGCCCAAGCTAAAGAAAAAAATCAAGTTTACCAAGCCAAGAGCATTGATTCCAATAATGTTTGAAGTATTTTCTTTTACTACACCACAAGTTCAAGTTGATGAGACAAGTGGAGTTGAAGATTTTGGTTCAAATGACGAAGATGAGGATCGAGTAAGTAAGGAGACCAAGCTCGATGATATGAAGGTAAATAAGAAATAATCCACTGAAGACAAAGAGAAGATCTCCAATGATGAAAAATCCCAAGGAGTTAGAAGAAAACTCGATGCTTGCGACAACCAAACGAAGAAATAAAATTCAAAGAAAGCATATATAAGGTGAGTTCAAGCATAGAAAAGAAGGTGGATGGAAAAGAAGGAGAAGAGGGAGATTCCACTCCCACCCGCAACAACATAGAACGTAAAGGAGTCGGACTCACGACTCCATAAAAAGAAGCGCTTATTGGGAGGCAACCCGAGCTCGGTTTGCATTTTCTTTTCCCTTTCTTTTTAGTTTAGTTAGTTTTGCATTATTAGATTTTAGGATAAGTCGTTTATTTATCTTCTATTTTCAAAATCAAGTGTGGGATTTAAGTTGTGAATGGTTAAAAGTTTAAAAAAAAAAGGTTTTTGGTCAAAATTCAAAGCCCACGACATGGGCATAAAAGCTTATGGCGTGGGGCATCAAAAGCATCTCGACTCTATCAGTTGTTTAAAGCTCACGACGTGAGCAATATAACTCATGACATGAGTTTCGACAAGAACCATATCCTTTTAATTTCCAAAAAACACCATTTAACTAATATTTCTAAACCCTTGGTCCCCCACCTGAAATTTCCAGCCGTACTTTGTCCTCTAATTCTCTATTTTGTGTTCTTCACTAATGAAAATGTAATATTTATGTGTTTAAACACTTTAAATTACTTATTAATTCATTTAGAAGTTAGGGTTCGTTATTTGCTTTCTTATGTCAAAATTGATGTGATTTACTGTGAAATTGGTGCTGGATGTATGATTACTAGGTTTAGATTGAATGTTAGACAAAACCCCATGAAATAATTTGGTTCGATTTGGCAGAAATGCTATTTGATTTTCACATCGATGACGAACCACGCTCACAACGTGAGCCTCATGTTTCACGACGTGAGAACTAGACAACTGTCACATTCATTTTTTGTTTAATATTAACTGTTGTGGTTTTTCATTTCGGTTTTGTTTGTTGAATATTTTACATGTCTAATGGATCCTAGAAAGGCTACTCCACAGTCCCAAGGTGATGTGTCAAACCTTCACCCATTTGATAAGTTTCCGAATTACCTTCCACGAGATATTTTGAACAATTACACCAACAAAATTGGGTGGCTTCATAACCACGAATTTGTAGTGTCACCAACTACTGACTGGGCAAAATTGAATGAGATTGGAATCTTTGAAATGTTGAGCCTGTACCTTACAGATACTTTTGAAGAAAATGGTGTTTCGATAACATGCAATGGTTGGACGAATTTGTTCTCAGTTAAAGAACCCATGTATAAGGAATTATGTGTTGAATTTTTCTCAACAGTGTCCTGTGAAGAAAATACGGTGGACCCAAGTCATCGGAGCACTCGTATTCCGACTCGGTGGCCATTATCGAGAGTGTAGTATAGTCGCGTTCGCATGGAAAATGTGATTGTACGAGGAATAGGAATCCATGTCTCCTCCTTTTGACATATTTTTAAGGTCGGCCACACGAGATTACTCACCGGGGGTAAATGGATATGGGTTTTGGAAGACGATAACTAATGGAGCATTTAATTCGGGAGTATCACAAGAAAGTCATATCTGGTCTCTTATCCATTGCCTCATCTATCGTCTCGTTACATTCTCCATCTATCAGAAGAAACATATGGACGAAGAAACGGGCCTCGATTTATTTTTCATGTGGAGTATTATATCAACCGATGTTTGATGCAACATCCCCTATTTCCTTACTCAATATTTGTGGGCTAAGTCAGTTAATTCGAGAGCAGGGAGTCCAATTACAGGTGGGAAGTTTGTAACCCGATTGGCGAAATCTTATGGTGTGTTTATTTCAAGGTTGACTGGTACTTTGACTTGCATCGAGGGGAATGATCTGTCTTTGAGTTTTTTTTTTGGAGTCCACGAATGTTATAGTAAACATGGGAGGATATTGGGGGATAGCAGCCAACGATGAGGTAAAACCACTAGGAAATATGGGGATCCACCAAGACATAGGGGACGCAGGAACGTGAGAGGAAGAGGTGAGAGAGGATAACCAAAACACTAGGACATGCCAATTGGAGGAGTACCAACCAACCTATTCCAAAGTCGAGTTAGGTATTACGTGGACAACATTAGAGGTTTCGTACATTACCAAAACCAAGCCATTGACAGAATCTATTTGCATTTTCATATTGAGCGCGAAGCCAACATGTCACCACAAGCTCCCTACCTTCCGTCTTGGGATGAGATATAGGCATCACGCAACTTTAGGGTCGAATCGAGTGGAGCACAAGGAGATGAAGATGATGAATGATCATTTATCCTTTTTATATTTATTTGGTTATTTTTTACTATTATTTAGTTTTTATTCTTGGTTTGTTTTTGGAGTGTTTTAATTTTGTTTTTATTTGTTTGGTTTGTTTAAAGATATTTAACCGAATGTTAGTACGTTTATTTTCTTGTTGCAACCAAGGGTTTATTTTGTTTGTAGAATTGTTGAAATATCAAGAGAAAAAAAGTCATGAGAGTTAGAGTTAAAAATCCAAGAAAATAATTTTTGTTAAGTGTGGGGTGAAATTCGTATACAAAGGAAGATAGATTAGAGAAAAGAGAGAACTGTAGAAAAATAAACGTCTTAAAATAAGTCTTATTTAGTTAAGAGGACAATTGAAGTTCACAAGCATAGAAGAATGATTGAAGGAGTACAATTTGTCATCGCCCACTTCTCATGACGTGATCTATTACCATTAACGTCGTGAGGGGTATTTCATCACGAATTGAAATTCTATTTAGCTATATTCACGATATGATTTATATATTCTCACATCGTGAGGATCCAAAATCATAAATTTCACTTTTTCTTTTGGACCTTATAACATGGCTTATGCTTTCCCACGTTATGACTAAAGTATAAAGTATTACTTTGAAGATTTTACGCACGACACTTTTCGAAGATGCAAGTTTTTGATTCCCATTTTAATTGGTACATTCACGAGTAGCAGCAACATTTCAGTTCCAACAACACTATTTGAGATGTTCAAGCTTGTCCACCAACGATCAGATTTCGATCTCGCCACTACTATCCAAGGGGAGTTTATTCATTTTTCTCCCTTTTATTGTTTTTTATTGAGTTAACTGTTTTAAGCGTACAATGAGGCCATTGTATGATGTAAGTGTGGGGTAGGGGGTAAAAAATGGATAATCAATCATAAAAGTAATAAAAAATAGAAAAATGAAAGAAATTTAAAATTTTAATATTATTTCATTTGAGCTAGTTTGTTAGTGTTACGTGGGATGATTCAATTAGAACCCTAAGATTTAGTTGAGCCGAGATGTTATAGTGTATTTGTGGCTTCCCAGTCTTAGTGAAATCATGAGACAAAAATACAACCCTATTTAGTTTGAGGGATATAATATGTTTAGCATCATGTACCGGAAATGTATCCAGGAGAAGTTATGTAGTCATTGCACTTTAGACTAATACATTTAACTAATAAGGGTTGAAGTTAAGTTCCCTTGCTTAAGCATATGTTTTTATTTTTAGGATTTTTAGTTTTGAGTGAAAAAAAGTGAGCTCTGAAAAAAGAAAGAAAAAAAAGTTGCAAGGTTTGAGTATAAGAGTCTACAAAGCTATGAAGTTGAAGAAATATTATGAAGAAAAGTTCAAAAGTTTTAAATTATTGACGACTCAATTAGAAGAAAGTTTAAATTATTGACGACTCAATTATTGTAATTTTTCCATATGTATGCTTGGGAGCTTAATCAAAAATCTCTTGAGGTTAAGAAATATTTTTGTGGATGGATTCGGAGGGATGCATAAAATTAACGTTGTTCAAAATTATGGGCAAACTTTTATGAGGATTTTAGGTATTTAGGGTTAAGAGGTAATTAGGATCTAGACATATATACATGCATTGAGGTAAGGCGTAATTAGTGAGTTCAATTCAGATTGTTTTGTGTGATATTGGTGGGATGGGTTCTATGTGATGTATTAAGAGATATGTTTGCTTGAGGGCAATCAAAAGACAAGTGTGAGATATTTTGATATTTCCATATTTATACATATAGTAGGCGAATGCTCGCGCATTGCGCAGAAACACCTATATAGTTGAAGTCTTTACAAATATATGTTTTTCTTAAATATAACAATAACGTTGTTGTTAAATTTGATATAGTAATTCGTATACTAAAATGATATAATATATTGATAATTTTGAATTATATGATAATATATACATCTATTATAATTGTATAATTTCAACCGTTTGAATGACTTCTACCCGCGATTTACTCATGAATAAAATTAAATATAATATATGGTTTAATGTTATTTATAGTTGTTATTGTTAATTAATTTTTTAAAATTTATTTGCTTAATGTTTTAATTTCTATCATTATAATTATTTAAAAGTTATTTTTAACTATTATTGTAAGTTATTTTAAGCTACTTATTTGAAAACTTTTAACGATTATAAAAATATCTTTAGGAAATATTTTAGTTAAATTGAGATTACAATTTAGGTTTTGCATTTATCAGTACAATTTGTCATTTATTAACTATTTACAAAATATTCTTTGGTGTTTTAAGTGGAATTGAAATTTATATTTAAGTTGACATTGTAATGTTATATTTAAATTAATAATTTAAGTATTTTGTCAAAACCGTTCAAAAGTTGTAGCTTTAAACTGATAATGATTTACATAGAACAACATTTTAAATCTAATAAATTAAGTATAATATGTTAAAAGTTAAACACATAACTTTATAAGTAAAAGTAAAGAAATTATTTTAAAATTGAAATTTAATTTATTTATGATTACACTTTAGGTTTGATATTTATTTAACCGAATTTAACCAATTTATAATCATTATTAAAAATACACTATAGTTTATCACTTTTAATTATGTATAAAATATTTTTTTGGGTTGTTTAAGTTAAACTAAATTTTATATTTAAGTTGACCCTGTAATTTTATATATAAATTAATAATTTAAGTATTTTATACAAATTGTTCCAAAATTATATCTTTAAAATGATAATGGTTTACGTTCAACAATATATTAAAACTAATAAATTAAGTATAATATGTTAAAAGTTAAAAAAAAATATAACTTTATAAGAAGAAATAAAGATATTATTTTAATATTGAAATTTAATTTATATATGATTACACTTTAGGTTTGATATTTATTTAACCTTATTAACCAACTTATAATTATTATTAGAAAGAAATTGAAAAGTCATGGGAGTTTCAAATGAATGTGGTGAAAGGAAAAATGCATGGGAGTTTTAAATGAATGTGGTGAAAGGAAAAATGCTTCCTTTATAAGTATATATAGATAGATAGATAGATAGATAGATATAAATATAGATATATAGATAGATATAGATATAGATATATAGATATATAGATATAGATTTAGGCATTCTTTTAATACATTTTAAGTTATATATTGGTTAATTGCATAGATATTTGATACTTATTAAGTTAACTTACATTTTCCAGCCAAAAACGATACTCTTAAAGAAAAAAAATACCAAAAACGACAAAAGATGGAACCTGGAAAGACTGGAGCTGAAGCTGGGAGCTTAATGGATTTAGAGGAGGATTTAGAGACATATTCTAGAGTTCTTAGTCGATTTTAGATCTAGAAAAGTGCGTAAACAACCCTTGGAAGGAGAAGTCGATCGAAGATTAGAGATTTGAAGATTCGTAGCAAGAATCTGCATTTCACATTCGGTTTACATTAGATTGATCATGTCTAGCTTGAATTCATTTGTGTTTTTGTGCTTATTTTCTGCTATGAGTAGCTAAATCATTATGCTTTCATTTAGTGAAGATGAACCCTAATACTATGTGTTAGTTTCTTGCTTTTCATGGATTTTATGAAGTTAGTTAAGCTTATGTTTGATTTACCATACCTAGCATGTTAAAGTTTTAATCTTTATTGCTTTGATTCAAGTTAAGTTTATTTTAATGACCATTTTGATAGCATGAACTAGATTACCTACTAGTTTCTAATCATTAAACTGCTAGAGCTAGGATTTATCAAATCTTAGATTAGGTAATAAAGGTAATAACTTTATTTGTTTTAAGATCTTAATTTGATCAAAATTGTGTTTGGTTATTTGTCTTGATCATAGATAATAATCTTAGATATTATTTTACACAACCTAATTATCTTAAATAATCAATTATGTGTTTACATGTGTACGATCATTACATAGTAATTCATGAATTGGTGAAAACATTAGGAGATCAGATCAAGACTACAAATTATATTTATATTGGTGACCAACTAAATTAATACATTTTTAGAAACTAACCATAGGAAAAAGTGTGATTCAAATCTAAACAGAAGTGTCTTCATAATCTTGATAACAATCGTTCTGAGTTAAGTGTTTCCTTAGTTTTTAGTTAATTGAATTATTAAGTTAATCTGAACTTGCAAAATCAGATAAAACACCGTTTTTATTTATAGTATTTTAGATTAAATTTTAGTAGTTATTTTATTTGTTAAATTTTGTTCCCTGTGTTTGATACACAGCTTACTTTACTATGCTATAAACTGACTAGGTAGACTGCCTATAAATGCATTAATAAGTTAGTTAGATATATAAATTTAAAAGTTGATCAGTATGTTTTTGGACACATGATGCATACATGTGTCTAAACTTAGCCATTATTTTTTTACACTCTGTCGACTTGTCTATTATCTTGTTCTTTACTTTCTATAGGTCGACGACAGGGGAATAACAACTTTTCAACATTATGAACCTTTATGAATAAGGAGATAATGATTGGTGTATGAAAACTAGGGCCTCCTCACTCATCTATGCCAACCCAAGTTATCTAAAACCCCTATCAATTCATGTACTTTTACTTTTGTCTTAGCTAGGAATGGATCCCCAATACATATAATATGGACCAAACACATACACCTTATGAATCCTTATCGACCCTTAAACATTCATATTGGTATTATTACCTCTCGTGTAATAAATAATATAATTCGATGGTTTATTTTTCTAAAAAATGATAGAAAGAATCTGACAATTGTTTTGTAACGACTTATCGAACACTACAACTTATGTTTCGATGTGACAGCTCTGGTGATCTAGATGTACTGCAAGCTCTTATATATTCAAGTCTAGTTCTTTAGCATCAGCGCCTCAGTCGCATTAGGGAAAAGTGATATAATCTTTAGTTTCTTGCCCATTTCTTCCACGTAATAAACAAAATTCTACTTCTTTATGACATACGTGTCAAATTGGGAAACATGTTCTTTTTTTTTTTTTGTTTCTAGTTTTATTGTTTGCAGTCCTTTTGATATTGTTAATTATGAGGTTTGGACAACTTCCAATGTTACTTAAAGTGATTGTAGCTACTATTTGATTTTTGTGAATCATTACTCACATTTCTTATATGTATGTTTATTATGTCAAAAATAATTTTTTCTCAAAAGTTGTTGTAAGTATCCAAAAATTAGAGAGATTGACTTTGGGTGAGTGATTGACCAAAAGGGAACTTTGGTCATTTAGAGGAATTTCATGAATTTTGATGATGTAACTTCGGAAATGAGTCAAGATAATGATGGGTTTTGAGCATTCTAACACTTCCTAAGTGTACATGCAACCCTAATAACCATGGATCTATGTTTGTCTAATTATCATGCAAAGTTGAATTCCAAGGTTATATTCCTATCTAGCATACATGGGGAACAAATTTTAACTTGCATGAAAGATAGAATAACTTACCTTGTTGTTGCTTATGATCCTTGAAACCTTGTGAGCCTAGCACCCCAAGTGTGATGCCTCAAATGATTCACACAACACCAAATGCTTTTGGAGTAAACTTTTGAGAGAATATTACACTTGCAAAATCGGCTCTAGCCCTCTTGATTCTTGTGTGCAACCGATTTTGGTGGAGCATGGGTTCTTTATATAGTGTTGACACATCTAGGGTTACACCATGTAAACCCTAATGTGTCATGACTCTTCATTTCCATGACCCATGGGTTTGTAACTCCCATGGAGCATCCTATGGGTTTAACCCAACTTGATAATCCATGGAGCCTCTTAGCCCACTATACAAGTTATGCATAATTTACATAATCAACCCATATATTTAATTAGTTATCTTTTGATCACTTAATTAATTCTAAATTAATTCTTGATCAAACTAATTAAATAATATTATTAATATATTAGAACTTATAATATATTAATAATCCAATTGCATGGTGCCATGCAACTCAAATGGACCATGCCGGGTCGGGTCAAGTACATACCAGAAATAGTTATGGACTTAGACACCTTATCCAACAGTCTCCCACTTGGATAAGTCTAATAACTATAACTGCAATACTTCAGGAACCGATCGGCAATCGTAGCTCTTTCAAGGACTCTCGGAACTGAGAAGATGATGATACGCCATTTAAGATAAGTGATCATATAATCCTCTGTTCGAGATATCAGCCGGACAAATACATGGAACAATGTCTTACTTATTGTCCAGCAGTTTGTTTCCCGATTTCCGATTTGTTTGACAAAGAACTTAATTGAACACATCAACTTAGTTCTGACCGGGCCCGGTACATAAGTCAAAACAAAATCATCGAGGGGCCCAGATATCAGCTTCTAATCCAAGAAGGAACAGATAAACTTCGACTCATATGTTTGTTCTACCACTCATTGAATTATACACAAGAGCACGTTTTATAACATCGAGTTACCAATGCGTTTTCGTACAATCAATGCATAACCAACTCATAAGTAACAAATCATATCTCTAGGTTTGAAGACTCATATGATATTACCGTCTCACGATCACTCGAGATAAATTCCATGAAGTGATTCCAGTGAGCGTGGGTTGAGTCCAATGCTCAGAACTTATGAGCACTCATGATTGTTGTAGCCATGTCCAACACCTTAGACCTCTGCAATCAATCATGACAGTCTTGATTCATACCTACTTCCGACATATGACCGACTGTGGAGGTTCGAATAATATGATATACCAAACATAATTATTCTGGAAGTCAAAACATGCAAAAGAAATATAGTAAACAATCGACAAGAGATAGCAACACTTTACTCATAAATAAAACACCTTTTATTCATCATCTAATGTCAATTACACTTTACAAATTTCAAGGTTATCTAACTACTACATGTAATATCATCCTTCAGCCCTATGCTCCGAGCATGCTGGAGATGCTTAACCCGAGTCAGTCCCTTCGTGAGGGGATCTGCTGGATTCTCATCCGATGATACCCTATTTGCCACGAGGAGTCCTTCTTCTATTCGATGTCTGATGAAATGGTATTTTCTGTCGATGTGTCTGGATCTCCCGTGATCCCTTGGTTCCTTGGCTAAGGCAACTGCACTTTCACTATCACAGAAAATTTCCATTGGCTCTTTAATAGCTGGTACAACTCCAAGGTCTCCAATGAAGTTCTTCAGCCATATCGCCTCCTTTGCTGCCTCGCTAGCTGCTATATACTCTTCCAAGAAATTGCTCCTCTGTTTAAGGTAAAGACCCAGCCTGACTGAGAGCGGAAATTATCCCCATCAGTCTGAAAGCTAGCATCACTATACCCTACAACTCTCATGTCTTCACTCCCACCGAGGGTAAGGACCCAGTTCTTAGTCCTCCGTAGGTACTTGAGGATATTCTTTACCGCAGTCCAGTGTGCCTTGCCAGGGTTCCCCTGATACCTGCTAACCATGCTCAAAGCAAAGGCTACATCAGGTCGAGTACACGTCATAGCATACATGATCGATCCTACAGCCGAAGCATAAGGTATTCGAGTCATTTCTGCTATCTCAGCCTCAGTACTAGGGCTTTGTGTCTTACTCAATCTGGCGTTACTCTGGATGGGTAACTCTCCTTTCTTGGAGTCCTGCATGCCGAATCTCTTCAGCACCTTATCCAAGTAGGTACTCTGACTAAGTCCAATTAGTCTTTTACTCCGGTCTCTCAAGATCCTTATCCCTAGAATATAGGCAGCTTCTCCTAGGTCCTTCATAGAGAAACACTTCCCAAGCCAGGACTTAACTTCCTGCAGAGTTGGGATGTCATTTCCTATGGGTAGTATGTCATCCACATACAATACCAAAAAACTAACTATACTCCCACTAGCCTTGACATATACACAAGATTCATCTTCACTCCTAGAAAAGCCAAATTCTTTGACTTTCTCATCAAAGCAAAGATTCCATCTGCGAGGTGCTTGCTTTAACCCATAAATGGATTTCTCAAGCTTACACACTCTATTAGGGTACTCTGTATTGACAAAACCCTCTGGCTGACTCATGTAAACATCCTCAGCCAACTTTCCATTAAGGAAAGCGGTTTTGACATCCATTTGCCATATTTCATAGTCATGAAATGCGGCTATGGCTAACAGAACCCTAATAGACTTAATCTTGGCCACTGGAGAAAAGGTATCATCATAATCAACTCCCAGAGTTTGTGAGAAACCCTTTGCAACCAGTCGTGCCTTATAAGTGTGTACATTACCATCCATATCGGTCTTCTTCTTGAAGGTCCATTTGCACCCTACAGTCTTACGACCTGGTACATTCTCAACCAAGTTCCAAACTTGATTGTCATACATGGACTGTATCTCGCTGTCCATTGCCTCTTTCCACTTGGCTGACTCAGGGCCTGCCATGGCTTCCACGTAACTATTAGGTTCATCCAGACCTATCAGTGTCTCATCACTGATAAGTGTATCACCTTCCGCAGTAATATGGAATCCATAGTAATGCTCAGGTGCATTCCTAACCCTTGTGGAACGCCTTAGAGGTACAAACTTGTCAATTGGCTCAACAGGAGTTTCCTCCTCAAGTTGAGTGCTAGGGTTTGAAGTTCCTTCACCACTTGACTCTTGAATTTCTTCAAGGTCAACTTGCCTCCCACTGTCTCCTTGGCTTATGAACTCTCTCTCTCTCTCTCGAAAGAAAGCCCTCCTAGCTACAAAGACCACATTCTCACTAGGTCTGTAGAAGAGGTAACCAAAGAATTTATGTGGGTAGCCGATGAAAATACACCTCTCACTTCGAGGTTCGAGCTTATCATGAGTCTCGCGTCTCACGAAAGCCTCGCAACCCCAAATCTTAATGTGGTCTAGTTTGGGTACTTTACCAGTCCACATCTCATGAGGAGTTTTGGCAACTTTCTTTGTAGGGACTAGATTAAGGATATGGGCGGCAGTCTCTAATGCATACCCCCAAAATGAAATTGGTAGCGAAGCTCGACTCATCATGGAACGAACCATATCCAACAAGGTTCGATTACGCCTCTCAGCTACACCGTTCAACTGCGGTGTCTTGGGAGGTGTCTGTTGTGAGACAATCCCACATTCCCTAAGATAGTCGAGGAACTCTGAACTAAGATACTCACCACCTCGATCGGATCGAAGCACCTTAATGTTCCTGCCCAATTGATTCTCGACTTCCTGTTTAAATTCTTTAAACCTTTCAAAAGTCTCTGACTTATGCTTGATTAAGTAGACATATCCATATCTACTGTAATCATCAATAAAAGTCAAATAATAACGATTAGCATCCCTTGTGGCATGTTTGAAGGGCCCACACACATCCGTGTGTATAAGATCCAACAAACCTTCACCCCTCTCACAAGAACCTGTGAAGGGTGACTTTGTCATTTTTCCAAGTAAGCATGATTCGCAACTATCATCTGACTTTAGGTCAAATGACTCCAAGACTCCATCCTTTTGGAGTTGGCCTATGCGTTTCTTGCTTATATGTCCAAGACGACAATGCCATAATGATGCTTTATCCAAGTTATTATCATTAACAGAATCAATACACAATACATTATTTCCTAAGTTATCAACCACAGATACAGTTTCATATACACCATCACAAGGTAATGCTTTAAAATAAAGAACATTATTAAAGAAAGCATTAATCGAACCAACTTCATTATCAAATGAAAAGGTGAAACCTTGTTTATACAATGCATGAAAGGAAATAATATTTCTTCCCATTTCTGGCGAATAACAACATTTATTCAAATCTAAACTAAACCCACTACTTAGCGATCAAGTATAAACTCCAATCTTGGTGACAGGTAAAGCTTTCCTATTCCCCATGATTAAGTTTATTCTTCCATGCTCCACATTCTCACTTCTTCTTAGTCCCTACAAATCAGAACATATATGAATACCACAACCGGTATCAAGGACCCAAGAGTTAGAATGGGGTGAGTTATTAGATAAGATAGTGTAAATACCTGCATGGTTGGGTTTAACTTTCCCATCCTTCACATCTTGCTGGTACTTTGGGCAGTTCCGCTTCCAATGTGACTTTTCATGGCAATAGAAGCATTCAGCCTCTTTAGGGTCAGAATAAGGAGTGACAAAACCTTTCTTGGTTCCACTTGAAGAAGAGCCATCAAGGGTCCTAGCCTTGGTACCCTTCGAAGAGCTCTTCCTCTTCTTCCCTCGACCATTCCCGATTGCCAAAACTGGGGCGGAGTTTGGAGTAGGAGTGTTAACAACCGACTTACCCTAAAGACCTGTTTCTGCGGTCTTGAGGAGTCCCTGAAGTTTGCTGAGTGTGACCTCTTCCTTATTATTGTGATATGTCATACGGAATTGATCATAGCACGATGGTAAGGAGTGCAAAATGATATCTATTGCAAGCTCCTCAGGGAAGTTCACATTAAGCTTCAGCAACCGATCCACATACCTTTGCATTTTCTGCATGTGGCTCGTGACGGATTCCCCGTCCTTCATCATGGTTGTTATGATAGAGCATATGATTTCATACCTCTCTTTTCGTGCACTTTGATGGTATCTTTCCATCAGATCTTGGTGCATTTCAAAAGGGTAGAAGTCCTCATAGGACTTTTGGAGTTTCGCTGTCATGGTGGCCAACATGATGCATGCCACTTTTGTAGCATCCCTTTCATGTGCCCGGAAGTCAGCGATCTCCTGGGGAGTTGCAGTGGTCTCATCAATCTCCTTAAGCTCCTTGTCAAGGACATATTCTTTGTCCTCGTAGCGGGTAATCATCCTGATGTTTCTCATCCATTCATTGAAGTTGGATCCATCAAAAGTGACTTTCCCACACACGTTCATAAGGGTAAAGGAGCCATTAGGATTAGATCCAGAAGCAGCATTGTTTGAAGACAAGATTAGTTTAGATATTAAGAGAGTCCTTAATAAAACACCCATATGTAATATTAAGGCTAGGATCCAATCACAATATATTATAACTTAGAAGAGGTATACCGTAATCCAAGCTATAACATATTTGAAAGGTAGGTGAATGACGATTCACCAATTTCCACCATGAAAAACGAAATATAAATATTAGGTTTTTAATTGGTTCTTAGAAATTCCTAGATTCTTTTGAGATTCAATCAACTTTTCAAAGGCATGTTTCAATCTCGAGTGTGCCCTCCAAGTTTTGTGACTGGGATACCGAGGATCACAAAACGAGGTGTGAAGTAACCATGCAAATCACTTGGTACCCTCAAAGTTTATCACTCAATCGATGTGCCGGTAAACCACACACGCTCCACCGATGCTATGGTAAACCTTAAGTCACCCTTTACCTACCTTGTTAAGTCCAAGTTAGTGTGCCGGTTAACCACACACGCTCCACCAACGACTTAAACAAAGTGTAAAGTGTAATTTCATGGATTAGCACCTTATTCACATTTTTCCTAAAGTAACTAAAATTGGGAATTTAATAAAAGCATTTAGTTACTTTATAATATTCATCATACTTTTAATGAGAATTTATAAGTCCTTGTCCTACCCGTTCGGCTAACGACCCTCCACCGATCAAGGAAGCGGTGGGTGAGAGTGGACACCCATTAAGTTGCCATTTTATAGGCAACAAACTTATACTCCCCTCATAGACCGGCTTCGTGAATGAGGCGTACTAGCGGTAAGACGACTTGATCTTATACATATATATATATTAGTAACTTATAATATTATAAAGTATAAGGGTTGAATTTTAACTTTTAAAATTCTAGGGGTTGGAACTAAAGTTTTAATCAAGACTTTACTTGTTCCAAAACTTGAGGGCAAGTTTTGTAAACTTCAAAAACTTTTCATTTCTTATAACTTATGAATTAATTGAGTAATAAAAATGAAGACTCTTCATTTTTATAACTCTTGTGTTCTTTTAATGGCTTTAATAAAAGTGAGACTTTTGGTTTTCCATAACTTGAGAACAAGTTATGGACTCCATTAAAACACATTATGATCATGAATTAAACTACCATGAAGGTTACAAACAATTCCTATGATCATCTAATCTTCATAAGTTCAAGAACATGAATATGAACACTTTCAAGAATCAAAAATTACACTTAAAAAAAAAAACGTGTAATTTTGATAATTGCCATTGTAAATGGATTAGCATAAACATTACACCATCTAAAACAAGTTTTAAAACATCAAAACAGTTTAGGGTAATGTTTCTAGTCCATTTCCAGCAATGAATGTGCAAACTTTCATACGAGCAGAAAACAGAAAAACGATTTTTTTCAAGCAGTTTGCACAAAAAAAAACAACAAACGAACCTAGGCTCTGATACCACTGATGGGTTTTGAGCATTCTAACACTTCCTAAGTGTACATGCAACCCTAATAACCATGGATCTATGTTTGTCTAATTATCATGCAAAGTTGAATTCCAAGGTTATATTCCTATCTAGCATACATGGGGAACAAATTTTAACTTGCATGAAAGATAGAATAACTTACCTTGTTGTTGCTTATGATCCTTGAAACCTTGTGAGCCTAGCACCCCAAGTGTGATGCCTCAAATGCTTCACACAAAACCAAATGCTTTTGGAGTAAACTTTTGAGAGAATATTACACTTGCAAAATCGGCTCTAGCCCTCTTGATTCTTGTGTGCAACCGATTTTGGTGGAGCATGGGTTCTTTATATAGTGTTGACACATCTAGGGTTGCACCATGTAAACCCTAATGTGTCATGACTCTTCATTTCCATGACCCATGGGTTTGTAACTCCTATGGAGCATCCTATGGGTTTAACCCAACTTGATAATCCATGGAGCCTCTTAGCCCACTATACAAGTTATGCATAATTTACATAATCAACCCATATATTTAATTAGTTATCTTTTGATCACTTAATTAATTCTAAATTAATTCTTGATCAAACTAATTAAATAATATTATTAATATATTAGAACTTATAATGTATTAATAATCCACAAGTGTTATTTCTCTCATTTAGTCCATCCAATTGCATGGTGCTATGCAACCCAAATGGACCATGCCGGGTCGGGTCAAGTACATACCAGAAATAGTTATGGACTTAGACACCTTATCCAACAGATAAGTCTAAGTCACTTTTATAAGATGACAAAAATTAGTTCAAGAGAAGAAATGCAAGAGATGGTGCGTTTAGGCCGTAAATGATAAAATGAGGATTTTTTGCTTTCTAGGCCAATTTTGTGGCTTAATAGATTATGAGATATAAGTAGTTAGTATGAACTGACTTACTGTATATGTAGGACTCATCCTTACCTTCGTATGGATACAAAGATCATAGAAAACGGGTTTAAAACAAAGAAGTTATGAATGTTAGCAGATTAGAAGAAAAATGTGCCAAAGCTGGAATGGAATCAACTAAGGACCTACGGAAGAAAGATGTGCTTACTGGAACGGTAAAATGGACGAAAGTTTCATCAGAAGTCGAGGCCAATGTACTCTGTACCGCGACATGGTATATGTACCCGCGACGTGGTGGAGAAAGTATGATGTTATAAGAGAAAGGCATTACGGCTCATTAAGAGGGGGGACCACAACCTATATAGGTGCATCATGACGTTATAAACATGTTGTCGTGGTGCGGTTACGTAGTCTGGAAACATATTAAAAGAACTTAGTGGTTCATTCTTGAACCATCCACCCCCCAAGCATTGGAGAGTTGCATGAGGGCGATTTTGTTACCAAAGAAGTGCCTATATGAGCTAGAGATGGAGGACTTCAAGGATTAATATCTTTTCCCTCTTAAGGTAATGATTTCTCCTTTTCATGAAGCTTTCAGTTTCAATGGTGAAATTGTTAGATTGATTAGATTGCTCGAGGTAATCAGTTTATAACTCAATTAGTATGTTATTGAGAGTGTTTAAAGGCTTTGAGCAAGTTTTTTATGTGACTTCCTAGGTGAAATCCATATGTATATAAGTTAGGGTTTTAAAACCTAATTAGTGAGGAAGATAAATTGATGCAATAGACTTTACAGTGTAGTGAATTAGGTAGTATGGATTGCTTAATTCATTAGGGTGAAATAGATTTAGATGTAGAAGATGAGATATTAGAAAGATGATCAATTAAGTAATCATTTTGATATGGAGAGTGATTAAGCTCATAATAAGCTACTACAAGTTCTAAGGAGCTTGCAATATTGTATGAATAGGCCTTGGGCGAAGAAGATGGATCAAGTGAATTAATTGAAGATTTGAAGCCAAGGGTCGTTAGTCTTCACTAATTAACAAGGTGAGTTATAACTCTCTGTTGGGTCTAAAATTATGGTTTATGCTTTACTTTTCTAGGAAAATGTATTTTTGTGTCTTGGACCGTAAACAGTTTGGTGTTTACGGCCGTATACATGTTTACGGTTGTGTTTACGGTCGTGAACATGTTTACGGCCATAAACCCAGTCACGGCCCATGTCTACTATATATAGGGTGAGGAGTGCATAATTGTGGTTAGGCAAAAAGGTGGAGAGCTTAAGTGTGTGAAACCCAAGGTGTTCTAGAGAGATAAAGTGAGAGAGAAGATAGGAGCTTTAGTGTGTGTTAGTGTGTGTGTGAATCTTGTATCTGGATCTTAATTCATATCAATTCATACAAGATTCATCATCTTCTTCTTCTCCTTCTCTTCTAATTTGATCTGGCATCATCCGTTTGATCGAGATTCCGCACCATCAAACGGATCTGATTGATACACAAGCAGATTGGGGACTTACAATTGGTATCAAAGAAAGGTTGTATCAGTCAATTTTGTCAGATCTGGAGCTTATTTGACCTTATTTTTGGAAGGTTTCTGTGTTTTTGGATAGATCTGGGCAAAATAAGGAGGGTTTGTTCTTCGTGTTTTTGATAAAAAAGGGTTTTTAATCGAGTTTTGGAGCTAAAAGGTCAAAAATCGTTGTTTTTGGTCGTAAATAGCGAGGGGGTGGCGGCGTGTACGGTCAGCAGCTAGGGTTTCCGAGGTTTACAGTCCGGAGTATACGGTCCGAGGTTTATGATCCAGAGTTTACGGTCCGAGGTTTACGGTCCGGTCCTCGCACGTGTACGGTCAGAGTTTGCGGTCCTCGGAGGTTTGCGGTCCAGTAGCGTTTCCGGTTCGCACCTCGGTATCGTGTACGGTCCAGCATCTTCGCTTCGGTCTCGGTCTTCGTCTGAACTTCGCAGTAGCAGCTTCCTCGCAGCACAGCAGCGTCAAATAAAAAGGAAGCGAAGTTGGAGGTGCCGTGGATCGAACCCGGGTCTCCTCCCTACTAATCCACACATCTTACCAAGTCTTCTAGGTTGCATCTTGGTTCATCCCTTCCGATTTTAATTCAAATACACTCCCATTTGCACCTAATTTCGCCAATTTCACACTTTTAGCCCAAAATTCAAATTTCTTTTAATTTTAAATTCCATTTTCAACCCAAAAATTTTAGTTTTTAATTTTTCTTTTTTAATTTTGACTTTTTACTTTAAACTTTGACATTCTCGTTAAACTTTAAAATTTTCAAATTTAGCTTTTCGGTTTGACTTTTAAGTTTGACTTTTTAAATTTCACTTTTGAGTTTGACTTTTTAAATTTGACTTTTAAGGTTGACTTTTGAGTTTTTAGTCAAAGGGCATATTTTTAAAACAATGAGTTCTTCAAACATCAATGTCAATGAACTTTCCTTGGAGAATTTACATGAACATTGTGAATTACTTCCTAGAGAGAACGAGGACTTGAGATATGAAAAGTATCAACTTATGAAATGACAGAAATCCCTGAAGGCTGAATTATAAGCAAAAACGAAAGATTTTAGAAAACTTCAGGAGGAATATAGAATTAAAAGCACACATTATAGATATGTGACTGAACAACTCATTGAGGTAACTGCAGAGCTTGAAAAATTAAAAAACAAATTTGAAAATGCAGATTTTACATTTAGAAATTTTGATTTGTCAAGCGAAGTTGTTGCATCAATGATTAAAAACAATTTGAAATTCAAGGAAAATCAGTCCAAGGGCTTAGGATATGACAAAGTGCCTCCTCCTTTTAATCATACTTATACTAATGTTCTTTTGTCAAAAGTGGAAATGGACAGAGAGCCATTTCTCAAGTGTGACAACTCGAAATTTCTATCTGGTACAACCATTCACCTCATTAGAAGTCAGAATTGTTTTTGCTAACTTTTAAGCTGTTTGGAGTCATTTTGAGTGTTCTAAAGCCTAATACTTCAAGAGGTAATTATAGGAAGTATACTTTAGAGTTTGTTGTGCATCATTCATGTCTCAAAACTCCAAGAGTTTGGAGTTTACGGCCTCAAACATGGAGTTTACGGGCGTAAACTCTAAAGAGTATAAATATGACACTTAGTCATTTTTGGCTCATTCTTCACCTTCCTAACTCAAGAACACCCACATTCTCTCTCAAGTATCATAGGATCTTCTTCCAAATTTTCCAAAAATGTAAGTGTTTCTTCTCTTGATTTGTTGATACAACACTTCATCTAGTAGTTATACATGATTTCATCCATGAAATCTTCTCTTTTTCATAGATCTTCAAGTGTTCTTCATTTCACCAAGAACACTAAGAACACACACTAGTGTTCTTGGACCTTAAACACTCTTACAAGCTTCCTATAAGTAGTTACACTCCTCGTAACTAGTTATTTACTTAGAATACTTGTTAAACCATTGAAAAACATCAAGAACACCCAAGAACACATGGGTTTATGGCCAAGGCAATCTCCTTGGACCGTAAACACCATAAGGTGGTGCATATGTACCACCATTACCTTCTAGGGCTTGGATAATGGACTAGAACCTTGCATGCATGAGCTAAAGACCTTAAACCACGAAATGGTAGGAGTTACCATGAGTTTATGGCCGTAAACTCATGGGTTTACGATCGTAAACTCCAAGGGAGTGGTCCATGAACCGTAAACTCCAATGAAGGGCCATTTTGAGCCCTAGTCCCTTCCTAAGCCTTGGGTACAAGCCTAGATCTTTTCCTTGTGTGGTATAGGACCTTAAAACTCAAAATGGTACTAATTACCATGAGTTTACGGCCGTAAACTCATGGGCGAAATGACCAAAAACCGTAAACTCATGTATTGTTACCAAATGGGAAGTAAACCCCAAGGTGAGGCCATACTCTCTTTAGATACAACCCTTTAGTACTCCTAGCACTTGAACCAAAGTGATATCCATGTATTAGGGTATCTTTACTTGATAAATTGGTTGTTAAATGACTAATTGGATACATATATGTATCATTACATGTTAAATAGGATCCGTGTGTGTGTTCAAGTCCTCACTTGACACTTAGCATCCTATCCGGCACTTCCATCCAAATCACTCACTACAGGTGAGTTCATACCCCTTAATCAACCTTTGAAATGATTTTAAATGATTTTATGGGGGGGATACAAGCTGAACTATTAAGTTATTATATCAATCACATGTGATTAATAACTGTCAATCAAATAGATTTTTGCATGTTAAACCGTTTTATTCAGCTAAAGGTTTTCATATGTTACTTTCAAATATCTTTTAAAGTACTATAATCTCTTTTTAAATTAACAAAACTTTTATCAAAGTCTTTTAAACTTATATTCTTGTTAGATTCAGGTCTATATAGATATAGTTATATAAGTAGGGTTTGAAGGACTTAGGACTGATAACCCACTTTATTTCCTGTTCCTTGTTTGGTTGTGGACTTAGAGTATCTGGTTATTTATCCGAGTGTGGTTGAAGTCCTAGTTATATATTATGTATATCTATTTAGATATTAAAACTCTTACTCAAGTTCAGCGCCTTTGGGTAGCAAAGGTACCTAGATAACCTCTCAAGTAAACTATAATAGGTATAGTTTAGAAATCAACAATAACTTTTATGAGGAGAAACTAGCTATATCAATATTCTAAAACATGTACTTTTAGTAAAAAGAAACGTATATAGAAATCAAAACACAAGATACATCCTCACGACGCGGATTTCACCGTTGTCGAGTTGGTAACCAGAGTCTCCTGGAGGGAGAGCGGGCATTGTATGTATAGATCTATACGGGACAGACCATCCCACATCCTGACTGCTAGCTACAGTCCCGACCGACCAAGCCAAGGGGTGACAAATGTCACATTTACTTCGACGCCAGCAGGTCGTCGTGTTTATATCCGTCAATCAGTATGGTTACGAGTATTTCCACATTTACCTTATAATTCATGGCCTTAAGGTAAGTAGTACCATGGTAGTTATGCATATAAAACTAAGGTACTATAATATTTTCCCTAATACATTAACTTAGAACATTTTGAAATAAAACGATAATGTAAAACTATATTATGATAATGATAGTAACATTTGGGAAAAATGCTCTTTTAACATAAATAGTCGGGTCTTGGTAGAAGACTGCTTTTAGTAAAGAACTCATTCTCTTTAGACATAACACAGTCGGGTCTTGGTAGAAGACTGCTTTTAGTAAAGAAACTCATTCTTTTAAAACATGAAACAGTCGAGTCTTGGTAGAAGACTGCTTTTAAATAGAAAATATAGGATTTTCTGGAGGGAATTCAAATAATCTGTAAACTTTTATCACCATCATCTAATGAGATTATTTTGAGGAAAAACATGTATTTTGCGAAGTCAGCCTTGTACCGAGCTGCACCTTATGTTATTCTCTATATCTACTTTTGATGTTGTTGGTAAATGTAACCTATGTAAAAACTTATGCTATTAATGCAATGGTTGTTGTACTTTGATTTCTATAATGCATGTGTTGTGATACTTGACATGACGTCCTCCACCCCAAAACGTTTCCGCCGTTCCGGTTTTGGGGTGTGACACATTGGTATCAGAGCATTGTTTATAGTCAATTCAGTATATCAAATCATAAAAGATATACAACTACAAATACAATGGGATAAAAACACTCTGACCAAGAGTTATACTTTAAAATATAACCATATTTTACAAAAGTATAAGTACATCCAGAATATAAAAACCCAAACAAGTATCACAAAAAGAACAAGAATAAAAGTTTTTGGATGTTGAGCATTACCGTCAAACCTGGGCAGTTATGTCATCGTAGCTGGAATAAATATAGCCTGATCAACTATATTTATTCGATATGCGACCAACGTGTGTTTGGGAGTGATGGTGGTGTTGCAATGAATCTGAAACTTACGATATAGGAATGCTAGAGCCGAACATAAAAGTTTAAAATACTATAGGAGTATTTTATGATACTAAAAGACTAACAATAAACCCAAAAGCATGTTCAAAAGTTCTAGAATCAAACGTTTAATTAAAATACTATAGGAGTATTTTAGGAACCATAAATAACCTTGCGTGAAAACTAAAAAGACCCTTATGGATCAGTCTATGATTTTAGAGTGTATGCTCCCAAGGTTATATATAGTGAGGATCTCATAGGCTAAGAATACGCGGTCTCGCTCTACTTCCTTTTCCTTGTTTGGATGTGGATATAGGGTAGTACCACATATTCGAAGGCCTATTAGATCTAAGTTATATATGATTTGTGTACACTATGTAATTGTAGTAGGACTCGATATGGATCACCCAGTAAAATGTTTTAATAATCTCTTAAGATTCTTTAGACACCCCCATTCTCGCATAAACCCCTTTAGAAAAACCTATTCTACTTCAGTAATCGACAGAGGAGCCGATAAAGACCCAGAAGAGGTTCATTGAGAAAGATTTCCAAGTAGGAAATAAATGAATAGTGATGAGACTATTGAAATCACCATGTGCCTATACCTTTTAGGGGCATCGGTGGGAAATTCGCGTGAACTTCCGAGATTCCAGTCATCCATTATGAAGTAATGACGATCAGAGTCAGAATTGGAAGTAAAGTGGAGCGGAAATTCAATATGTACACAGGAGAAGAGAACCCTATATAAGTACCCGAAGAAAACCAACGTTTATTCCAGTCAAGAGTAAACGAAGAACAGAAGGAGCCAATGTATGAAACCCGAGAAGTGTTCTATCCCTATAAAGTCACACTAATAACCCCTAAATTAATACAACTTAGTGAGTTAGTGGTTACACTACTCACACTATATGTTAGGCAAATCGTCTTTCCCGTCGCGACTAAGATAAATAGATCGGATCACAAAATCTCGATTGAGAGTGTTTAGCCCTCAACTTTCATGAGTTTGTTCTTGTGTAATCTTCGTTCTGAAGTTCTTTCAAATCTTTTCAAAGCCGGAGAGTGAACCTCTCCAGTATAAAGATAACTCAGTTGGAACGACACCCATTTTATGGCTTTCTGATACACTTACTTCTACCCTGTTACCAGGACTGCATCATAGGGATGTAGGTCGACACTTAGAGAACCATAACTCAAAGCGCGGGGAAAATTCTATGCCTATTATAATAAATAAAGATACGTCTAGGGGTAACCATCGTCTCTCATTAGTTTGTGTTCCTCATCGTGTACGAAAAACCGTGTCTCCGAAGAAACGTAACCAACCCGCTAGCAAGACACCGACTCTTCAGATCGATGAAGCTACGTTCCAAGCTGCAGTCTCAGTAGCCGTAGCAGCTGTCATGGCTCACCTGAATTCTAACTACGCAAATGTTAGCAGGAGCATTATCGGGAATCCCGATCATAGCAATGGACAGCAGCAACCAGCACCGGTGTGTAAAGCCACCCAAGAACTCCAATCTAATCCCCTGAAAAAAAAAAGTTTGAGAACGAGAAGGGGAGTGCCTCGGCTCAAGGACCTTCCGAAGGGCAGCAAGCTGAGGAAGACAATACCCATGTGAACCCGCCTGTCTTGACACCAAGAAGACCATACCTAGGAAACTTCCCTCACTGCAGCAAGTGTAACTACCATCATTATGGAGTCTGTCAAGAACCCTTTTGTGTTAGGTGCAACATGAAGGGGCATACCGCTCGCAACTGCAGGACCCCGGTTGAGTTCATTACATCAACCACCAATGTTGGGACCAGTCCAATATGCCACCTATGTGGTGAAATTGGGCATCTCAAGAGGGACTGCCCAACTGAAAGAAATGGCAAGGACGCAGGAGGAGTTTAACCCTAATGCCTAGAGGAACATCAAGGAACCCGGTAGAATTTTTGTACGCTTCTCAACCTTAAGTAGCTAATCGAAAACTTTAAAAAAAATCAATTCTAATTGTAATTACTCCCTCGTTAAGGAAAAGTCGCAGCACTATTGTAAAACTTAAAAACCCCTCAGGTAAAGCTGTGATGGCTTAGTATATACGTTAAGGCCATTTATAAATGGGATTGATAGACCTCGAGTGAGCGATGCAGCCTTATCTCATGTTCCTTGTTTGGTTGTGGATTTAGGGCGGAGTCGCTCAGTCAATAATCCTTTTAATCTTAATTATACATGACTAGTATATACTAGGCGATTATAGAGAGGCCGCGTGAGAAATCTATTCATGAAAAGTACATCTTTCCAAAGTATCAGGACCCCTAGTGTTCAGAGTTAGTCATGTCGGTCCAAGTATTCGCGGTAGTAATACCATGGACGAACCCGAAACGCTAAGAACTTGGGTGCTCTGTGCAGCACATGGTCCTATCAATCTCCATTAAATATCGTGTCGATGTTCGTTAATTTCGACACTACCGTCAGCCATGGTTCGACGTGGTTCGACCATACTAGAATTCCTAGTGCTGTGTAAAAAGAACTTTCACCTTATCCTAAGCGTCAAATAAAATCATTTCGAACCTAATAGAAAACCTAATGAGAACCATCTGTTGCCTCTTCCATCCAACCTTTAGAAGTACCCAGGAGAGGGGTACCACGCGCTGTTATCCAGACCCCCCTTAGACATTAAAACCAGAAGCGGAAGGCACTACAGATATTCCGGAAGACAATAACCGCCCGAGGCCTACTCAGTAGATCCCCCAGAAAGACCACTTGCACCGCACGATCTAGTTCGTGAATCAAGAGAAAGAACTCATGGGATTAACTTAATACTACTGGATATATGCATTAGGGTGGTATATAATTTAGGTCTATAAGATTTAAGATGTGTGCTTCCGCCCTACTCTCTGTCCCTTGTTTGGTTGTGGGTTTGGGGTGGGGCCACACATCTGAACATCCTGTCAATCTCAATTATATACGACTTGTATACACTGAGTAATAGTGATTGAGCCGAGTATGAGGTCTACCATGAACCTTAAAATAAAGCCCTTCATTGGATATCCATAGGGAAGGAGCTGAAGTCAAGAAAACAATTATGGGTTGAGCTACTAAAATGACTACAAATTCGAAATTTGTTGTCATCCCGGGTTAGGCCAAACATGGTAGCTGACACCCTCAGTTAGGAAAAGTAACTCAAGTCGTAAGAGTCAAAAACATTGACTACGACCATCCATTCACGCCTAATCCCACAAATTAAGCATCTCAGTAGCGAGCCAGGAAACCTGGAAAGCGGTGACAGGTTAAACTCTGAGAAGAATGGATGAGGAAATTAGAGGTTCTAAGTGGCAGAGTCTTATGCCATCTAAGATTTAATATAGATAGAGAAACTCAGTAACGTCGGAAGAGTAGTTGCAAGGGATGCTTGCACTACTCAAGCACTTCGTTCATCCAGATACAGATGAGAAGTGCCTAGGTCGGAAAGAGTTGTGATAGTGCCTCGCTGTGTGAGAAAGTTACCACCGCCTTATAGATGATAGTCTACATTCACCAAAGTAAATGCTAGGATGCAAAGAACCGCATGATTTCCTACGCGACCAGGAATACTTGAGTCAAGTAGGCAGCAAGTTGCGTTAAGCTTTATAACCCAGGTCATAAAGAGATTGTGGACTAGACACCAGTCTAGGTGTTAGTCGACGGGTTATACAAGATCACGCGCTCCCTACAAACTTGAGGAAGCAGACACGATGGAAAAACTAATGGAGCAGGTCATAGAGATTGTTAGACTACTAGGTGTTCCAAGGAACATTATCTCTAAAGAGATAATAGAACCGCCTCCCGAAATAGTCAATCACATCAGAAAATCTCTAAGGGCGGAACTAGCCCTGATCAGAGACTGCTATCCATGAAACAGCGAACCGAATGAGAGAATGATTCCTTCTGATTAGGGATCATGCTGTGAAAGCATCTATTAGACGATGATGAAAATTGGAATTATCTAAGCATCACCTGGTAAAACCTCTATCATCCTGACCTTGAGATATTCCGTTAGAATCACCTCATAAGTCGAAAGTGCAGGTCCTTTCTGCACTAGGCTGAGGTAGATGCCACGCAACCAATAGATGCCAGCATATAGTCGGCACCTTCAATGATCTAGAAAACCTCCGAAAGCCAACCAATAGGAAATACGAATCCGAAGACGACATGAGCCTCCTAAGAACCAATCAAAAGGACTACACCTCCAGTAAGAGAAAACTCTTGCAACTTCAGAATGATGATCGCGCCAAGTGATGATCTCACCATGGAAGTACATTATGTTCTAGGTACTGAAACGTTCTCTTTTCCCAAGAACTTAGGATCATCAGAGATTCTTGATAAGAATTGGTCCAGCATCCGTCAAGACCTCAACTACTTTAGGGATTCCATAAATTCCACCCTAATCTATCCACACCACAAACTTGAAAAAGTGCTTGTCCGACGAGACTCTTGTAATCCCACTCGACGAGATCGAAATCAATGGGAGCCTCAACTTAGTGGAAGAACCTGTAGAGATCATCGACCGAGAGGCCAAGCGCATGAAGCAAAGTCGTGTCCCGATAGTGAAGGTACGCTGGAACGCCAAGCGAGCACCTAAATTCACTAGGGAGCGAGAGGATCTGATGAAACTGAAATATCCTCGTCTTTTTGCTTAATTAAATATAACTACTTATTTGCTTAAACTCTAAATTTCAGGACGAAATTCCCTCTAACAGGGGGATGATGTGACAACTCGAGTATCCGATCTATTTCCTGTTCTATAAGTAGGGTTTGAAGGACTTAGGACTGATAGCCCGCTTTATTTCATGTTTCTTGTTTGGTTGTGGACTTAGAGTATCCGGTTATTTATCCGAGTGTCCTTGAAGTCCTAGTTATATATTATGTATATCTATTTAGATATTAAAACTCTTACTCCAGTTCAGCGCCTTTGGGTAGCAAAGGTGCCTAGATAACCTCTCAAGTAAACTATAATAGGTATAGTTTAGAAATCAACAATAACTTTTATGAGGAGAAACTAGCTATATCATTATTCTAAAACATGTACTTTTAGTAAAAAGAAATTTATATAGCAATCAAAACACGAGATACATCCTCATAACGCATATTTCACCGTTGTCGAGTTGGTAACCAGAGTCTCCTGGAGGGAGAGCGGCCATTGTGTGTATAGATCTATACGGGACAGACCATCCCACATCCTGACTGCTAGCTACAGTCCCGGCTGACGAAGCTAAGGGGTGACAAATGTCACATTTACTTCGACGCCAGCAGGTCGTCGTGTTTACAACCGTCAATCAGTATGGTTACGAGTATTTCCACATTTACCTTATAATTCATGGCCTTAAGGTAAGTACTACCACGTTAGTTCTACATATAAAACTAAGGTACTATAATATTTTCCCTAATACATTAACTTAGAACGTTTTGAAATAAAATGATAATGTAAAACTATATTATGATAATGATAGTAACATTTGGGAAAAATACTCTTTTAACATAAAACAGTCGGGTCTTGGTAGAAGACTACTTTTAGTAAAGAAACTCATTCTCTTTAAACATAAAAGAGTCGGGTCTTGGTAGAAGACTGCTTTTAGTAAAGAAACTCATTCTTTTAAAACATGAAACAGTCGAGTCTTGGTAGAAGACTGCTTTTAAATAGAAAATATAGAAGTTTCTGGAGGGAATTCAAATAATCTGTAACTTTTATCACCATCATCTAATGAGATTATTTTGAGGAAAAACATGTATTTATATCAATGTCATTAAAATACTTATGAACTCACCAGTATTAAAATGCTGATCCTCTCTTTGAAAATAACTTGTATTCTCAGGTCGCCAGTAGACAGGTACACTCCGGGAGCTTTTGTGAAGTCAGCCTTGTACCGAGCTGCACCTTATGTTATTCTCTATATCTACTTTTGATGTTGTTGCTAAATGTAACCTATGTAAAAACTTATGCTATTAATGCAATGGTTGTTGTACTTTGATTTCTATAATGCATGTGTTGTGATACTTGACATGACGTCCTCCACCCCATAACGTTTCCGCCGTTCCGGTTTTGGGGTGTGACATCAAGTATGGATTTGTGTCAGGTGGTACCATTAATGTTGAAAATACTAATGTTTCTACTTACCATGCAGATAATTCTCTAAGTAAATCAAAGCAAGCAGCTGAAGAGAGTGTATCTGATAATAAAAATGCATCAAAGTCTGAAGACTTAAATTTTTTCGATATATTTGATGATATCTTTGATAATTCTGCTGTGGATGTGCCAGAAAGTGTTGAGCTGAACGATTCTAATGCTTTTACTTCTTTTGCAGGTAAAGTAACGGAAGATGAGAACAAGGAGAAAACTGTTGAACATACCAATGTCTCCTTGAACTCTGAATATGTTGCTTCGAACTCAGTTGCTTCTGATCGACCTACTGTTCAGAAATACAGGCCACCAAAACAAGCGAAACAGAGTGCCTGTTGCAATTGTGCTTGTGGGAACAACAAGAGACAAGACATGGATACGTCACCAGGAGCAGGAAGAAACAACTCTTACGTGAAGAATCATACTTGCTTTCACTGTGGAACACCTGGACACATTGCCAGAAATTGTCCAAATCGCGTGTACGTTCCCTACTACGCAGAAGGGTGGCAGAACGCGCCACGAGGGAGATTTTCCAAAAGAAACCCCTCAAGGTCACGTTTAGACAATGGCGAATGGAATGCCTAGAAGGCCAAGAATCAAACCCACAAGGCCAAGAATCAAAATCCCAAGGGCAAGAAGGGAATTTCGGCCCAAAAGTCAAGTTCAAGAAATGATCCTGTGAAGCCAAGACCGGTTAGGTCGAAGTCATCTCGGCAGCCGACTTCAAGTTCAAAATCAAGTGCTGAGGCACCCATCGGATCGAAAAAGAAATGGGTTAAACCCAACTACAAATGGGTACCAAAGGTTAACTCTCCAAAATCACCCAATGATTCTAATATTTCTACATCTTCTGTTTGTGATAAACATGATATGTCATGGGAGACAGTACCGTGCGTTGATGACAAAGGTCAACCCAGTTTCAAAATGGGTTGGGTTCCAAAGACCAACGGATCCCGCTCTGTGTCGGAGCAGTTATGGAGACATAACTTCAGACTTCGGTTTGTTGGTAGTGGCTGTACCAGGCACATGATAGGAGGCATCTCTCAACTGTACAACGCTGAGAACATTCTTTGAGAGTATGTGTCCTTTGCGGGAAAGGAAGAAAGGAAGGGATCACTCATGGGGTTAGTGCTTAACGATGTGAAGAATTTTTGGATCTGTTCTGAGTTTATGCGTGCTGTTCTCAGACCTTCTGGATGCAAATTCAATCGGCGACTTATGGTTTGAGTTTTCTTCTCGATACTCCTGAGTTTTTCTTAATCTGATTCGATTTAAAGACTAATTTTTGTTTTAGGATAGTTTAAATTTGTGCATTTACTTTCATTTCTCTCCTATGCACACATTTAGGGGGAGAAATAAAAACAAAACAAAAATTTTAAAAAAAAATCCAAAAACATTAAAAAATCAGAAAATCCAAAAAGATGTTGTTAATGGAATATGCTTGAGGGAGATGTTTTGGGAAGTGATATAATCAAGTAATAACGGGCAGCCTGAATCTGTGTAAGGTGCCAAAGTCGAATTGTCTGTGCTCTGTGTTCGATGCGCTGGTAGGCACGAAGGGTTTTTAAAATGGACTTGACTAGGATCATATGAACTTAAGGAGTATAACGACTTGACAAATCTTGACCTAGATAGTTTCATTTAGCCTGACAATACGACGCTTGGGTAGGTTGAGGAGAGAGATATACATGGAGAATCTACAGATACATTAAATGATCTATATCTATAACTGTGGATTAACTTTTCCTCGATGTGCGGACTTTGTCCTTAATTCCGATATTGACGGGGCGACTGGGGAATTCCGATAAGTTAGGTCTATAGAAAGTTATTTTTCTTTCTTTCTTACTGTCAGTCATATGTTACCTCCTCTGTGTGATCGAAAGATCCGACCTGGACTGTAACGTATGCAACTCTGTCTCTCTGCATCCTCTTCTATGCTATTCTTTCTATCTGTTATCCATATGTTGTCTCCTTTGCGTGATTAACGATCCGACCTGGTACACAGCATATGCAACATTCTACTTCTCAATCCATCTAAACTCTAGTTAGTCATATGTTTTACTCTTTGCGTGATTGGAAGAGATCCGACCTGAGTGTACAACATATGCATTCTAAATCTAACTTATTCCTTAATAATTGTCTGCTCATCTGATGTAAGGAGTATTCTGGAAGAACTTGATTATTGGGGTATATCAGGAAGCGGGAAACACGTTCTAGTACAACTAAAATTTAACACTTACAGGTTGTCTGTAGATCTCGCTACTCAATTTAGGTGGACAACAATATCTTTGGTCGTCGTCAGTTGAATGGTCCTTAAGGAATATTATCTAGGAACTTAGGATCACATTGTCTTCTCACTTATAGTATGTCCTAATTTTGTCACAATCTCTCGTGTTTAAGTGGACCACAATACCGACGATTGACCAGATCTATTCATGAAGGGAGAGGTATTGATGAACGGATAAAGGTTGTCTAAAAACTTTGATCCCAAATCACTCTTAAAGTTAGATATCATTTTTATTTTTGTTAAATTTATTCATAGTTTTCTTCTAATTTAAATATTAGGGAAGAATTAAAAAAATTTAAAAACCAAACAAAAATCAAAAAATTAAAAATCCAAAAATAGTGTTATTTCTGTTTTATTTCTTTTTCAGAAAATATGAAAAATCCAAAAATATTGTGTGCTATGTTTTCTTTTAGTTTTGTTTTGTCTTGAAAAGTGAATTCAGATGTAGATGAGACTCATGGAGACTGTATCGGGATTTCTGAGCCAAGGCTTCATCCGTGAGCATCGAAGAATTCTCATTCGAAGGAGCAAGAAATGAAGATTATTCTTTCAACATTCAATCCTTCAACCCATGAAGCAAGGTGAAGCTGACTTGAAGATTATGTGTCAAGTTGCATTGAAGCCTCCTCAATCAATTTGCTGCTATCTTGTACCTGCTGAAGTGATCCAGAAGTTTCGTTCTCTATTCTCTCTGAAGATTCTCAAGTTGAAAGCGTTATCTTTCAAAAAACTTTTCAAGAAGCCTCCTCACCCAACGTACGTTCAAAGCCAAATCCTTAAGAAAATCCCAACTGGTCAAGATGAAGTCATTCATTGAAGATTCATCAATTTTTATCTTGAAGTTGTGAAGAATTTGAATATTAATGCTGAAGCCAAGCTCCCAATGAAGATTGACAAGAAAAGCCAAATACTTTTTAGGGGGGAGCTTGTTGGGTCAATTAGAAAAGAAAGCTATAAACCAAGGGGGAGATTGTTGGGTCTAAAATTATGGTTTATACTTTACTTTTCTAGGAAAATGTATTTTTTGTCTTGGACCGTAAACAGTTTACGGCCATATACGTGTTTACGACCATATACGTGTTTACGGCCATATACGTGTTTACGGTTGTGTTTACGGCCGTGAACAGGTTTACGGTCGTAAACCCAGTCACGGCCCATGTCTACTATATATAGGGTGAGGAGTGCATAATTGTGGTTAGGCAAAAAGGTGGAGAGCTTAAGTGTGTGAAACCCAAGGTGTTCTAGAGAGAGAAAGTGAAAGAGAAGAGAGGAGCTTTAGTGTGTGTTAGTGTGTGTGTGAATCTTGTATGTGGATCTTAACTCATATCAATTCATACAAGATTCATCATCTTCTTCTTCTCCTTCTCTTCTAATTTGATCTGTCATCATCCATTTGATTGGGATTCCGCACCATCAAACGGATCTGGTTGATACACAAGCAGATTGGGGACTTACACACACACACATAATCTCTCTCTCTCTCTCTCTCCCCTCTCTCTATAGATTATGATTATATACACTATAATCTTATGTATGTATATGTATGCATGTTTATCTATAAATGGTATAATGTTAAATACCTATAAGATATTTGATGAAAATAGACTATGATTATATAAATTATAATCATGTGAATGAGTGTGAATGTATGAGTAGATTCTAATGTAATGTGTTAAATACCTACAAGATAGTAGATGACGATCGAATATAATTTTATGAATGAGTAAGTATGCATGGTTATGTTAAATACCTATAATATATGTGATAAAGATAAAATATGATTATATGAAATATAATTTTATGAATGAGTAAGTATGCATGCTTATATGTATTATTTATGTTAAATACCTACGAAATATTATATGAAGTAAGATTATGGATGTATCACTAGAGGTCAATGGTATTGTGTGAAATACCTATTTGTTAGTAGATGAACATTTAGATTAAGTACCTAATCGGTTACATACTAGATTAATACTAGAAGATTTCATGATAATGATAAGATAGAATGTGTTGAATCATAAAAAGTGACCCTCTTGAACTTCGGCTACCGCAACCTCTTCAGCTACCGCAGCAATCCAGCACCCGCAGTCAAGTTCCTTCATCAGCAACCGAATCCGGAGTCTACCTACCGCAGTCACTTAACTAGATTACTTTACTTGTCTTTATTATGATACTCTCTATTGTCCAGTATGACTTGCATGGCTACTCTTAGAGATGTAATCTAGTGTACTTCTTGAGTCTCTATAAATAGAACTCATTCTCTTGTATCTAAGATGGATAACTTATGCATCTATCTATTCTGAATACACTTCTCAAGTTATTGTTTCTATCTCTCTATCTTACTACGCACCACTTCTTACTCTCAAATATTACTAGAATACAACTGATTATAACCTCTCTTCTGAGCAAGTCTTTCGTGACTTAATCACTAAGTTATCTTCCTTATTAACTCGGTTTGAATGGATTCCTTGTTATGAATCAACTTATGTGTATACTTGATATAACAATTGTTGTCATTTCTATTTCTTTACTTCCCGCAACTAACTCTCTAACTATCTAATTCTAACTTATTAATATTATTGTTGAGCTTTTAGATCCTTCGAGATTAACTATTCCACAATACACTTGTTCTAACGTTTGCTCAAGTGTGTCTCTAAGTTTTTCTCTCAACAATTGGTATCATAGCCATAGTGTTCGGTTTTTTAAAACGGAACTCTGATTTTCAAAGGGCCTTCTATACCACTGAAGCTCATTTCTTAAAAAAACTTCAAAAATGGCACAATCGTTATCTCTGAATTTTTGCAACAGTGTTGGTGGTTCTAATCGATCCCCAATACTGGTATCAAATGAATATCATCACTGGTCACAAAGAATGGAAAGATACTTAAGGAGACTTAGTAGAGATGTCTGGCGATCCGTAGAAGAAGGACCACATGTCCCAGTCCTTACACCAGTCCAGACTGACGGCGCTACAACCAGACTAGGAGGAGGTCAACCAGTCATGAACCGTCCCACCAAGGATGATCTCGATAAAATGGAAAATGATGTTGTTCCTTTTTATGAAATCTCCTATGGAGGAACTCCTGACAACTTCGATATTATCATAAATTGCAAATCAGCAAAAGAGATCTGGGAAGTTCTCAAGAATTTGTACGAAGGCTCAGAACAAGCACAAGACAAGAAACTTACTACCGCACTCAATGAGTTCAACAACTTCAAAGCTCATACTGGCGAAAGTTTGGAAGACTCCTTCAAAAGGTTCAACCTGATAGTCACCAAGTTATCCAATGCGGGCACCATCCGCAATAACAATGAAACAAATCTTCACTTTCTTAATGGTTTGGGAAGACATTGGACTACGGCTAAGATGATAGTCCAGGGCGATAGAAAGATTCACTCTTTGTCACTCTACAAGCTCTATGGAGAGCTGCAAGCACAAGAATCAACCGTACTCAAAGACTGTGCTGACTTTAGAGGACCACTTGCTCTCATAGCACAAGCCCCACCGCACTCACTCTACTATCCCTCGTATGACACTCCACTGCAGTCATACGAAGCTGACTCAGAGTATGATGATGAAGAAGAATTTCAGAAGGCTATTGCTCTGGTTAGTCAACAGTTCAACCGTCTCCCACCTCCTTCCTTCCGCAAGAATCAACAGTTCAACAAACCTCCATTCAACCGTAACTTCGGTTCCTAGAATAACCATTCTCGATATTCCAAAAGTTCTCATCCACCACCGCAATCTCAAATTAATCAACCAAAGGAGGTATTTCAATCTCCTCAAACCACTGACTCCGGTACTCCCTCAAAAGACAAGACTGATGTTGTAATTTGTCACAAATGCAACAAGGAGAATCACTTTGCAAGAGATTGTAAGGCCAATGTAGTAAAAGACAGAGCATTCTACCTTAGAATGGCTCAAGAGTTGGAAGATAAGGAAAAGGCAAAGGCATACGTAGCCCATGTCAAAAGAGACCATCAAGTTTGGTCATCTGGAGACGAAGATGAAGCCATCAGCAGTGTCAAAGGAAAAGGGAAAATCTGCATGGTGGCAACTGCGGATGATGATGGGTCTACAGAGCTGGAAAAGAACTACTGCTACATGGCAAAGGATGGAAATCTAAGCATCGTCGAACAGGTAAAACTTATGATCCAAACTCTAAACTATAGCATGCATGACTGTCAGCCCTACATAGATGATCTTAATGACACTTATGCTGTCGTCCTTACAGACTATAACAAAGCCTTAGATGAGAAGAACATTGCGTCCCAAGAGATGTTCCACGTGAGAGGACGACTGGATGACAAAAGACTCAAAATGGCTATGTTAGAGAAGGACCTACAGTTAGAAAAAGATGCAAGAATGTTGAGTAAAACCCAATTAGAGATAGCTTTGAACCAGAGAGATTTAGCTCAGAGTGAAATTGTACGCTTAAATCTCTTAATTGAAAAATTGTTTAATGAAAGTGAAGCTATTGAAAATTTGGTAAACAATGGAATCGTGGACAATACATACAATTGGGGTTGGTTGAATGGATATCCTACCGCAATGGATTCTTCACCCTGGTTCAATAAAGACAGACTGTATGTCCCCCCTGACCGAGAATTTCATTTCCCAGTCAATGACAAGACTTTTCCCAAAGACATCAAAACTCACTTCGGTAGACTACATAGTCTAAGCAATAATTGTGTCATTGAGGAAATTGTGCCTGAGGTTTCGGGTCACACATGTGATCAAATTCCTATCTGTGGCACCATTTACCCAAATTCTCAAACCTCATCCGTGGTTGATGAAGAAATTGTCATTGAGGGCCCCGAAGTCTCGAAAGACTTTCCATCTCTATCCTCAGACCGCAGTGTCTCACACTGTAGTCAAAAGTCCCACAAATGTCCCACTGAAGTCCCAACTAAGACTTACTCTACAGTAGTCAAATCTTCACTACCGCAGTCCTCAGTAAAAGGAACCATGACCCTTCAGGCGATTCATCATGAATTACCTATAGAGAACTTTGAAGTGGGTCAATGGTCACAAACCCCAGAATCTTCAAGTTCGGATGACTCAAGCCCACGTTTTCAAAATCATTCTAAAAATTCCAAGAAACCGCAGTTGAACAACAATGACTGCGGTTCACCAAAATCTTTGGCCAACAAGGCCTTCAAAGAAGAAATTAGATCTCGAGGCACAAATAGACAAACTTTTTCGAAAAACAAGAAACATGTTAGATTTCCAAAGTCCAAGAGTCCAGAAAAAATTGTTTTCTCACACTACTTTTCAAAAAACTCTCCTTTCAAGAAAACAGACAAAAAGGAAAGTCCAGCTTCGAAAGTCATTCCTACTTCATCTGACACAACCCAAAAGGGTGTTCAGTCTTTTCGAAACAATGGTTTTCAGGTCTACTCCTCAAATGATCCTAAATGGAAAGGTATTTTACCCACTCCAACACTTTTACACGTCAAAATTTCAACAAATAGAAGGGTATCCTACCAAATCCACGAAAAAGGACTCAAAGATTTGCACGTGCTAAACCTTGTTCAAAACGAACTTTTCAGAAACCAAACAACACTCATGTCAGATCTTTTCAACCGCGAACCGGTAACAAGTCCAATTCATCCTATTGACCGCTGACCAAGCATAATGTCAGATCCAATGACAAAAACTCCTTTTGCAAATGTCAGTGTAGTTGCCAAAAAGATTCATCCTATGTCAAATCTAGTCAGAGTCAGAAACGTAGTACTTTTTCAAAAACTCACAACACTCCAAATCTGCACAAACACCCAGGACTAGGAATAAAAGTTGACAAGAGACCCGTCCCTGCAACCTCGGTCCATGCATCTTTCAAAAATTCACAAATTGCCCCAGGCTCCAAACTAGTTTGGATGCCTAAACTAACCGTGTAATTCTCAGGCTTTGTGTAAGGAGGAACAAGAAGAAGAATGGTTAATTGACAGTGCCTGCTCCTTGCACATGTCCGGAAGGTTAGAATACCTTCGGGATTTCAGGCCAATATGCAATGGTGGAATCATCCGAGGTTACGGTGTTCTCACTACGGGGAACTTTTCTATTCAGAAGGTTGCTTATGTAGAAAGCCTTAAACACAATCTCATCAGTGTTGGCCAACTATGTAAAGCAGGACATCGAGTTGAATTTGATGATCAATTTTGCTACGTAATGACAAGTGATAGGAAAACGTGTCTGATCAAATCCCGATCCGAAGGTACCATGTATCCTTTGGATGTCTCTCTGATCATTGGTAGACCGCAGTTGTGCTTCCTATCCAAAGCCGTATTTAAAGTCAGCTGGCAATGGCACCGCAAGCTAGCTCATCTCAACTTCAGGTACATCAACAACTTGGTCACAAGAGAATTAGTCAGAGGTCTCCCTATTCTCAAATTCAACAACGATACTCTCTGTCCGGCTTGTGAATGTGGTAAACAGTCCAAAGCAAGTCACCCTCTGGTAATGGATTCTTCAATTTCTGAACCACTGGAGCTATTGCACATTGATCTCTACGGTCCATCAACCGTAGCCAGTCTCCATCACAAGAAGTACATAATGGTTATAGTAGATGACTTTACACGCTTCAAATGGGTCTTCTTCCTCAGACTCAAATCAGAAACACCGCAGATTTTCATCAACTTCATCAAAGAGATCGAACTTCAGATCAAGCTTCCAGTGAGACGTATCCGCAGTGATAATGGAACCGAGTTCACTAATCATCTTCTCAACAGTTTCTTGGTGTCCAAGGGCATCTCTCATAACTTCTCAGCTCCTTACACACCGCAACAAAATGGAGTAGTAGAAAGAAGGAACCGCACACTAGTAGAAGCAGCCAGATCCATGCTCAACTTTGCACACCTTCCTCTCTACTTCTGGGCTGAAGCTGTAGGAACCGCATGCTTTGTTCAAAACCGAAGCATTGTGTGCAAACGCCTCAATAAAACACCATATGAGGGCCTTAACAACTGCAAGCCAAATGTACGCTTCTTTCATATCTTTGGGTGTAGATGTTTCGTGATCAACAACCGAGATCAGCTTAACAAGTTTTCACGAAGTCTGATGAAGGCATCTTCCTTGGTTATTCCACTAACAAGGTTGCTTATCGAGTGCTCATCAGACGAACAAGGCTGATCATTGAAAGCTTCGATGTGAAATTTGATGATTCTCACATCCGCAACGCCCCTCCATCCACTGAAACCACCGCAATCATGGAAAGCGATATTCCTGTCTCTTCAGGTCCTTTAAATCTAGTTGAAGTCAATTATGACAATCTTTTCGATCCTGTTGAAACGGCGAAACTATCCGAAGTTCTTGTGTCACCCACAGCTCAACAACAACACGCTGATGTTTCTGGACCATCTCTATCCGAAGTCGCTTCTCTCAATACTTCCACCTCTCCGGTGGAGGGGGAAAGCTCTACTCCGGATCTAGCAACAACCGTCGAGGTTCCAGTACTTGATGTTGCTCAAGTTCCTATCCGGAGAGAATCATTACCATCAAACGTATCATCGGATTCGGATGATGAACTCATAGAGAACATTGACACGAGAACCGATCCAAGGATTATCACTCTCCCATCCGCAGTCCAGGGGGAACCTTCACAGGTTCCAGAGGAACTCCCATCAGCAGTCTAGGGGGAACCTCTCCCAACTGTTCAAGAAAACTCCATTCTCGTTCCAAACCAAGATGACTCGGCAGGATGTTCTCAAGTCTAGGGGGAACTGCCATCTCCAACCGCAGACTCTCCTAATATTCAAGATATTCCCTCTACCGCAGTTGCTGATAATCTGCAGCCCCGTCTGCATGTATGGACGAAGGACCACCCACCAGGTCAAATCATTGGCAACCCATCCGCAGGTATCCAGACTCGATCTTCCAAGAACCTATCCGATCACTGCTGTAACGCCCGGGTTTCGGGGCTAAGCATTTTTAGACGATGTAATAGTCTAGGTCAACTATTGTAACTCTTTTGATGTAATAAAGATGAAATATTTGAGTATTTTGTGAATTATGTGAATTTATGTGCTTATTATTTAATTATAAATGTATAATTAATAAAGAATAAAAATAAGCGTCAAAATTAAAGTATGAGATAAGCCCGATATCTTTACATAAAGTCGTAGTGGTCGAAACAAGGATTCCGGAGATATAAAGAACGCCGAAATCCGAGTTATAACGAAGAAGTTATAACCCGTCGAAGTTTCGTGATGAAACCAGCACGATACCGGGAAGCGTAAATAGTGAATTTACGATAGAGCGATTGTTAGCCTTAGCGATCTAAACAAAAGTCGTAGAAAACGTTAAACCGAGAGCGTCCATTAAAAGAACGCCCAAATCTGGCTTCATATGAGGAAGTTATGATTTTTCGAAGTTTCGGCTAAGCAGTGTACAGCCCGAAGTTCGAATATTAGACCGAGCGGTTTTTGGCCGACACATCCTAAACGAGAATCGAAGATCTCGTTAATAGTAGCATAACGATAAAAAGACAGACGAAAACAGACGTCGGATGAGGAAGTTATGAATTTTTAACGGACCAATCCTGTCCCGGCCTGTTAAAAATATAACTTTTAAAATAAAGTCAAAATTAGCCGACGGAGTCTAAACGAAAGTTGTAGAGTGCGTTCCCGCCTACGCGTGGATATAAATAACGTCGAAAACGGAGCTCGTATGCGAAAGATACGAATTTTTAAAGTTTAGACTCGAATTTGCGAAATTTGTTGCTCGATTGATGACGTGGCATAATCTGGACTGTCGCTTGCTGATCACGGCTCGCTTCGGATGAAGGACACGTCGCCCTCCGCTACGCCCCGCGTCTGAAATTGAGTACGCCCGGCGTACTGATCTGATCCACTTCCGAGAGTAGGCGCGTGCGAGCCAGCTGGATCCGAGCTGGTGATCTAATCCGAAGCCTACGCCCCGCGTAGACGGCTAGACGCCCAGCGTAACCGAGAGGCTTCGCGACTATAAATACCTGTGAGGGTCTCCGGGTTTTTCACACCATTTTCTTTCTCTCTCTAAATAACTTTCTCTCTCTAAGGGTTTTAACCCTTCCCTAAGCCTAGGTGATCCCCTAGCACCCTAAGGAAGCCCCGAGGCTCCCGGAGTCCCGAGAAAAAGGGTCTTTCGGTTTCGGAAACGCTGCTCCAAGCAAAGCCCAATTTTCTTTAAAATCCGTTGTAAGTAAGCTATGGTTACGCAATTTTTAATATAGCTTTCAAATAATTATAGTAATGTTATTAGGTCCTTAAAATAATTATTTGGGCTATTATTATGAGTTATATTGAGTGTTATTTAACGCTTATATAATAATAATAATAGCTAGACTATTAATTAGTCGCGGTTAACGTTAAAACTAAACTCTAGTAGGATTGATACTAGGTTTTGGTCAAGGAAAAATTGTTTTGAGATAACGAAGTGTTGTTCGAGTACCGAGTCACCACCTAATCAGGTGAGTGCATAGTAACTTTCAGCTTACACATAGATATGAAGTATTTTATATAAATTACGTGCTATGTGTGCATATTGTCTGAATACTTGCTATCTATGTTGGATGAACGTTTTTATACATGTTTTCAATGATTTAAACTGTATATGTATTTTATATCTACGAAAATGTTGGGGTAAAACATGGGTAGATGCAATAGGTGAAGTGTGATAAAATGATGAGAGGCCTCGATGTTGATGTTGTTGGTTCTATCATCTAGCGGAGTATGGATGACGACCAAAGACTCTTCTAGACAGTCCAGTGGAACGCTAGCAGGCTCGCAACCTGTAGGTGTTTGTGAACGATGTGTTCACCGGTGTACTCCATCCCCCACATGGTTGCCTTTAGGACATTTATTGCTGAGGAACCCCCTTAGCAGTAGTGTCCATCCCGATGATGATCCTTAGGCTAGGTCCCTTATGATAGGTGTTTAGGGACGTAAAGTGAGGATAACGGGAACGGGTAATCGGCTTATTGTTGATTGATGAAACTAAATAACTTATTTATTGTGGGTTGAAAACCCAAGCCTGACCCACTCAGTTTCATGTATTACAGGTAGTGGCGCTCGAGCATAGATGTGATATTTTGGATGAGGGATTACGTATATAGGCTTGTAGATATGAAATAATGTAGTAAGGCTTATATTGTACTGTTTATGCTTTTGATCTGTATCGAACATGACATCCCGAGTCTTTTAATGAAATACATTTCTTTGGAAATGCTTTTGATAAATATTTATCATATTTTGTTTTGGGACAAATTCCGCAGCACTTTTATTTAAAATGTTACTCTGATTTTCAAACAAAGCATAAACAAAATCGGTCTTTTATGGCCGTGAAAATGGGGATGTCATAGTTGGTATCAGAGCATTAGTTTAAGCGAATTAGGAATTTGTAGGATTTCTAGACTTAAACTTAGAATGCTAAGTGATGATTGTGAGGTATGAGCACTAGCTTATTTTAGGAATTATGCCTAAAATGCTTTTATGTGCTAAATGCTTTGTGCCTGATATGTTGTCAATTGTTCGGATCTATGGTCTGTTGCCGACCGGATCTGGAAACCTTATGTGTTTAGGATTGTAAACGTACGACTACGATATTAGAACTAGCATGTAAACGTTTCGGAGTGATAAGGATGACTTAAACGACTATCCTAAATAAAGATCTAAATTCGCCTTATTCGCTGTATAGATCAAGATGGCAAGGACCAGTAGCGGAAACGTGAATGTAAATGGGAACCGAGATCAACCCCTAGTGATACAACAAATACCAGTCGTAGTAGAAGTTGCACCTGAGCCGATCACCATGGCTGGGGTACAAGCCATGATACGGGCTATGTTAGCTGAACAAAGGGAAGAAGTAAGGCAAATGATGCAAGAGAATAGGGACGAACCTACCATACATGTTGGGCCGACCGAGCCAATTCCCGTACAATCTGAGGAAGGGAACTACAGCCGCCAAGTGAGTCAAGTAGGGACTCAAGGTGAGCAAAGAGATGGCCCGGAGAGGAGAAACAACAAGGATGGGCGGATGTACAAGAATTTCTTGGGTGCGAAACCACCTAGTCTCTCAGGAAGCCCAAAGCCTGTTGAGATTATGGATTGGATCTCCGAGATAGAGATGGTGTTTGAGAGCTGTGACTGCAGCGAGAAGCAGAAGACCGTCTTCGCTGTGAGACAATTGAAAACTGGAGTCTTGAGCTGGTGGAAGCTATTGGCAGATACAATGCCGCGAGGAGAAGCTCTAAAAATGTCATGGGATGAGTTCTTGGAACAACTGAAGGCGCAGTACTGTTCAGAGATAGATCTAATTGATCTGAACAATGAGTTCCAAAACTTGAAGAAGGGAAGAATGAGCATCGACGACTATGCTGATGCATTCACAGAAAAGATGAAGTTGTTTCCATACCTAGTGCCAACCGAACACTCCAAAATTGAGAAGTTCGCAAATGGACTGCCAGCCAACTTTGGCCCGACAGTCAAGATGGCAACCACTCTGAAATCAGCTGTTCGAGCAGCTAAGAATGTGGACACCCAGCAAAAGGAAAGGGGTCTGGAGAGGGCCGAGGTTGGTGAGAAAAGGAAATTCGATGGATCTTCAAGGTCCACCAATAAAAGTAAATTCTCGAAGTCCGGTTCGAAGGGAGGAGGAGCCGAAGCAAAGTGGTGTGATAAGTGCAAGAAGAAGCACTACGGAAAATGCGACAGAGAAGTCACCTGCTTTAAGTGTGGAAAGACCGGGCACTATGCCAATGAATGCACCCTCACCAAGAAAGTCTGTTATGGGTGTGGCGAGGAAGGGCACATTTCGAGGGACTGCCCGAAGAAGAAGGAGGCAGGAAGACCCAACATTCCACCGAAGCCGAAGGCAAGAGCCTTCCAGATGACGCTCGAGGCTGCAAAGGAGGCAGCAGACGTCGCTTCAGGTACCTTTCTTGTAAATGGATTGCCTGCCAATATACTATTTGATTCAGGAGCAAACAATTCCTTTGTATCGCATAGATTTGGAGGAAAGTTAGCATTGCCTGTAGAAAAACTTGATAATGCCCTAATTGTGGAAGTTGCCAGTGGCAAGTTCGTACCTGTTAGTAATCGTATTAAGAACATCGTCATCGACCTAAACGGAAACGAATTCCATGAAGAGTTGTTACCCATAGAATTGAACGGTTTCGACATCGTATTGGGAATGGATTGGCTTAGCGCCAACGATGCTGAGGTTCAATGCCGAAAGAAGATAGTAAGGGTAAACCCACCCAGAAAAGAGTCATTTATGGTGTACGGGGACAAACGCCGAGTAAATTCTGGGATCATCTCCCTGATGAAAGCCAGAAAATGTTTGTCCAAAGGATGCGCATCATATTTGGCGTTTGTTATCGATGCTAAGAAGGAAAAGAAGGAGGTGCAGAACATACCGGTCGTATGTGATTATCCGGAAGTCTTTCCCGAAGATCTTCCCGGATTACCACCTGATAGACAAGTGGAGTTCAGAATAGACTTGTTGCCAGGAACAACACCGATAGCGAAAGCACCATACCGACTAGCACCGACGGAGATGAAGGAGCTTATGACGCAACTTCAGGAGTTGTTGGACAACGATTTCATTAGACCGAGTTCATCACCCTGGGGAGCTCCGGTGCTATTCGTGAAGAAGAAATACGGAAGCATGAGAATGTGTACAGACTACCGAGAGCTGAACAAGGCAACGGTGAAGAACAAGTATCCATTGCCAAGGATTGATGACATATTCGATCAGCTTCAAGGTTCGAGCTATTTCTCAAAGATCGATCTTAGGTCAGGATATCATCAGCTGAAGGTGAGAGAGCAGGATATCGAGAAGACTGCATTCAGAACAAGATATGGACACTACGAGTTCTTGGTTATGTCGTTTGGACTAACCAATGCTCCAACAGCATTCATGGATTTGATGAACAGGGTTTGTAAACCATTCCTCGATAACTCTGTGATAGTGTTCATAGATAACATTCTCATCTACTCGAAAAGCCAGGAGGAGCATGGCCAACATCTATGAGAAGTGTTGGAAGTATTAAAGAAGGAGAAACTATATGCAAAGTTCTCCAAGTGTGATTTTTGGATCCGAGAAGTCCAATTCTTGGGTCATGTGGTTAACCATGAGGGAATAATGGTTGACCCAGCAAAAATCGAAGCTGTAATGAAGTGGGAACGTCCAAAGAGTCCCACGGAGATTCGAAGCTTTCTAGGATTAGCCGGATACTACCGACGATTTATCCAAGGCTTTTCTTCGATAACCTCTCCATTGACAGCTTTGACCCACAAAGGAGCGACATATACGTGGAGTGAAAAACACGATGAGGCATTCGAGAAGCTAAAGAAGAAGTTATGTGAAGCACCGATACTTTCTCTACCCGATGGAGTTGAAGACTTCGCGGTATACAGTGACGCATCTGGAGTCGGGTTGGGTTGTGTTCTAACCCAAAGAGAAAAGGTGATAGCATACGCATCTCGACAATTGAAGGAGCACGAAAAGAACTACCCCACTCACGATTTGGAGTTGACAGCGGTAGTTTTTGCTCTAAAGATATGGAGGCATTACCTCTATGGCATGAAGTGCAAACTTTTCACTGATCATAACAGTCTCCAGTATCTCTTTAATCAGAAGGAGTTGAACATGAGGCAACGACGCTGGCTAGAGTTACTCAAGGACTACGACTGTGAGATACTTTACCACCCCGGTAAAGCAAATGTTGTTGCCGATGCTCTAAGTCGAAAAGTCATTCTTGAAAGAAAAAGGCCAAGGGCGTTGAGAATAGAAGTTGTCTCGATAATTGTGGAAAGGATCAAGAAAGCTCAAGAAGAAGCGTCAGAAAAGAACGACCGAAAGGAAGAACGTTTGGGAAGGACGTTGGTATTCGGCACAAACCGTCAAGGACTGAAGGTATTCCAAGATCGGATTTGGGTACCTAAGACGGGAGGAATAAGAGATCTTCTGATGGAAGAAGCTCACAAGACCATGTACTCGATTCATCCCGGTGGCACTAAAATGTATAGGGACCTAAAACCCTACTACTGGTGACCGACGATGAAGCTCGATGTTGCAAAGTATGTGGCCGAGTGTGTAACTTGTGCAAGAGTTAAGGCACAACATCAGAAACCGTGTGGGAGTTTAGAACCTTTACCTGTACCCATGGGTAAATGGGAAGACATCACCATGGATTTTGTGACTAAAATACCCCGGACGAAGAGTGGACACGACATGATTTGGGTGGTCGTGGATCGTTTCACAAAGAGTGCCCACTTCATAGCTGCCAACGAAAGGTGGTCTATGGATAAGCTTGCAAATGCTTACGTGAAGGAAATTGTGAGACTTCACGGTGTTCCTCTAACAATTGTATCGGATCGTGATAGTCGTTTCACGTCAAGGTTTTGGAGAACTCTACAAGAGGAACTGGGTACGAAGTTGTGTCTGAGTACAGCTTACCATCCGCAGACTGATGGTCAGAGCGAAAGAACAATTCAAACGCTTGAAGATATGTTGAGAGCATGAACCCTCGAGTTCCAAGGTAACTGGGATGAACACTTACCTCTGGTAGAATTTTCCTACAACAACAGTTTCCACTCGAGCATCAAGATGGCACCCTATCAAGCTTTGTACGGACAAAAGTGTCGTACGCCTTCTTGTTGGCTTGAGGCTGGAGAAAAGCAGTTTATGGGCCCCGAGATAGTCCATGAGACTGCTGAGAAGCTGAAGGTGATTAGGGAAAGGATGTTAGCAGCTCAGGATCGTCAAAAGAGCTATGCTGACAAGAAAAGACGAACGATGACCTTCGAAGTTGGGGATTCGGTTTTGCTTAAGGTCTCACCGTGGAAGGGACTTATAAGATTCGGGAAACGAGTAAAGTTAAGTCCAAGGTTTATTGGACCGTTCAAAGTTCTTCAGAAAATTGGGAATCAAGCTTACAAGCTGGAATTGCCCGAAGAACTCGATGGTATTCATAACACCTTCCATGTGTGTTATTTGAGGAAGTTCACGGGAAAAGTTCCCGATATAATTCCAATCTCAGAGTTAAGAATGGATGAAAACAAGAGGCTGATTGAAGAGCCCGAGGCAATTGTTGACCGTAAGACTAAGAAGTTACGACGCAAGATGGTCGACTTAGTGCTAGTCCAGTGGAAACATTCGAATGGACCGAATCTCACTTAGGAAACAGAGGATGACATGATGAGTCGCTATCCGCATCTGTTTGCTGACGCATGATTCCGGGACGGAATCTTCCTAAGGGGGAGAGAATTGTAACGCCCGGGTTTCAGGGCTAAGCATTTTTAGACGATGTAATAGTCTATGTCCACTATTGTAACTCTTTTGATGTAATAAAGATGAAATATTTGAGTATTTTGTGAATTATGTGAATTTATGTGCTTATTATTTAATTATAAATGTATAATTAATAAAGAATAAAAATAAGCGTCAAAATTAAAGTATTAGATAAGCCTGATATCTTTACATAAAGTCGTAGTGGTCGAAACAAGGATTCCGGAGATATAAAGAACGCCGAAATCCGAGTTATAACGAAGAAGTTATGACCCGTCGAAGTTTCGTGATGAAACGGCATGATACCGGGAAGCGTAAATAGTGAATTTACGATAGAGCGATTTTTAGCCTTAGCGATCTAAACGAAAGTCGTAGAAAACGTTAAACCGAGAGCGTCCATAAAAAGAACGCCCAAATCTGACTTCGTATGAGGAAGTTATGATTTTTCGAAGTTTCGGCTTAGCAGTGTACAACCCGAAGTTCGAATATTAGATCGAGCAGTTTTTAGCCGACACAACCTAAACGAGAATCGAAGATCTCGTTAATAGTAGCATAACGATAAAAAGACAGACGAAAACGGACATCGGATGAGGAAGTTATGAATTTTTAACGGACCAATCCTGTCCCGGCCTGTTAAAAATATAACTTTTAAAATAAATTCAAAATTAGCCGACGGAGTCTAAACGAAAGTTGTAGAGCGCGTTCCCGCCTACGTGTGGATATAAAGAACGTCGAAAACGGAGCTCGTATGCGAAAGATACGAATTTTTAAAGTTTAGACTCGAATTTACGAAATTTGTTGCTCGATTGATGACGTGGCATAATCTGGACCGTCGCTTGCTGATCACGGCTTGCTTCGGATGAAGGACACGTCGCCCTTCGCTACGCCCCGCGTCCGAAATTGAGTACGCCCGGCGTACTGATTTGATCCACTTCCGAGAGTAGGCGCGTGCGAGCCAGCTGGATCCGAGCTGGTGATCTTATCCGAAGCCTATGCCCCGCGTAGACGGCTGGACGCCCAGCGTAACCGACAGGCTTCGCGACTATAAATACCTGCGAGGGTCTCCGGGTTTTTCACACCATTTTCTTTCTCTCTCTTAATAACTTTCTCTCTCTAAGGGTTTTAACCCTTCCCTAAGCCTAGGTGATCCCCTAGCACCCTAAGGAAGCCCCGAGGCTCCTAGAGTCCCGAGAAAAAGGGTCTTTCGGTTTCGGAAACGCTGCTCCAAGCAAAGTCCGGTTTTCTTTAAAATCCGCTGTAAGTAAGCTACGCTTACGCAATTTTTAATATAGCTTTCAAATAATTATAGTAATGTTATTAGGTCTTTAAAATAATTATTTGGGCTATTATTATGAGTTATATTGATTGTTATTTAACGCTTATATAATAATAATAATAGTTAGACTATTAATTAGTCGCGGTTAACGTTAAAACTAAACTCTAGTGGTATTGATACTAGGTTTTGGTCAAGGAAAAATTGTTTTGAGATAACGAAGTGCTGTTCGAGTACCGAGTCACCACCTAATCAGGTGAGTGCATAGTAACTTTCAGCTTACACATAGATATGAAGTATTTTATATAAATTACGTGCTATGTGTGCATATTATCTTAATACTTGCTATCTATGCTGGATGAACGTTTTTATACATGTTTTCAATGATTTAAACTGTATATGTATTTTATATCTACGAAAATGTTGGGGTAAAACATGGGTAGATGCAATAGGTGATGTGTGATAAAATGATGACAGGTCTCGATGTTAATGTTGTTGATTCTGTCATCTAGCGGAGTATGGATGACGACCACGGACTCTTCTAGACAGTCCAGTGGAACGCTAGCAGTCTCGCAACCTGTAGGTGTTTGTGAACGATGTGTTCACCGGTGTACTCCATCCCCCACATGGTTGCCTTTAGGACATTTATTGCTGGGGAACCCCCTTAGCAGTAGTGTCCATCCCGATGATGATCCTTAGGCTAGGTCCCTTATGATAGGTATTTAGGGACGTAAAGTGAGGATAACGGGAACGGGTAATCGGGTTATTGTTGATTGATGAAACTAAATAACTTATTTATTGTGGGTTGAAAACCCTATGTACTCACCAGGCTCCCAAGCCTGACCCACTCAGTTTCATGTATTACAGGTAGTGGCGCTCGAGCATAGATGTGATATTTTGGATGAGGGATTACGGATATAGGCCTGTAGATATGAAATAATGTAGTAAGGCTTATATTGTATTGTTTATGCTTTTGATCTGTATCGAACATGACATCCCGAGTCTTTTAATGAAATACATTTCTTTGGAAATGCTTTTGATAAATCTTTATCATATTTTGTTTTGGGACAAATTCCGAAACACTTTTATTTAAAATGTTACTCTGGTTTTCAAACAAAGCATAAATAAAATCGGTCTTTTCTGGCCGTGAAAATAGGGATGTCATAACTGCCACTATGTAACATTTATGTCCTCGGTAGAGCCCAGAACGATAAAAGAAGCATTGCTTGAACCTGACTGGATAGCTGCAATGCAAGAAGAGCTAGAAGAATTTCAAAGAAACAAAGTTTGGCAGCTCGTTCCGAAGCCACGTGGTCACTCTATTGTTGGTACTAGATGGGTGTTCAAAAACAAGCTGGATGAATCTGGTGCTATAGTCAGAAACAAGGCAAGACTAGTTGCAAAGGGGTATAGTCAACTTGAAGGCATAGACTACGATGAAACGTATGCTCCGGTAGCATGCATGGAAGCTATTCGGATCTTCCTAGCATACGCAGCCCACAAGAACGTCAAGGTACACCAAATGGACGTTAAGAGTGCATTTCTCAATGGGGAATTAAAAGAAGAGGTTTATCTTCAGCAACCTCCAGGTTTTGAAAATGTTGAATTCCCAGACCACTGCTACAAGCTTGAAAAAGCAGTCTACGGTCTGAAGCAAGCCCCAAGAGCATGGTATGAGACTCTTTCTGAATTCCTTGTCTCATCCGGGTACAAGAGATGAGTGATTGACCCCACATTATTTAGAAAAGCAAATGGTAACCACCTTATGCTTGTACAAATATATGTGGATGATATCATCTTCGGATCGACTGAGCAAGGAATGGTGGATGAATTTGCTAAGCTCATGACCAACAAGTACAAAATGAGCATGAATAGAGAGATTAACTTCTTTCTAGGACTTCAAGTGAAACAAGTTCCGCAAGGGATATTCATTCATCAAGAGAAATACACCACTGAACTGTTAAAGAAATATTCTATGGACAACTGTTCTTCGGCTAAGGTCCCCATGGCCTTCGGTTATAAGATCTCTGCTGATCCCTCAGGTGAATCTGTGGATCACAAGACTTATAGAGGTATCATAGGCTCTTTGATGTACCTCACCGCAAGCAGGTCAGACATTGTCTTTGCAACTGGTGTATGTGCAAGGTATCAAGCTGACCCAAAAGTGTCACATATGACCGCAGCCAAACAGATACTACGGTACCTAAAAGGAAGCAAATCTCTTGGTCTATGGTACCCCGCAGGCAACGATTTCAGCCTCCAACCATTCACAGATGCGGATCATGCCGGATGCAAACTAGATAAAAAAAGCACTTCAGGTGGATGTCAATTTCTGGGTGAAAGACTCGTCAGCTGGTCATCAAGGAAACAAAGCTGTGTATCTCTGTCTACCGCAGAAGCTGAGTATGTGGCCGCAGCCAGCTGTTGCTCTCAAGTCCTTTGGATGAAAACTCAATTATTGGACTACAGATATATAATGTTGCGGATACCGATCTATTGTAACTCTGAAAGTGATATTGATATTTCTCACAATCCAATTCAGCACTCCAAGACTAAGCATATTGAACTACGGTATCACTTCATGAAAGACCACATCTTGAAAGGTAACATTGAACTTATCTTTGTTCATTCTCATGAAGAGATGGCTGATGTGTTCACAAAAGCGCTCGACTCCACAAAACTTAACACCTTCCTGCAAATGTTAGGAATGATGAATCCAGACTCGCAATTCTTTTTGAATTGTTAGATACCGCAGACCATCCTTGGTCTCCGTTGCGGTTCTAACTGAAAGTTACTTATGATAGATGGTTCTGGTACCACAGTCTAGGTACCGCAACCATATATCATACTTATTTTTCATGGGTCCTTATTGTTTGTTATTACTAACTTTTGTACAAGTGCTCTTCTCAGTTTCTTCTACTGTAGTCATAAATCTATCCATCCGCAATGACATTTGTTCATCCGCAATGACACCTGGTCATCCGCAATGAAGTTTCCATCCGCAATCACATTGATAATTTCTCAACTGTTTCATCAACCCTTGAATCTTTTGTGTGCTATTTAATGATCCTTCATTAAATAAAACATTAAATAAAAAAAATATTCCTTTGAGAAACTGTCTCATTCTCTCTCTGAATAAGCCTTGTGTCAGACCTATTTTTAGGTATGATGACAAAAAGAACATTTTTCCATAATCACATCCTTAATTTGTCTTTTCCGCTTACCCAGAACGTCCCATCCATTACAACTTCCTTTCCTCTCACCCCACGATCACCTGATGTGATGATGTCCTTCTGACCCTTCATTAAATGCAAACCCTCTTTTGGCAAATCTCAAAAATCTTTTTTTTTAAACCGTTTGATTTTATGTGGCTGAGATTTAATCTCCGATTCAAAAGATTCCCTCCAATCGACGTTTTACCTTATTCTTTTTTTTACCTAGGGTAAAAATCTCATCCCTTTATAAACTCGTCTTCTTCCCCAAAATCACTTTACGCTTTCTGAACATTGAACCTTCCCTCTCAAATCCATCAAGAACTCTGTTTCTTTACTCTTTCTCTCAACCCTCAACAATGGTGAAATCCGGTATTTCAAAGAAACAATCCAAGGCATTTGGATCAGTAAACCCTACTGGTTCAGACTCTCCCATTATTGCTTCAAGCAACTTTAGAGCAGTGTTCGAAGATCATCCATCCTATAATGCTCCAACCAAGCTGATGATTAAGTTTCTTAAGAATCATCCCCTGTTTGGCCCCTTTGATGCTTTCACAGATGTTGTCCCAATCTCAACCCTCTTTAAATGTGCATTCTCAACTTATCGCCCAATCGAAAACCCACAAGAAGTTCACCTTAACCTGGTTAATGATTCTTTGGTCATTCTGTCCAAAGAAAATTTTCTTTCTGCCATTAACCTTCTTGTTCATCCCTCCATCAAGATCTTCTCCCCATCCATGGCGGACGTTACTTCAGCCCTTTACCAAATGGGTTATCAGAAAAAGATAAGGGGAATTGGTGAATTAAAAAAAAATCAATTGCCTGCGGTCTGGCAATTTGTCTGCCACTTCATCATCCGCAGTCTATCCGGTAGAATCGGAGGCACAGACAATATGGGACTGAAGCTTCTAGAGCTGTTATGGAGTATATTCACAGGACACGATGTAAAGTACGGGAAGATCTTATGGGACTACTTTATTCAATATATTCCCAAGGAGAACCCAAGGGAGAACCCAACCGAGCTCACCTTTGCAAGGTTCTGGTCACTCTGCATTTCAGATCTTCATACGGATGCTGGAATCGACATGGGCAGTGACATCGATTTCTTTGTCACCAAGGATCTCAAAAGGTACAATCCTTCTTCTGATAAAAAAAATTTTGGACCAATTCGAAGACTCCCTACCTACATTCTTTCCACACTTGGTCTTGAGACTGCTGATGTCTCAGATCACATTGAGGCTACGGAAGGTATTGCCCCATACCCTCCTACCCCGCCTCTCCAAGACCCATTCGCAACCATTAACCCTGAAGGTACCGCAGTCCCTTCTGCCACTACTCTCTCCAATCTTTCTCAAAGAAGAAAGCAATTGGCCACCAAGAAGAAACAAAGAACACCCAAGAAGGATGCTCCCAAACGAACCGCACCCACTAAGAAACGTAAAACCAAACCTACCACAACCACACCTGATAGTGAATCTGATGAGGATAGGCAACCAATTTCTATCCTTAAGAAAAGAAAAACCGATACCTCTGGCCAAATGCGTGACCGGACCGATATTGAAGCCTCTCAAAAGGCTCTGGTAGTCCTTGAGGTGGTCGCAGATGCATTCAACACCACTATCATTTTCCAATCAGACTCAGAAAGTGAGTCTGATTCACGACATCGTGGAGACTCCCCCCAGTTCACTCCCAAGAGGATGACACTGGTGCTCGCCCTAAGGTCTCTAGGGCTTCCCGACTGTATTTCTTTTCACCTGAGGAGTTGCACTCCATCCTTTTGAACGTCACCCAAACACTTCAAACACCTTCCCAACCGCAGGGCACTTCTTCCGCCCATGCCAGAACTGAGCCGAGGCCAAACTTGACCACGGGTCAAGGAGACCAAGGAAGCTCAGGAAATCCTACTCTGCTTACATCCGCAGCAGGTGGTTTAGGCATGGTGAGCACAAATGTGCAAGGATACGTGGACCCGAAGGACACTTCGGTGCGTTTTCAAGGATTTGACGGAGATGAATCAAACGACTCATGGTTAGGCTACACTCCGGTAACTGAGTCAGAAATCAAGAAATATGTCGCTTTCAAGAGGGCATTTCAAGCCCGCAAGGAACAACAGCTCAAGCAACAACAACAAAAGGAGCAAGATATCCAGTCAGTGGCATGGTATTGGGCAGACGCAATCAATAATGCCAATATCGTAGCCACCATTCAAAAGGTTCAGGAGTGGATGACCGAGATGGCTGAAACAGTCCTTAAAGCTCAGGCAGCAGGTGAAGGTGCAGGTACCTCCAGAGTGAGTCCAACTCCTACTCCAACTCCACATCCAACTCCAACAGTTCATGAATCACAAGAAGAAGGAACCGCAATAGAAGTCAGTTCTGCTCCCACCTTCGGTCTTGATGATGAAGACATCCAGGAGGTTAACAAGCCCAGTCCTTCTGATGATGACCTCATGATATTCGATGAGGAAGAGGAATCCAGTGGCTCTCACCATTTGACTTCTAAACCCAAAGAAAATAAGAAAGAGAAGAAGAATGTTGTCACCAGGAAAGAATTTATGAGCTTACAAGCTAAAGTCGATCAGATCTTAGCTGCGGTCAAGCCCACTCAACCGCAAAAAGAAGACTCTCCCGGGCCGCAGTCACTGATCGAACGTATAGAACGCTTGAAAACAAGGGAACGCTTGGCTGCTGAGAGAATTTCTCTTAAAGTGGAAATGGGGATCCGGTCCCTTGACAACAACCGCAAAGCAGATCACAAGGATTTTATGGCTGCTGCGGAACGCCTCATCACTGAGGTAACCGCAATCAAAACGGATCTCCAAGCAGCCATTACGGATCAAGCCACTCAGTCTCAGAAACTGATAGCTGAGACTCACACTGCGTATGAGTCCACTATCTCAGTTCTTCAAGCAACAATCAATAGACTCCAACGCTCCCTTTCCTCCAACTTCCATGGTCCCGAGATCCTCCAGCTCACCAAGGAAATACACAGGCTACTCTTTAGCTCCTCCATTCCTAATAATCAACAGTTGGCCGAAGCCCTCAAAGCTTAATTTCAAGAGGTTTTTGCCAAGGTTGATGGCCTTAAAAAGTGGCTTAAGGAAGCTCCTCTGTTGCATTCCTCGATAGGGGGAAGTGAAGAAGAAGTCCATCACTCTGATCACTCCATCTCACAACATCAGAGCCCCCCATCATCACAGAAAAAATTCCTACACCGCAGCCTTCACCGCAACCATCTTATCATACTCCACCTCATAACACTCCACCGCAAGAGAATGTCACTCCTGAAAAGCCAGAAACTCCACCTCACTTCAAAAACCTGGCTGAGTACATGTCATCTCAAAGCTCAACTGACTCTCCTGCCACCACCCAAAGGAAACATGATTGGAAGGCAGCCAAACTTGCAGAGCTTATATGGAGAGAATGCGGTTTTGATACTATGATGGACGAATCCTTGATAAACTCTTGGATCAATCCGCACCACAGACTGCTGGATGAAGATTACAGAACCCACCTCACCTATGTTGAACCCCCTACTGATGGATATTGGGATGTCCCAATTTCTCCAAATGCCAAATACTTCACAGTATTTGAGCATTTCGACCGCAGCCTTCCTGACCACAAAAGACTGCCAATGGAATTTGAGAGACTCAGTCTTTTTCATGCTAAACATGCCTCTTCCATTGAAAATATATGGTCTAACGATAGACCATCCGCAGTCAAGAACTACAAAATCCGGAAGTTCATGAAGGCTGACTACATCCAGTATACCCTCACTAGAAGGGAGCATGACTATATCCGCACCCAGGCAGACTTTCCCTGTATGAATCCGGAAGAAATCTTTCTTATTGCCAAGGTGTTCCAAAACAAGTCAGAAAAGCACCCGAAAATGAAGATTGCGCTTGAAAAGGCCAATACTTTTCTGAAGGAAACGGTCTGTGATTTTGCCAAGATCGATGCAGATATCTATCCTATCATTGCCAAGAAATTTGATTTGCCACCTCTTGAACCTGCACCAATGCCTACCGAAGGCTATCAAGAAAGATCCTTAGGCGCAACCAACTTTCCTGAACTTAGAGTCATTTTCAAAAAGAAGATAAATAATGTCAAATATTTCATTCCTATGACTGCCATGCATCGCCTCACCAAGAAGCAACTTGACATCTGCCGAACCGCAGTTGAAAGATCGAACCACACTACCACAGAAGTCAAGTTCGAGATCTTAAGGAGAATCACCTGGCTGGAAAACATCATGAAGTTTTGGTGGATCCTGATCAAGTTCCTCAAACTTGATAGCTGAACAAAAGTTAAAGAGGTCACTTAGGGGGAAATTATTGAATCATAAAAAGTGACCCTCTTGAACTTCAGCGACCGCAACCTCTTCAGCTACCGCAGCCATCCAGCACCCGCAGTCAAGCTCCTTCATCAGCAACCGAATCCGGAGTCTACCTACCGCATTCACTTAACTAGATTACTTTACTTATCTTTATTATGATACTCTCTATTGTCCAGTATGCCTTGCATGGCTACTCTTAGAGATGTAATCTAGTGTACTTCTTGAGTCTCTATAAATAGAACTCATTCTCTTGTATCTAAGATGGATAACTTACGCATCTATCTATTCTGAATACACTTCTCAAGTTATTCTTTCTATCTCTCTATCTTACTACGCACCACTTCTTACTCTCAAATATTACTAGAATACAACTGATTATATCCTCTCTTCTGAGCAAGTCTTTCGTGACTTAATCACTAAGTTTGATCTTCCTTATTAACTCGGTTTGAATGCATTCCTTGTTATGAATCAACTTATGTGTATACTTGATATAACAATTCTTATCATTTCTATTTCTTTACTTTCCGCAACTAACTCTCTAACTATCTAATTCTAACTTATTAGTATTATTGTTGAGCTTTTAGATCCTTCGAGATTAACTATTCCGCAATACACTTGCTCTAACGTTTGCTCAAGTGTGTCTCTAAGTTTTTCTCTCAATAGAATGTTATGTGAAAAGTGATATGTGAGACAATGGGTAAACAATAGCATTCAGACGAAAGATTATGAGAATGTAGAAGGATGATTCTTATGAGAATAAGATGATAATTCCTACATGAATAAGATTATGATTCCCACGAGAACATGATTGTGATTCCTTCGGGAATACGATTATGATTCCTTCGGGAATAAGATGATGATTCCTTCAGTAATATAGATAGATGATTCTTGTAGGAATAAGTTTATATGTTGCTAGAGAAGGTTGAGAAAAAGGTTCCATGAATGGAACAAAGTAAGAGAGTTCTTTAAGGAATCGTGATATATAATCCGTGAGGGATTAAGTGTATGAGATCCGTAAGGGATCATTGCAATCTGTGAAGGATATATGAAAAGAAATATTGTGAAAGGATCCGTAAGGGATCAAAGTTTTGGGAATGAGCAAGATAATTGTGGTTTGGTAAGATAGATTTATGTTGTTCCTTATATGACGTATGCAGTATGTTATGTGATTAGACCGTTTGGGTCTAAATGAGAATAGAATGGAAAAGTATGAGAAGATGAGAATAGAGAGGTAGAGTGTGAGAAAAGAATGTAAAAGAAAAAGAGAAGAAATGATAGAATAGGATGAGAAGATTAAAGAGATAATATTAAGAGGAGTATGAGAAGGGTAAAGAGAAGAGATGAGAATAGAGGATGATTATAAAAAGAGATGAGATGAGATGATATGAAGATAAAGTAAGAGTAAGAAGAGTATGAGAAGAGCAAGGATATGAGATGAGAAGAAGTGAAGACAGAGTATGAGATGATTATGAGAAAAAATGAGAAGGCATGGGATGAGATAGAGTGAGAGCATGAAAAGTGATGAGAAAAGAGTATATGAGATTAGATGAGATGAGAATAAAGTAGAAGAGTATGGAAAAAGGATAACATAATGTTAGAGTATGAAAAGAAAGCAAAAAAGAAAGAAATAGTGTATGCTATAACTCACCATACCTATGGTCGGAGTTGTAGATTTCTATGTTTTCCAGGTTCAGGTAGTAGCCATTATATAAGAAGAAATATGAGCACAAGTATTTAGATTAGGTATAGATTTTTATTTTAGTATTTCCTTGTTTCTTTAAATTGTGGTTATGATTCATTATAACCCCGATAATATCCTGGGATGTAAAATGTTTTGAACATTAGAATCCCACAATTTTTTTTTTTTGAAAATTTTAATAAACCCTAGAATATTGTCACACCCCAAAACCGGAACGGCGGAAACGTTCGGGGGTGGAGGACGTCATGTTTAGTATCACAAGTCATGAATCATAGTAAGCAAGTAATGAACAAACATTTCATTAGGGTTTAGAAAGTGTTTACAATGCGTGTGTTCACAAAACATAGAATACATAAGCAAATAACAAAACAAGACTTGAAGCTATTATGCTCCATCTTCTGAATTCCCAGCGCGAGTACCTGTCTACTAGTCTCCTGAGAATACAAGTTATTTGTAAGAGTTGATCAGCAATTAAGCTGGTGAGTTCATAAGATTTTAGTGATGTAAGTAAGTTGTAGAAAGTTGTTGAAAAATGTAGTTGAAAATGTAGTAAGTTGTAAGTTCTGTTTAGAAAAGTTCGTCGGTTCCTCTAGAAAATCCTATATTTCCTACTTTGATGAAAGATACGTAAAAATGATTCTACAAACCTTTCTATGAGTACTAAATGGATACAAGTTATATAAAACTCAGAGTAAACAAACAATCGACTGTGCGCATCTGCCCTAAGCCCACAACCAAACGAGGAACAGGAAGTAAGGCGGATAGCACACATCCCATTGTTTGTTAGATCATTATTTTATATAACCGTGGTGTATTCACTTGTTACTCATGGAGTTAATTGTAATACTTCCTTTATACTTAATGAAAAGATTCTTTAAAAAAACCCTTATGTCTTATAATAAAATGGTGACCACAGTGATTACTTCTATAATCACTTAGTTTATACTGGCTATACATAATCTAATCTCAAATAGATAGTTAATTGTATGAATCTGCCCTAAGCCCACAACCAAACAAGGAACAGGAAATAAGGCGGAACCAAATTTAGAGGTGAAAATATCATTTATTCTTAATTTGGACCAAAAATGTAAAGTTTTCCAAAATTGGGCCGAAAATGTAAAATTTTACCAAAAAGGGGCTGAAAATGTAATTTTCTGCAAAACAGGGTTTTAAATGTGAAAATATATCATTTTGGGTCAAAACTGTAAATTTAACAACATTTGGGACAAAATTGCAAACTTTTATAAATTATGGACTAAAGTGTCATTTTTACTAAACTTTGGGCCTTAATTAAAGATTTGAGTATCATTAGCCAAAAATGTCATTTTTACAAAATGAAAGCCTTTTATCATCTATCTATTAAGCCTCGAACTAAAACAAACAACCGAACCAAAAGAACGAACGAATTCCGTCAAAAGCTATTTATTGGGTCCAATATACACATTTCTTGGTCATTGGGCCCTAAGGGCCCAATTAAGTGTGTATTAAGCCCAATGTTTTCCATGACATGTTATTTGGGTCTTGTGGCCCACTTCCATATTAATTTGGGCCTAAGTTATGGATTACATGTTTATTGGGCTTTTGTGGCCCATTTACATGCCTATTGGGCCTAAATTACCCTTTTTCATGTGATTGGGCCTTTGTGGCCAAATTTCATATTAATAGGGCTTGGAATGGAAATTTCATGTGTTAGTAAACCGTAATGATACCCTTATGTAATCATTAAAATCCGTAAACTTATTCAAGTACCTTTCGAATACCAAAAACATCCCACAAATACGTAAACATTGAACATAATACAAAGAGAGGTTAAGAATCTAGTGAGACTTGTCGGTTGGCACCACTGAGTGTACTATCGTAGCCTGTAGTTACAATCAGAGTTTCCTGGTAGGAAAGCAGGAGTTTGTGTATAGATCTCTACGGGGTGACCCCCCACGCCTTAGTTGTTCGCTACAGCTAGACTAGGCCAGTCTAGGGCGACAACATCCTTATCAAGACCGGCATTTGGAAAAATACCAAGACGAGCGACCTAGTCATTATCATGCATGGTTATAACGGCTCATATAGGGATTCAATACCATAAGATAACCATTTGCAGATAGACTCTTTAATTGTGTTAATGCAAACGAATTATTTAACGATACAAGAAGTTAGACGTTATTATAAAACAGAAAATATCGGATTTTCTGGGGAATTTATTTATAGACAATTATCATTTATTCAAAATACAACGAACCTAAACTACACTCATACAAGTTTTATCTATTAAATTCACACATGCATTTATACTCGATTTTCACATTATTTTCAAAACATTTTACAGAGAATATCGGATTTTCTGGGTTTTTACAAAAGATACAAAGACTTTTACTCGAATATACTAATGAACTCACCAACATTATTTATGTTGACCGTTTTTAAAATAACTTGTATTCTCAGGTAATCGTTAAGCTGGAAGATATGCAAGTGTGTCTGGTTTTGCTTATGCAACATCACTTATCGTACTTTGAACAATTAGAACTTATGTATTTTAACAATGTACTTGATGTGAACAATGTTGGTTGTATTATGTAATGTTGGTAATAAATGTGTTATGTTTCATGTATATTCATTGTAATGATTATTCAATTGATAGTCACACCAGCCCCCGGACGTTTCCGCCGTCTGGTTCGGGGGTGTGACAGGTTGGTATCAGAGCAATGTTTATAGTGAACTAGCATATCTAACCATACATGATATGCAACTATAAACACAATGGGACTAAATAACTCTGAACAAACCAAAAATCTCACACTTATGTGCGCATACTAGGATAATAATCTAACAACATCTAATAAAAGCTTCTGGAGGAGATCGAACACTATGATTAAACTTGGGCAATTATGTAGTCATATTAGGGATAAATATAGCCTGATCAACTATATTTATTCAAAATATAACCAACACGTGTTCGGGAGTAATCATAGCGGGAAATGAATCCAAAAGCCTACCTTACTCTCCAAAACTCTAGGGAACCCAAAACTTAAACAACTAAAAATATACTATAGGAAATATTCAAAACGTGAATTATTTACGCACCCTCGTGCAGTCAGTATGGTTGGTTTCCACCACCCTGGAGATCCCTACCTTCCTAATCAGGGAAATAATGGATGGCTAGAGGAATCCGACGAGGAACCTGAAGAGGACCCTGTGGAAGAGGAGGAACCGGGAGAAGAAATCGAAGAGGGACCTGCAGAACCTTTGGCAGACATTGAAGAAGAAGAGTCTGGTGATGACAGCGACGATGATTCAGACACTGAGTCTGTATTCATCAACCCCCATACCCAGTGAGGGTGCCAGCTCACCGAATGGGCCCTAACGGCCCTACCCCTCCCTGGGCTATCGACATTTGGAGATGGAGCATACAACAGGGACAACGACCCCCGTTTGGCATGGCTCATGAGTTCTATGACTTGAGGGATGGAGGACCGGCTGACCGAGCACTTCCAGTCATGGTGAGAGAATTGAGGGACACTAGCAATCTGCCTCAGAGCACTGTCGATCAGATGCACTAGATGCAGAATAGGGTTGAGCAGGCGGAGCAAGAAACATAAGAGGTTATCCGGGAGTTCCACATGAGGCAGGTGAGGTGGGAGAGTCAACTTCGAGACGCGGAGCGACAGGTGGCACGCTTTCAAGGAGCATCCCCTTCCTCAGCACCACCCTCTGGCGCACCCCACCATGACTAAGATCTGCAGTAGCAACTCTGTCTCTCTACATCCTCTTCTATGCTATTCTTTCCACCTGTTATCCATATGTTGTCTCCTTTGCGTGATTAACGATCCGACCTGGTACACAGCATATGCAACATTCTACTTCTCAATCCATCTAAACTCTAGTTAGTCATATGTTTTACTCTTTGCGTGATTGGAAGAGATCCGACCTGAGCGTACAACATATGCATTCTAAATCTAACTTCTTCCTTAATAATTGTCTGCTCATCTGATGTAAGGAGTATTCTGGAAGAACTTGATTATTGGGGTATATCAGGAAGCGGGAAACACGTTCTAGTACAACTAAAATTGAACACTTATAGGTTGTCTGTAGATCTCGCTACTCAATTTAGGTGGACAACAATATCTTTGGTCGTCGTCAGCTGAATGGTCCTTAAGGAATATTATCTAGGAACTTAGGATCACATTGTCTTCTCACTTATAGTATGTCCTAATTTTGTCACAATCTCTCGTGTTTAAGTGGACCACAATACCGGCGATTGACCAGATCTATTCATGAAGGGAGAGGACTGATAAACGGATAAAGGCTGTCTAAAAACTTTGATCCCAAATCACTCTTAAAGTTAGATATCATTTTTATTTTTGTTAAATTTGTTCATAGTTTTCTTCTAATTTAAATATTATGGGAGAATTAAAAAATTTAAAAACCAAACAAAAATCAAAAAATTAAAAATCCAAAAATAGTGTTATTTCTGGTTTATTTCTTTTTCAGAAAATATGAAAAATCCAAAAATATTGTGTGCTAAGTTTTCTTTTAGTTTTGTTTTGTCTTGAAAAGTGAATTCAGATGTAGATGAGACTCATGGAGACTGTATCGGGATTTCTGAGCCAAGGCTTCATCCGTGAGCATCGAAGAATTCTCATTTGAAGGAGCAAGAAATGAAGATTATTCTTTCAACATTCAATCCTTCAACCCATGAAGCAAGGTGAAGCTGACTTGAAGATTATGTGTCAAGTTGCATTGAAGCCTCCATAATTAATTTGCTGCTATCTTGTACCTGCTGAAGTGATCCAGAAGTTTCGTTCTCTATTCTCTCTGAAGATTCTCAAGCTGAAAACGCTATCTTTCAAAAAACGTTTCAAGAAGCCTCCTCACCCAACGTACGTTCAAAGCCAAATCCTGAAGAAAAGCCCAACTGCTCAAGATGAAGTCATTCATTGAAGATTCATCAAGTTTCATCTTGAAGTTGTGAAGAATTTGAATATTAATGCTGAAGCCAAGCTCCCAATGAAGATTGACAAGAAAAGCCAGCTACTTTTTAGGGGGAGCTTGTTGGGTCAATTAGAAAAGAAAGCTATAAACCAAGGGGGAGATTGTTGGGTCTAAAATTATGGTTTATACTTTACTTTTCTAGGAAAATGTATTTTTGTGTCTTGGACCGTAAATAGTTTGGTGTTTACGGCCGTATACGTGTTTACGGTTGTGTTTACGGCCGTGAACAGGTTTACGGCCGTAAACCCAGTCACGGCCCATGTCTACTATATATAGGGTGAGGAGTGCATAATTGTGGTTAGGCAAAAAGGTGGAGAGCTTAAGTGTGTGAAACCCAAGGTGTTCTAGAGAGAGAAAGTGAAAGAGAAGAGAGGAGCTTTAGTGTGTGTTAGTGTGTGTGTGAATCTTGTATCTGGATCTTAATTCATATCAATTCATACAAGATTCATCATCTTCTTCTTCTCCTTCTCTTCTAATTTGATCTTTCATCATCCGTTTGATTGGGATTCCGCACCATCAAACGGATCTGATTGATACACAAGCAGATTGGGGACTTACACACACACACTATCTCTCTCTCTCTCTCTCTCTCTCTATCTCTCTCCCCCACTCTCTATAGATTATGATTATATACACTATAATCTTATGTATGTATATGTATGCATGTTTAGCTATAAATGGTATGGTGTTAAATACCTATAAGATATTTGATGAAAATAGGGTATGATTATATAAATTATAATCATGTGAATGAGTGTGAATGTATGAGTAGATGCTAATGTAATGTGTTAAATACCTACAAGATAGTAGATGACGATAGAATATAATTTTATGAATGAGTAAGTATGCATGGTTATGTTAAATACCTATAATATATGTGATAAAGATAAAATATGATTATATGAAATATAATTTTATGAATGAGTAAGTATGCATGGTTAGATGTATTATTTATGTTAAATACCTACAACATATTATATGAAGATAGATTATAGATGTATCACTAGAGGTCAATGGTATTGTGTGAAATACCTATTTGTTAGTAGATGAAGATTTAGATTAAGTACCTAATCGGTTACATACTAGATTAATAGTAGAAGATTTCATGATAATGATAAGATAGAATGTTATGTGAAAAGTGATATGTGAGACAATAGGTAAACAATAGCATTCAGACGAAAGATTATGAGAATGTAGAAGGATGGTTCTTATGAGAATAAGATAATAATTCCTACATGAATAAGACTATGATTCCCACGAGAACATGATTATGATTCCTTCGGGAATACGATTATGATTCCTTCGGGAATAAGATGATGATTCCTTCAGGAATATAGATAGATGATTCTTGTAGGAATAAGTTTATGTGTTGCTAGAGAAGGTTGAGAAAAAGGTTCCATGAATGGAACAAAGTAAGAGAGTTCTTTAAGGAATCGTGATATATAATCTGTGAGGGATTAAGTGTATGAGATCCGTAAGGGATCATTGCAATCTGTGAAGGATATATGAAAAGAAATATTGCGAAAGGATCCGTAAGGGATCAAAGTTTTGGGAATGAGCTAGATGCTTGTGCTTTGGTAAGATAGATTTATGTTGTTCCTTATATGACGTATGCAGTATGTTATGTGATTAGACCGTTTGGGTCTAAATGAGAATAGAATGGAAAAGTATGAGAAGATGAGAATAGAGAAGTAGAGTGTGAGAAAAGTATGTAAAAGAAAAAGAGAAGAGATGATAGAATAGGATGAGAAGATTAAAGAGATAATATTGAGAGGAGTATGAGAAGGGTAAAGAGAAGAGATGAGAATAGAGGATGAATATAAAATGAGATGAGATGAGATGATATGAAGATAAAGTAAGAGTGAGAAGAGTATGAGAAGAGCAAGGATATGAGATGAGAAGAAGTGAAGACAGAGTATGAGATGATTATGAGAAAAAATGAGAAGGCATGGTATGAGATAGAGTGAGAGCATGAAAAGTGATGAGAAAAGAGTAGATGAGATTAGATGAGATGAGAATAAAGTAGAAGAGTATGGAAAAAGGATAACATAATGTTAGAGTATGAAAAGAAAGAAAAAAAGAAATAGTGTATGCTATAACTCACCATACTTATGGTCGGTGTTGTAGATTTCTATGTTTTCCAGGTTCAGGTAGTAGCCATTATATAAGAAGAAATATGAGCACAAGTATTTAGATTAGGTATAGATTTTTATTTTAGTATTTCTTTGTTTCTTTAAATTGTGGTTATGATTCATTATAAACCCGATAATATCCTGGGATGTAAAATGTTTTGAACTTTAGAATCCCACAATTTTTTTATAGAAATTTTTAAGAAACCCTAGAATATTGTCACACCCCAAAACCGGAACGGCGGAAACGTTCGGGAGTGGAGGACGTCATGTTTAGTATCACAAGTCATGAATCATAGTAAGCAAGTAATGAACAAACATTTCATTAGGGTTTAGAAAGTGTTTACAATGCATGTGTTCACAAAACATAGAATACATAAGCAAATAACAAAACAAGACTTGAAGCTATTATGCTCCATCTTCTGAATTCCCAGCGCGAGTACCTGTCTACTAGTCTCCTGAGAATACAAGTTATTTGAAAGAGTTGATCAGCAATTAAGCTGGTGAGTTCATAAGATTTTAGTGATGTAAGTAAGTTGTAGAAAGTTGTTGAAAAATGTAGTAAGTTCTAAGTTCTGTTTAGAAAAGTTCGTCGGTTCCTCTAGAAAATCATATATTTCCTACTTTGATGAAAGATACGTAAAAATGATTCTACAAACCTTTCTATGAGTACTAAATGGATACAAGTTATATAAAACTCAGAGTAAACAAACAATCGACTGTGCGCATCTGCCCTAAGCCCACAACCAAACAAGGAACAGGAAGTAAGGCGGATAGCACACATCCCATTGTTTGTTAGATCATTATTTTATATAACCCTGGTGTATTCACTTGTTACTCATGGAGTTAATTGTAATACTTCCTTTATACTTAATGAAAAGATTCTTTAAAAAAACCCTTATGTCTTATAATAAAATGGTGACCACAGTGATTACTTCTATAATCACTTAGTTTATACTGGCTATACATAATCTAATCTCAAATAGATAGTTAATTGTATGAATCTGCCCTAAGCCCACAACCAAACAAGGAACAGGAAATAAGGCGGAAAGCACACATCCAACTACCTGTTCGGTATTAATGATATATAACCATGATGTATAAATTAAAGTATTATAGAGTTAATCACCTAAGGTCCTTTAAGTTTATACTGGTTTAATAAAATCGATTAAACCCTTTACTGGGAAGTTTTTAGTTTTGTATATCAAAAGTTCTGATTTGGAAAGTATGTTTTGTACTAGAAAATTTTGCATTGACTTTGTGTCTTATAACTTGACCCATACCTGGTACCCTTATGATGACTTAATGTATACTGAACATATATATATCTAAAATCGAATAGATAATAGACTGGGTGAATCCGTTCCAAGCCCACAACCAAACAAGGAACAGGAAATGAAGCGGAGAGCACACATCCTATTATCTGTCGGATCCTATTGATATATATATATATATATATATATATATATATATATATATATATATATCCTTTGATGTATACATTAAGGAATCATAAGGTTAGCATTATGGTCCCTTTCTACTTAATGTACTAGACTCGACTGTTCTGTTTGTCGTTTGTAAAAATGTAAGTTTTCCCTAGTTTATAACTATCTTAACTCGAAAATAGTTTGCATCTGACTTTCAAGTGGTACTTTCACTTTATGAAAGTAATGGGAAATGTAAGTACACAGTTGTCATTTAAAATGTCATACGGATGTACTGATGACCTTAAAACATGTTTGTTTTATACTGGTCATAGTGTGAAGGCTAGTACCCCTACTATACGCTCCCCTTGTTTAGAGATTAAGGGAACCAAACGCGATTTTTTAGCAAATCAGTTGCTACGCCGTGTAATTCACATTAAAGTTATATGATCATGTATACCCAATATAACTATCACCTTTTGTTTAGAACAATGAGTTAGTGATTCATTGGTAAAATTAGATCCTGTAGTAGTTCCATGCTATAGCAACTTAGTATGTTCGTTCTGTTATCGTGTATTGTATCCACCTCTCTGTTTCTCTTTATGTTATCGTGTATTGTATCTACATCCCTGTTTCTCTTTATGTTTTCGTGTATTGTACCTAGTATGATTTGAATCTCTAAACTATACCTATTATAGTTTACTAATGATTTACTTGAACTGTTATTGAAAAGTCTCATTTATCTACTAAGTTATGCTTGTACTTTAAAAACGGAGTTTTGTTAAACCATGAAGTAACATAACTTTAAAAGAGTTTTGAACTGTTCTGATCACTTATAAAAGACATAAGCAATCTTTTGAAAGATGTAAATATAACAAACATTTACACAATTAACATTGTGTTCAACTTGTATTCCCCCCTTAAAAGCATTTAAAAACAGTTTAAAATATTCATTACGGGGTATGAACTCACCTTATGTGGGTGATTCAACGAATAAACGTGTAAGGATGAGAAGTTCCACGAATGAACTCCCGAGACACAATGGGTCCTAAATGACATATAATGGCATCTATTGGCATGAATTTACTGATTAAAAGAAACCAAATGCAAAGAAACACCTCACGGGACTGGGAAACACTTTGTCCAAGTGTTGGAATCACATGTGATTCATCAAAGGAAAGTGGAATGGCACTACCATGAGTTTACGGTCTAGGGTGTTTATGGTCTAGTGTGTTTACGGTCTAGTGTGTTTATGTTCTAGTGTGTTTACGGTCTAGTGTGTTTAAGGTCTAGTGGGTTCACAGTCTAGTGGGTTCACGGTCCTAATGCACCTTTCATTAGGGTTTACGGTCTAAGGAGATACACTTAGACCGTAAACTCCTTTGTTCTTGGATTCTTGATGTTTTTCAAGGCTTTAAACAGGTGTTTGAATTAGATAACAAGCTAAGGAGAGAGTGCTTACGATATAGAGGCTTGAAATGGTGATTAATGTCCAAGAACACTAGTGTGTGTTCTTGGTGTTTCTTGAAGATCTAAGAAAGGATGATTTCCATGGATGAAATCATTAGATGAAGCTAGCTAAGAAGGATTAACATCAAACTAAAGGAAGAACACTTACAACTTTGGAAGATCTAGAGTGAAAAGTCGATGATACTTGAGAGGATTTGGAAGTTCTTGAGTTTGAAATGGAAGAAGTGATCAAAATGATCTTAAAGTGCATAAGTATAGGGAGTTTACAGTCACCCTGACCGTAAACTCTGAAGTCTTGACCGTAAACTCCTTTTTGAGGAGGTTTACGGTTGTTAGGTAGTCTAGAACTTCCGCTGATACTTCCACACACTTATTCCTTAAGTGTACTAGGCTAAACTCCTCAGAATGACCTTTAACAAGGCTAGAACTCATTACCAATGCGTCTGACACTCAGTTGAGTTGACTGACTGAGCTTTCAAAGCAAAAAATTTTGGGTTGTCACAAATATTTATATGGATAAACTCGGGTCATTACATTTATCCTCTTTCATATATGTTTTTAAACTCAATTGAATTGTCAAAAAAAAGATACAATGTTATAATGGTGGTGAAAATGAAACTCCTTATTCTATAATTTATTCATCATTAATGGGATTCATATTTTATTTTTAGTCACCCACATGTCTCAAAAAAATGAAAATTGGAGCCAATGATATGAATGGTCAACAATGCCTTTTGTACCTTGCTTTTCCAAGATCATATTCCCCACCTATTGGGCCAAATCTCTTCTTATGGCTTCTCACCTTCTTAACACTATTCTATTTTCAATGATTCAAAACAACATACTGTTTTCTTGTCTTTTTCTAAAACCGACCCCTTACATACACACATACATGTATTAAGTTGTATTTGCTTACCCTACTATACCACTCCTCATAAATTCTCACCTCGAACCTCTCTGTGTAATTTCCCCAAAGTATCGTACTAGTCACCATGGTTTTCAATGACTTGATCTTGGCACTGAAAATAATCTTATCTCATCATGTCACCTTTGACGGGTCCCTTTTCCATTGGTTTTATGAAGCCAAATTCACTACCATCCTACGATTTTATTGAATATAACAACCACATGCCATCTATATCATAATGAAATACCTATCCTTATGGAACCACTATCCCACCACTGAAACCGACCACCCACTTGATTTCCTCATAACTCCGTACCCTTCAGCCTAATGCTCTCCACAACTACACCCCTTGACCACTCATAAATAAAACCCACCTCTTCCAATAATCAATTGTTTTCCTCATATCACATGTTGACTCATGCCTAACATGACAATCTAAGCCCATCTATAATGTAATCTTCATAACTAAACTTTGTTCCATGTATCTAATTCCTATTTATATGATATATTAAGGATCCTAACTTGATTAAGGATATTAATGATAGGTATACTGCCCATCTCATGAATCATAAGTGGGTCCTTGTCTTACGAACATTGTTAGGTTTATATTGTTTTTTAAATGGAAATTTAACACAATTGTTAGGTTTTAAGAGGTATAAAATGAAATAAAATATATAGAACAGTTGTGATTGCGTTAGTTGTGGGTCCTTGTCTTAGATTTATATTCACATATGAATATTACGTTCCTCCGTTATGCCGGTACGTTGAAAGGTTTTGCGTGAAAACAAAATATATAGAACAGTTGTGATTGCGTTAGTTGTGGTTTATATATATATATATATATATATATATATATATATATATATATATATATATATATATATATATATATATATATATATATATATAATGGTTCAAATAAGAAAAGATTAAAAACTTTAGGAATCAATTTTATTTAATGTTATCATTAAGGATGCTTTCGTCATTTTTAACATTTTGAAAAAAATAATCAACTAATTTTAGTCATTTATTGATAAAAAAATATTGATGGATCTTAAGCAATTATGAAAATGACTTTTTATTTTTGAAAAATGATAAAAACATTATTTTTGACGCTTCAGTTATAGCATTTTCGTAGTTTTAATATTGCATTCACGGTTTAATAAACAAATTAATTCAGTTTTTCAAAGTTTAATACAAAATTATACATTAATTCATAACTTAAACTTAGTACAGTCCATTATATATATATATATATATATATATATATATATATATATATATATATATATATATATATATATATATGACCTAGATTTGTTCTCATGTTCTTAATTATATAATCGTTTTTATTTGAACTTAAGTCTATATATATCTTATACTATATTATAAAATATATTAGTCATATCTTAAATTTTAAGAAGTATATATAAAATACAAATTTTTTGTACAAATCAATTATGCACAAATAAATCATTAATATTTGTCAAAAATTTAAAGACTTTATTTATGGAAGGTTAAGAAATTTAATTTGGAGCAAAATTACAATTTTAAAATATTAAATTCATGTATATAATTAATTTATATCTCTTAAATTAGACACAATATTAATTAATTTCATCAAATATATAAACAAACAATATAAATATACAGTCTACACACATAAATATTTTATTTAAAATTGCTAACTTTTTAATTACATAATAACTAATAATAAAAATCAATAATTATTTTCCCGTAAAAAAATTATTCGCCAAAAGAACTATTTATAATCACCACTTTTTTTTTGAATGACAATTCTATTCTACTCCTAAACTATCCCTAAATCTCCACATATGTCCCTAACCGGACTTGAACCCTCGACCTTAAGGAGGGAGGACAACATCAGATACCGCTAGCCTAGAAGCCTTTTGGGGGTGGTGTGTGTATATATATATATATATATATATATATATATATATATATATATATATATATATATATATATATATATATGTGTGTGTTTTATTTATCCATAAATTGTTAATATTTAGTTGTTTAGTTAAAATATATGTATGCTTTTGTTTTTTTTTTTTTTTTTTTTTTTTTGTTGAGAAATGGCAAGATAAGAAAATGTCATTTACTATTATTGGAATAAAAAATCTTGTTATTCACGATACAGTAGCCCCGGTCTTTCGTGATGGCACAAGTCTCTCGTGCAAGCCACTAACCATGAGATTAATGCAGCCTAAGCCACACATTGAACATGAGTCGATAATGTCGACGATGATCGTAATTGTGATTAATAAGGTAGAACCAATGGAGCACATCTTTGTATTTCTTCCACCGGAGACAACGTTAGATTGTTACACCAGAAAAAGAAAAAAGAAAGATTCTTACACATTTATTTCTTGAAGATTCACCCAAAAATGTTACAATTCCTATTTTTTTTAAAATACTTATATTGTTAAGGGGTGTTTCGTATTGTGTATTTAAAACAATTTATAATTTTTTTAGAAGTGATTATAAGCTATTAAGCTTATCCTTACCGAAACGAGATTTTAGAAATATTGTTTAGATTACCATATGTGGTACCAAAACAAAAAAAAAAGTTCTACATTGTTTGCATAGTTTAATTGAACTTTGTCATGGACATATATAACTATCGTGTTGAAATAGTTCAACATAGGAAAATTCGATATATGAAAAATATTATAGCAAGAGACTGAATAGATATCAGGTCTCTATGTAAGACATTATAAATGGAGTCTCATATGTTTCGGATATATGATCGATTACATATGCTCTAATATTCAGTTGTTCTGATTTTTCCAAATGTCTTGGGCATTGAGAGAGAAAAATGACTAGAACTTTGTGTGCCTAAAGTTGAACAACTGTCAAGAACATTTTGAGGTTATACCAAATGATTGGTTTCTTGTAGACAGTTGGAAGTATAATATTGATTGGAAGGACCATAATGACATGTTTTAGATTAAGATGATTCTTGATTAAAATAGTTGGTCATATGGAATATGGAAATGTTTTCATAGAGAGAGTTGATTATTAAAATCTATATGTGAGTCAGAAACTTTAATATAATGAAGATGTTCAAGGAGTATGACATGAATTTGAAACTTCATTACTTTGGAATTGTTTTTTCAGTAACAAAGCTCCAATGGAATATTTTGTAATAACGTTGACTAAGTCTCTGTGACTTTGAAACCTCGACATTGCAGAAGATCATTGCATATAAGGTTGAACTCTAACACATTCTAGTAGTGACAGAAGATCATTGGAATAGTGTCCAGTCGATCTGTTTACAAAGGAAGGACCATAGAGAAACATAGTATGCATGTTCATAACATGGCATGACTGACGTTTGATTCAAGTGGTTAGTTGATTACTCGAAACATTATACAATGAATGAAGTCTAATTATATGGTGATTAAATAATAATAGTTTTATTTATATTCAATAGTTTGAGATCAAAGTTAATTAGGTTATTATTTTGTTTCATTTTGCATGTTTTACTTCTTAAATAATTTGATTATTCGAAATTCCATAGTCGATCGTACTTTTGGAAGTAAGTAGCGAATTAAGACTGTCATGAATTGAATTGTAGATTGTCCATGGGATTAGATATAGCAATTGTTTGTTGCAATGTTCATGAGTACTTAGAAAATGAGGATTTTAAGTATTGGATAAAACCAAGCTCAGAGAATTACTTCATTGATTTTATCACGAGTAATTCTGAGACGATAATTATATTCTTGAAACGGAGATATATGAGTTGTTGTTTACAAATCAATTGTGCATTGATGGTATGTAAACTCATCAGTAACTTGATGTTATAAAACGAATTGTTGTACATGATTTGATGAGTAAATACTGCAAGCATATAAGTCAAAGTGCAACATCCCAAAATTCAAGGCCAAAAATTTCATTTTTAATATAAGAAAACACTTAATAACCTTGTCCCAAACATTGAAAACATTTCATTTAAAATAAATATCAGAATCTAATCCCATAGATCACATAATGCGGAATAAAATGGGTAAATGCGCTGCGATCGTCCCGAGCTCCTTTTCTTGAAAAACTGAAGATACCTGAAACCAAAACTGTAAACCGTATGCACGAAGCCTAGCGAGTTCCCCAAATAACACACACCATACATATCAATTGGTCCATACATGCCATACATATTGTGAGCCATACATATCAATCAAATAAGGTGCTATGTGCCGCACATAGTATTGTCGTTATGCCACGGGCCGCCATGTGGTCTTTCTTGCCAATAGGGGACAAAGCCGCCTCCTGGTCTTCCATGCAAGTATCACAAAGACAACTAGCATACATACTACTCTACTTAGCTAATGAGCATAAGGTGTGCCAGGAGCCACCTCCTGGGTCTTACATACAAGTGCAAAGAGCCGCCTCCTGGTCTTCCATGCAAGTATCACAAAGACAACTAGCATACATACTACTCTACTTAGCTAATGAGCATAAGGTGTGCCAGGAGCCACCTCCTGGTCATTCATACATATTGCCATACATATTACCTAGGGCTATCCCTCGGGTCTTCCTGTCATACATAATAACATACTGGGTGCCACGAGCTACCTCCTGCTCTTTCATACATAGTACCTAGGGCTAACCACCGGGTCTTCCTACCAAACATAAACTAAATGGGCCTACATTATGGTCGTAGACCCATACAAACAGTGAGGAGACTCACCTCACAAGCTGACTGCCGAATCCCGCGAATGAACCCCTCGCTGCTAGCTGGTAGATCCCCAAACTGCTGATCTCTCGACTTCCCGAGCTACCGGTCATCATACAACTTAAATAATTCCATGATTCTTATAACTTAATCATAAGTCCTCACTGGGGTAGACGACGACTCCACTCCTCCCATACTCTTGTCCAAAAACCTTCATAAGTCAAACTAGTTCAACCTTGGTCAAAGTCAAAGTCAAAGTCAAAGTCAACGCACCGAGTTGACTCAACTCTGCGAGTTTCTCCATTAACTCGTCGAGTTCCAAAACTCAGAATCCCGTATTCGCGACCCAACTCGTCGAGTCAACCCCTGGCTCGTCGAGTTTCCTGGATACTCATGGTCGCGATTCATCCCATCAACTCTCTGAGTCACTCCTCGGACTCGTCGAGTTCAAATATACAGAATCGGGACAATCCACCTCGACTCGTCGAGTCCCTTCCTGGATTCGTCGAGTCCCTCAGTCTGATGATCTAACTTAATGGGTTAAGCCCCTATACTTTAGATCCCAACTCCAAATATGGAATACACCCTGGAAATGACCTTGGAAGGGTAAAGTTTCCAACTTTACCCGTTAATACCCTCACTTAGAGGATATAACTCAAACCCTAACTCTTAAGGGCCTAGATCTTGGTCCACAAGTCACCCATACACCATACTAATGCATCCAAACATTGATCTGGACCCAAACATCTCATAACCATGCAAAGCTCCTGCCTTTTTTTCCTTCCATACATGGCCTTTTGAGCTAAAAAGGCCAAAATATTGCTCTATTGCTTGCATGGGGGCTCCTATGGCATAAAGCTTGCACCTTTATGCCATAATAGCCCTTAATGGTTCTAGATCTGAAAACATAAGCCTTTGGGACGTCCATTTCTCACATGCTAGGGTTCTTGGACCAAAAACCCTCAAAAGTGACAAAGAAGAGATCTAAGTGCTTAATGATCAAGGTTGGAACTTTCTTACCAGAAAATGATGAAGAATGCAAGAGGTCTCTGGATCTACTAGCCTCTTCTTGTATCCCCAAGGATTCTTCTTCTTCTTCAAGTTTCAAAGCACTCAAAAATACTCATAAATGGCTCACAAGCTCATGGAAGGCACTAGGGTTTCGTGGATTAGGGTTTGGACAGTGGGGGCTGAGAATGGGGTTGAAAGATGGAGAATAAGAGGCTTAAATAGGGGACAAAGCCGGAATTAAGGGTTTCCCAAACCCATACCAACTCGCCGAGTTGGTCCTCCAACTCGCGGAGTAGGTCACTTAACCCGCGTCAAAAAAACTCACTCCTACTCGTCGATTCATCCCTGTGGACTCGGCGAGTAGACTTATTGACTTAAGGTTTTCCTTTCTTTTCTAGGTCTTCTGAATTCGGGGTGTTACAAAAAGTTTATTCGTTTCTTTTGCCCTAACAGTAAAAGCGATATATTTGGTCCCCTCAATGATTTGATGATTACATCTAAAGTGTTTGGCCAAGCCTGGACTGAATTGATGTGTTCAATTGGTAGTCTGAATTCAGTCGTCATAAATTAGAACTCGGTAAATAAAACCTTAGACAATGAGATTGATTATAATCCATGTCTCATGTCTATGCGATATCTTGTATAACGGAGGAATATTTGATCAGTTATCTTAGGACACGTAACTGATTAGGTCAGAGTTCGACAGCAGCTTTTGAGAGCTAAAATTTGCTAATCAGTTTTAGAAGTTATACTGGCAACTATAATTATTAGACTTATCCAACTGGGAGACCGTTGGATTAGGTGTCTAAGCCCATAACTATAATTGATATACACTTAAACTGATAGTAGCACAGTCCTTTTGGGTTGCCCTCAAGACTAGCAACTAGACAACATGATTTTGGAAGAGACAGGTTGATTTATTATTTGATAATAGATCGAAATAAATAATTTGTTAATATATTATGAAAATAATATATTAATTAGAAATAGTAATATTTAATTAATATTTAATCAGAAATTTATTGGAATTAAATTTGGGATTAAAGAAATTAATTAAAAGTGCAGGAACTGTAATGTAATTGTTCAATAGTTGAGCAAGAGGCAATCTAGAACCCTCCATATGGGTTGGACGGTTTCTTGAAGCCTAATAGTTTCTAGAATTGTCCTAGGTGGATAAACAGGAAGGTGGATAATTACCCGATTTAATTTGATCTGGATTTGGGCTTATCTAGGGTTTCCTGACTGCACTATAAATAGGGTTTTAACCCTAGAATTTTCGGCCAACTATTTTTAGAAGACCTAGCCGAAATTTGGAGCCTCTTTTCTCTCTTCTCAATCATCTTCCCTTGCTAGTGTTGGGTGTGAACCATTAGATGCGTGACATTTGTAAGGTTTCTCTCAAGGCTTCAACAACACAAGGATTTGCATTGTTATTACTATATAACAATCAAGGTATGATTCTTATTAACCTAATTGTGTATTTTTGATTATATACTAGTGTTCTAGGGTTTCTATTGTTGTTCAAGTTGTATGTTCAATTAGAGAAAACATAGATCAATTTTTAGGGTTGCATGCACACATAGGATTTATATGTTTTGCATAATACCCATAAATTTGGATAAAGCCAATCAGAAACCAAAGGTCAAGGATTCTGTATACTATGCCCACAGAGCTGTAGAGATGGCAGCAAGTGAAAAAGTATTTGTTAATATTGTGTCAAGAGATGTTGAAGGGTACTAGTCATCTGGAGACGAGGATGATGTGATCACTGGAAGAAATATGTGTCTTATGGCAAGACAGAAGATCGAATGTGATGAAGGATACTGGTCATCAGGTTCAAATGAAGACGATGAAGATGCTGAGCCAAACGTTTGCTACATAGCAACCATTGATCCACCAGGCAGAAGCATTGTTCAGCAGGTAAGATATAAGATTCCTAAAAATAATTTTGATTTATCTCTTTGTGAACCATATCTAAACTAGATCCAATCATATATGACCATCATCCATAAAGCCTATGAGTCTGCCATAGAAGTAAGTGAGAAGCTGGAAAGTGAACTTACTTGACTTAGATTACGATTCGAAGATAGGAAGCTTAAGATAGAATCACTAGATATATAGCTTGTAATATCTCAAGATGAATGTATCATTTTGAAAGACAAATGTGAAATCACCTATCTGAAAGAAATTTTTTAGTTTCCTATAACAAACGTCTTAATGCCAAAATTGATGTTTTACACCATTTAATAGATATTCTTGAAGCAAATGAACGAATGACTCATAATTTTCATCATCAATGGTTCAACGCACCAGACCTCGGAAGCAAGCTTTCGAAACATGTTGTTCGTCCCTGAAGGAGTTACAAAATCTAACTTTTATGGTAGACATTCCAAAACGCAAACATTCGGATAACCCTATCTCACCATTGTCACCCCTTCCTGAGACCTCGGACCAGTTCCAATCTCTGATTCCTGAGTTTCAACACATAGTTGTTAAAGGTCCTTATTCCACGCCTCTTTCGCCTCTAATACACCTGGACCCGAATCAGACCTCAGATTCATTCCTTAACATCATCTGAACTGGAATTCAGATTCCAAACTTCGGTCCTCCAAACAATTTTGTTGTTGATGAATTAATTCCAGAGAGAACTGGACTTGACTCTGATATATCAAATTTCGTATGTGAATCATTAGATAGTGACATTGATGAACAAATTCTAAGTGATGATTCATCTGAATAATGTGTTTCTAATTCTCAAGTGGTTTCAAAAACAACCCTAGTGCCAATCAAGGCTAAGTTTGTCAATCCATCAACTGGACAAACTTCCAAGTCATCATATGACTCTCGGAAGAAACCTTGGTTAAATAAGAAAGATGTTGCCGACCCTAAGATCGAAGCCAAAAATGCCCTCAAAAATGAAATTACGTCAAGGCGAATTCCATATTCGTTGATAGTTCCGAAAATAAAGTATCTCGGACAGTTGGCCCAACCACTAGGAACCACAATACATTTGCGCGTGTTAAGATTATTAAAAGGCCATCCAATTTTCCTAGTTCAGTTGTTCAAAACAAGTCTGTCGGCCCTAATCCAAAAAGGGTTACTATTGAGAATCATTATGTAAATACTGACTCTTCTCGGGCAGTTTTTTATGTATTCATCGCTAAATTTGATGGTACCATTTTCAAACCACAACAATTTCCAAAATCAAATGTACCATCAGAAGCAGCAAGCAAGGAACAAGTTCGTAAGAATGTCGTTGTTAAAAAAAATCCTCAATAGTTTCAAAACAAAACTTTTAGTAGAAAGTGAAAAAGGTTGAAAATGCTTCTGTAACTTCTAATAACACAGTGATTCCTACATCTCAGAAAATTATTGGTCTGAGAAAAGAAGTTTCCAAACAACCTTTAGTTGAATATGATTTCTGGATTAATGAAAAGACCCTGGCATTTTGTTTCTTTCCCAATGGTTCTCGGAATATAGCCTCCGAGACACCCGTTGTTCCAAAGTCACAGTTGAAGTCCAAAGCCCTTGCCCAAGTCCCTAAACCTAACCGGAGCCTAAAAACTCCAAAATTCACTGATTTTGCAGGTACTCTGTGCTTCAGAACAAGATACAATATGATATATTGATAGTGCTTGTTCCATGCACATGAAGGGGTAGAAAGACTTTCTGTGTGATCTCAAACTCGCCCCAAACGCTGGTTACGTGACATATGACAACAGCTCCAATTCTCAGATCTGAGGTTATGGCATCCTAACCAATGACAATTTCTCTGTCTCCATTGTGGCATATGTAGCTGACCTGAAGCACAACCTGATTAGTGTGGCTCAACTCACTGACTCCAACCGAAGAGTTGAGTTCTACAAAAAACATAGCTACTTCATGACAGAGGATCGGAAAGAATGTCTAATCAAGTCCAATCACAACAAAAACATGTATCTGTTAGACATCAACATGATCTTTAGCAAGCCTCAACTCTGTCTTCTATAAAAAGTTGTACCTGACATCAGTTGGTTACGACATCGAAGGCTTGTTCATCTAAACGTCCGATATATGAACGATCTTGTTTCCGGTTAAATGGTCAGAGGTCTGCCACTCCTCAAGTTCAAAAATGATCATTTATGTGCTGCATGTGAATGTGGGAAAAAATCCAAGAAATGTCATCATGTTATTATCGAAAAGTCAATTTCGGAACCATTAGAACTTCTGCATATTGATCTCTGTGGACCCTCCACAGTGGAAAGTTTGCATCACAAAAAGTACATTCTTGTGATTGTTGATGACTATATAAGGTTCACCTGGGTCTTCCTCACTAAGTTGAAATCTGAAACAGCCTCCAAACTCATTAATTTCATCAAAAGAATTGAAGTTCTCATCAAACTTCCTGTAAGAAGAAGCCGAAGTGACAATGGCTCGGAATTCACCAATGTCACCATTGAGAAATTCCTCTCCGACAAAGGCATCGACCACAATTTCTCTGCTCCTTATACTACCCAACAAAACGGTTTGGTTGAAAGAAGATACAAAATTTTCGTTGAAGCTGCCTGATCGATGCTCAACTTTGCAAATCTTCCACTTTATCTATGGGCTGAAGCTGTGTCCAATGCCTGCTTCACTCAAAAATGAAGCATCATCAATTGACACCTCAACATGACACTGTATGAAGCTATGAATGGTCGCAAGTCGAGTATCTCGTTCTTACATGTCTTCGAATGCAGGTGATTTATCGAAAACAAGCATGATCAACTCACCAAGTTTCAAACCAAATCCGATGAAAAATCTTCTTGGGATACTCAGCAAAATCCAAAGCCTATTGAGTTCTTAATTGTCGAACTCGTGTTCATGAAGAAAGCTTCGATGTCACTTTTGATGACAACTATGTTCGGAATTCTGGCCCAACTCATGTCACAACCCACATAATGGAGTCTGATGCTCCATCTCCAGGATGTCCGAATTCCCAAATCATCCATGAAGTTGACTTTGAAAGCATGTTCGGACATTTAGAAACTGATCTTGATTTGAAATCACGAGAAAGACCATCCTCATCAACTACATCTCCAATCTCTCAAAATCTTTTTTTTCCGACACCCACTTTTCCTCCATTTGATTCTAAACCATTTCAACCTTCTCAAGTTGAGTGGGATTGTAACAACGTAAATTTTCGAAACAATTTTTCATTTTTAAATCATATTTTCAATCATCAAAAACAATATCAAACAAACTGTATCCAATGTCATCATAACAACAAATCCCAGAATCTCAAAACATAATCTCTATGAGTGTGTACGAACCATGCCTGCGCCTTCCCGCGATCCTCGCTAGTACCTGAAACACATAACACAGCAACTGTAAGCATAAATGCTTTGTGAGTTCCCCAAAATACCACATACAACACATACGCCTTTCCAGGCCATAAGTCTGTAGGATCTTCCGATCCAAGTGTCTCAGGGGACTTCCGTCCCGAATCCTGGTAGACCTTCCGGTCCTACCCGTATCGACCTTCTGGTCTGTAACCTCTTGACCTTCCGGTCCTTATAATACATAGCATACATAACACATACATATCACATAACAACATACAGCTCATACATCTCATAGCATATAAGACCTTCCGGTCACACATAGGTACCCTTCCAGGTACAGTATAGTGAGAAGACTCACCTCGGCTATCTCGGATAATCTTCCTCGCGTATACACTGGTCTAGCCTCCGCCTAAACATATAAACAATTATCTCAAATCAATAACGGATCTCCAGGCTAGACTAGTCTCTTCCATGTCCTCTAAGAAGGCTAAAAGACCATTTTACCCTTCAAATGGTCCACAAGTCCAATTGTTGACCAAACCCTGAAAGTCAACAAAAGTCAACGGTCAAACTTTGACCAGACTCGTCGAGTGCACTCGTGTGATTCGGCGAGTCCATGCATGTCCTCTTCGCCCCTGGTCCTTACTCGACTTGCTGAGTCAACCCTACACTCAACGGGTTATCACAGGTCGCGAATCGCGGGGCAACCCGAATCGACTCGTCGAGTCCCTTATGGACTCGGCGAGTTCCTCCCATGAAAACACTCAAACAATCTTTTGAGGTCAGATCTGCTTCACCAACCAGTAGATCTAACCTTCTAACACTCGAAAGTCACGTAAAGGTTCAAACTTTACGTTCATGCAATGCTTATAAGACCAAAAACGGAGAAATAACCTTTAAAATGGGGTTCTACTCTCAAGGCTCACATGAAACCTCATAAAGCTGGAAGCCTAGGACCTTTTGGACCTCTCAAGGTCCAGATCTATCAGCTATACCCAAAGGGACCTCATATGCTTCACAATCTAACTCAAAATTGTGCAAAGGAAACCCTAGATTCAAGGAATCTATCAAATACACGAAATGGGAAGGAACTTGTACCTCAAAACGTGAATCTCAGTGTGAACAACACAGATCCAAGCTCCACAATCGATCTAGATTGGATTTTCCCACTCCTTCTTGCAAGATCACACCAAAGGAAGAAGAATTAGCCTCCAAATTGCTCTCTAAGCTCTCTTTGCTCTCTAGGGTTTTCACAGGGGAGTAGTGGCCGCAAATGACGGCCATACGGGCCTTTAAATAGGGCTCAGGCCTTGAGATTTAGGGTTTCACTTTACAGCGCGGACTCGCCGAGTCCACTCATCGACTCGTCGAGTCCGGTCATTAATCCAGACAAGAACTCGCGATCCTACTCGGCGAGTCTGAGCGTCTACTCGCCGAGTCCCTCCATAAAACTCAAGATAAATAATTAAAATAAGATACCTGGGAATCTGGATGTTACAATTCTCCCCCACTAGAATCAGACTACGCCCTCGAAGTCTTGCTCCTCAAACAACTCTGGATGCTGCTCCTGCATCTCCAACTCCGGCTCCCAAGTCAGCTCGGACCCTTTCCGATGCTGCCACTGAACCAGAACCAGTGGCATTTCCTTGTTTCTCAAAACCTTGATCTTCTGATCCACCACCGCGACTGGCCTCTCAACATAATTCAGGCTCGCATCCACCTGAATATCCTCTAATGGTACCACCGCCGACTCGTCGGCTATACACTTTCTCAACTAGGACACGTGGAATATATCATATATCTGGCTCAACTCCGCAGGTAGCTCCAACTGATATGCTACCCTGCCCACCCTCGCGGTCACCCTGAACGACCCAATATACCGGGGCCCCAGCTTGCCCCTCTTCCTAAATCGAATCACCCCTTTCCAAGGAGACACTTTCAGGAGTACGAAGTCTCCGACCTGAAACTCGAGCTCGGATCGTCGCCTATCCGCATAACTCTTCTGGCGACTCTGAGCCGTCAACAACCTCTTTCTAACCTGCTGTATCTGCTCTGTCGTCTGAAGCACTATCTCAGTGCTGCCCATCACTCGCTGCCCTACCTCTCCCCAACCTATGGGAGTCCGACACCTCCCCCCATATAACAACTCGAAGGGAGGCATACCAATGCTCGAAGGGTGACTGTTGTTATAAGAAAACTCAGCCAACGGCAAATACGTGTCCCAACTCCCCCTGAAGTCCAACACAAATGCCCGAAGCGTCTGAATCGTCTGCTCACTCTGTCCGTCCGTCTGTGGGTGGTAAGCGGTACTGAAATGCGGCCTCGTACCCAACTCCTCGTGGAACTTCTTCCAGAACCTGGAAGTGAAACGTACATCCCGATTTGACACAATCGAGATCGGCACTCCATGCCGCAATACCACCTCCCTCACATACAACTCTGCCAGCCTCTCAGCAGAAGAGCTCTCATTGATAGCAAGAAAATGCACGCTCTTCGTCAGCCGGTCGACGATCACCCAAATTGCATCGACACCTCTCGCGGTCCTCGGCAATTTGGTGATGAAATCCATAGAGATATGTTCCCACTTCCATTGGGGAACCTCAAGTGGCTGCAACTTGCCATGCGGACACTGATGCTCGGCCTTAACCCTGCGACAGGTCAAGCACCTCTCAACAAACCATGCTACATCCCTCTTCATACAGGGCCACCAATAATATTTCTTCAGATCCAAATACATCTTAGTGGCCCCGGGATGGATCGAGAATCTCGATCTATGCGCCTCCTCCATCAAGGTGGTGCGCGCCCCGCCTGCATACGGCACCCAAATCCGACCTTGAAAGGTCATAAGCCCGCGGCTATCGGTAACGAACTCAGGTACCTGCCCAATCACTCGCTCTCTCTTACGGTTCTCCGGTCTCACGGCCTCTGCCTGGGCCTCCCGAATGGTGTCCATCACCGGAGTCATCACTGTCAACCGCATACAAATGTCTCGAATCGGGGCACTCTCCGCCCTACAGCTCAGGGCATCAGCTACAACATTAGCTTTGCCCGGGTGGTACAGGATCTCACAATCGTAATCCTTTACCACGTCCAACCCTCTCCTCTGGCGCATATTCAGATTGGGCTGATCCGTCAAAGACTTCAAGCTCTTGTGGTCCGTGTATATGGTTCACCAAACCCCATACAAATAGTGACGCTAGATCTTGAGGGCGAACACCACTGCCCCCAACTCCAGATCGTGGGTGGGATACCTCGTCTCATGAGGCTTCAGCTGCCTCGATGCATACGCTATCACATGCCCCCTCTGCATAAGTACTGCACCCAACCCTGATATCGATGCGTCACAATACACCACAAAATCCTCCATCCCTTCCACGAGGGCTAACACTGGGGCTTCGCATAATCTCTGGCGAAGTGTCTCAAACGAGGTCTGCTGCTATGGACCCCACGAAAAAGCAACACCCTTCCGGGTCAACCTGGTGAGAGGCACGGCAATCTTGGAGAAATCCATGATAAATCACCGATAATAGCCGACCAATCCTAGAAAACTCCTGATCTCGGTGGGTGATCTCGGCACCTCCCACCTCATAACCGCCTCAATCTTGGCCGGATCGACCGAAATCCTATTCTGGTTGACGAGATGCCCCAAGAACTGGACCTCCCGTAATCAAAACTCGCACTTGGAGAATTTGGCATAAAGCCTCTCCGATCTCAATACCCCGAGAATCTCTCTCAGATGCTCCTCGTGCTGCTCTCTAGATCTCGAATACACCAAAATATCATCAATGAACACGATCACCGAACGATCCAACATCGGTCTGCACACCCTGTTCATGAGATCCATGAATGCTGTCGGTGCGTTGGTGAGCCCAAAAGGCATCACCACGAACTCGTAATGCCCATAACGAGTTCTGAACGCCGTCTTCTGGATATCCTCATCTCGCACCCTCATTTGGTGATATCCAGATCTCAAATCTATCTTGGAGAACCTGAACATATCATCAATCCTCGGTAGTGGGTAACGGTTCTTGACCGTTAACTTGTTCAACTCCCGGTAATCAATGCACATCCGGTGTGAACCATCCTTTTTCTTGACAAAAAGGATCGGCGCTCCCCAAGGTGAGCTACTCGGCCTGATAAATCCTTTCCCCAACAACTCCTGAAGCTGTGAGGATAACTCCTGCATCTCTGGTGACGCAAGGCGATAGGGCGCCTTGGAGATAGGCGCCGCTCCCGGAACCAAATCAATGCGGAACTCCACCTGCCTCTCCGGAGGCACACCCGACAACTCCTCGGGAAAAATATCCGGGAACTCACGCACTATCGGAACATCATCAACCGAACTCGGCCACCCTACAGCTACTCGTGTATCCATCACATAAGCTACAAACCCGTTGCAGCCCTGCTGTAGACTCTGCCTCGCTCTAGCAGCCGAACAAAACGCTGACCAAGATCGGGTACCCTCGCCGTATACCGTAAGTACTCCCCCACTAGGGTCTCGTATCGTCACCAACTGACGCTCGCAGTCTATAACAGCCCCACATCGGCTCAACCAATCTATGACCACTATGACACATACGTCCCCCATTCCAATCGGGACCAGATGTATCGGGAACTCCACACCGAAGATCTCAAGTACACATCCGTAGCATACACCACTCGCTCTTCAGCTATAGAAACTCGCAGAGGTCGACTCAACCCCTCTCTTCGTATACTGATGTGCTGACTAAACGCTAAGGAAACAAATGACCGACTCGCACCCGAGTCAAATAACACCAAAGCAGGTACAGAATTCACAAGAAAAGTACCTATGCATATCATAATATAAGCATAACACCTCAAACTCAACATAAAATAAATAAAAGAATACATACCAGGCACGACATCGGGCGCTGCGCGGACCTCCTCCGCTATCAACTGGAAGGCTCTCCTGCGAGCCTTCGGTGCCTCGGCCTTCACCGGCCGACCCTCAGTAGCTCGCACGACGGCAGGGGCAGATCCCTGCGGTGCTCCCTGTGCTGTCCCCCGCAGCTGCGGACACTCGGCCTTCCGATGGCCTGTCTGGTTGCTATGAAAGCAAACCATGAACCCCTTGGGGCAATCCTTGGCTATATGCCCCTCCTTGCCACATTTGTAGCAAGCACCCGATCGACAAACCCCCTCATGTCCCTTGCCGCACTTTCCGCAAGTGCGGCCCTTCTGGCCTCCAGATCTCGAATCGGCGGGTTTTGCCCGCTTGGCTGCTGGCTGAGACTGTGCCGGTCGCCGATCCATCCCCCGAGACTCGGCCTCCTCCCTGGCCTGAGTCTCCAACTCAATCTCCCTCTTCCGGGCATTTCCCTGGAGCTCGGCAAATGTCCAGTAAGTCGAGTTCGATACGAACTCCCGAATATCCCTCCTCAGAATGCCCAAGTACCAGCTCATGCGTGCCTGCTCAGTAGACACATGCTCAGGGCAGAACATCGCCCTCTCATGAAACTTCCTGGTAACTACAGTAACAGAATCAGTACCCTGCTTGAGGGTCAAGAACTCCTGAGCCAGCCGTTCCCTTTCCACCGGGGGAACATACTCGTCTCTGAACATGGTGGTGAACCTCTCCCAAGTCACCTCTGAAATCTCTACAAGAGTGAAGCTCGTCGTCACGAACTTCCACCAGTCCTTCGCTCCCAAGCGAAGCTGGTTCAGCGCGAACCGTACCCTCAGATGCTCCGGACATGAACACGTGTAGAAGCATCCCTCGATATCAGAAATCCATCTCATCGCAGCGATCGGATCCTGTGTCCCATCAAACTCTGGTGGCTTCGTGTTGCTGAACTCCCAAAACAACAACGAGTCACCTCCCTGAGGCCTGGCGCCAGCCACAGCTGCAGTAGCTGCAGCAGTCGCAGCCTCAGTCACTGCTGCGTACCGCTCATCAAAAGTCTCAATCAATGTGGTCTTGATAGACCCAAACATCTCCGGAATCTCGACTCGATTCACCGCTGCCACCTCATCGTGGATCATCAGACGAAGCTCCTCGTCACTCACGTCGCTCGACTCAGGCCTGTGGCGCGTCCCAACCATGATGTCTCTGAAATACAACATAATAATATCAGAGACTCGCTCGAGCATACCCGCACTCGATAACTCAACCCTACTTGTTCCTTAGTACCCTAAGGATTCTTACTTAGAGTGCGCACTGCTCCGGTGTCTTTAGTAGTACGGGCCCTATACTACCGTCCACACCGCATTAGTATTCACCCTAAGTCTTCCTCCTTGGATCCCAGATCACAAGCACCCTACATCTCGCTGGCATAGGCTACCCTTCGGTAGACCTCTCATAAGCTCCTCACTACTACCTACTCACTCTCAAGCATCACATAGCAGCAGAAATCTCTCTAGGCTAAGGCATCACAAATCAGGCCACTCTAGTCCTAATATGAATACCTAGCCTACTCTAGCATGCATATCATAACATATCTCATAGCACATAATATAAGGGTATTTTGGGAAATCACCGTTCGGGCGCTGGCTGATCGTACACACTGCTCCGTTCTGCCTTTCTCAAAATCTTTTACTCTCTTAGAAAAATTGGTTATTGTATGAAAAACTTTCTCAAATCCTCAGTTTGAGTTCAGATACATCCGAAGTTGCACTCGAATCCCTCAAACCAAGGCTCTGATACCAACTTGTAACAACGTAAATTTTCAAAACAATTTTTCATTTTTAAATCATATTTTCAATCATCAAAAACAATATCAAACAAACTGTATCCAATGTCATCATAACAACAAATCCCAGAATCTCAAAACATAATCTCTATGAGTGTGTACGGATCATGCCGGCGCCTTCCCACGATCCTCGCTAGTACCTGAAACACATAGCACAGCAACTGTAAGCATAAATGCTTAGTGAGTTCCCCAAAATACCACATACAACACATACGCCTTTTCAGGCCATAACTCTGTAGGATCTTCCGATCCAAGTGTCTCAGGGGACTTCCGTCCCGAATCCCGGTAGACCTTCCGGTCCTACCCGTATCGACCTTCCGGTCCGTAACCTCTTGACCTTCCGGTCCATATCATCTTGACCTTCCGGTCCTTATCATACATAGCATACATAACACATACATATCACATAACAACATACAACTCATACATCTCATATCATATAAGACCTTCCGGTCACACATAGGTACCCTTCCAGGTACAGTATAGTGAGAAGACTCACCTCGGCTATCTCGGATAATCTCGCTCGCGTATACACTGATCTAGCCTCCGCCTAAACAGGTAAACAATTATCTCAAATCAATAACGGCTCTCCAGGCTAGACTAGTCTCTTCCATGTCCTCTAAGAAGGCTAAAAGACCATTTTACCCTTCAAATGGTCCACAAGTCCAATTGTTGACCAAACCCTAAAAGTCAACAAAAGTCAACGGTCAAACTTTGACCATACTCGTCGAGTGCACTCGTGTGACTCGGCGAGTCCATGCATGTCCTCTTCGCCCCTGGTCCTTACTCGACCCGCTGAGTCAAACCTACACTCAACGGGTTATCACAGGTCGCGAATCGCGGGGCAACCCGTATCGACTCGTCGAGTCCCTTATGGACTCGGCGAGTTCCTCCCATGAAAACACTCAAACGATCTTTTGAGGTCAGATCTGCTTCACCAACCAGTAGATCTAACCTTATAACACTCAAAAGTCACGTAAAGGTTCAAACTTTACGTTCATGCAATGCTTATAAGACCAAAAAGCGGAGAAATAACCTTTAAAATGGGGTTCTACTCTCAAGGCTCACATGAAACCTCATAAAGCTGGAAGCCTGGGAACTTTTGGACCTCACAAGGTCCAGATCTATCATCTATACCCAAAGGGACCTCATATGCTTCACAATCTAACTCAAAATTGTGCAAAGGAAACCCTAGATTCAAGGAATCTATCAAATACACGAAATGGGAAGGAACTTGTACATCAAAACGTGAATCTCAGTGTGAACAACACAGATCCAAGCTCCACAATCGATCTAGCTTGGATTTTCCCACTCCTTCTTGCAAGATCACACCAAAGGAATAAGAATTAGCCTCCAAATTGCTCTCTAAGCTCTCTTTGCTCTCTAGGGTTTTCACAGGGGAGTAGTGCCCGCAAATGACGACCATAAGGGCCTTTAAATAGGGCTCAGGCCCTGAGATTTAGGGTTTCACTTTACAGCGCGGACTCGCCGAGTCCACTCATCGACTCGTCTAGTCCGGTCATTAATCCAGACAAGAACTCGCAATCCTACTCGGCGCGTCTGAGCGTCTACTCGCCGAGTCCCTGCATAAAACTCAAGATAAATAATTAAAATAAGATACCTGAGAATCCGGATGTTACAGGGATAATGGTCATCCTTCCCACGAATCAAATTTGGATGGATTCCAAGAAGGAGTAGATCAATTCGTTGAATTTGATCCCACTCCGATCAACAACGAAGACAATGCTCCCTTCTTTGACTTTCCGCTTGAAGACGATGTAAACCTATCTGGTTCAGAAGTTCTGGGGGAGCATCATCCTCAAATTCAAACTATTCAGGGGGAGCAACATAACCCCATTTTTTATGTCGAATCATCTGCTGCACAAGAGCTTCCGAGATTACACATATGGACAAAGAATCATCCTCCAAATCAGGTCATAGGAAATCTCAACGCTGGTGTTCAAACTCGTTCTGCTAGTAACATCCAAAACAAATGTCATTTCTCGGCATTAATCTTAATGGTTGAACCAAAATCCATCAAGGTAACATTGGAACACACTGGCTGGATTACAACCATGCAAGAAGAGTTAGCAGAATTTGATAGAAATGAAGTGTGGACTCTCGTCCCTCCTCCTCAGGATCACCCTATTACAAGATGGGTTTTCAGAAACAATCTATATGATGCCAGAGTTATAATCAGAAAAAATGCAAGATTGGTGGCCAAAGGATTCACTCAGATCGAAGGACTTGATTAAGACGAGACCTTCGCTCCCGTTGCTCATCTTGAAGCCATCAGAATTTTTCTCGCTTATGCAGCTCTCAAAGGCTTTGAGGTTTACCAAATGGACGTTAAAAGTACTTTTCTCAATAGTGAACTAGATACCGAAGTTTATCTCCAACAGCCCCCCGGTTTTGTCAATCTTTCTTATCTGAACTATTGCTACAAACTCCGAAAAGTTGTTTATGGCCTTAAGCAAGCTTCTCGCGCCTGGTACGAGACTCTCACCAATTTTCTCAAGCGTTCCAATTTTCAAATAGGAATTATCGATCCTACCCTATTCCGAAGATCAAATGGAAACAATCTCATGTTAGTCCAAATCTATGTTGACGATTTCATTTTTGGGTCCATGGATTCATCAATCGTTGCTGATTTTGCCATGTTAATGGTTAGTCAATTCCAAATGGCATGAATCGTGAATTCAGTTTCTTCCTCGGACTCCAAGTCAAGCAAACCAATAGAGGAATCTTTATTCACCATGAAAAATACATTTCCGAGCTTCTGAAAAAGTATTCAATGGACACATGTGTCTCTGCAAAGGTTCCTATCGATTTCAGACACAAGATCTTCTCAGACCCATTAGGTGTTGCTGTTGATCAAAAGAAGTACATGAGAATTATTGGATCGCTACTCTAACTTACATCAAGTCGTCCAGACATCATGTTCTCATATATGCTTGTGTGCCATATTTCAGGTCAATTTGAATATGTCTCATCTTCTGGCGGTCAAGCAAATATTCAGATACCTGAAAGGTAGAAAGAGCCTCAGAATTTGGTATCCGGAATATGAAAGTTTCCTTCTTCAGGCATACTCTGATTCAAACTATGGAGGTTTACAATTGGATAGAAAAAGCACCTCAAGAGGTTGTCAATTTTTGGGTGCAAGATTGGTTAGCTGGTCATCTAAGAAACATAACTACATTGCTCTCTCAACAACCAAAGCGTAATACATTGTTGTTGCTAGTTGCACTTCTCAAGTTCTTTGGATGAAATCTCAGCTTTTGGACTATGGTTATCGATTTGAACAAATTCCAATCTATTATGATTCTCAAAGTGCCATTGCAATTTCTCACAATCCAATTTAGCACTCCATGGCGAAGCACATATATATTCGGTACCATTTCATTAAAGATCATGTTTTAAAAGCAAACATTGAACTTATTTTTGTTCCATCTTATGAAATTGCTGATGTATTTACTAAGGCATTAGACGAAACTAAATTTAGTGGGTTTCTAAACAAAATGGATATGATGATGCCTGATTCTCAATTATTCCAAGGGACTTGTACTCTCCGAAGGAAACATCAGAAAGTGAAATAATTCCGAAGTCAAAATCTTTTTCATCTCAAAATCATTTCCTCTCAAAATAAATAGGATCATTTTACATGTCTTTTTGTCTAACCTCTTCTTCTAGTTTTAAGTTGTATAGATTTCCTCATCTCTTGAAGATAATGACCAATATAGTTACATTGGTATGTTTGTATTGATCTCTCCTCAGAATCTATCTCAAATGAAGTGTTATGAAATTCACCTCGGAATTCATGTCTGAAACGGTAATGTGCATTCACCTCTTACCACTGTCCGAGCTCTGGTCCTTTATGTCTCAGAATCTCAAATCTGTTTAAAATTTTCCTCTAAGATCTTTATGCATTTTAACTCTGATATTCAGTCTAAGATTGTGTCGTCTTGAACTATATATCATGTACTAATGTTGTATTCATATTTTCTTTGAAGTATATTCTGACATCTTATCTCAGAATTTCCTTCTTCCGAGATACTGTGTTTTGCAAAGAAGTTCAAAGATTTTCATTAAAGTTTTTTCTCTGAAATGTTTTTCTTAAGTGAATTAACGGTTATTCTTCTTTTAATGATTATCCTTAACTCCTAAATAAACGCGCTTTTTGCACACGTCTCCATAAAGTGCACATCAACTCAAACTGAAACGTCAGTTTTCTCCTTTTGCACGTATGGACATCCCATATGTTTTCCTTGCAATTTATAAGCATGCTAATTTTGAAAAAAACATTAAATGCAACCCATTTTCCAATCAGGTGTCATCATTACCTTTTTGCAAACCCGACCAAAGTCCAACCTATAAAAGATTTTCAAACGCCAACTGGTTATTTTTTTACGCTTAATCCATCTTCTTCTCTAATATTCTCTCTGCAACTGTTCTTCAAGCTTTCATACCTACAACAATGGATTCCTTTCAAAACATCCCTGAAACCTCAAAGCCTATTACAAAAAAGAAATCATCAAAGGGTTCAGCCTCATCTTCATCCACAGAACCAATCATATGTGAAATAACCCAACTGCTTTCACTCGATCCTATGGATTATGACAAATCCATTATCAAGTTCATCTCACATAACTGTTGCCATGTCACTGACCAAAACCCCAAACCCTCAAATTCCTCAATGCATCCTTCACACAGCCTTCGAGAGAATCAAAATTCAAGACGGTGTTCTGGAGACAAAAATCATTGGAGATAGAATCGTTCCTATTTCCAAGTAAACGTTCCTCAAAGAAAATGGTATTCCTAAAAATCACAAGGGTTTTCAAGTGCAAGAACCCTCGTCTGAAGAGTTCCAAACGTTCCTGAATGAAATTGGGTACAATGAAGAGTTCAAGGGAAAGAAATTCAAGAAATTGGCCGTTGCTGAACTTTGGACCGTGCTGATGCACCTCATTCTTCGAGGTTTATCAGGAAAACATGGCGGAACAGACACAATGATTAAAGATTAGATGCACGTCATCTAAAACATCTATTCAGGAAAGAAAAATGCAGTCAATTTGACCGAAGTCCTATGGCAAGATTTTCGGAAGTTTCCTATCAAGAGAAAGCCAAACGAGATTTCCAGTCCGAGGTTTTGGCCTCTAACTCTACAGCAACTCTACATGGATAGATGAGAGCTAATCCATATCAACACAGAACCAACAGATGTATTTCTGTCTTTTAAACCTATTAAGACGTATAGACTTCCGAACGAGTCCACTTTCGGACCTATTCGTAGGTTGCCACAACATATCTTGGCACTTCTTCCATCCAATTCACAATTTCTAAATCATCATTTGGAGACCTCGATTGTGTTTGTCCCAATACAGTCTGCCTCGATCTCGGATGAAACTCAACCCATGGATGTGAACAAACCAACCAACACTGGTGGAAAGAAGAAGAAGATGGCTAAGAGAAAAACCTCTCCTTCCAAAGCTCCTGCCAAAAAGAGATCCACATTCAGTGGATCCTCTCAAAAGGCATCACATGATGACATTTTGTCTGACTCTGGACGTCCGAAAACCTCTCCTGGCCACTCTTCCTAAGTACCTTTTGGAGCTTCAATATCATAGGCACACACTGGTGAGGAGTCTCCACATATTCTACCCTCAACTTCTCAACAAGATGGTGCAAGTGTTCACAAAATTTCCATGATGTCCCCTGGAACAAACCCATGTGTCACTTCGCACATTCCTTTTCTTTCTACACAAGCGCGATCTGGGGCCACTGCCTCGGATCCTAAGCTCTCAGAAGCTGGAGTTATCCCTCCAACTTCTAGAGCCCCAACTGGTCTGATACCTGGTTCAGTTAAAGGACAACCAGGTTCTACTGATGATAATTGGAATGAATTTGTTGACAGGGCTCATACGAGACATATGGAGTTGACTCAAGCTCAATTTGAATCCACTCTCATCTCCATGTGAAAACGGGACATTCAGAGCAACTTGTCATTCATTGATCCCACAGACGAAAAAACAGACCAAGAGTTTGCCATAGAAGAAGCTCATGCTACCACAATCATCCCAGATGATTCTCCCAAGTCTCCACGTACTGATGCCTTTCAGCCGCCCTCGGATGAAGAACACTCAACCGAGGAAATCCAAATTGATGACAACTTTCAAGCAACTCAAGGAGGTGAAATAGAAAAAAATCCTCCTCAATGAAATCGAACAGAAACTAATCCCTCTCCTTCCGAACCTCAAGGCAATAAAGGTGGTGATGATGATAAGTCAGAGAGTTCCACCTTAGACATAGCTCATCAGATGAAAATATTGCTAATATATTTGCCCTTCTGGAACTCCGAGACAACGTACCAACAACTGTATCCAATGTCGACTTACTTGATAAATCCATGGCACAACTACACTCCAAGCTTGATGAAAAAGTCTCTAGCCTCAACTCAAAGCTCAATGTCATCCTCAAATCTCTTTCTGATATTACACATGTTGGGCCCTCGGAAGCTGAAAGAGTATATCAACTTGATAACCTCATCTCCCTACATTTCAAGCATACCTTGGAAGAAGTAGAGTGAAAATACAACGGCAGCCTGGTTCACCACATCTCTACCACCACCACCATTTTAAAAATACATGACGACATGATTAGCGTAACAAATGAGTTGATCAAGCAAACTAATGTGTTTCATGAGAAACATATCTAGAGGTTAGACAAAAATCAGGAAGAAGGACGAACTCAACCTCATTATTCAACAGGTCCTAATCAAGTTACTTCGAGCTCGTTGGAACATCATTGACATTCCAAACAACAATTTTGATGAAATTCTCTCCATCCTTGCCACTTTGTTTGATCATTTGAAAGCCCAAGCCCCCAATGCCTAAGCATACGATGCTCTCTCTAAGAAAATCAATATGAGCTTTCAGAGAGTATTCAAATATTTATCTGATGTCGAAGCCACTGCTAGACTTGCCTCGGATGCTGCGCTCTCTGAAGCAAGAGGGGGAGAAGCACCATGTCACAAGGGTCGAACCATTCATTGGAAACCTACCTCGGAGATCACTCTCCGAGATGAATCTGATGATGATGTTTTATAGGTTGAATCCATGGACCCTCCAACCAAATATGATGCAGAAGAAAAAAATGACGATTTAATCACAAACGTTGTTGTAGGACTTCAAGCTCCTTGGAAATATAAAACAAAGGTTCTATTGGAGGAAAAAATAGGATATGGTCCGTTGTCACTTGGCCATCATCCTTGGTAGACGTATTTCAAAGAAGCCGTGAAATGGCTCAAATCAAGACGAAGCTCAGCCTTGATGCATTCAGAGCTAGTTAGTCTCTACTGCCTCCTATCCCTTTTCTGAGAATCGTCCCAATTGATGAAGGTTCTCCTACTCGGAAACCAGATGATATTCTGGAAGAGCCTCTGATCACTCCTCCTCCAGAGCTCACTATCTATGAAACCATTCAACATGTCATTTCTGGCATGAACAAACCGCATCAAGACAAAGGGAAGAATATTGCATCAGAACTAAGCAGCCCCCAAAGGACCTTCAGAAGGTCCGAATGATGGTCTCAAGCTCAAATTGATCAAGCACTTGAAGAAAGCATCCAAATCCAAGCGTTAAAAAATAATCTAAATCCGATGTCGGTCATATCCGCACTCTTCCAAGAAGGGATAATTCACGATCAAGATATAGTGCCCTTCATGTACTTCGATCTACCCACGCAAGACTCCAACCAAATCGATCTCCCAATCTCTCCCTTCGGAAAGTACTACATCAAGTATGATCCAATTTATCCTAATGATGATCCTCAAACCATCATCAGAACTGAGCGAGAGAGGTTGAAGACATTCTACTCTGTTAAGGCACGTCCTCAGAAAGAAGTGTGTCCTTGGAAGAGAATAATAAAGAGTGTTTGGTATGGAAACAAGGTTCAAAGCAAGTTCGACCTGAATTGCATGCTGTATAGATATCACATTTCGTGGAACAAAGATGCCACCATCACCATCATAGATACAGATTTTCCATCTATCAACCTAAACGATATTCTCACTATTGCTGCTCATTTCCAAAATCATCAAAATGATCAATTGAGCATGGGAGCATACAGTGCTGCAATTAACTTCTTGAAGGATTATATAGCCGAATTATGCAGATCCGACATTGAGTTTGCACACTTGTTTTGTAACATTCCACAAATTTCAACAATTTTAAACTTTTAAAAACGATCCTGTTGCTAATAAAATGTTCACAAATGATGTTATCAAAACATTAATGAAAATCAGTGCCTTTCAATATCAATAACATAGAATCAGGATGCGTACCATCACGCCTTCACCTTGCCACGAATCTCTGAAACACCTGAAACCATAAACCAAAAACTGTAAGCAAAAGGCTTACTGAGTCCCCCCAAAGTACCAACACACAACAGATAACAAAAATAACAAACAACATGCATACAAAGCCTTTAGCATGACTGGACTGCCTCACCGAGCCTTCAGACTATCTGTGCCGCTCACAGAACCTTCAGCATGACTGGACCGCCACGTCGGGCCTTCAGCCTATCTGGATCGTTCTCCGAGCCTTCGGCCTGACTGGTATACCCCACTAGCCTACAACCTATCCAGGCCACCTTGGGTCTATTGGCCTTCAGCACTAAGCAGGACCGCCTCAACCGAACTATACATACAAACCATGTCAACATATACATAACAGATAGGCATACATATAACATACCGATGTAAACATATACAGTCTCAACCCAACCACACTACATCAAAACATGCGACCAGTAAACATATAGCCAGAACAGATAACAAACAGATCTAAAAGATCACTAAGCATAGCATCATCCTATCTACTAGGATACAGATCTAACAGGTCACCACAGTACACAATCATACGATAAACCAGGATAACAATCCAGAGGGCCGACATTCGTGCCTTAGACCCGCAAGTACAGTGAGGAAAACTCACATCTCAATCTGATCCATAGCTGATGAGGTCCCGACCTGAATCTCTGCTCCAACCAAAGCCTATCCATTTGAGTGAACAAAATCCATCAAAATACCAAAATACCAAATTAACCAAAATACCCTTTAGGTCAGACTTGATCAAAGTCCAAAGTCAAAGTCAAGGTCAACAGTCCACATTGACCAAACACACTGTGTTGATTGGCAACATGCCGTGTTCCGCCATCATCCAAATAGTCGAGAAAACCCAAGCCAACACGTCGTGTTGACTTGCAAACACGTCGTGTTTGCCCGAGTTCCAACAGCTGAATATATTAAGCTGCTTCCTTCGACTGCAAGAGCTCCAAATCTCAGATCTAGACCAAAATCTGATTAAGAAGGATAAAGTTTCCAACTTTAACCATTGGGACCACCAAATAGGTTCAAAAACTAAAATCATAAGCTTGATGATGCAAGGCTTAACCCAAAATGCACTTAATCCTTAAGGTCTAAAGTCCATACTTTCCATAAGTGATTTAAAAACCTAAACCATTCCAAAGGTTGGTGCTTTTTAGACATACATGTCCAAATGTATGTCTTGAATCCATATTAGGTCAAAATAAGGGTTTAAGACCTAACTTCTAAGCACGAGATCCTAACTCGATTATAGATCAAATCCAAGGCACTACTTTATGAGATCTATCCATTCCAACATTCAAGAACAAGAAGAACAAGGGCCAAAACTTTATGAGATCTATCCATACCAACATCCAAGACCTAACTTCTAAGCACGGGATCACCTTGACCTGGAGATTCATAAAGTTGCAAACTTTATGAGATCTATCCATTCCTACATCCAAGAACAAGAAGAACAAGGGCCAAAACTTGACATCTAGCAACTTGAATGATAAAAATCGGATCTTGAACACTTACAAAGGTACATAAGAGTGCCAAACTGAAGAATGGGAGCTTTCTTGCTGGATATTTGCTTCTTCCTTCCACCTTCTTCCTTTGTTTGCTTCAAAAACACCACACTAGCTCAAAAATAAGGGGGAAAGATGATTAGAGTTTCTTTTTGGGCTTGAAGGGCTGATGGGGGCTGAGGGCGAACAACGCTATCCTCCAATTTCCTTTAAATAGTGGGTAAAACCCGAAAAACCAGGGTTTCATTCCTAGCCATCAACACGCCATGTTCCAACAGGAACACGTCGTGTTTCCTAAATGAAACCCGCGCCTTTTCCTTATCTAGACACGACGTGTTGGTGCCTCCAACACGCCGTGTCAAATTCTCAAAAGGGAATTATACTCAAAGTTGCTTCTCAAATTTCCGGGTGTCACAACTCTCCCCCAATTAAATTAGATTGTCATCCTCGAAATCATTTCTTACAATCTCCTTTACCGTACTAAATGATCCTGACTGAAATCTCTGAATCCCCAAAAAAGAAATGATTGGGGAAGTTGCCTCGTTCTGATGACTGCCCACCCTTACTGATGTCGCACCCAAAATAAAAGATATCACAAGCCCTAACGAAGAATAAACCTCAAATTTTCCTTAAGCCAACGAGTATCCAACCACTATACCTGAAATTGAAAACCATAAACAATTTCGAACTCCCAGACAGACATAACCAATCAAAACTGCTCCCACAAGGACTCAACTTCACAGCCAAAACCGAACAACCTATCCGACCTTTAATTAATCGAAACCATTCAAAATAGGACTCACATAGTGACGACGGACGAATCCTTGTTCCTGATGACGCTAACTGATAAAGGACAACCATTAGTACTCTGCTCAAAGCCAGGAATCCAATACCTTATCTGAAAAGAAGCCAAACACATCCATTGCGAATTCCCCACTAGACCCAAATCCATAAGATGCACCAAAAGTTTTTAATTAACTCATGACTCCCTGACAGGCCATTCCAACCATTGATCCTATGAGCAAGGATGAGAATTCCAGGAATTCCACATTTACCCCCCATCCTTACCAGTTCAAATGTACCCCCCATCTATCAAAACACCCAATACATTAACGAATAACTTTTGACTTGAGACTCCACGACCAGTTCGCAAACTTGACAATCAATCCCTTCATAACAGCTTGCGAGTAAACAAAATTATAATGCCACCAATCCGAGAGACTTTCTGAGATACGACCGACACTCCCAACAAACCATTTGGAAATCAATTTTAAAAATCTTTTCCCTTAGTTCGAGACTGGATTCACACGAGTGTTCCTCCAATTCTTTCAAACCAAGGCTCTAATACCAATTTGTAACATCCTAAAAATTTCAACAATTTTAAACTTTTCAAAACGATCCTTTTACTAATAAAATGTTCATAAATTGGTGTTCTCAAAGCATTATTGAAAATCAGTGCATCTCAAGATCAATAACATAGAACCAGGATGTGTATGGTCACGCCTTCGCCTTGCCACGAATATCTGAAACACCTGAAGCCATAAACCAAAAACTATGAGCACAAGGCTTAGTGAGTTCTCCAAAGTACCAACACACAGTAGATAACATAAACAACAAACAACATGTATACAGAGTCATCATCATAACTGGACCGTATCCCCAGGCCTTCAGACCATCTGGACCGCTCACAGAACCTTCAGCATGACTGGACCGCCTCACCGGGCCTTCAGCCTATCTAGACCGTTCTCCGGGCCTTCGGCCTGACTGGTATGCCCCACTAGCCTATAGCCTATCCGGGCCGCCCTAGGTGTGTTGGCATTCATCACTAAGCAGGACCGCCTCAACCCAACGATACACTCAAACCATGTAGACATATACATAACAGATAAGCATACATATAACATACCGATATAAATATTATCGGGTTTGTTGACTGGCAGCACAAAGCAGAGTAGTCTCAGCCCAACCACACTACATCAATACATACGACCGGTAAACATATAGCCAGAACATATAACAAGCAAATCTAACAGATCACTAAGCATAGCATCATCCTATCTACTAGGATACAGATCTAACAGTTCACCACAATACTCAATCATACGATAAACCAGGATAACAATCCAAAGGGCCAACACTGGTGCCTTCGACCCGCAAGTACAGTGAGAAAAACTCACCTCTCAATCTGATCCATAGCTGATGAGGTACCGACATGAATCTCAGCTCCAACCAAAACCTATTCATCCGAGTGACCAAATCCATCAAAATCCCAAAATACCAAAGGACCCTAAATACCCTTTAGGTCAGACTTGGTCAAAGTCCAAAGTCAAAGTCAAGGTTAACAGTCCACGTTGACCAAACACGCTGTGTTGACTTGAACACGTCGTGTTCCGCCATCATCTAAATAGTCAGGAAAACCCCAGCCACCACGTTGTATTGAGTTGCAAACAAGTCGTCTTTGCCCGAGTTCCAACAGCTTAATAAATTAAGCTGCTTTCTTCGACTTCAAGAGCTCCAAAGCTCAGATCTAGACAAAAATGTGATTAACAAGGATAAAATTTCCAACTTTATCCATTAGGACCGCCAAATACGTTCAAAAACTCAAATCATATGCTTGATGATGCAAGGCTTAACCCAAAATGCACTTAATCCTTAAGGTCAGAAGTCCATCCTTTCCAGAAGTGATTTAAACAGCTAAACCATGCCAAAGGTTGGTACTTTCTAGACATACTTGTCCAAATGTATGTCTTGAAACCATATTAGGTGAAAATAAGGGTTTAAGACCTAACTTTTAAGCACGAGATCATAACTTGATTATAGATCAGATCCAAGGCACTATTAGGTCACCTTGACTTGGAGATTCATAAAGTTGCAAACTTTATCGGATCTACCCATTCCAACATCCAAGAACAAGAAGAACAAGGGAAAAAACTTAAGATCTAGCAACTTGAATGATAAAAATCGGATCTTGAACACTTACAAAGGTCCAGAAGAGTGCCAAACTGAAGAATGGGAGCTTTCTTGCTGGATATTTGCTTCTTCCTTCCACCTTCTTCCTTCTTTTGCTTCAAAAACACCACACTAGCTCAAAAATGAGAGGGAAAGATGAGTAGAGTTTCTTTTAGGGCTTGAGGGGCTGATGGGGGTTGAGGGTGAACAACCCTAGCCTCCAATTTCCTTTAAATAGAGGGCAAAACCCGGAAAATTGGGTTTCATTCCTAACCATCAACATGTCGTGTTCCAATAGGAACACGCCATGTTGCCTACATAAAACCCGTGCCTTTTCCTTATCTAGAAACACGTGTTGGTGCCTCCAACACGTCGTGTTAAATTCTCAAAAGAGAATTATACTCAAAGTTGTTTCTCAAATCTCCGGGTGTTACATGTTTGGAACTGAAAAAGTGTTGGCGAAAATTTCATGTGAACTGCCTGAAGCCCAAATTCGAGCAGAAGGTCCGATTGAAGAACCGAAACTCGGATACATCTATCTGAGAAAGAAGACCAACAGGAAAGAATTATTCAGAGTCTTGGATAAGAATCTCGTTCCTTTATCCGTTCTGCAAAAGTTCATCAGCAATGCTGCCAAGAGTGATGCTCCAAAGCATGTGAAGAATATGTTTATCAATCATCTCAAGTAGTATTAGGAACTCCGAAGTTGGCTCTACAGTGCTTACTTCTTCATATCTAAAGATGCCAACAAATTTGACTGATTGCTAAGTTCACTTAGGGGATATTGTTAATACATGAAAAGTGAACCTCTAGCAATTCGATGCAATCAAGATTTGAAGTCATCTTATGTCCTAGATGTGATGTGTTCCGAAGCAATATCAATTCCGAGATCAAGATGTTCAGAAGTCTGTACTAGCATTAAATGCTTTTTGTCTGTATTTTGATGTAACAATTCTTAGGACTATATCGTGTGAATCTTTTAAGTGTCAGATTCTTAAAAACTTTGTTGTAACCAGTCCTTAGAATGTGTCAGCCGTTTGTACCAAGTTCCTCCTTTGCTATTTAAGGAGTGAATGTTTCATGAGTTAAACACCTAGAATAGAACTATCGATATTCTCTTCACATCAATCTATCTCTTGCCATTTAAACTTCTTTCATTTACATTCTTCTTGTCTTAAATTGTCTTTGCATTGATTCTACTCAAGCTTACCTCATTTATTACTTCAATACTTTGTTAATTGATTATCTTCAAGTCTTGACTGGTTTACCAGACTTGACTGGAACTACTTATTAAGAGAATACATTGATCTTAAATATTAACTCAAGGTTTGAGTTTTCAAACCTTGTCCTTGCACATTGATTCTTGTTCTCACAAAGACTTTCACATCTCAACTTCAAAGATATTAACAAACTTGTTATTGGTGATCATGTCTGAGGTCTTCCATTCTTAAATTTGAAAAAGAACATTTGTGTGTTGGTTGCAAAATGGGAAAAAGGTAGAAAAAGTCTTTCTTGAATCATAAATATTAATATTGTTAAACCACTTGAATCAATCCATATTGACTTGTGTGGTCCTTCATCATTTGAAAGTATTGGGGGTAACAAATATATTTTGGTTATTGTTGATGACTTTTCACGATTTACATGGGTACTTTTTCTTAAGCAGAAATCTAAAACGACAAAAAGGATGATTGATTTTGTGAAGCAGATAGAGTTGCATTTGTGAAAACCAATTCGAAAGATCAGAAGTGATAATGGATCGGAATAAAAAAATCAATTATTTGAAGAATTCTTCACAAATAAAGGAATTAGTGACAACTTTTCATCTCCTTATACTACACGGCAAAATGTTGTAGTTGAAAGGCGAAACCGTTCCTTATGTGAAGCTGCGAGGACGATGTTATCATTTGTCAATCTTCCTTTATATTTTTGGGTTGAAGCAACTGGAGCTGCATGTGTAAGGTCCAAATAAGGATCTTTACCGGTAGTTGCATAACAATCAATCACAAAATAAGAGTAAGATGAAAGAAATCAAGCTTGCACACGATTATATTGAGAAAATCGTCTGGTACAACTCGATAGGACTTCTTTGGCATCAACCCCCCTGAAAGACTAACACCTCCTCTATATATACAAGACACGATCAAGACACAACCGCAAACTGGGTTTGCGACCGTAAACTGAGTTTACGGTCGTAAACTGTGTTTACGGCCGTAAACACAGTTTACGGTCGTAAACATGTTTACGGCCGTAAACCCAGTTTACGGTCGTAAACAGACAAAATGTTCAACAGACAGCAAACAACCCGTATACACTATAACAGACTCATTCTGAACACAAAAAACAGTGAAAGCCTAGACCAAACCATTTCCAGGGTCCTTCAATCTCCCCCTTGGTTTGGATCTAGCCTAGACTCAATCCTTGTCGACCACCAGAACATCCGACTTTCCCATTGCACCATTCCACATTTTCTTCTCAATGATCTCAGCCACCATTGCCGTGTATTCTTTCGCCGCGGGCTCGAATATTGGTTCAGCCACCACAATCTGCTGAGTTGCAAGATGATGAATGTCCCATTGGTGAAATTGAAGCAAGTCCCTTTTCTCGTAAAGACGGATGCAATCATCTTTAAGCTTGATGACAGCAGCATCTGTTAATTCATCATATACCTAATACAGCATGGATGCAAGAGAACCATCAGAGTAGTTTTGAAGAACAGGGACTTGTTTCACTTGAGCAGTGGCTGGCCACATCACTTGTTTAAGAGGCTGATTAGTTTTGGGATCAAGGACATTGGGGTGAACCTTGACGATTGACTGAGTGGTCTTCATCGAAGGAAATCCTTTAGCAACTTGATCTTCCAAAAACGATTTAAACTGGTTCGCCCTGGGATTATTTGAAGGATTGGAGAAAGGAGCCTTAGACAACTCAATAAGATCAACCTTGGTAAAAGAGTCAAAGTCGTGAGCATCTTTGTATAGTTCATTTTTGCCGCTCTTTCTCCTTACCATGAACATGTTCATTGTGTCATGGAATCCCCATGAGATGATTCCAGACCTGTCACCATAAATGTCTCTGAAGCGATTTTCGCCCAGATCCGTAACAGTAACCTGTTGTTTATCCCAGGGCGCCTTATGATCTGCGCTTCGTTTGAATAGAAGTTGACCCTTTTCAGATTCCTGGGTCGACTTCTTGCGTTTTAAGGCCTTTCCACGTGGAGCTTGCTCTGGTTCCTTTTCAAAGCGGTCTACGACAGTGGTGGTTCTGATAGTTGAAGGGGCAATGGGAGCATCTAGATTAGGAAGATAAATATGTGGCTCTTCAATAGATGACTTGAATTCGTCCCCAAACTTATCTTCCAGCTTTTTCTTCAAATCATAGTAACTGGCTGTTAGAAGGCCAAAATGAGTCTGGAGATCTGTAATTTGTTTGGTCTTAGCAGCATTTTCTTCATTAAGTTCTGCCATTTGAATACTGAGCTGTGTGTTTTCAACTTGAAGGCTTGTGACTTTAATATCAAGCTCAATATTCCTCTGATCCAACTCTACATTTTTCTGATTCAGAGTATCGATCTGCTTCTGAAGACCAACTAGTGTAAGACCTTCTTCTCCTGTGTTATCACCCCCTATGTGAATTCCTTTGCCACGTAAGAGTGATGTTGAAAATGGTTCTCTGGCCAAGAGCGTTGCTAACTTGACAGAGGTAGCGTTGTGCTCTGGCCTCGGAGGAGAGAGGTCCGTTTGGAAGGACGAGCCACCGGCTTCATAAAAGGTACTGGGACCTTCACTGTTTGGCACGGTTGAGACTATGACTGGGGTTGTTGTTGGTGAAGCTGAAGCACTTTGAGTTACCAATCTAGGGTCACGTCTTCGTCTTTTGCTAGAGGGGGGTGTAGATTGGGTGACTGGAGGATCACTTTCTATCGGCGCAGATGTAGGTAAGATAACATCAAGGGGAGGAATCCCTGACGTCACTACTATAGGAATTGCTATTTCCGCCGATGTTTTGGTTGAAGGAGGTGTAGCTTCAAGAACATCTTCTTCTTCCCTTGTCTCAGTTGTTGGTTTAACAACTTCATCGACAGTGTCGAGTAGCTCATTGAGGTTTTCCTCTGTCAAGAAATCCTCGTTACTCCCAAAATTAATAGGAATTTCATCATTGTCAAAACCTGTGAGATCCAGGTCTTCATACAAGTCAGTTTCTAACCCCGACCCCCTGTGAGATTCATCTTGAACCCGAACAGATGTCATTTCATGTTCCGAAGCAACATCAGCATTAACAGCTGGATCTTCTTCTTCTTCATGATCTGAGACAGTGATGACATTTTCTGAAATAACCCTCTCGGAGGAAGTTGGCTCAGATGATATTTTCTCTAACGTTCCATGCGACTCAGAGGACTCGTCAATCTCAGCAAATTTACCAAATTTCACCAGAGGATATTTTCCTTCAAAAATGACCTTTCCCTTTCTATTCTGCTTGATGAGACCAACTGTGTGAGGGCCCAAAGATTTAATATCCAACTTGTCACCATCCTTCACCATTTCTGGAAATTGATCGTCAACGAATACTTGGATAAACCTTGGATAAAGTAGGAATGCGTCTCTGGTCCCCCGGGTAATGGCGTTAATGTTCACCACGAACTCATCAAGGATGAACTTTGAGAAATTAAACTTTATGCCAGCAGCCAAGGAGACAATTGCCCCGGTGTTCCTGAGGGAGATCTCATCGGCTCCTGATCTCCTTCCTGAAATGCAGCTCACGAACACGTGTGCCAAGAATCGCCAGTACGGAGGCAGGAGCTTCTTCACTGTGGGAGGGTAGACACCCTCGTATCCCATTCTCTCAAGAACTCCTTGCACATCATCTATTCCAATCTCAGTGGGGAAAGTGGATTCATCGCTGATCAGCAAGGTATCTCTTATGTATTGCTCTGTGATCATGATCTTGCAACCCTTGACAACAGCATCAATTGTTATCTCTCCGTTGACTTTCTCCATTTTTGCTGTCTCCCAAAATTCCCGGATGATGTTCTGATGAATGACAGGGTTTACTGTGATGGTATAGGATAGGCAGCACTCCCTTAGCCTGTATATCATTGACTTGAACTCCGCATGGGCAACAGGAGGATCATCCAATACAATCGCCAAATTGTGCATATCCGCAAACTTTAGATTTGCCATTTTTTCTGCACTAAACAAGCCAAGTAAGAAAACATAGAATATAATAATTCAAAACATTAAGTTTTCTTAATTTGACAACAAAAATTTTGAGTTTACGGTCAAAATAGTCAAACTGAAGAGTTTACGGTCAAAGAAAGACAACCAAGGGTTTACGGTCAAAGTTGGTCAACTGACCGTAAACTGAGTTTACGGTCGTAAGACCAAAACCTGAGTTTACGGTCGTAAGACCAAAACCTGAGTTTACGGTCGTAAGACCAAAACTTGGGTTTACGGTCGTAAGACCAAAACTTGGGTTTACGGTCGCAAGACCAAAACCTGAGTTTACGGCCGTAAGACCACTTTGGGTTTACGGTTCTTGAATGATCTGAAACCGTAAACCCCCGATGAACAGTAACGCCGACGAAACTTCAAACTTCGATTACTCCTTCGTTTATGGTCGGAATGGCGAATAGAAAACAGATCCTTGGTCGGATTCATCATACCTTCGATGTGAACAGGGTCGATTTCTCAAAACTTCATAGAAAAAAAATTCGATTAGAGAGAGTGTAGAGAGAGAGTAAGAGATTGCGGCTGTAAAGGGGAGAAGAGGGAGTGGAAAGGGTTTACGGTAGTAAGCCCTTCCCTTTTATACTCTTTAAACTTTTACCAGTCTCCCACTCAGTTAAAAACACAGTCTTTTATCCCGATAAAATTTCTAAAAATAAAACATTTGAGGATTTTAAAATTAAAATAAAAGTAAAAACAAAAATAAAAATAAAATTAAACTAAAATAAAATAAACTAATTTCTAAAATTTAAAAACTAAAAAATAAATTTTTGACAATTATAAAATAAAAATAAAAATAAAAATAAAAATAAAATAAAATAAAAATAAAATTAAAAGGAAAATTAAATTTTGAAAAGACAAAATTTACTTCAACACTACTAACAAAATCTTGTGACACTGGGATCAAAGTTGTTAGACAGCCTTAATCTGCTTGTCGGTACCTTTCATCTTCACATCTTTATCTGGTATATCGCCGGTATTGTTGTCCACTTAAACACGAAAAATTATGACAGATTTAGGACATACTATTTGTTATAAGACAAGGTGACCCTAAGTTCCAAGATACTATATCTGATCCTAAGTTCCTAGATATTACATCTTAAGGACCGTTCAGCTGACGACGACCAGGGATATTGCTGTCCACCTAAATTGAGCAGCGAGATCTATAGACAATCTTTGAGTGTTCAATTTTAATTGTACTGGAACATGTTTCCCGTTTCCTGATATGCCCCAGTAATCAAGAACTTCCAGAGTACTCCTTACATCGGGTGAGCAGACAATCATTAAGAGAGAAGATAGATTCAGATTATTGTTAATTATAATTTTCGAGGGATTGAGAAGTAGAAGGTTGCATATGCCGTGTACCAGGTCGGATTGTGTGTCACGCAAAGGAGACAGCATATGGCTAACAGATAGGAGGAATTTCATAGATATAATTTGCAGAGAAATAGATTTGCATATGTTGCAGTCCAGGTCGGATCTCTTCCAATCACGTAAAGGAGGCAACATATGACTGACAGATAAGAAGAGAAAGAAAACAATTTTCTACAGACCTAACTCATCGGAATTTACCAGTCGCCCCATCAATACCGGAATTAAGGACAAAATCCGCACATCGAGGAAAAGTTAATCCACTGTTCCAAGTACGGGTTCATTTAATGTGACGAGTAGATTCCCATATATATCTCCCTGCTCAACCTATTCGAGCGTCGTACTGTCAGGCTAAACGGATCTAACTAGGTCAAGATTTGTCAAGACTAAGAATTTCTTAAGTTCAACTTTGCCTAGTCAAGTCCATTTAAGATCTTTCGTGCCTACCGACGCATCAGCCCAGAGTAAAGACCCTTTAATTTTGGGTACGTTACGCAGACTCAGATTTGCCTGTTATCACTTGATAATATCACTTCCCAGTACATATATCAACAAGCAGAATTAAAAGAGACAATTTTTTTAATTTTCTGATTTTCTAATGTTTTTGGATTTTTAATGTTTTTAAATGTTTTTAGACTTTTGTTGGTTTATTTCTCCCCCTAAATTTGTGCATGGAAGAGAATGAAATGACTGAAATGCTCAAATTTAAACTAAGAAAACCTAAAAATCAATCCTCAAAACGAATCATTTTTAAAAATCCCACAAGCACATCGAATCGAGCTTTGTGAAAAGGCTTTGTGAACAAGTCCGCAACATTATTATCAGTGTGAACATGGTCTAGCCTAATGAGCGAACGCTCATAGCAATCTCTAATAAAATGAATTTTGATGTCAATGAGCTTGGTTTTGGAATGTTGGACAGGATTTTTAGCGATTTGAATAGCAGCCTCATTATCACAAAAGATGGGGGTTTCTAGATAATTCAAACCGTAGTCCAACAGCTGATGTTGGATCCATATGACCTGAGAACAACAGGCAGACGCAGCTACATATTCCGCTTCTGCTGTTGAGGTTGAGACCGTATGTTGCTTTTTGCACTGCCATGAGACCAGTCTATCTCCAAGAAACTGGCATCCTCCTGAAGTCGATTTTCTATCTAGCTCACACCCGCCATAGTTGCTGTCTGCAAAAGCATAAAGGTCAAATTCGGGATTTTTCGGATACCAAAGTCCCAGTTTTGGGCAACCATTGAGATACCGAAAAATCCGTTTAACAACAATTAGATGAGAGAGTTTAGGATTGGCCTGGTAGCGTGCGCATTGACAGACCGCAAACATTATGTCTGGGCGACTGGCAGTCAGATACATAAGCGATCCGATCATTGATCGATAATACGTCTGATCTACGGATTCGCCTTCAAGATCAGGAGTCAGTAAAGGTCTCTCTGCCATGGGTGTAAGAGCAGTTTTCGCGTCTTGGAACCCGAACTTCTCCAGCATATCATCCACATACTTCGCTTGGTGAATTAGGATTCCTGTAGAAGATTGTTTGACCTGAAGACCCAGAAACATGGTCATTTCCCCAAGAGAACTCATCTCAAACCTTTTCTTCATCACACCTTCAAATTCCTTGCAAAGCTGGGGACAGGTTGACCCGAAGATAATGTCGTCAACATATATTTGAACTAGTATCTGAGCATTACCCACATGCTTGATAAACAAGGTTTGATCAATGGTGTCGCGAGAATATCCATGCTCAAGCAAATGCTTTGTTAGAGTCGCATACCAAGCTCGAGGAGCTTGATGTAACCCATACAATGCTTTGTCTAACTTGTAGACACGATTAGGGAACTTTGAGTCAACAAACCCAGGGGGTTGATCAACATAAATTTCTTCCTTCACCTTGCCATACAAGAAGGCAGTCTTGACATCCATTTGGTAGACCGTGAACTTCATGTAGGAAGCATATGCAAGAAAGATGCGAATAGCCTCCAACCGAGCTACGGGAGCAAATACCTCAGTGTAGTCAAGACCCTCAATTTGTCGAAACCCGCGAACCACCAGCCTTGCTTTATTTCGCACGATTACACCCGAATCATCTTGCTTATTTCGATAGACCCAACGCGTGTCAAGAGCCCTTTTGCCCTTCGGTAAGGCAACCAACTTCCAAACCCCGAGCTTTTCAAACTGATTCAGCTCTTCATGCATTGCATCCACCCAGCTGGGATCATTCAAAGCCATGTCAACATTCTTCGGCTCTATTTGAGATATAAAACAAGAGTAGAGACATGCATTAACATCTCCACTTTGACTTCTGGTTTTCACTCCATCTCCCAGCTGGCCAATGATGTTATCGATCGGATGATCGCGTTGAATACGTGAGGGAATGTCTTGGCTGATATCATTGATAGAAACAGGAAGAGTGTGAATATTGAAACTTCCATCATTTACTGATTGATTCACATTAGATGAATCTGCTACAAACTCATTTGCGATTTCTTCGGGAAAGAGGAGTTCCATAAATGTTGGATTGACAGCGGAAGCATCTCTGGACATGAACTCTCTTTCAACAGGTGTAAGAGGTGTAGCATCAGTATTAGGAGATCTATCTTGAACTTTAGACTCTGGACTATTAGGTTGATCAGATGCCCCCCCCTCCGGTGGAACAGAGGACTCCTCCCCAGATGGAGCAAAGGACTCCCCCTCAACCGTTGGAGGTCTGTAAACAACTTCTTCGTCTTCGTCTTCATACACGATCTTCGAACCAGAAGAGGATCCACTTGAGCTATTTGAAGACACATTTAAAGATTTGAAAAAAGATGTGTAATCAAATAACCAATCAGGACCCACTCGAGCGTCTGTTTCATTCTCCTCCAGCCAGCGTACGTCATAGGATTCGACTATATGCTTAGTCTTCTTGTTGTACACCCTGTACGCGGTGCGCGCAGCATACCCTACAAAGTAACAATCATCGGCTTTGGCATGGAATTTAGGGTTGGATTCCAAATGAAGAAGGGTGCAAGGACAGCCAAATACACGGAAATGGCTGACAGAGGGCTTGTGTCCATAGAGAATTTCATACGGTCTCTTCATCTGTGCTTTGTTGATTAGAACACGATTTTGCACGTAGCAAGCAGTATTAATCGCCTCGGCCCAGAAGAAAACAGGTAGCTTGGAATCACAAAGCATCGTCCTTGCGGCGTCTTTCAATGTTCTATTTCTCCTTTCAGCAACACCGTTCTGTTGAGGTGTGTGAGCTGAACTATATTGACGCACTATCCCTTTTTCCATGCAAAAATGGTCAACAACCGAATTTTTGAACTCAGTTCCATTGTCGGTACGAAGCGCTTTCACTTGATTGTTGGTCTGTTTCTCAATCATCACTACGAACTTCTTTATTAGGTCAGCAACCTCCGCTTTGTTGGATAAGAAGAAAACCCACGTAAACCGAGAGAAATCATCGATCACAACGAGGCAATATGAGCTTCTGTTGATGCTCAGAACGTTGACCGGACCAAATAAGTCCATGTGTAACAATTGGAGCACTTGACTTATTGAGTTGACATGTTTGGGCAAGTGTGGTTTCCGATGGTGTTTGCCTTGAGCACAGGAAACACAATTTTCAAATGTAATAAAGTCTCTGATGGGTAGGCCTCGAACCATCTCATTCTTGGCAAGACGATTCAAGTTTTTCGCGTTAGCATGACCTAGCCTTCGGTGCCACAGCATTGCATTTTGTTCGGCGACTTTTGAGAATAGGCAAGTGACTTGTTCAGCGAGATTTGTGTTCATGTCAATAATGTAAGCATTCCCATCCCGCTTAGATTTGACGAGGATCCATTCTTCCGGGATGGCAATGCCTGGCTTTAAGATCATACATTCCTTGTCAGTAAAGTGGGTGGAGTAGCCTTTGTCACAAATTTGGGAAACACTCAACAAGCTGTGCTTTAACTCGGGAGCGAAGTTGACATTCTCAAAGCTTAACACTCCATTTGTAACTGTTCCTCTTTGCGTGATCTTTCCTCCATCTCCTCCCGCAAAGGAAACATACCCCCCATTAAAGGATTGAATTTCGCTCAATTGGGATATGTCTCCAGTCATATGCCGGGAGCAGCCACTGTCGACGTACCAGGGACGAACGACATTCCTCCGCAACTGTCCCTGCAAAATGAGCGGAATCATTTAGATTTAGGAACCCAGGTCATTACAGTCCTGGGTTTCCTTTTTACTTTCTCTGAATTAATATTTAAAGGTTTCAAACGAGGATCTTCATTTCTAATTACTTCAGAGGGTGGCAAAGATGAATTAGAAAGTGATTTAGGTTTCCATTGAAGTTTAGGTTTTACAACATTCTCCTGTGGTTTTGAAATAGATTTCTTAGAGGTTTGCACAAAGCTTCTGGATGTTCTACCAGAAGTGGTTGAAGATCTAGAATTGCTTTTTGACGAAACCGATCTTGGCAGAGCCTTGTTCGTTTTTGGCAAACTCTTTTGAGATCTGTTGATAAAAACCTTTTTATTCTTTTGAAAAACAGTTCTTTTTCTGGTTCGGTCATCTTTCCAATCATCAATTCGAGAACAATTTCTTGAAGATTTTCTAATTAAAGATCTTCCTCGAGATTCGTTCTCTCCTCTTGGTGACAGATAGTTTACAAAGATCCTGTTATGACAATTCCTAGCTATGTGACCACCAATGCCACAATTAAAACAAATCTTTTTATTGTTTGAACTTGTGTTACATTTATCAGATTTATTTTCTTGAAGGACACTCTTACTTTTCTAAGAGGAACATACATGAGAGACAGATTGTGATACAAGTGAGGGTGCCTCAGAATGTATGACATGAGGAATTGATGAATTTTCATGAGAATGACCATCATCAGAATTACCAAAAAGTTCATCAAACATATCAAAGAAATTGAATTCAACATAATCAGAAATAGGAACGTCACACAAAATATTATCAGTCTTAATATTAGAATCACAAATAGGAATAGAAACATCAGAAATAGGAGCAGAAACAGAAACACCAACTCCATGCTTTGCCTGATCTAAAGGATGATCTGCAGAGGAAGAAGAAGCGTCAGTACTTTCAACATTTATAAATCCTCCTGAAACGAAGCCAGATGGATTGCCATAAACCATAAAAGATTCATTGGCAATCTCATCTTTAGACAAGGGTTGATACTGATAGGTATGATTATATGGAGGAGGCACGCTATCATATCCTAAACCCTTAGACTGATTTCGTTTAAAATCCATGCAGTGATCAATCATGGTGGCAACTGCCTCACTTGATCCATCAAATTATTTAAAAGCAAAGTTTGCAGAATTAAACCTTTCCTTCAATGTATCAAGCTCGGCAGTTAGCTCATCATTTTGTCTTTTAACATAATTGTACAGTTCACATTTCTCACTGTACTCTGCCTGGATTCTTCTAAAATCGTTTATCTTAGCTTCTAATTGAGCTTTAAGAGGCTTTTGTCCTTTCCTAAGTTGGTAGCCCTCATATCTAAGGTCCTCTACTTCTCTACGCAATAATTGGATTTCATCACAAAGAACTTTAACATATTCTTTACATGCATAAGAACAGGATGGTAGGGTTACCTCGCTTATCTTGGACTCAGAAGAAGTAGACGCCATGAAAGCAAACTGCAGCTCCATCATTTCTGCCTCGGGATCAGCTTCATCAGTCTTTAATGTTGCATAATTAATCTGAGCAAGGTGAGCATTTTCTGGCCCTGAAATGTTCAAAGCCTGAATCTGTTCCTCCCAGTCAAAAGACTGAGCGACCATTGCGGTCTCACCATTAGCTGCAGCACCTGCACGGTTGTTTCCCACTGCAACCATCGTTCTGTTGTTGTTGACCCTGCGATCTGGTTTAGGACATTCACGAGCAAAGTGACCCGGCTCGTGGCAGTTGAAGCATCTCAGCGTACTCTTGTTGAATCCCACCTTCTTGTCAGCATTCATGCCCCAATTGCTCTTTCCAGTCTTCTTAGCAAACTGCTTGGCCCTGAAAACAGCCATAGCAATCTGCCACGTAATGTCCATCTCTTTTACGTCTTCAGGATGAATCTGGTCCAGGTCAGCAAATGACAGCTGAGGTGGAAGTTCTCCAGCCACAAAAGCATTATAGCAGTTAACAAGCCCAGTAGCTAGAGCCAGATTTTCATCAGTATCCTTAGGATTTGAGGAAGTGGCTACAGTAGGTACATTTGGGGAAGGAACAACTTGTGGGGAGATAAATGATTGATTATGAGGATGAAGATTAGGTGATACAGCATCGAGGGTCTGAATTTGAGGTGGTTTAGCAGTAAATCCTTGACCTGAAGAGGACATGATCGAGGAAAGAGCATTGTTGGATGAGATCCCAAGATTTGCAGTAGAATATGAGCTCATGTGATTGATCTCTCTCTGTTTGTCATCAATATCACAAGATTTGATGATTGCCATGGTTTCAGCAAGAGTGAGGCGGTTTAGATCCTTAGTCTTCTTGATCACAGCAACATTCATATCCCATGATCTGGGAAGAGCATTGAGAAGTTTTTTGTTGATTTCTGACTTGGTCAAGTAAATCCCAGATATGTTCATATCCGTTGTGAGAGTTGTGAACCTCTGCAATTGAGCCTCAAGGGTCTCTCCTGGAATGTAGTTGAACATGTTGAACTTTTGTCTCAACATGTCCTGGCGACTCTCTTTCATATCCTCATTGCCCTCATAAACTTCAATTAAGGCTTCCCATAGATCTTTAGCTGAAGTGTACTCACGAAAACCTTGAGCAATATCAGGAGATAATGCCATAGTTAAAGTGGCTAAAGCTCTTTCTTGCTCTTCTATTTTCTCAAACTCCTCATCAGTGTAGTTTTCAACCGCCTTGTCAATCACTTGACCTGCAACTGTCGTAGTGATTCTAATAGGGCCTCTAAGTATGCTTCTCCATACCTTAAAGTCCTTCATTTTGATGTACTTTTCAATTCTATACTTCCATTCGGGAAAACCATCCGCAGACATTAATCTTGGAATTCGTGTGGTGGTGCCCATAACAGCATCAAGTTCATGGAAATGATTTTGACCTTGAGAATCCATTTGAAATTAAGCAAATTAAGCTCAAAATTTAAGTTTACAATTGAAAGGGTTTACGACCGTAAACCGAGTTTACGGTCCAGATGATTTTGACCGTAAACGGAGTTTACGGTTCTGAGTTTACGACCGTAAACTGTGTTTACGGTTTGAACAGTTTACGGTTTGAACAGTTTACGGTTTAACAATTTACGGTTTATGTGATTACGGTTCTTGAAGCTTGGTTTACGGTTTATGAAGATTCAATAACCGTAAATAGAGTTTACGGTTGACAGCAAACTCCCAGAAAACCTTTATGAATACGATTTTTTTCAGTAGAAACGATTCTCTTCACTTCGTAAACACTAACAGCAGGTTCGAACTTCAAAAATATCGGTTGAAATAGCCCAAAAAATCGATTGAAAGAAGATTTTAACACCGGATCTTGCTCTGATACCAATTGTAAGGTCCAAATAAGGATCTTTACTGGTAGTTGCACAACAATCAATCACAAAATAAGAGTAAGATGAAAGAAATCAAGCTTGCACACGATTATATTGAGAAAATCGTCTGGTACAACTCGATAGGACTTCTTTGGCATCAACCCCCCTGAAAGACTAACACCTCCTCTATATATACAAGACACGATCAAGACACAACCGCAAACTGGGTTTGCGACCGTAAACTGAGTTTACGGTCGTAAACTGTGTTTACGGCCGTAAACACAGTTTACGGTCGTAAACGTGTTTACGGCCGTAAACCCAGTTTACGGTCGTAAACAGACAAAATGTTCAACAGACAGCAAACAACCCGTATACACTATAACAGACTCATTCTGAACACAAAAAACAGTGAAAGCCTAGACCAAACCATTTCCAGGGTCCTTCAGCATGATTTACTCAAAATCGTTCATTTACCAATAAAAGATTTTCAATCACTCCATATGAAATTTTGAATAAATGAAAACCTAACATTAGATTCTTTCATGTTTTTGGTTCTAGGTGATTTATCAACAATTCGAAAGAACATCGCAACAAGTTTGATTCAAAAGTTGATGAAGGAATTTTTCTGGCATATTCCTGGGCGTCAAAATCTATTCGAGTTCTCAACAAGAAATCCAAGAAAATTGAAAAAAGCTATTATATTACTTTCGATGATAAATTTGTTAATAATTCTCAACAAATTCCAATTGTTCAGAGTGATGAAATCTTTCCATCTTCAAATATTCCTCTTATGACTCTTTATGGAGATTTTTTAATTTTTTTTTATGATCCAGAAAAGGCAATTTCTACCAAAGAGAAATCTAAAGACAAAAAAGAAGGTGAATTGTTGAAACTAGATGATGATGTAATTGAAAATATTAAAATTCATGAAGAAAGTCAGAATCATATTGTTGAGGGGGAGACTATATAAAAATTTTTCCACTTTCAAATGAAGATGTTCTTACTTAAATTTCTAACTCCAATTATGATTTACATAATGATGATCTTATGTAGGGGGAAAATTTAACTAATCATTATCGTTTCCATGGGAGAGTTCAAATCTGAATGCAAATATCATCCGAAAACTAAAATCATTGGAGATACTTTTTCAGGAGTCTTAACTCGTGCTAAAAAAAACATATTGCCTTGTTTTCAAAAATGGAATTTTGCATGTTCAATTCTTTTATTTCTAAAATGAACCAAAATATGTTAAAATTGCTCTTGGTCATGCAGATTGGTTCAAAGCAATTTAAGATGAATGTAATGAGTTTGAGAGAAACAAATTCTTTTATTTCCTATGTTAAAAGATTCATCTCTTGTTGGTCTCAAGTGGGTTTTTTGAAACAAGTTGGATAAAGAAGGTGTTGTTGTTCGGAATAAATCACAACTTGTGGTAAAAGTATATTCCCAAGAAGAAGGAATAGATTATGAATAAACATTTGCACCAGTAGCTCGAATGGAATCAATTTCTATTTTTCTGGCATATGCAGCTGATAAATAATTTCAAGTTTCTCAAATGGGTGTGAAGTGTGCGTTTCTAAATGGAGAACTTTAAGAAAATGTCTATGTCGAACAACCACCATGTTTTCTAAATGGAAAATCTCTAGATCATTGTTATGTTCTTTGACTCAATTTCTTAAACAATCCAAGTCTAAAAAAAGTTAAGTTGATCCTACTATCTTTCATAAGAAAGAAGGTGAGCATCCTATGATTGTTCAGATTTATGTTGATGATATCATTTTCGGCTCCACTAATCCTAAGTTGACTAATTTTTTTCAAAAACTGATGGAAACTAAATTGGAAATGAGTTCTATGAGTCCAATTAATTTCTTTCTTGGATTAAATATTAAAAAGAGTAAGAAATGTATTTTCATTAATTAGGAGGCTTACACTAAATCATTACTCAAAAAATTTAGAATGACATGGGATTCAAAGGTAAAAGTTCCAATGGCATTTGGAACCATGTTAACTCCATCCCTTGATAACCTACTGCAGACCTTACACAATGTCAACAAATGATTGGATCGCTTTTATATCTTACCTGAGGTAGAATAGATATTATGATTGTAGTGTGGTATTGTGATCATTATCAAGCTAATCCTCAAGAACCACATATGATAGCAAATATATTTAGATATCTAAAGCTAAAATCATCACTTGGTTTATGGTATCCAACTAATTCTAGATATTTTATATAGGATTTTTCAGATGCTGATCTTAAGGGTTGTCGGCTTGATCGAAAAAGTACTACATGTGGCTGTCAATTTCTAGATGGTAAACTTATCAATTGGCAGTAAAAAAAGCATAATTGTGTTTCACTTTCAACTACTGAAGCCGAATATATAGCAGCTACTTCATGTATATCACAACTTATTTGGGTGTGGAGTCAATTAAGAGTCTATGGGATAAACATGAAGATAATTCCTCTTTATTGTGACTCAGAAAGTGCAGTTAGTATTTGTCATAATCCAGTTCAACTCTCTAAGAAAAAACACATTGCATTAGGATATCATTTCATAAAAATCATGTTGAAGTTCATTTTGTTAGATCAAGAGATCAATTGACGGTTATATTTCCAAAATCCTTACCCGAAGTAACTTTTAAGTGAATTATTCAAGGGATTGGAATCATTGAGGCTAAATTGGTCCAAAATCATTTTCGTAATTTTGAAATGTTATGATCGTCAGAAGTTATCGAAATTCACTGCTCATCTCAGAATTTAATGTTTACTTTCGAAATGTTCCGATCAATGGAAGATGTCAGAATCTACTATTCATTTCAGAATTATTTAATGTTTGTTTACTATTAGTCTTACTAAGATTTTTTTTTTCGTTTTCAGGTTACTTCTTAGTTGCAAGAGGGTATGATGATTCTTAGGCCGGTGCACTACGTAACTATCTTTTCTTTACTTTTGTCTTTAAATTTCAAAATTTTAAAAAATTTCAAAATTCCAAAAAGATTTTCTTTATTTTCGTCTTTAATTTTCAAAAATTTCAAAAACCAAAAAGATTTTCTTTATTTTTGTCTTTAAATTTCAAAATTTTCAAAAATCCAAAAAGATTTTCTTTATTTTTGTCTTTAAATTTAAAAAATTTCAAAAATCCAAAAAGATTTTCTTTACTTTTGTCTAAAATTTCAAAATATTCAAAATACCAAAAATGTTTTCTTTATTTTTATGTTTCAATTTCAAAATTTTCAAAAATCAAAAAAGGTTTTCTTTATTTATGTGTTTATATTATAACAATTGTTGCATTCGCATGACATGTCCACTTTCTTGGGGATCAGATATTCTTGTTTTCCAAAATTGTCCTAGTTAGGAGTCCCTAGAAGCATGCTGCAGTATGTTGTCTAAAGTCTCAAAGACTCTTTGTTTGCGAAAATCCTTAATGAAATTTCTTGTTGTAAGAATTTCTTCCCAATAGGCTATACTAACAATATTCATAGAGCTACCTATCTCTACAAATCCAAACATAGGGTTCATTTTTCTAATCCTTAAAGAATTGATGGCTTACTCAATAATAATTTTTTTATTAACCCATGATCTTTCAAGTCTATACCAACTCGGAGTAATTGTTTTTCAATAGTTGTTTTTATGATCATTCTCATTATCACCATGAAAGTGTGAAAAACTCGTTTCTTATTCTAATCTTATATTTCTTACAATGATGCATATCCCCATACATCTCTAGTCCAAAACAACTAGGATGTGGGTGTGTAAAAAGGTTGTGTTTATGACCTTTTCATTGTTTTCACCATGATGAAGAGTGAGACTGTAACGTCCCGAAAATCATGACATAATTTTTTTTAGATTAATAAATCGTTAATACATATATTTCCCATAAAACCAAGGTAACCGATATTTAGCAAAACATCAACAAATCAGAGTAATTCACAGAATGCGAAAACATGTGGTGTGTGCTCTGCAATCATCCCGAGCCCTTCCATTTGAAAACCGGAGTACCTGAAACATAAACTGAAAATCGTAAGCACAAAGCTTAGTGAGTTCCCCAAAACACCACAAAACACATAACCATAGAATATCAAGCAACATACATATCGTTTCCATGGGCTACCCCCATGGACTTTAGTTGGAATGCCATGGGCTCCCCCATGGTTTGATATCCAAGTGCCATGGGTACCCCCATGGTCTTTAACTGGAATGCCATGGGCTTCCCCCATGGTCTGATATCCAAGTGCCATGGGCTCCCCCCACATACTTGACCAGAAATGCCCTGGGCTTCCCCTATGGTCTGATATCCAAGTGCTATGGGCAACCCCCATGGTCTTTCATGCAAGCATCATAGAGATAACTAGCATTCCATATAACAAGTAATGGGACGACATTGGTGCGTTCGACCCATGGATATGGTGAGAATACTCACCTCGCACTGCTGAATCACACAGACGATCCCTGGCTGCTGGCTGACAGATTCCCCGAACTGTCAATATCAAAAAAACGTTCAATTAACAATTGGGTTCCAATCCATAACCATAAATCCATACTCGGGGTAAAAAGACCATTTTACCCCTAACCTAACTTGGACCAAGACTTAGGCTCAAACTTAACAATCCAATAATGCCCAAATACTAAAACCACCCAAGGCCCAAACCATGGCCCAATTTTCCAAATTGGGCCCAAACCCATTGTAGGCCTTCTAAGAATAACTATCAGCCCAAAACCTGATGGCCTAATAGGGCCCAGGAAAACTAAGCCCAAAAGATGGCCCAAACCAAAGCCCAACATGCAAAATCCTTCCTTGCTGAGTACCCGGGGCGTACCCACCTGTATGTTAAGCGTACTCGCTGTTTGGGTTATACGTTGGGCGTACAGGTTTGTACGCCCAGCGTACTCACCCGGTAAGCCCAATCCTTCCATTAAGCTCTTAATGCATTAATCAAGAAGTCCAAACCACAGATCTGAGTCCAATAAGTTTCTAGAACCATAAAATCTTTGACTTGGTGACTTTCATGCCCCAAGAAGACCCAACCTCAAAGTATAGCATTCTACCATCATGAAAAGGGCCCAAAGATCTACATGGATGGGTTCAAACCTTTAACTTTAATTAATCTTTATATTATTTTACTACTTTGTTGGATCGCTACACATGTATCTTCATTATCTTGGAATTATTACACATTTTGATAATAGTGAGATTAATTATCATTTCTAAACAGACATTTTGATAACAATGAGATTTTTAATCACTTCTAAACACTTAAAATGCTATATACACAATGTGATTAAATTTATCATAAATTTTCATCGCCTCTATTTGCACCAATGACTCTCTAAATATATTTATTCTTCGAATAAGGTTTTATTATTGTAAGAGTAACCGTAGTAGTAATTATAGCCTCGGAGATGCTCAATCATTCGTAATTTATTTTGTCGACGACACTTAATTAGCCTTTACATTTGAGATGTACCAAACCTTCGTTGCCTACCCTTAGTACGTATTTTTAGGAACTTACCCTCAATCGCTTCTCTTTTATTCGTGCTACCCCTTCTTATTTCAAAATATATCCTTTCCAGATGTAGTAGCCAACCCGGAAGTGAACAAATTGTTCCTAATCTCTTCTTTATTAGGCGGCGAATTTACACTTAGTGCTAATTTAGAACGCGACTTAAGGATCAATGCGGATTTAACGCTCAGTGCAGTTAGTGCTTCAGCAAAACTTATAGCTCTCTTAATTCAGATAATATCTAACTAGATGATCTTTTTCGACTAGGTCGCCATGTTTGGATCATGATTTCCATGATCCTAATTTCTCGCAATCTAAATTGTAGAACTCGAATTAAGGAAACATTAATTTGACTATAGCTAAAGAATTGGGCTTTTCCCTTGAGGAAATAAACCCGAAATAATCAAAGAACATTGCAAGTCACCACCTCTCCAACTATATAATTGTATTCGACTGAGTTCTAATAGAATACGTCACGAATTGAATTTCGGGGCGAAATTCTTTCAACCGGGGGAGAATGTGACAACCGTCAAAATTCGAGTCGGTTCTAGATTTGAATAAACTTAGTTGCACATATACGCACGACACATACTGGACTTAGTGACTAGAAGCTCAGTTATAACCTACTAGAAACTTGGAAGCGACTAGAAACAATGGATAATGTACTTAGATTTCACATTGATATGTGAATTCTACAACTACTAAACTGTAGAGGCTATCCATATTCGAGTCACTCTTTGACTCGAACACCATTTCATGAATCATATTCACACATTATGCACTTGACCTAGAAGTAGAAATTAGGTCAAAGTCTCATAGAAACTTAAGTCAAAGTTGAAGAGTAGGACTAGTATACTTGATTCCTCAATTTCGCTTGAATCTCGGAATCACTACATAGAATGCCAATAAACCGATAAAATTAAATTACAAACATTATTTATAACTATAAAAGAGTTATAATACCATAAGATAATTTAAAGTCTCAAATATTCTATTTATTTTGATATCCAAAGATTTACAAAATCTCAAGACCCTAAAAGCCATAAAAACTCATATTTATAAACTTTAACCTTAAAAATTCTATAAAAATAATTATGAAACTCATAATATTATCCTAAAACAATTAAATTCAGGGAAATATAATCAAGGAAAATAAAAGTTAACTCATTAACATTTACTCTTAATTTATAAGTCAAACATCAAGGTTTTATGAATAAAAACTTGATTTTAGTGCACATTTTATATAAAAATTGAGATATTTTATAAAAGAACTTAAATTTTATAAGAGAAAATGAATGAGAAAGGGGTATTATACTAAAAAATTCGGATCCCTCTCTCCCCATATCTCTCTCTCACACTCTCATTCTCCAACACACACACATCTCTCTTCTTTCTCTCTCTAGAAAACTCTCTCTACCTTCTCTCTAATTTTTCTCTCCAAACACCACTCCATTCTCTCTTCCTCCCTCTAAGAACCATGAAATTTTCCAGAAAACAAACCCAAGAACACTCCTCAAACTCGAAATCTTCATCATCTTGTGGTATTCTTGAAGGTAAAATCGATTTCTACTTCACTTTTCCTTCAAGTTTTGCTCTTTTTCTTACACTTTCTCCTTCTTCATCTTCTTCAAACTTGTTTTATTTTTGTTAAAATGGTTTTTAGAACATGATGGATGTGTTTTAACACCATGCATGTATGATAAACAAGGTTGCATGTTCATGATCTTAGTGCAAAAATCGATTTTAAGGATTAAAACATCAAACTCAAGTTAAGAGTTTTTGAGAAACAAAATTTTGTTCATAAATGCATGTATACATTTTGATAAGTTTTAATCTTTTTATCTCTGGAAACATGACTAAAATATGAGTTTATCATGATATATTTAAAATACTTCAAAAGATTTACTCAAGGAAATGATGAAAACTCACTTTTCTAACCAATCATCATGCATGCAATCTGCCAGATTTCTTTACCTGACGTTAAACTGTCATATCTCACTCATTTCTTAACCACAATTCAGGATTCTTTTTCTGAAATATAATATTTTGAGTTAGCTTTCAAACCCATCTGACCTCACTGGAAAATTCAAATATTTCGATTTTTAGCAATTTTTACAAAACTGTTGCTCAATCAGCACCTTTTTGTGAATACTAGTTTTGTATTGCATGTTCAAAGGTCTTATTCATCACTAAAAGTCATTCAAAAATTATTTTGAACTCTTAATATCATGTATTAATAGGTACAAAAAGATCTTGATTCAAAAGTCTTTGTAACATGTTGCAAAAATTGTCATAGTAACATCAATAATCTTTACATAAATCACAAGAACCAAGTTTTCTCTATAATTTATTGAGCCTTTAGGCATAGTTTTCAACATCAAAAATAAGAAAACAATTTTTCATTGTTATTAAATTGTATGAGGATGCATTCTGAAAATTTTCAGCTCAATATATATTTTCTTTATTTTTATATGAAAATAATAAGAAAATAGAGTGTTAAATCATATAAAATACTTACGCTAGTAAATAAGTTCTGGAAAAATTCTTGGATGATCCTTTAAGTTAATAAACATTCCCCATGAAGTTTCAATGACTTTTGTTACTGTTTAGTATGGTTTTTAATTTTCTTTTTATTTAGCTCTAATAAATCATAAAACCACTTTAGGGAATGTGAAAATATTATTTCTTATTTTTCGCAGCTTGTACCCTGTATTTAAGTCTCAAAATGTATCCATGATTTTTGTGTTTATAATGGATTAAAAACTAGAAAAATAGTTTTACTCATCCAAAATTAATAAAAATTTACCACAAACTCTTATAATATGCTAGGATGATAAATAAAAATTTTGATGATTTTTATCTTCTGTATGCTATTTTTCTTCTATTTTCCCAAGATTTAATACACTTAAATGTAGAAAAATCATAAAAATTGTGTTAAACTTTTTGAAAACACATATTAATAATTTTCCCAGATTATGTACACTGTAAAACAGTTACACAAAAATTATAAGAATTTTTCATGATAATTTACTATTTTTCCATGATTTTATGATTATTCAAGGAATTAAATGGTGAAAAATAGTTAGACAAATCAAAAATTCAAGAAAATTTATCTTAAGGTGTTTGACTTCAATTAAAAATGAAATACAAAGTTTGGGAAAGTTTAGAACTAAATTGATTTCATTTTGAATATTTAATCATTGGAACACCTCTAAAATGTTAAATATTAACATTTCAATAATGGAAATTTTCCACTTAAATTGTTATATAACAATTGATTCTTTGAAACTTAATTTCCACAGAAAAATGTTTGTAACTTATAAATATTAAATTTTAACACATTATTGGCATAATTCTATTGTAGTAGTAAGTATACTAGTATTAGATTTCAATTAGAGACTCATTAGTGTGTAACATCGTTGTAGGAAAACGATAGTGGTACGAGTGGAGCGTAGATCAAGGCATCATTTGCATCATCTCAATGCATTGTGAGTATTCACACACTCCCCTATTTTCAGTTTTTATGTTTTGGGGTGGAAAAGCATGTCCCGAAAAACTATTATTTGAATGTTGTATTTAAATTGATTTGTATCAAACATGATTGCTATTTTATTGCTATGTCTCTCTATGTATGTCTATGCAACACGGAACATGAGAACTTATCGTACTAAGGTCCTTCCCTTATCTCTAACCATTAACTCTTTGAGCCAATGGTCATTATGGATAGCGCTATTAGGAATTGACAACTCCTCACTCGCCCTATTGCTGGAGTGCATGATACCATATTCATCTATGGAACGATAAGCATAGATCTTGATAGGGCTTCAGTCACAGGTTTGGTTGAGACTCATTGTTTGCTCATATACATACAAACTCGTTTCTCGTTATAGCAATAAACTTGTTATTTATTATGGCAATAAACTCGTTTATCAATTATAGCAATCAACTTTGTTTCTTATTATAGCAATAAACTTTGTATCTCATTATAACAACGAACTTTTGTTACTAAATACTTATTTACTTGTTTTAGCAACAAAATTGGTTGCTTCTTATAGTAACAAACTTGTTTGCTCCTTGTAGCAATGAAACTTGATTACTCATTTTAGTAACAAACTTTATTTCTCATGAGGATATGAACGTTGCATCTCTTTTGGGCAACATACTTTATTTCTCATGATGACAACGAACTTTGTTTACACAAACTTATTTACTCATTTTAACAATATATTTTTATCTATGGAAACTTATATCAAAATTTGATTTCGATTCATGAAACCAATATTATTTTTAAACTTGTGAGTACTCACCAACTATTTTTATAGTTGACGCTCGTTTACATGCTTTTTCAGGAATCATCGAGTAAGTGGCACTTAGGGACACTTCACTTTTAGGAGCATTCGCATGTGTTGTATTTCAATTTACATTGTAATTTCTTTTAAAAGTTGTTCAAACCCATTGTGAATTTGTAATGATTTTTAATACTATGGTTGGTGTTGTCTTTTAACTTTTGCGATGAAACCCTTTGTACTGCCACGCCGTGTGTTTCCGCTTTAGCGGGGTGTGACAAGGCCCATGTCTCATATATATAGGGTGAGGAGTGTAAGGCTAGAAGAGTAATTGGGGAGGAGCATGTTATAGAGAGAGAAAGTTAGAGAGAAGAATAGTGTGTGAGAGAGAATCTTGTGTAAGGAGCATCATTCATATTATTGAATACATCACAAGATTCATAATCTTCTTCTTCTCCTTCTCTTCTATTTTATCTGACATCATCCAATTGATTGGGATTCCGCACCATCAATTGGATCTGATTGATACACAAGCAATTTGGGGACTTACAATTGGTATCAGAGCTTGGATTGTATCAGTCAATTTTGTCAGATCTGGAGCTTATTTTATCTTAGTTTGAAAGGATTTTTGCGTTTTTGGATAGATCAGGGCAAAATAAGGGGGGTTTCTTCTTTGCATTTTTCATAAAAACGAGTTTTTGATCGAGTTTTGGAGCAAAAAGGGTGAAAAACGTCGTTTTTTTCGCGAATCTGTTGAAGGTGTGCGGTTGGACTTTGAAGGTGTGCGGTTGACTGTTGAAGGAGTGTGGTTGACTGTTGAAGGTGTGCGGCCGGCACGGTGTGCGCCTCGGAGTGTGCTGCCTCGGTTCTTCGTTCAGCAGCGTTCAGCGTTCATTTAAAAAGGGGGGGGGGGGGGGGAAGTTGGGGCTGCCAAGGATTCGAACCCTGGAGCTCCAGCTCACAAACACAGCGCCCTACCAACTGCTCTAGCAACTCTGATGTTCTTTTCCTCCCGTTTTTAATTCTTAAAGACTTCTTCTCGGTTATTATTTTCGAAAATTGGCACTTTTAACCGTAAAAATCAATTTTTTTATTTTTTAAATTCCATTTTCATCCCAAAAATTTAGTTTTTAATTTTTGACTTTTATTTTTAACTTTTGACCTTAAAATTTTGACTTTGACTTTTCTAGTTTGACATTTGACTTTAAACTTTGACTTTTTCGTTTATCTTTCAAATTTTCAAATTTAGCTTTTCGGTTTGACTTTTAAGTTTGACTTTTTGAGTTTGATTTTTGAGTTTGACTTTTAAGTTTGACTTTTTAAATTTGATTTTTAAGGTTAACTTTCTCGGTTTTTAAGTCAAAGGGCAAATTCAAACAAATTATATAAAGTATAATAATAAAAAATATATAAAAAAATAATATGAGTTCCTCATCCATTCCGGTAAATGAAGTTTCATGTACTCCATCTTGTACTAAAACTATGAAATTTTTGCGAGAATCAATAGAGTTAATCAAGAGAGAGAACGAGGACTTAAAATATGAGGGATACACACTTCGGAAAAACCAAAAGCCCTTAAAGTCTCAACTAGAAAATAAAATAAAGGACTTTAAGAAATTACAAGAAGATTACAGCAACAAGTGTGAAAATTATGATCACATTAAGAAAAAACTTGCTGCTGTAACTGAAGAACTTGACGCTTTGAAAATTAAGTGTGGAAAAACAGATATTAGTTTCAAAAATTACACTGCGTCAAGTAAGACAGTCGAGTCCTTATTTGAAGACCAATTAAAATTCAAAGATAATCAAAACAAGGGCCTAGGGTATGATACTGTCCCTCCTTTGTTTAACCATTCATATTATGTTAATCCCCTGACTCAGGAAGAGATTGATAGAGAACCATTTATGGTATACGGTAAACCAGCTGTTGAACACGCAACTGAGGGTGTTGAGCTGCACGATACTAATGATTCTACTTCTTGTGTAGGTAAAGTAGTAGAGGATGAGAACAAGGAGAAAGCTATTGAACAATCCAATGACTCCTTGAACTCTGAATCTGTTGCTTCTAACTCAGTTATTCCTAACAAACCTGTTGTTGAGAAGTACAGGCCACCAAATCAAGTGAAACAACCGACGGCTTGTTGCAAGTGTGCTTGTGGGAACAACCAGAAACAAGGCAAGGATACGCCACCAGGGGCAGGAAGAAACAACTCCACAGTGAAGAAGCAGACTTGCTTTCACTGTGGAACACCTGGACACATTGCCAGAAATTGTCCAAATCGCGCATATGTTCCCTACTATGCATAAGGCTGGCAGAATGCGCCAAGAGGGAGATTCTACAATGGAAACCCTTCGAGGCCACATTCAGACAATGGCGACTGGAATGCCACGAAGGGTAAGAGTTCAACTCCCAAGGCCAAGAAATCAACTCCCAAGGGCAATAAGGGAATGTCGGCCCATAAGTTCAATCCAAGAGATGCTCCCGTGAAGCCAAAATCAAAGTCATCTCGGAAGTCGACTTCAAGTTCAAAATCAAGTGCTGAGCCACCCATCAGATCGAAAAAGAAATGGGTTAAACCCAACTACAAATGGGTTCCAAAGGCTCACTCTCCCAAATCAACTAATGACTCTAATATTTCTTCATCTTCTGTTTGTGATAAACAGGATATGTCATGGGAGAGAGTACCGTGCAAGGATGACAAAGGTCAACCCAGTTTCAAAATGGACTGGGTTCCAAAGACCAACTGATCCCGCTCTGTGTCGGAGCAGCTATGGAGGCATATCATCAGACTTCGGTTTGTTGGTGGTGGTTGTTCCTGGCACATGATAGGAGACATCTCTCAACTGTACAACACTCAAAACATTGTTTGAGAGTATGTGTCCTTTGCGGGAAATGAAGAAAAGAAGAGATCACACATGGGGTTAGTGCTTAATGACATGAAGAATTTTCGGATCTGTTCTGAGATTACGCGTGCTGTTCTCAGACCTTCTGGATGCAAATTCAATCGGTGACTTACGGTTTGAGTTTTATTCTCTATACTCCTGAGTTTTTCTTAAGATGATTCGCTTTAAAGACTAATTTTTGTTTTAGGATAGTTTAAATTTGCGCATTTACTTTCGTTTCTCTCCTATGCACAAATTTAGGGGGAGAAATAAAAACAAAACAAAAATTAGAAAATCCAAAATCCAAAAACAATAGAAAATCAGAAAAATAAAAAAATATAATAATAATATTTCTCTGTTAAGTGATGGTTTGGGAAGTGATATTATCTGGTGATAACAGGCAATCTGAGTTTGCGTAACGTACCCAAAGTTGAAGGGTCTTTACTCTGGTTTGATGCGCCGGTAGGCACGAAAGATTACAAATGGACTTGACTAGGCAGAGTTGAACTTAAGAAACTCTTAGACTTAACATATCTTGACCTAGTTAGATCCATTTAGCCTGACAATACGACGCTCGGATAGGTTGAGCAGGGAGATAAATACGGGAATCTACTCGTCACATTAAATGAACCTGTACTTGGAACCGTGGATTAACTTTTCCTCGATGTGCGGATTTTGTCCTTAATTCCGGTATTGATGTGGCGACTGGTAAATTCCGATGAGTTAGGTCTATAGAAAATTGTTTTCTTTCTCTATCTGTCTGTTAGTCATATGTTGCCTCCTTTACGTGATTGGAAGAGATCCGACCTGGACTCCAACATATGCAAATCTATTTCTCTGCTTATTATATACATGAAATTCTTCCTATCTGTTAGCCATATGCTGTCTCCTTTGCGTGACTAACCATCCGACCTGGTACACAGCATATGCACCATTCTACTTCTCAATCCCTCTAAGAACTATAAGTAATAATAATCTGAATCCATCCTCTCTCTGAATGATTTTCTGCTCACCCGATGTAAGGAGTACTCTGGAAGTTCTTGATTACTGGGGCATATCAGGAAGCGGGAAACATGTTCCAATACAATTAACAATTGAACACTCACAGATTGTCTATAGATCTCGCTGCTCAATTTAGGTGGACAACAATATCCCTGGTCGTCGTCAGCTGAATGGTCCTTAAGATATAGTATCTAGGAACTTAAGTTCACATGTCTTGTAACAAATAGTATGTCCTAAATTTGTCACAATTTTTCGTGTTTAAGTAGACCACAATACCGGCGATCGAACAGACAAAGATGTGAAGATGAAAGGTACCAACAAGTGGATTAGGGCTGTCTAACAACTTTGATCCCAAATCACTCTTAAAGTTAGATATCATTTTTATTTTTGTTAAATTTGTTCATTGTTTTCTTCTAATTTAAATATTAAGGGAGAATTAAAAATTTTGAAAACCAAACAAAAATTTAAAAAAAAATAAAAAAAAAATATCCAAAAATAGTGTTATTTCTGTTTTATTTCTTTTTCACAAAATATGAAAAATCCAAAAATATTTTTTGTGTGCTAAGTTTTCTTTTAGTTTTGTTTTGTCTTGAAAAGTGATTTCAGGTATAGATAAGACTCATGGAGACTATATCGAGATTTTCAGAGCCAAGGCTTCATCCGTAAGCATCGAAGAATTCACATTCGAATGAGCAAGAAATGATGACTATTCTTCCAACATTCAATCTTTCAACCCCAGAAGCAAGTTCAAGCTGTACTTGAAGATTATGTGACAGATTACATTGAAGTCTCCTCAATCAATCTGATGCTATCTATGAACCTGCTGAAGTGATCCAGAAGATTAGATTTCTCTATTGTTCTCTCTGAAGATTCTCAAGCTGAAAGCGCCATCTTTCAAGAATCTTATCAAGAAGCCTCCTCACCCAATGTGCGTTCAATGTCAAATTCTGCAGAAATCCCAACTACTCAAGATGAAGTCATTTATTGAAGATTCATATGTTCATTTTGATGCTGTGAAGAAATTTGAAGATTAATGCTGAAGTCAAGCTCCCAATGAAGATCGACAAGAAGAGCCAGCTACTTTTTAGGGGGAGCTTGTTGGACCTATTAGAAAAGAAAGCTATAAGCCAAGGGGGAGATTGTTGGGTCAAAAATATGGTTTATACTTTGCTTTTCTAAGAAAATATATTTTTCTATAATATAATATGTAATTTTGTGGTTGTGCACGGCTGCACATGTGTGTGCGGCCGGACACCCTGTGTACGGCCGCACACGTGTGTGCAGCTGTACACTCGTGTGCTGTTGGTGGCCCATGTCTCATATATATAGGGTGAGGAGTGTAAGGCTATAAGAGTAATTGGGGAGGAGCATGTTTTAGAGAGAGAAAGTTAGAGAGAAGAATAGTGTGTGTGAGAGAATCTTGTGTAAGGAGCATCATTCATATTATTGAATACATCACAAGATTCATAATCTTCTTCTTCTCCTTCTTTTCTATTTGATCTGACATCATCCAATTGATTGGGATTCCGCACCATCAATTGGATCTGATTGATACACAAGCTAATTTGGGGACTTACAGATATGGACCAAAACAAACCAACAATGGATACCATGAGCTCAAAATACCATCATGAAGGCTAAAGATCGATTTCTATGGTTTTAAGGACTTGGAGGCGGGTAGAGAGGCCATCCCTAAAGACTTAATGAGCTTATATAGGGTACACCATCAAAATTAGTGTTTTTATTAAGATGCACGTACACCCCGCGTACACCATTATACGCCTCGCGTACGTGCGTGAAGGCGCGATCCTGCCTAGCATCAGTACGCCCTTCATACACCATTGTATGCCCCGTGTACCGGCTTTAGAACTAGTACACCATGCGTACATATATGTACGCCCTACGTACTGCTAAACCCCTTAACCCTAATATACTCTGAAGCTAATAACTTTCTCATTATCAATTCGATTCCGACGATCCTTATATTCATGAAAAGGTGACGAGAAGCTCTACACTTTAACCAATCCATACCTACCTTACAATATCTAGAAAGAACATCCAATTTCCATTAAAGCCCGAGCTGACAAATTACCGAAATACCCTTTGACTCCAAAACACCGACCGAATACCTGAAACATCCAATTTACATTATCCAACCCCAACTGAGTCCAAATCTCATTTCTTCAAGGGTCCCAAGCCTGCTAATACCCAATCCCTGATTACTACTCCAAAATGGGAAACGATTCAAAACAAGGAATTACAACTCTCCCCCACCTTAAATTAGATTTTGTCCTCAAAATCTTTTCATACCATCTACGGCACGCCAAACAACTTGAGCAACACGGTCACAAACCCGAGCATACCCCAGCCTTCCCAGGGCAACCGAAATCAACCCTCGCAGGGCTCTACAACCCGAAGATGAACAAATCCCTTTCAACATAATCACCTTTACTCAATCTGAAATATGAAGTTTCGAGATGGTCTGATTCCCTGACAGACTGCGCATACTGAATCATTGCTTAATCTATTCCACTTATCTCCCAACTGACTACCAAACTTCTGATAACTTGAGGTTCCCACTAGTAAAAAGAATCACAGATCAAATATCCCTGAAGCACACTTATACTGGACAGAAGGCTCCGATAATCCTTCCAGTAAGAGACTTATCCCTGCAACGTTTAGACTCAGACGAGAGCTGCGCAACATGATCAAATCATTTACTCTGAGATTATCCAATCCCAACTGGCCAGGATGTGAAACTTGCCCTAGTTCCACACCCTTCCAAACTTCCGGCATTTCTAATCGATTTTCCCCCACTTGGATTCGACGAAGCTCTCTTATCTCTTATATCCTGATGGATTCCCAACTCATCAAACTCATACAGCATGAACCGCTTATGATATGCACTAAACAATACTAGCGTTGCATTACTAGCTAAACCCAATGGTTGCCCAACTCCTGAAATCCTAAAGATTGCTCTTGAGATCTTAACCATTCTGATAATTCAAATCACCTCCCACGATACCTCACCAATTCTTGCGTTCTTATGTTGGCGTCAAAGAAATCATAACCATCCCTAAACTGATGAATCTTCACCCTAGATTCCATTCTCAAAGTACCACTGAACTCTAATCATTTATAATCCGTATGAATATACAACTCCCCTGACACATCCAATGACTAAACAACTCGTGCAACTGACACCACTATCTTCTTGCTACCACTCTTCTCGTAGCAAAGGTAGTGGTTGATCCTAAATTTCATCCACAGACGACTGCCGCTCCTACCAGACCCTGACGATACTGGAAAACTAATACGCATAATCCTGACCATAGGCCATCCACACGATTCCCCTGAACCGATCTCGACCAAAAACCCGAATAACAAGCGTACACATTAGGACCTGCTACATGAGATACAATCCCTCAGTAACCTAACAATGATTCATGGCATGCAAAAGGCATATAACAATTCTCGAAGATATATCCCAACATATCAAAGAATTAAACCAAAGATAACGCTTACCCAAAACAACATAAAATTCCAAGCAACATAAATACTGATAACAACCGGAGAGGAAGCAAAAGATAACATACCCGCAAAATCACATGCTGGAGCACGGGCCTTCCCTATTTGACACTGTAATGACCGGTTCCTCTCTGCTGGGGCTCCTGGGCTACCCTCACGACTATCATATATCCCCAATATAGACGGAGCAGGTGCACTCACGACTCCTCCCCTCCTCATTGGCACTGACCCCGACCCTACTGGCCCCCCAATCTCTGACCCGAAGCTTTGGGTCTCTTCCTGGGACCCTCCCTTGCCTGCACCTGATATGGCCCCCTCTTCCCAATGTTCTCCAAATCGATCTCCCGCTCACAGAATGATAGAGTGCGGGATCTAAATATAGCCATAACCTCAACAAGGATCGCGCCCAAGCGCTCATCTAAGATATCCAGAATCCCCTCCTAAACTGAACCAAATATCATAGGAGTCTGCTCCAAAATACTGCGGGTAATCTCCGACGATATGAATTCCTGCATCTGCTCCCTAATCGGTTCGGTACCTGCACCTGGACCGGAACCAGAACCTGAACCTCCTCCTCTTGAGTTACCCTGACCAACCTGAGGAGATGGTGCAAAACTCCCCTCTGATCCCAAAAGACAAGAACTAGCCATAGGATCCTCCTTCCTGAATGCTTTTAGGGATCCATAAGCAATGGGCTCCAGACGAGGCCCCAATTGTCCTAATACGACCTCGGCCCGAGATGTCCCGAGATGACCATCCAAGAACTCCAAAATCCCTTCCTTGGCTGAACCAAAGACCACCAAGGTCCAATCCGAAACACCACGAGTAATCTCTAATGAGATGAGCTCCCGCGACCACGCATTGATCGGCTCAGTACCTGCTACTAAGCCGAAACCACAATCTGGACCCCATTCCTGAGTGCTCAATACCTTACCGAAACAATATGCAAAAGGTCTGAATATACTCAAGAATCCTCATCCCACAGGTTTCCTAGATTCTCCAAGACTCTCCCCGATTGGAGTATGGATCCTATGCTTTCAGTAGTACGGGCCCAATACTACCTTCTACACCTACCCATACTTTCCTCAAGAATCATCCCAAATCCTCTAAGTCACCTTCTCAAATCAATACACCAAGTAATCTCTAACTAGCACAACAAAACCCACTAAAGCATCCCTAGGCTCCCCTTGGTTCCCGACCTCACCTTGCCATCAGCTGTTGAAGAACTCCCCATAATGTATGTTAGTTACCTCATGAACATAATCACTCAACAACTAACTCACATCACTTATGAGTTCCACAAAGCACAAAGCAAGCAGCATTCGTGCAGTAACACTCCAAACCATAGAATAATCGAAGAACATTCAGCCTCAAACACCACAACTGATGCTAAGAAATTCCACCCTCGCTGTCGGTTGCCTTATGAATGAAAATTATACACAAAACATGATCAAATAGACTGTCGAATAAAAGACTCTACCCTAGGACCACAACCAAACGAGGAACATGAAATAAGTCCAAATCAATTATTCTAGGGCTATAAGATCCCAACCGTATACAATTTTTAAAGCATACACTTAGCAGATACTGATACCAATAGATATTCCCATTCCAGCATAGAATCCAATATTCCCAAGGCTACAAGACATCACATATCAAGCCAATCTATCACTGACTAATCGACACTAGCATGCAAGTCTACCAGCTCATACAATAGACATACAAATACATCTCTCCTAGCATTTTATCATGCAAAAACTAAGCAGATCCTTAGCCCTAACTAGCATGCGATTCACAGATTAAAAATCATATCATATTAGATAACATGTATGGGTATTTTAGGAAACCTTACTTGAGCTCGGCTGATTGCATGCGCCACACCCTTTTCTTATCTTAGAAAACTCTTTTCTTAAAATACTTTTCTTTTTGAAAACTTTACAAAATCCTCAGTTTGAGTTGAGACACACCCAAGAGTATGTCCAAATCCCTCAAACCAAGGCTTTGATACCAACTTGTAACGTCGAGAAAATCATGCCATAATTTTTTTTGTTTTTAGATTAATAAATCGTTAATACATATCTTTCCCATAAAACCAAGGTAACCAAGATTTAGCAAAACATCAAAAAATTAGAGTAATTCGTAGAATGCGGAAACATGTGGTGTGTGCTTTACAATCATCCCGAGCACTTCCATTTGAAAATCGCAGTACCTGAAACATAAACTGAAAATCATAAGCACAAAGATTAATGAGTTCCCCAAAACAACGAAAAACACATAACCACAAAATATCATGCAACATACATATCGTTGCCATGGATACCCCCATGGTCTTTACCTGGAATGGCATGGGCTCCCTCCATGGTCTGATATCCAAGTGCCATGGTCTACCCCCATGGTCTTTACCTAGAAAGCCATGGGCTCCCCCCATGGTCTCATATCCAAGTGCCATGGGCTCCCCCATGGTCTTGACTAGAAATCCAAGTGGGAGACTGTTGGATAAGGTGTCTAAGTCCATAACTATATTTAGTATGTACTTGACCCGGCTTGTCATGGTACATTTGGGTTGCATGGCATCTCAACAATTGGATAGACAAAATAAGAATAAGGAAACTTATGATTTGTTAATATATTCTAATATATTAATATGAAATCATATTATTTAATTAGTATTGATCAAGAATTAATTTGGAATTAATTATGTGATCAAAAGAGACTAAGTAAATATATGGAGATTGATTATCTAAATCTTTCATTCATATATAGTGGGCTTATGGTCCATAATTCACTAGATTGGGCTAGGACCCATTAGGTGCTCCATGGATGCTCCATGGAGGTTAAAACCCATGGATCATGGGGGAAATGAGAAGCCATGCACATTAGGGATTACATGGTGTAACCTTACATGTGACACACTATATAAAGAACCTCAGATGGAGCAAAATCGGCACTAAGACTAAAAAGGGTGAGGGCTAGCCGATTTTGTGATCAAGTGTTCTTCTCTCAAGTTATTCCAAGAGTTATGGTGTTGTGTGAAGCTTTTGAGGCATCATATTTGGGGTGCTAGGATCACAAGGTCTTTAGGAATCCAAGCAACAACAAAGGTATGTGATTCTACTAATTTTTTACATTACAAGTACCCCATGTTATGCTAGTTAGAATGAGAACCTTGGAAAAATCATATTTGCATGTATATTAGAGAAAACATAGATCCAAGGTTTCTAGGGTTTCATGTACACCATAGGAGTGTTAGAATGCTTAAAACATATCAGTGGTATCAGTGCCTAGGCTTGTTTTGTATATACTTGATGCAAACTGCTTGAAAAAGTCGAATTTCTGCTAATTGTTCAGTGGACTTGCCGAGTGCATGGGGGGACTCGACGAGTCCAATTGAAACTTCATCCTACTCGTTGAGTAGGTTCGTGCACTCGGCGAGTAGGAGGCCCTGTGTTCAGATTTTCGAGTTTTGTTGTTGGAAATGGACTAGAATCATTACCCTAAACTGTTTTGGACTTAAAAAACCTGTTTTTTATGTGGTAATGATTATGCTAATCCATTTACAAAGGTTATTATCAAATTTTCAAGTTTTATATATGTTTATATGATTCTTGAAATTGTTGATTTGAATGTTCATGCTTATGAGTTTTAGTAGATCATAGGAACTATTTGCAAATTGTTTGTTAGTGTAATTCTTGATAATAATGCGCATTAATGGACTCCATAACTTGACCTCAAGTGATGGAATTTGTAAAGTCACTTTAGAAAACTTTAATTCCAAACCCTAGAGTTTTAAAAGTTAAAATTCAACCCTTATACTATATAGTGTTATAAGTTAATAATATATATATATATATATATATATATATATACATACATACATACATATATATATATATATATATATATATATATATATATATATATATATATATATATATATATGTATGTATAAGAGCAAGTCAGTTTTACCGTTTGTCGCCCTCATTCACAAAGCTGGTCTATAAGGGGGTATAAGGTTGTTGCCTATAAAATGGCAGCTTAATGGGTGTCCACTCTCACCCACCGCTTCCTTGACTGGTGGAGGGTCGTTAGCCGAACGGGTAGGATAAGGACTATAATTCTCATTAAAAGTATAATGACAAATATAAAGTAACTAAACCTTTTATAAATTCCCAATCTTAGTTACTTTAGGAAAATGTAAATTTGGTGCTATCCCATGAAATTACACTTTGTACCTTACCAAGTCATTGGTGGAGCGTGTGTGGGTAACCAACACACTAACATGGACTAGTAAGAGTGGCAAACCGTGACTTAATGTTTATCATAGATCGGTGGAGCACGTGTGGGTAACCGACACATCGATTAGGTGATAAAGATTACGGGTACCAAGTTAATTTGCATGGTTATTCACACCTTGTTTGTGATCCTTGGCATCCCAGTCACAAACTTGAGAGGGCACAATCGAGATTTAAACATGCCATTGAAAAGTTCAATGAATCTCAAAAGATCTAGGAGTTTCAATCCAATTAAAACTCAATAATTTATTTCATTTTTCATGGTGGAAATTGGTGAATCGTCATTCGCCTACCTTCAAATATTTTATAGCTTGGATTACGGCATCCCTCTTCCAAGTTATAAAGTATTGTGTTGGGTCCTAGCCTTAATATTACATTTGGGTGTCTTATTACAGATTCCAAATCTAATCTAAACTTGTCTTTCTTCTTTTCAGATGTCTTCCAACAATGCTGCTTCTGGCTCAAACCCTACCGATTCCTTCTCTCTCATGAACCTTTGTGGGAGAGTCATCCTCGATGGTTCAAACTTTAGTGATTGGATCAGGAACATCAGGATGGTCACGTGTTACGAGGACAAGGAATATGTCATTGACAAGGAGCTGAAAGAAATAGATGAGTCTACTACTACTCCAGAGGAGATCGTTGACTTTAGGGCACATGAGAGAGATGCTACCAAAGTGGCATGTATCATGTTGGCCACAATGATAGCTGAACTCCAGAAGTCCTATGAGGACTTTTACCCTTCAGAGATGCACGTGGATCTGATGGACGGCTACCATCAGAGTGCTCGTCAAAAGAGGTATGAAATCATCTCTTCCATGATAACAACCCGAATGAAGGATGGTGAAACCATCACAGGCCACTTGCAGAAAATGAAAAGGTATGTGGACCGTTTGCTGAAATTTAATGTGAACTTCCTCGAGGAGTTGGCTATTGACATCATACTGCACTCCTTACCTACTTGTTATGATCAATTCTGAATGACCTATCACATGAACAAGGAGGAGTTCACACTCAGAAAGCTTCAAGGACTTTTGAAAACCGCCGAAAGTGGTCTCAAAGGTAAATCGGTTGTTACTACTCCTACTCCTAACACCACCCATGTCTTGGCAATCGGGCAAAGTAGAGGGAAGAAGAGGAAACCCCCTTCGAAGGGTACCAAGGGAAAGTATATGGATGGCTCCTCTTTAAGTGGAACAAAAGGTGCTTCTATCACTCTTTCTGCCAACCCAAATGAAGCTCAATGCTTCTATTGTCAGGAAAAGGGGCACTGGAAACGAAACTGCCCCAAGTACCTGCAAGATGTTAAGGATGGCAAGGTCAAACCTACCCATGCAGGTATTTACACTATATTATCTAATAACTCACCACATACTACTTCTTGGGTTGTTGATACAGATTGCGGTATTCATATATGTTCTGATTTGCAGGGCCTAAGAAGAAGTGAGGATGTGGAGCACGGAAAGATAAACTTGATCATGGGAAATAGGAAAGCTTCACCTGTTACCAAGATTGGAGTTTATTCTTTGTAGCTAAGTAGTGGGTTAGTGTTAGATTTGAATAAGTGTTGTTACTCGTCCGAAATGGCGAGAAATATTATTTCTTTTCATGGTTTGTACAAACATGGATTTACTTTTTCATTTGATAATGAATGTGGTGGTATTAATGTTTTTTATAATGATATTCTTTATTTTAAAGCATTACCTTGTGATGGTGTATATGAAATTGTGTCGGTTGTAGATAACTTTGGAAATAATGTATTTCATATCGATTCCTCCACTAGTTTGGATAAGGCATCCTTGTGGCATTGTCGTCTTGGACATGTCAACAAGAAGCGCATAGGCCAACTCCAGAAGGCTGGAGTCTTGGAGTCATTTGACTTAAGGTCAGATGATAGTTGCGAGTCTTGTTTGCTTGGAAATATGACAAAGTCACCCTTCACTGGTTCTTGTGCTAGGGGTGAAGGTTTGTTGGACCTCATACACACAGATGTGTGTGGACCCTTCAGAACCTCCACAAGGGATGCTAACGACTTCTATGTGACGTTCACGGATGATCACAGTAGATATGTTTATGTCTACTTACTCAAGCCTAAGTCGGAAACCTTTGAAAAGTTCAAAGAGTTTAAACAGGAAGTGGTGAATCAGTTAGGCAGGAACATTAAGATGCTCCGATCCGATCGAGGAGGAGAATATCTTAGTACATAGTTCCTTGAATATCTTAAGGAATGTGGAATTATTTCACAATTTACACCTCCCAGAACACCACAACTTAATGGTGTGGCTGAGAGGCGCAATCGAACCTTGTTAGACATGGTTCTTTCCATGATGACTCGAGCTTCGTTACCAATCTCATTATGGGGGTATGCCTTAGAGACTGCCGCCCATATCCTTAATCTAGTCCCTACCAAGAAGGTTGCTAAAACACCTCACGAGATATGGACTGGGAAAGTTCCCAATTTAGACCACATCAAGATTTAGGGTTGCGAGGCTTTCGTGAGATGTGAGACTCAAGACAAGCTCGAACCTCGTAGTGAGCGGTGTATTTTCATCGGCTACCCACATAATTCTTTTGGTTACCTCCTCTACAGGCCCAGTTAAAATGTGATCTTTGTGGCAAGGAGATGGGTCTTTCGAGAGAGAGAATTTATAAGCCAAGGAAACAGTGGGAGGCAAATTGACCTTGAAGAAATTCAAGAGTAAAGCGGTGAAGGAACCTCAAACCCTAGCAATCTACCTGAGGAGGAAAATCATGTTGATGAGTCCGTACCTCTGAGGCGTTCCACAAGAGTTAGGAATCCACGTGAGAATTACTATGGTTTTCATATTACTGCAGAAGGTGATGCGTTTATCAGTGATAGTACACTGGTAAATTTGGATGAGCCTAACAACTTTGAGGAAGCCATGGCAGGCCCTGAGTCTACCAAATGGAAAGAGGCCATAGACAGCGAGATTCAGTCCATGTATGACAATCAAGTTTGGAACTTGGTTGACAATGTACCGGGTCATAAGACGGTCGGGTGCAAATGGATCTTTAAGAAGAAGACCTACATGGATGAGAATGTACACACTTATAAAGTGCGAATGGTTGCGAAGGGCTTTACTCAAACTCTGGGAGTTGACTATGATGAGACCTTCTCACCAGTAGTGAAGATTAAGTCTATTAGGGTTTTGCTAGCCATAGCTGCATTTCATGATTATGAAATATGGCAAATGGATTTCAAAACCGCTTTCCTTAATGGAAAGTTGGCTGAAGATGTTTATATGAGTCAGCCAGAGGGTTTTGTCAATGCAAAGCACCCTAATAGATTATGTGAGCTTGAGAAACCCATCTATGGATTGAAACAAGCATCTCGCAGATGGAATCTTTGTTTCGATCAGAAACTCAAATAGTTTGGCTTTTTGAGGAGCGAGGATGAGTCATGTGTATATGTTAAGGCTAATGGGAGTATATTTAGCGTATTTGTATTGTATGTGGATGACATACTACTCATAGGAAATGACATCCCAACCTTGCAGGAGGTTAAATCCTGGCTTGGGAAGTGTTTCGCTATGAAGGGCCTTGGAGAAGCTGCCTATATCTTAGGGATAAGGATATTGAAAGACAAGAGTAAGAGACTAATTGCACTTAGTCAAAGTACCTACTTGGATAAGGTGCTGAAAATGTTCAGCATGCAGGATTCCAAGAAAGGTGACTTACCGATCCAGAGTAACGCCAAACTGAGTAAGACTCAGAGCCCGAGTACAGAGGCTGAGATAACTGAGATGAGTCGAGTACTGTATGCTTCCGTTGTAGGCTCGGTCATGCATTCTATGACTTGTACTCGCCCTGTTGTGGCCTTTTCTTTGAGCATGGTCAACAGATATCAAGGGAATTTGAGCAAGGCTCACTGGACTGCGGTGAAGAATATTCTCAAGTACCTACGAAGGACTAGGTTCTAGGTCCTTACCCTCGGTGGGAGTGATGACTTGAGAGTAGTGGGGTATAGTGATGCTGGCTTCCAGACTGATAGGGATAATTTTCGCTCTCAGTCGGGCTAGGTCTTTACTCTAAATAGAGGAGCAATTACTTGGAAAAGTTCCAAGCATGAGACAGTAGCTGATTCAACGTGTGAATCAGAGTACATATGTCACAACTAGGAATTTTGATGCTTTGCAACAACAACAATGATAACATTTGTGAACCAAAAATGTGAAAGCATGTATGATGCTTATTCAATAACAACAAACTTCCATCAAACACTTTATACAAGCACTACAAATAGTCAACAAAGAGTTGGAAACCCTAGAAATCCCGGTTAAGTCCATTTTGGATTAGGATTTTCTTATTGGGCCTAATGGACCAATAAGCTTCCAATTTGACTATTTTGGGCTTAGAACTTCTATATGTACTCTAATTGGACCCACTCTCATTTATTTTAACATTTTGGGCCATAATGGGCCTAGAATGAAATAAAATACCCTAATGGGCCATAACAAATCTAATTAACTTAAAAAGGCCATAAAAATTCATTCTTGACTTATTTTGGGCCATGAACCCTCTCCAAAGACCAATTGGACCAAAAATCATCCAATTGGGCCAAAATATGGACTTAAGCATAAGAAGGCCCATTTTCTTTTCTTCCTTCTCCTTCTCTCGGCCCAACTACACAAATGGGGGGAAAAGAGTTGACTTTCCTACATGCCACCTCACAATAACACAAAGGATATCCATACAACATCTCATACTCCCAAGCACCTATCACTTCACACTCTCTCTTCTCCTCTCTCTTTTCTTCTTCGGCCGAGAACACAAAGGGAAAGACACACACAATTCACTCAAACACTCTCAAAGAACACTCTTACTTCTTCTTCAAAAATTTTGAGATTTAAGAGCTTTCAAGTAGGATTCTCCCTAAGAGTCATCATCTAAGGTAAGTTGATGCTTAAATCTATGATCTAACTACTTAATTTCATCAAAAATTTCCTCCTAATCTATTCAAACTCGTGATCTTGCATTTTAGAACACATCTAAGCCAAAGATCCTCCAAGAAGCTTGCTAGGCCGAGAATAACATCAAACTTCTTCCATTCTTCTTCAAAACCGAACCCACAAACTCAAGGTGAGTTCATACCCCTCTTTTTTCGGTTTTCATAAGTTTTATGGGGGAGAATACAAGTAAAATGTGTAGATCTATGTGTATGTGTATGATATGTATGATTTTATGCATGTATGTGTGATTATAAGTGTTTATGTGGTAAATATGTAACAAGAGGGAAGAAATCATGAAATCTATGGCATAATAAGGAAAACAAACATGAACTAAGATATATTACACTAAACAAGTCAAGAAAATTACCCTCCAAGATTATGATAAACATATTGTAACATAAAACCAATTTTTGGACTTAAATTGTCAAATAAACAAAAGTTGGGTTTAAAATTGCCATTCACGGTTTTCTTAAGGGTCAAAAGAGTCAAAATAGTTAATATATATGTTTTTATGAATATTATGCCCTTCAAAGGACTTGAACTGTAAATATTAGTTTAATGGGCCAATTTTTGGGCTTTTCGGCCCATTAAGCCCAAAGTTGCGAAAAACATGATTTTCAAGGGGCTGAAATGGTAAATTCTTCAAAACAGGGGATAAGAAGTTAAACAAAACTATTTCAAGGGTTAAAATGCTTTCTTTTCCAAAAAGGATCAAAAATGTAAAGTTTTTGGATTTTGGGCTAAAATTGTAAAAGTTGCAAAAAGTTTGGACTTTAACCGAAAAACACTTTGCTGGAAGGGCTGAAACTGCCAAAGAATAAGTTTTGAGCCAAAAAAAAAATATCACTTGAACAAGTCTATGGGTCAAATGTGTCAAAAAATGGTTTAAGGGCTAAAATGTCTTTTTTTTATATAAGGGACTAAAATTGTCATTTTTATTAAAGATGGGTTGAAAAGGTCAAACCAATATTTTGAATCAATTCTTTTACTCTTAAGATGTTTGAGTCAAAAAAAAATACAAAACTACAACTCATGAAGGTGAGTATATGTATAATTCCAAAAATCGTTAAAAACAACCGAATGGCCTCGTGCCGATCCGAAATTATCAATCATTCAATCAAACCTTCCAACAAATATGCAATACCTAAAATAAGTAAACATTCAAAACTTTTGGCTTGAAAGTTCCAAACATGTTGTTGGGCCTTTGTGATCCATTAACATGATTTTTGGGCCCAAGGGATAATAATAATAAATGTTATTGGGCCTTTTATGACCTAATTTCATATTAAAGGGACCCGCAATGGCTTTTAAGTGCTATTGGGCCTTAGTGGCCCATTAACATTGCTAGTAAGGTCCAAGTAATCAAATGCGAAATGGGCCAACGTGTCCTTCGTATACCCAACAGCCTAAAATAACTCACGAAAGTAGCAGGGCTTTGTATTCCTCTTCTCCTCGTTTGTTAGGCTTATGCGTAATCAAAGTAAACAAATTCAGGTCGTTAATCAATAGTAATCAATATTGTTTGGATTAAGTGAGTAATAACGGGCGACACCTCTAAGGGTCGTTCGTAGTCTGTAGTTATAATCAAAGTCTCCTGGAAGGAGAGCGAGAGTTTGTGTATAGATCTATACGGGGGTGACTCCCCCACACCTCAGTTGTTCGCTACAGTTAGACTCGGCCAGTCTAGGGTGACAAAATCTTAAGATCAATCCCGGCGCACGATAGGTTGCCAAGACAGACGAACTAGTCATTATTATGCATGGTTATAACGACTCACAAAAATTAATTAATCCAATACCATCCGAGTAATGAAGGAAGAGTAATCAAAATCATTCGTTGTGGCGGTATAGCAATCTGAGAAACAACTGTATTTTATACACGTTTTGAAATCATTCATGCATCAACTTATGGATCTTCACACTTTGGTAAACTATTGTCTTTTCAGAAAATATCGGATTTTCTGGGTTTTACAAACTACACAAATCATTTTTATCACAACCTTGCTTATGAACTCACCAACATTTCATATGTTGACGTTTTTCAAAATAACTTGTATTCTCAGGTAACAGGTAAGCTGAAGGGTAATATCAAGTACGTTAGGATGTTATGTTTTGAAAACTCTCAAACAATTTATGTTATGAATGTGTAATATTTAAAACAATGTACTAGATGTGAACAATATCAGTTGTAATGTATTGATGCATGGTGATGTTTATGTTATGATTCATGTATATTCATTGTGATGATATTCAATTTAAGTCACGCGAGCCCTCGGACGTTTCCGCCGTCTCGTTTCGGGGGTGTGACAGGTTGGTATCAGAGCTCTGTTTATAGTGAACTGTCATATCTAACCACACATTGATATGCAAATATAAACCAAAGAGGGACTAAAACAACTCTGAACAAAACAAAATAAAGCACAACGATAGAAACATCTTTACATGTGCGATATAGGAAAAAGAACATAATACCAAATCAAATAAGATAATACTGACATCTTGGTTAAGTCGGGATTGTTCTTAGTTGTATTAAGGGGGTGGATGTGGCCTGATCAACTACATTTTCTCCGAAGTACAACTATTACATGCTCCGGGAAAACCTCGATGGTCGGTAAACCTAACAACATACCCCTTTGTTACCAAGAAAAGAACATCAACTAAAATTGCATAATAACTAAAACATATTAGTAGTAATAATAGTTTACTCATACACCTCCTCTCAGTCACCATGGAAGGAGAACACCAGGGCATTCAGTTTCATCAGGTCTTAGTGGCCCACGGGATGATCGAGGATGAGCCTGAGGGAGATCAGGGAGGGGCACACGGCGTGGGTCCCGACGAGTACATGGACACAGACTACGAGTTTGATGGTACCGACGATGACATGGATGAAGAGCAAGACTCAGGCAAGGATTCTACCACATCACCTACCAGCGAGATGCATCAGGACCACCCCGCCCCACCAGGGAATCCCGCAAGGGAGAATCGCTCTCCGGAAGCTGAGATTGCTGCTCTGCGGCAAGAGCTATTTGCCATTGAAGCACGAGCGGTGCAAGATGGACAGGAAAGATATGAAGTCATTGGAGAAATGACTGAGATGGCCCAGTTGTTGGCACAACACTTCGGTATATGACCTCACTACCGCCGTCGAGCGCTCCTTAGAGTGTTAGGACTAGTCATATCTATCCTTAGTATTATGCTTATATGATCTATGCTATGTACCATCGTGTCACACCCCGCTAAAGCGGAAACACAGGGCGTGGCAGTACAAAGGGTTTCATCGCAAAAGTTAAAAGACAACACCAACAAGAGTATTAAAAATCATTACAAATTCACAATATAGTTGAACAACTTTTAAAAGAAATTACAATGTAAATTGAAATACAACACATGCGAATGCTCCTAAAAGTGAAGTGTCCCTAAGTGCCACTTACTCGATGATTCCTGAAAAAGCATGTAAAACGAGCGTCAACTATAAAAATAGTTGGTGAGTACACACAGATAAACAAAATAATACTGGTTCCATGAATTGAAATCAAAGTTTTGATAAAAGTTTCCAATAATAAAATTATATTGTTAAAATGAGTAAATAAGTTTGTAAAAACAAAGTTCTTTGTCATCATGAGAGATAAAGTATGTTGCTCAAATAAGATGCAACATTCATATTCTCATGGAAGATAAAGTTCGTTACTCAAACGAGTAAACAAGTTTCATTGCTTAAAATGAGCAATCAATTTCGTTGCTACAATGAGCAAACAATTTCATTGCTAAAACATGTATATAAGTTTTCAGTATAAAAGTTCGTTGTTGTAATGAGAAACAAAGTTCATTGCTATAATTAATAAAAAGTTTATTGCTATAACGAGAAACGAGTTTGTATGTGTATGAGCAAACAATGAGTCTCAACCAAACCTATGACTGAAGCCCTATCAAGATCTATGCTTATCGTTCCATAGATGAATATGGTATCATGCACTCCAGCAATAGGGCGAGTGAGGAGTTGTCAATTCCTAATAGCGCTATCCATAATGACCATTGGCTCAAAGAGTTAATGGTTAGAGATAAGGGAAGGGCCTTAGTACGATAAGTTCTCATGTTCCGTGTTGCATAGACATACATAGAGAGACATAGCAATAAAATAGCAATCATGTTTGATACAAATCAATTTAAATACAACATTTAAATAATAGTTTTTCGGGACATGCTTTTCCACCCCAAAACATTTAAAAACCGAAAATAGGGGAGTGGTGAATACTCACTATATATAAAATATAGTAACCAAGTCTATACGAGTCAAATAAATACAACGAATATAAATAGTTTAGGACATGCTTTTCCACCCCAAAACATTTAAAAACCGAAAATTAGGGAGTGGTGAATACTCACAATGCATTGAGATGATGCAAATGATGCCTTGATCTACGCTCCAATCGTACCACTATCGTTTTCCTACAAGGATGTTACACACTAATGAGTCTCTAATTGAAATCTAATACTAGTATACTTACTACTACAATAGAATTATGCCAATAATGTGTCAAAATTTAATATTGATAAGTTACAAACATTTTTCTATGGAAATTAAGTTTCAAAGAATCAATTGTTATATAACAATTTAAGTGGAAAATTTCCATTATTAAAATGTTAATATTTAACATTTTAGAGGTGTTCCAATGATTAAATATTCAAAACGAAATCAATTTAGTTCTAAACTTTCCCAAACTTTGTATTTCATTTTTAATTGAAGTCAAACACCTTAAGATAAATTTTCTTGAATTTTTGATTTGTCTAACTATTTTTCACCATTTAATTCTATGAATAATCATAAAATCATGGAAAAATAGTAAGTTATCATGAAAAATTCTTATAATTTTTGTGTAACTGTTTTACAGTGTACATAATCTGGGAAAATTATTAATATGTGTTTTCAAAAAGTTTAACATAATTTTTATGATTTTTGTACATTTAAGTGTATTAAATCTTGGGAAAATAGAAGAGTTTCTAGTAAATTTTTATTAATTTTGGATGAGTAAAACTATTTTTCCTGTTTTTAATCCATTATAAACACAAAAATCATGGAAAAATAGATATACATTTTGAAAAATTCCCAAAATATTTTTCTGAGTCTTAAATGCAGGGTACAAGCTGCAAAAAATAAGAAATAATATTTTCACATTCCCTAAAGTGGTTTTATGATTTATTAGAACTAAATAAAAAGAAAATTAAAAACCATACTAAACAGTAATAAAAGTCATTTAAACTTCATGGGGAATGTTTATTAACTTAAAGGATCATCCAAGAATTTTTCCAGAACTTATTTACTAGTGTAAGTATTTTATATGATTTAAGACTCTATTTTCTTATTATTTTCATATAAAAATAAAGAAAATATATATTGAGTTGAAAATTTCCAAAATGCATCTTCATACAATTTAATAACAATGAAAAATTGTTTTCTTATTTTTGATGTTGAAAACCATGCCTAAAGGCTCAATAAATTATAGAGAAAACTTGGTTCTTGTGATTTATGTAAAGATTATTGATGTTACTATGACAATTTTTGCAACATGTTACAAAGACTTTTGAATCAAGATCTTTTTGTACCTATTAATACATGATATTAAGAGTTCAAAATAATTTTTGAATGACTTTTAGTGATGAATAAGTCCTCTGAACATGCAACACAAAACAAATGTTCATAAGGAAAGTGCTGTTTGAGCAACAGTTTTGTAAAAAATTGGTAAAAATCGAAATATTGGAATTTTCCAGTGAGGTCAGATGGGTTTGAAAGCTAACTCAAAATATTATATTGCAGAAAAAGAATCACGAATTTTGGTTAAGAAATGAGTGAGATATGACAGTTTAAAGTCAGGTAAAGAAATCTGGCAGATTGCATGCATGATGATTGGTTAGAAAAGTGAGTTTTCATCATTTCCTTGAGTAAATATTTTGAAGTATTTTAAATATATCATGATAAACTCATATTTTAGTCATGTTTCCAGAGATCAAAAGATTAAAACTCATCAAAATGTATACATGCATTTATGAACAAAATTTTGTTTCTCAAAAACTCTTAACTTGAGTTTGATGTTTTAATCCTTAAAATCGATTTTTGCACTAAGATCATGAACATGCAACCTTGTTTATCATACATGCTGTTGGATTAGGTGTCTAAGCCCATAACTATAATTGGTATGTACTTGAATTGATAGCAGCACCGTCCTTTTGGGTTGCCCTCAACCTAGCAACTGGACAAGAAAATTATGAAAGGAGAGATATTAATTTATAAGATTAATGAATTAATATAAATGATTTATTAATATGTTAAAAGATTAATATATTAATAAGAAAACATTATGTTTAATTAATTGTTAGCCAGAAATTAATCAGAATTGATTTTGGGGTTAAAAGAATTAATTATAAGGTGCAGGGACTAGTTTGCAATTATCTAATAGTTGAGTGGAAGGCTCTAGAACCCCCTTGGAAGAGGGTGGACGAAATCTTTAGGGGAAACCCTAATAATTTCGTCCATAGGGGCTTGGATAAGGCCCTTGGGTTTGCTTAGGCCCTAATCAAAGGATAACTAGGGTTTCCCTTAAACCCTAGATCCCTCAGCTATATAAGGAGCCTCCTGGTTCATGTTTTTGGTCACTCTTTCTTTTGAAGGAACCCTAAGGCCGAGATTTTGCATACTCCCTCCCCTCTCTCCTCTTCTACTTTCCTTCTTGCTAGTCATTGGGTGTGATTCCATTAGAGGCATTACACTTGTGGTGCTAAAGCTTCCAAGAAGATCAAGATGAAGATCAAGGGAATATCAATTGTTTGCTATAACAATTGAAAGGTATGTAAACCCTAAACCCTAGTTTGTTAATTTTTCGAAATTAGCCTATCTCCTCTAGGGTTCTTGTTTTGCAATTCAAAGTTGTATGTTTAATAGTTAAAACATAGATCCAAAGTAGGTTGCATGTGAACTTAGGAATTGTTTCTAGTTTATTTGTTTTACCTAAAACCCATCAGTGGTATCAGAGCCATTGTTGTTTTAAATTGAATTGCTACAATTGTTGAATTGCAAATTAGGGTTTATAGCTATTAAACCCTAAAGGCCAAAATTTTCGATTTCTAGGGTTTTTTCGAAAACCCTAGCCTCCAAAGAACCCTAATCGAAATTAGGGTTAGGGTTTTGAAAACCCTAGCCTCCTCCCTTGTGAATTTCGAAATTTGCTTAGAAGTTTTAGGGTTTCTTGTTTTTGGATAATTGTTACTTAATTAGATTAATTGGATAATTATCCTTACCGTATTTTTCGAAATTAGAGGGATAAGGATTAGGATTAAATTAATTGATTAATTTAATTAGATAATCCTTACAAGATTTAATAATTTGATTAATAGTTAATTAAAAGATAAATATTAAATCTAGTTAATTGGTTTATTTAAATTTAAATTTAATAGCTTAAATTTCGAAATTTATAAACCCTTGAAGTTTTAAAATGTTTTAAAACACACCTTATATATATATTATAATTAAAAGTTTAATATTATATATGTATAAGAGCATGGTCAGTCAAATCGCTAGTATGCCTCATTCACGAAGCTAATCTATAAGGGGGGTATAAGGAAACTGCCTATATAATGGTAGTTGAATGGGTGTCCACTCTCACCCACCGCTTCCTTGATTAGTGGAGGGTCGTTAGCAGAACGGATTTGATAGGACAACTACTTCTCATTAAAAGTATAATGATATTAAAGAAAGTACTAGAACATTATTTTCAAAATCCCAACTCTAGTTACTTTAGGAAAAATGTGAAAAGTATGCTAATCCATGAAATTGCACATTATGCTTTATTGGTCGTTAGTGGAGCGTGTGTGGTTAAACAGCACACTAAAAGGCACTAATAAAGAGTAGTAATGGGTATCTCATAATTGTCATTTTGGTGGAGCGTGTGTGGTTTACCAGCACATCAATAGTTAATGATAAAGACAATGAGGTTACCAAGCACATTTGCATGGTTATTCACATCTTGTTTGTGATCCTCGGCATCCCAGTCACAAATAGAAGAGCATAATCTGAGATTAAAACATGCCATTGAATAGTTTCAATGTATCTCAAAAGAATTAGGAATTTCACTTCGGTTGTTTCGTTTAATGGTGGAATTGGTGAATCGTCATTCACCTACCTTTATGAAATTTACACTTGGATCTCGGCATCCCATTTCTAAGTTGTGAATCTTCATAGTTGGATCCTAACCTTGATATTATATCTTTGGGTTATTCTATTAAGGTATCTTGAAATCTAACTAAAACTTTCTTTCTTTTCAGATGTCTACTCCTAGAAACACTTCTACTTCATCCTCCTCCAACCAAAACTTCTCTTTGCTCAATATCTGCTCCAAAGTCGTTATGGATGGCTCAAACCATAACGATTGGATGCGCAACATCAAGATGGCTCTTCGTTTCGAGAACAAAGAATATGTTCTTGAAAAGGAGCTCAAAGAGCTTGATGAGAATGAAGCTACTCCTGAAGATCTTGCTGCCTACAAGAAACATTACGATGATGCTACCAAAGTGGCATGCATCATGGTGGCAACTATGTCCCCAGAATTGCAGAGGTACTATGAGGACTACTGGCCTTTCGAGATGAACAAGGACCTTATGGAAAAGTACCATAAGCGAGCTCGTCAAGAAAAGTTCGAAGTAGTCAAGTCACTCATGGCTTGCAAGATGAAAGATGGGGAGACGGTTGTGTCACATGTGCAAAGAATGCAACGCTACATAGAGCGTTTGGTCAAGCTCAATATTCACTTTGATGAGGAATTGGCCATTGACATGGTCTTGAACTCACTTCCTGAATGTTATGGTCAGTTTATTCTAACTTACCATTTGAACAATACTGAGCAGACCTTGGCCCAATTGCACAACTTGTTGCAGACAGCTGAGGCAGGGATGAAGGGTAAAAGTATACCCTCCACACCTACGAGTGCCCCTGTTTTGGCTATTGGACAGGGAAAGGGGAAAAAGAGGAAAGGTCCTCCCAAGCAAAACTGGAAGAGCAAGGCTCAAGCTGGGTCATCTAGTAATGGCCCAAAGGCTAAGCCCAATGGTTCCACTCCCCATGTTTCTGATCCAAAAGAGGCAGTTTGCTTTTACTGCAACCAAAAGGGGCATTGGAAGAGATCTTGCCCACAATATCTGCAAGATATCAAGGATGGCAAAGTGAAGCCATCTTCGGCAGGTATTTACACTATTTCTGCTAATAACTCATTATCTTCTCGTTCATGGGTCCTTGATACAGGATGTGGTTTTCATATCTGTTCTGATTTGCAGGGTCTAAATGAAAGTGAGGAGATAGAGCGAGGAAGGATAAACCTGATCATGGGAAACAGAAAGTCTTCACCAGTAACCAAGATCGGAGTTTATCAGCTTCTGCTTAGTAATGATGTTAGATTAGATTTAATAAATTGTTGCTATTCGTCTGAGATGACGAGAAACATTATTTCATTTCATGCATTGTTCAGACAAGGTTTTACATATTCTTTTAATGATTTGAATGGTTCAATTTCTGTTTATAAGAATGGTGTTTTTATGTTTGAAGCTTTGCCTTGTAATGGTGTATATGAAACAGTGACTTGTGTTGATAGCCAAGGAAATAGTGTACTTAATATTGACTTGTCTAATAGTGTAGACAAGGCATGCTTGTGGCATTGTCGTCTTGGACACATTAACAAGAAACGCATAGCCCAACTCCAAAAGGATGGAGTGTTGGAATCATTTGACCTAAAGTCAGATGATATGTGTGAATCTTGTCTTTTGGGAAAGATGACAAAATCACCATTCACAAGGTCTTGTGAAAGAGGTGAAGGTCTGTTGGATCTCATACACACGGATGTGTGTGGGCCCTTCAGATCGACTACAAGAGATGCTAATCGATTCTATGTGACTTTCACTGACGATTATAGCAGATATGGATATATCTACTTGATCAAGCATAAGTCAGAAACTTTTGAAAAGTTCAAAGAGTTTAAGCATGAAGTCGAAAATCAATTAGGCAGAATGATAAAGATACTTAGATCCGATAGAGGCGGGGAGTATATTAGTATCGAGTTTAACGACTATCTGAAAGAATGTGGGATAGTCTCACAATTGACTCCTCCTAGGACACCATAGTTAAATGGTGTAGCTGAGAGGCGTAATCGAACCTTGTTAGACATGGTTCGTTCTATGATGAGTCGGGCTTCGCTTCCCATTCACTTCTGGGGGTATGCCTTAGAGACAGCCGCCCACATCCTCAATCTTGTCCCTACAAAGAAGGTTGCCAAAACACCTCACGAAATGTGGACAGGGAAAGTTCCCTCGTTAGCACACATTAAAGTCTGGGGTTGTGAAGCTTTCGTAAGACGAGAGACTCACGACAAGCTAGCAGCTAGAAGTGAGAAATGTGTTTTCATTGGTTACCCAAAGCAGTCTTTTGGATATTTTTTCTACAGGCCTAGTGAGAACGTGGTCTTTGTAGCACGAAGAGGAGTCTTTCTTGAAAGAGAGCTCATATTCAAAGAGGACAGTGGGAGCACTATTGACCTTGAAGAAATTCAAGAGTCAGCCAATGAAGGAACCTTAGATGACACTAGCACTCAACCAGAGGAAACAGTTCCTGTTGAACCAATCGATAACTCATTACCTCTTAGAAGATCCACTAGGGTGAGTGTGCCACCTGAGTTGTATGGTTTTCATATTACTTCAGATGGTGACACATTCATAAGTGACAGAACACTGGTAAACTTAGATGAACCAGTCACTTATAAGGAAGCAATGGCAGGCCCAGAGGCTTCCAAGTGGAAAGAGGCAATGGACAGCGAGATTAAGTCCATGTATGACAACCAAGTTTGGAATTTGGTTGATAGTGCACCAGGTCGTAAGACAGTTGGGTGCAAATGGATCTTCAAGAAGAAGACAGACATGGATGGAAATGTGCACACATTCAAGGCTTGACTGGTTGCAAAAGGTTTCACTCAAACCCCAGGGGTTGACTATGATGAGACCTTCTCACCAGTAGCTAAGATTAAATCTATTAGGATATTGCTCGCCATAGCTGCCTTTCATGATTATGAAATCTGGCAGATGGATGTCAAAACTGCTTTCCTTAATGGGAAGTTGGCTGAAGATGTTTACATGAGTCAGCCAGAGGGTTTTGTTAATGCAAAGTTCCCCAATAGAGTGTGCAAGCTTGAGAAATCCATTTATGGATTGAAACAAGCATCTCGCAGTTGGAATCTTTGCTTCCATGAGAAAGTCAAAGAGTTTGGTTTCTCTAGAAGTGAAGATGAGTTCTGTGTGTATATCAAGGCTAGTGGGAGTATAGTAACTTTTCTGGTGTTGTATGTCGATGTCATATTACTCATTGGTAACGACGTTCCAACCTTGAAAGAAGTTAAGTCTTGGCTTGGAAAGTGTTTTGCCATGAAAGACCTTGGAGAAGCTGCCTATATTCTTGGGATTAGAATATTGAGAGATAGAAAGAAGAGACTAATTGGACTTAGTCAGAGCACATACTTGGATAAGGTACTAAAGAGGTTTAGTATGGAAAATTCCAAGAAGGGAGAGCTACCTATCCAGAGCAATACCAAATTGAGTAAGACTCAATGCCCGAGTACAGATGTTGAAATAGATGACATGAGTCGTGTACCTTATGCTTCCGCTGTCGGATCGATCATGTAAGCTATGACATGTACTCGCCCTGATGTGGCATTTGCTTTGAGCATGGTCAGTCGCTATCAGGGAAACCCAGGTAGAGCTCATTGGATAGCAATTAAGAATATACTCAAGTATTTTCGAAGGACAAAGGACTGGGTTCTTGTGCTTGGTGGCAGTGATACTTTGAGAGTAGATGGTTACAGTGATGCCAGCTTTCAGACGGATAGAGATAACTTCCGTTCTCAGTCGGGCTGGGTATTTTTACTAAATGGAGGAGCAGTTACTTGGAAGAGTTCCAAGCAAAATACGGTGGCTGATTCTACTTGTGAATCAGAGTACATTGCAGCAAGTGAAGCGTCGAAAGAAGCAGCTTGGTTGAGGAACTTCATCGGGGATCTCGGAGTTGTTGCAACCATCCAGGAGCCTATGGAACTGTTCTGCGATAATGAAGGAGCGGTTGCCTTGACAAAGGAACCGAGAGATCATGGTAAGACCAGACATATCGACAGAAAGTACCATTTCATTAGACATAGAGTTGAAGAAGGCCATCTTATAGTAAAGAGGGTGTCATCTGAAGATAACCCAGCAGATCCCCTCATAAAGGGTCTGAGTAGGGCTAAGCATATTCAGCATGCTCGGAGCATAGGACTGAAAGATGATATTAGTTTTAGTAGTTAGATTAGTTTTTGAAACTTGTAACAAAGTAAATGTAATTGACTTTTGGTAATTAAATAATAAAGTATTATTTATAAGTTTGGCTACTACTTTTTGTCAATTGTTTATTATTGTGTTTCATATTTTGCATGTTTTACTTCCTGAATAATGAGATTATTCAAACTCCACAGTCGCTCGTACTCTTGGAAGTAAGTAGTGAATTAAGACTGTCATGAATTGGATTGCAGATTGTCTAAGGATAGACATGGCAATAGAATTGCTGTAACGTTCATGAGTACTCAGAAATTGAGATTTGAGTATTGGATAAACCCTCGCTCAGAGTATTACTTCATGGAATTCATCACGAGTAATACTGAGACGATAATATCTTATAATCTTGAAATGAAGATATATGAGTTGTAATTTACAAGTCGGTTGTGCATTGGTGATACGAAAACGCATCAGTAACTTGGTGTTATAAAACATATTGTCATGCATAATTTGATGAGTAAAAGATACAAGCATATGAGTCAACGTTTATTCATTCCTTTTGCCCTAACAGGAAAAGCGATATCTGTGGGCCCCTCGATGATTTGGTGTTGACTTATGTGCTGGGCCCAGCCAGGACTAAATTGATGTGTTCGATTAGAAGTCCTACATCATCACAAATCGGGAAACATAGATTCTGGACAAACAGATTGATTACATTCCATGTCTTTTGTCTGGGGATATCAAGCAGAACGAAGGGTTATATGATCACTTATCTTAGGACACGTAACTGACTGGGTCAGAGTTCGGCAGCAGCTTTTTGGAAGCTACAATTTGCTGGTCAAATTTAGAAGGCATACTAGCAATTATAGTTACAGACTTATCCAAGTGGGAGACTGTTGGATTAGGTGTCTAAGCCCATAACTATAATTGGTATGTACTTGAATTGATAGCAGCACAGTCCTTTTGGGTTGCCCTCAACCTAGCAACTGGACAACAAAATTATGAAAGGAGAGATATTAATTTATAAGATTAATGAATTAATATAAATGATTTATTAATATGTTAAAAGATTAATATATTAATAAGAAATCATTATGTTTAATTAATTGTTAGCCAGAAATTAATCAGAATTGATTTTGGGGTTAAAAGAATTAATTATAAGGTGCAGGGACTAGTTTGCAATTATCTAATAGTTGAGTGGAAGGCTCTAGAACCCCCTTGGAAGAGGGTGGACGAAATCTTTAGGGGAAACCCTAATAATTTCGTCCATAGGGGCTTGGATAAGGCCCTTGGGTTTGCTTAGGCCCTAAGCAAAGGATAACTAGGGTTTCCCTTAAACCCTAGATCCCTCAGCTATATAAGGAGCCTCCTGGTTCATGTTTTTGGTCACTCTTTCTTTTGAAGGAACCCTAAGGCCGAGATTTTGCATACTCCCTCCCCTCTCTCCTCTTCTACTTTCCTTCTTGCTAGTCATTGGGTGTGATTCCATTAGAGGCATTACACTTGTGGTGCTAAAGCTTCCAAGAAGATCAAGATCAAGATCAAGGGAATATCAATTGTTTGCTATAACAATTGAAAGGTATGTAAACCCTAAACCCTAGTTTGTTAATTTCGAAATTAGCCTCTCTCCTCTAGGGTTCTTGTTTTGCAATTCAAAGTTGTATGTTCAATAGTTAAAACATAGATCCAAAGTAGGTTGCATGTGAACTTAGGAATTGTTTCTAGTTTATTTGTTTTACCTAAAACCCATCACATGCATGGTGTTAAAACACATCCATCATGTTCTAAAAACCATTTTAACAAAAATAAAACAAGTTTGAAGAAGATGAAGAAGGAGAAAGTGTAAGAAAAAGAGCAAAACTTGAAGGAAAAGTGAAGTAGAAATCGATTTTACCTTCAAGAATACCACAAGATGATGAAGATTTCGAGTTTGAGGAGTGTTCTTGGGTTTGTTTTCTGGAAAATTTCATGGTTCTTAGAGGGAGGAAGAGAGAATGGAGTGGTGTTTGGAGAGAAAAATTAGAGAGAAGGTAGAGAGAGTTTTCTAGAGAGAGAAAGAAGAGAGATGTGTGTGTGTTGGAGAATGAGAGTGTGAGAGAGAGATATGGGGAGAGAGGGATCCGAATTTTTTAGTATAATACCCCTTTCTCATTCATTTTCTTTTATAAAATTTAAATTCTTTTATAAAATATCTCAATTTTTATATAAAATGTGCACTAAAATCAAGTTTTTATTCATAAAACCTTGATTTTTGATTTATAAATTAAGGGTAAATGTTAATGAGTTAAATTTTATTTTCTTTGATTATATTTCCCTGAATTTAATTGTTTTAGGATAATATTATGAGTTTCATAACTATTTTTATAGAATTCTTAATGTCAAATTTTATAAAATTTAGGTTTTAGGGTTTTTAGGGTTTTGAGAATTAATAAATCTTTAGATATCAAAATCAATAGAATCTTTGAGACTTCAATTTATCTTATGGTATTATAACTCTTTTATAGTTATAAATAATATTTGTAACTTATTTTATCGGTTTATTGGCATTCTATGTAGTGGTTTCGAGATTCAAACGAAATTGAGGAATCAAGTATACTAGTCATAGTTTTCAACCCTGACTTAAGTTTCTATGAGGCTCCAACCTAATTTCTACTGCTAGGTCAAGTGCATAATGTGTGTATATGATTCATGAAAAGGTGTTTGAGTCAAAGAGTGACCCAAATATGGATAGTCACTACAGTTAAGTAGTAGTAGAATTCACATATCAATGTGAAATCTAAGTACACTATCATCCGATCCTACTTGTTTCCAAGTTTCTAGTAGGTTATAACTTAGCTTCTAGTTACTAAGTCTATTATGTGTCGTGCCTATATGTGCAACTAAGTTTATTCAAATCTAGAACCGACTCGAATTTTGACGGTTGTCACATTCTCCCCCGGTTGAAAGAATTCCGCCCCGAAATTCAATTCGTGACGTATTCTATTAGAACTCAGTCGACTACAATTATATAGCTGGAGAGGTGGTGACTTGCAGTGTTCTTTGATTATTCCGGGTTTATTTCCTCAAAGGAAGAACCCAATTCTTTAGCTATAGTCAAATTAATGTTTCCTTAATTTGAGTTCTACAATTTAGATTGCGAGAAATTAGGATCATGGAAATCATGATCCAAACATGGCGACCTAGTCGAAAAAGATCATCTAGTTAGATATTATCTGAATTAAGAGAGCTATAAGTTTTGCTGAAGCACTAACTGCACTGAGCGTTAAATCCGCATTGATCCTTAAGTCGCGTTCTAAATTAACACTAAGTGTAAATTCGCCATCTAATAAAGAAGGGATTAAGAACAATTTATTCACTTCCGAGTTGGCTACTAAATATGGAAAAGATATATTCCAAAATAAGAAGGGGTAGCACAAATAAAAGAGAAGCGATCGAGGGTAAGTTCCTAAATATACGTACTAAGGGTAGGCAACGAAGTTTTGGTACATCTCAAATGTAAAGGCTATTTAAGTGTCGTCTACAAAATAAATTACGAAATTATTGAGGATCTCCGAGGCTATAATTACTACTACAGTTACTCTTACAATAATAAAACCTTATTTGAAGAATAAATATATTTAGAGAGTCATTGTTGCAAATGGAAGCGATGAAAGTTTATGATATTTTAAATTACATTGTGTAGATAGCATTTTAAGTGTTTACAAGTGATAAAAATCTCACTGTTATCAAAATGTGTGTTTAGAAATGATAATTAATCTCACTATTATCAAAATATGTAATAATTCCAAGATAATGAATATACATGTGTGGCGATCAAACGAAGTAGTAAAATAATAAAAAGATAAATTAAAGTTAAATGTTTAAGTCGTCATTAAGGGAAATTTTTTTTATAGAAATATTGATATTACGTTTTTTGTAAAATTGACTAATTGTCTAAGTCAAGACAAATACAAGTTTTAAGAGGAGTCAGAATATTTATGAAAACAAGTTTGAGAGTTTAGGAACTCACTGAAAATTAGAAAGTAGAATGTTATTTTTAAGAAATGAATAAAAATATCGATCATTGAAAATAGTGCATTCTTAGTTTAGTGTTTCTACAAAAACAATCATTTAGAGAATAGATAATCGTAAAATTCAAAACTTTTGATGTATTTAAAGAAAAGAAGAAACATAAGGATACATATCTTTCACATATATTTTTCGGATATAGAAAAATTATAAGCATAAGAGTATTCATCTTGTGTATTAATTATAAGGAAAAATACAATGAAAATTGCATTTTATATAAAGTTTCTGAATTTAGAACGAAATAGCAAATGTAAATAAGGATCACTTGTTTATAGAGATTTCAAAATAAAACAAGATTTATATGATAAAAGGCGTAATTGAATATATCAGAGTTGACTAAATCAAAATTATGTCTCACGACTATACACGTATTAATCGCTCAAACCGAAAGGGTAGACTTCTAGTCTTTATGCATACGAACATGATACCAGGAGAAGTAAAATAGATAGAAACAAAGTTAGACAATGTATTATGTTAATATTATGGCGTACAAGATCTAAAATCAGAAGGAGAGCGAGAAATAAGGTTCGGGGGGGGGGGGGGGGGAAGAAAAAGGAAGATAGCGGCGGCAATGATTGCTATTGTTAAAATTATAAGAACAATACATATAGGTAGATTTAAAACCAGGTTGAGATGTATTTCAAACTTCAATATGTGATGTATATTGATGATTAAATAGAAATGAAGAAGTTTTAAAGTGTTTTCTAAGGTTTGCTAAAAATTCACGAGTTATCTATTAAGTTAAACTCCATTTGCGAAGAAGAAGAAACACTAAAACTTATAATTGAAAATCTGACAGTTTTGACCTTTTTGACTGGGGTCCAACAATGGTTAAAATGGATACGGTAAAAACTCAATATATTTAGAAGAATAATTATTCATTGTTGAGAGTGTATCACTGGAAAATTTAAAAGTGGACACTAAGTTTTCAAATGCTATAAATTTTAAAAACTTTACAGATTATAAAACTATATTGAAGCAAAGTACGCAAATAAGATATGTTTTGAAATACAAGCATTAGAAATGTCTTATAAACATGTTTGAAGTAGAAATTTGCATAAATATCATGTTGGGTTTCAAGAAAACACATTTAAGTAAGGTACAATGCCTAAATGAGAAAGTGGTCAAAAGAGTCAAAACAAAAGTGGTTTGAAAGATCCGATGAAGCGTTTACACGTAATATGAACTTCAATGTCATATGTCTATGTTTTATAGCATAGAATTTAAACACTTTTATAAAAGAAAATGTTTCTAAGTTTTTCGAAAACGTGCCAAAATGGTAATCAAGGTTTAAAATGGTTTCTATGCCCTTTAAAAGCACATCTATCCATTGAAATGGGTTTGAAATGAAATTGAAATAGCAAGGTAAAAACCAATATTGGTTAAGTTGAGTTTTGAAGAAAAGCGTTAAGTTAAAGCAAGTTGTCAAAAGAGTTTTAGCGAGAATATGGCTTAAATTGTTAGGAAATGTCTACTAAGTTGAATGAAGTGGATATAAAATATTTTATCGATGATAAATAAAACCGATGAAGCGAAATAATTTTTCGATCGAAGGTTAAGAAGTAAGGAATAAGTATGTTAGTGTACCTGATCGTACCTAAATACTAAGGCGAGTCTAAGGCGAGTGTCGGTGTCTTTTCCCCCAAGATAAAGGACAAGAAAAATTGTTTGAAAAACGTTTTATGGTCTCAATACAGTTTATGACCTTTTATAAAGGTCAAAGGGATATCCTATGTTAAGTTTTAACCTGAAGGTGGAAACAACCTAAAGCTAAATCGTAGCGTAGTAATAAGGTCTCACATATTAGTAGCAATAGGTTAAACCTTTGTGTCTCCTTGTGAGTCGAATCCAGAATGCCCACCAATGGTATCCAAGTGATTACTTAGAAACTATGCCTAAAGGCTGCAATTTTCATCTGTGTCGGTATCAGAACGCTTTCCTAGTTGTAACTCTAGTACGAAGACGATGAAGAGGTATTGAGGAATAATTGTTATAGGTTTCGACTTAAGATTATTACTAGTGTATATCTAGCTACTAACCTTACATCTAAAGTCAATAGCTACCGAGGAATACTCATTCTCAGTACTAAGTGCATTGCTCCTAGAGTGGCTAGTGATATAACCTAAGTGGTTAACCTAGCACTTGATAAGGGATAAGATTATTTATAAATAAAGGCATTGTTATAAAAGTGAACTTAGTTTCTAAGTGTATCTAGATGAATGCCTATAATATGCAATGCCCGTACGCACACCTAAAAATTTTTGTTTTTCAAAAGTTTAAGTTGAAAATTGTTTTGAACATAATTCTACTATAACCGTTTCCAGCCTCACATTAAGTTTCCTTAATTAAGCATAGTTGGCCAGGCTATACTTAATTAAAGTCCAATAATGCGTACTCGAATTAGTTATACCAGTAGTATGTTCTATATTTTAAAAACGTTTAGAAATTTTTTGGCTATAGTTGTGGTTTTCCAAAGGAAAACCGGTATTCTCTATAACCTTCGGCTCTGATACCATTTCCTGTCACACCCCGCTAAAGCGGAAACACAGGGCGTGGCAGTACAAAGGGTTTCATCGCAAAAGTTAAAAGACAACACCAACCATAGTATTAAAAATCATTACAAATTCACAATATAGTTGAACAACTTTTAAAAGAAATTACAATGTAAATTGAAATACAACACATGCGAATGCTCCTAAAAGTGAAGTGTCCCTAAGTGCCACTTACTCGATGATTCCTGAAAAAGCATTTAAAACGAGCGTCAACTATAAAAATAGTTGGTGAGTACTCACAGATAAACAAAATAATACTGGTTCCATGAACTGAAATCAAAGTTTTGATAAAAGTTTCCAATAATAAAAGTATATTGTTAAAATGAGTAAATAAGTTTGTAAAAACAAAGTTCTTTGTCATCATGAGAGATAAAGTATGTTGCCCAAATAAGATGCAACATTCATATTCTCATGGAAGATAAAGTTCGTTACTCAAACGAGTCAACAACTTTCATTGCTTAAAATGAGCAATCAATTTCGTTGCTACAATGAGCAAACAATTTCATTGCTAAAACATGTATATAAGTTTTCAGTATAAAAGTTCATTGTTGTAATGAGAAACAAAGTTCATTGCTATAATTAATAACAAGTTTATTGCTATAACGAGAAACGAGTTTGTATGTGTATGAGCAAACAATGAGTCTCAACCAAACCTATGACTGAAGCCCTATCAAGATCTATGCTTATCGTTCCATAGATGAATATGGTATCATGCACTCCAGCAATAGGGCGAGTGAGGAGTTGTCAATTCCTAATAGCGCTATCCATAATGACCATTGGCTCAAAGAGTTAATGGTTAGAGATAAGGGAAGGGCCTTAGTACGATAAGTTCTCATGTTCCGTGTTGCATAGACATACATAGAGAGACATAGCAATAAAATAGCAATCATATTTGATACAAATCAATTTAAATACAACATTCAAATAATAGTTTTTCGGGACATGCTTTTCCACCCCAAAACATTTAAAAACCGAAAATAGGGGAGTGGTGAATACTCACTATATATAAAATATAGTAACCAAGTTTATACGAGTCAAATAAATACAACGAATATAAATAGTTTAGGACATGCTTTTCCACCCCAAAACATTTAAAAACCGAAAATAGGGGAGTGGTGAATACTCACAATGCATTGAGATGATGCAAATGATGCCTTGATCTACGCTCCACTCGTACCACTATCGTTTTCCTACAACGATGTTACACACTAATGAGTCTCTAATTGAAATCTAATACTAGTATACTTACTACTACAATAGAATTATGCCAATAATGTGTCAAAATTTAATATTGATAAGTTATAAACATTTTTCTGTGGAAATTAAGTTTCAAAGAATCAATTGTTATATAACAATTTAAGTGGAAAATTTCCATTATTAAAATGTTAATATTTAACATTTTAGAGGTGTTCCAATGATTAAATATTCAAAACGCAATCAATTTAGTTCTAAACTTTCCCAAACTTTGTATTTCATTTTTAATTGAAGTCAAAAACCTTAAGATAAATTTTCTTGAACTTTTGATTTGTCTAACTATTTTTCACCATTTAATTCCATGAATAATCATAAAATCCTGGAAAAATAGTAAATTATCATGAAAAATTCTTATAATTTTTGTGTAACTGTTTTACAGTGTACATAATCTGGAAAAATTATTAATATGTGTTTTCAAAAAGTTTAACACAATTTTTATGATTTTTGTACATTTAAGTGTATTAAATCTTGGGAAAATAGAAGAAAAATAGCATACAGAAGATAAAAATCATCAAAATTTTTATTTATCATCCTAGCATATTATAAGAGTTTGTGGTAAATTTTTATTAATTTTGGATGAGTAAAACTAGTTTTCCTGTTTTTAATCCATTATAAACACAAAAATCATGGAAAAATATATATACATTTTGAAAAATTCCCAAAATATTTTTCTGAGTCTTAAATACAGGGTACAAGCTGCGAAAAATAAGAAATAATATTTTCACATTCCCTAAAGTGGTTTTATGATTTATTAGAGCTAAATAAAAAGAAAATTAAAAACCATACTAAACAGTAACAAAAGTCATTGAAACTTCATGGGGAATGTTTATTAACTTAAAGGATCATCCAATAATTTTTCCAGAACTTATTTACTAGTGTAAGTATTTTATATGATTTAACACTCTTATTTCTTATTATTTTCATATAAAAATAAAGAAAATATATATTGAACTGAAAATTTTCAGAATGCATCCTCATACAATTTAATAACAATGAAAAATTGTTTTCTTAATTTTGATGTTGAAAACTATGCCTAAAGGCTCAATAAATTATAGAGAAAACTTGGTTCTTGTGATTTATGTAAAGATTATTGATGTTACTATGACAATTTTTGCAACATGTTACAAAGACTTTTGAATCAAGATCTTTTTGTACCTATTAATACATGATATTAAGAGTTCAAAATAATTTTTGAATGACTTTTAGTGATGAATAAGTCCTCTGAACATGCAACACAAAACAAATGTTCATAAGGAAAGTGCTGTTTGAGCAACAGTTTTGTAAAAAATTGGTAAAAATCGAAATATTGAAATTTTCCAGTGAGGTCAGATGGGTTTGAAAACTAACTCAAAATATTATATTGCAGAAAAAGAATCACGAATTTTGGTTAAGAAATGAGTGAGATATGACAGTTTAAAGTCAGGTAAAGAAATCTGGCAGATTGCATGCATGATGATTGGTTAGAAAAGTGAGTTTTCATCATTTCCTTGAGTAAATCTTTTGAAGTATTTTAAATATATCATGATAAACTCATATTTTAGTCATGTTTCCAGAGATCAAAAGATTAAAACTTATCAAAATGTATACATGCATTTATGAACAAAATTTTGTTTCTCAAAAACTCTTAACTTGAGTTTGATGTTTTAATCCTTAAAATCGATTTTTGCACTAAGATCATGAACATGCAACCTTGTTTATCATACATGCATGGTGTTAAAACACATCCATCATGTTCTAAAAACCATTTTAACAAAAATAAAACAAGTTTGAAGAAGATGAAGAAGGAGAAAGTGTAAGAAAAAGAGCAAAACTTGAAGGAAAAGTGAAGTAGAAATCGATTTTACCTTCAAGAATACCACAAGATGATGAAGATTTCGAGTTTGAGGAGTGTTCTTGGGTTTGTTTTCTGGAAAATTTCATGGTTCTTAGAGGGAGGAAGAGAGAATGGAGTGGTGTTTGGAGAGAAAAATTAGAGAGAAGGTAGAGAGAGTTTTCTAGAGAGAGAAAGAAGATAGATGTATGTGTGTTGGAGAATGAGAGTGTGAGAGAGAGATATGGGGAGAGAGGGATCCGAATTTTTTAGTATAATACCCCTTTCTCATTCATTTTCTTTTATAAAATTTAAGTTCTTTTATAAAATATCTCAATTTTTATATAAAATGTGCACTAAAATCAAGTTTTTATTCATAAAACCTTGATTTTTGATTTATAAATTAAGGGTAAATGTTAATGAGTTAAATTTTATTTTCCTTGATTATATTTCCCTGAATTTAATTGTTTTAGGATAATATTATGAGTTTCATAACTATATTTATAGAAATCTTGATGTCAAATTTTATAAAATTTAGGTTTTACGGTTTTTAGGGTTTTGAGAATTAATAAATCTTTAGATATCAAAATCAATAGAATCTTTGAGACTTCAATTTATCTTATGGTATTATAACTCTTTTATAGTTATAAATAATATTTGTAACTTATTTTATCGGTTTATTGGCATTCTATGTAGTGGTTTCGAGATTCAAACGAAATTGAGGAATCAAGTATACTAGTCATAGTTTTCAACTCCGACTTAAGTTTCTATGAGGCTCCAACCTAATTTCTACTGCTAGGTCAAGTGCATAATGTGTGTATATGATTCATGAAAAGGTGTTTGAGTCAAAGAGTGACCCAAATATGGATAGTCACTACAGTTAAGTAGTAGTAGAATTCACATATCAATGTGAAATCTAAGTACACTATCATCCGATCCTACTTGTTTCCAAGTTTCTAGTAGGTTATAACTTAGCTTCTAGTTACTAAGTCTATTATGTGTCGTGCCTATATGTGCAACTAAGTTTATTCAAATCTAGAACCGACTCGAATTTTGACGGTTGTCACACATCGACTCTATGTTTAAGTGATTACACTACTCATAGAGCCGTTACGCTTCCGAACTTGCACCACTTATGTATGCTCTTTCGAGCAAATTTTCATGTAACAAATTTCGAATAATATTAATGGAAAAATTTTATGTGTTCTATTGTGATGTTGTGATCTGCTATGTGTTATGTACCCACGATTGTATGCTAATTTGTGAAACTACTTGAGTTCATGCAATACACCTAGTTTATAGGACCACAATCTCACAAAAATCATAGGAACTCAACATCTTTCTGTTCCATGACAGAAAGATGCCCCAACGACCAACCCGTGGAAACCCTGGACCAACCCCACCTGAAGTCAACTCAGCTGCATTCCAAGCAGTTGTATCTGCTGCGGTTACTGCAGCCATGGCGCAAATCCACCAAGGGAACAATGGTGGAGTCAATGGACAAGGGGCTGGAAGTTTCAACAACGGAATAAATCAAGGACCTACTAAGACATGCTCCTACAAGGACTTAACCAACGCCAAGCCACGAACCTTTAATGGCACGGGTAGAATGATAACCCTAAAGAGATGGATGGAAAAGGTGGAATCAGTATTTGAGATATGTGAATGCCCCGAAGAGGTGAAAGTGAAGTTCGCCGCATGCACATTCGTTGACCAAGCTCTCACTTGGTGGAATGGACATGTAGAGGCCATGACTCTCCCCGTAGCCAACGCTATGCCGTGGGAAGAGTTGAAAGAAATGCTGATGGCTGGGTACTGCCCGCGAGGTGAAATTCAGAAAATAGAGCAAGAGCTGTGGAATCTCACCGTCCAAAATTCTGATATAGATGCATACATATCAAGGTTTAGCGAACTGTTACTGTTGTGCCATGGCATGATCACTTCAGAGGGAAAGAAAATCGAACGATTCATCTGGGGATTAACCTCCCCAATCCAAGGAAATGTAATAGCTGCAAATCCTGAAACATTCGACAGTGCCAAGAGGTTGGCTAAGAAACTGTACGACGACAACAACAAGAAGGGCGAGAAGCCAGTGGAAACTGAAGGCAACAAGGAGAGCGACAACAAGAATGGAAAGAACAACAAGAGAAAAGGGCGACAAGGCTCAGAGCCTTCAAAGAAACAACAAACAGTGACAGTCAATGCTGCAACCACCCAAGTACCCTCCACACCACATGCTCCAGCTTCAGCTAATCCAAGTGCCCCTAGGCAGTATTCTGGGAATCTCCCGAAGTGAAACAAGTGCAGCCTCCATCATAATGGTGAATGCAGGGAGATGCATTGTACCAGTTGCAATCGGAAGGGTCACACGGCAAGGTATTGCAGGACCTATCCTCCCCAGAGCCAACAACAAGGAAACAACAACAACAACAACCACAACAACAGCAACACCAACAACAGCGGCAATAATGCAGGATCAAGCCCCACCTGCTATGGATGTGGAAAGACTGGGCATATCCGTCGAAACTGCCCCAACATCAACAACCCTGGGAACGGAGGAACTGGAAGGGTGCTAGCTATGGGTCAGGGAGAAGCGGTTCAGGATCCCGTTGTTGTTACCGGTACGTTTCTCCTAAACCACACTTATGCATGCATCCTATTTGATACTGGGGCAGAACGAAGTTTTATGAGTAATAAATTCAAACACTTGTTAAAACAACAACCCCAGAAGCTTAATGAAACCTTTACGGTGGAAATGGCTAATGGGAAAACAGAATCCACCGGGAAATCTACATCAGATGTACCCTTACCTTAAATCATCACGTCTTTCAAATAAACTTAATGCCTGTTTCCATTAGGAGTTTTGATGTGATTATCGGCATGGATTGGTTAAGCCCCCACCATGCTGAAATTACGTGTCACGAGAAGGCCGTTCGCCTTCGCCTCCCAAATCACGAAACCCTAATTATATATGGAGACAAACCAAGCACGAACCTTCGTCTTATCTCGTGCATTAAGGCACAGAAGTATCTAGGAAAGAAGGACTTGACGTTTCTAGCTCATATAGTGGATAAGTCCAAAGAAGAGATCAATATTCGAAACATCCATGTGGCTTGCGATTTCCCGGATGTCTTTCCGGAGGATCTTCAAGGAATACCCCCAGAAAGACAAGTCGAGTTCCGTATCGATCTAGTGCCAGGAGCTACTCCCATCGCCAAATCGCCCTACAGATTGGCTCCTGCGGAGATGCAAGAGTTGTCCAGTCAACTCAGCGAGCTTTTGGATAAAGGATTCATCCGACCCAGCTTCTCACCTTGGGGAGCTCCGGTTCTCTTTGTTAAGAAGAAAGACGGTACCTTTAGGATGTGTATTGACTATAGGGAACTTAACAAGCTCACTATCAAAAACCGCTATCCACTTCCGCGAATCGACGATCTATTCGACCAGCTCCAAGGAGCAAGTTACTTCTCTAAGATATATCTGCGATCTGGATACCACCAACTCAAAGTCCGGGAGGAGGATATCCCCAAAACCGCCTTCCGAACTTGTTATGGACATTATGAATTTGTCGTAATGCCCTTCGGTCTAACGAATGCCCCTGCCGCATTCATCGACCTAATGAATCGAATCTACCGACCATTCCTTGACAACTTTGTCATCGTTTTCATCGACGATATCCTCGTCTATTATCGAAGCGAAGAAGAACACGGCCGACAAATCCTGGAAACCCTGCGAACCGAAAAGTTATACGCAAAACTCTCTAAGTGTGAGTTTTGGCTCCGTAGTGTGAACTTTTTAGGTCATGTTGTTAGTCAAGAAGGGATACATGTGGATCCTTCTAAGGTCAAAGCCATTGAAGGATGGGCGATCCCAACAACACCCACAGAAACTCGCCAATTTTTAGGCCTCGCAGGCTACTACAGGAGATTCATTCAGAACTTTTCCAAAACAGCCAAGCCACTTACCTCGCTTACACAAAAGAGCGTACCTTTTGAATGGACAGATAAACAAGAAGCTGCATTCCGAACTCTGAAGCAAGCACTCTGCAGTGCGTCGGTGCTATCACTACCAGAAGGAACAGAAGACTTTGTAGTTTACTGTGATGCGTCGAATCAGGGTTTGGGCTGTGTACTCATGCAGCGTGGAAAGGTGATAGCTTATGCGTCCCGACAACTAAAGACACATGAAATGAATTATACCACCCATGACCTGGAATAAGGAGATGTGGTCTTCGCCCTAAAAATTTGGAGGCACTACGTTTATGGTACAAAGTGCACCATTTTCACCGACCACAAGAGTCTCCAGCACATCTTAAATTAAAAGGAGTTAAACATGAGGCAACGAAGATGGGTTGAATTGTTGAACGATTACGAGTGCGAAATCAAGTACCACCCAGGTAAAGCTAACGTAGTAGCTGATGCCTTGAGTCGGAAGGATTACTCGAATCGTCGTTTGAAGAATCTCTCAATAACCATCCAATCCCACCTGACCTCGCAAATCAAAGCAGCCCAGTCAGATGCCATGAAGGCAGAAAACAGAACGAGCGAAGCGTTACGTGGAATGGAAAAGAATCTCGAAGTGAAGGAGGACGGAGCATATTATTTCATGAACCGCATTTGGGTCCCTAAACTTGGGGGATTCAGAGAAGTGGTCATGAATGAAGCCCACAAGACGCGATACTCCATCCATCCGAGTTCAGATAAAATGTACTTGGATATCAAGCAACATTATTGGTGGCCTAACATCAAGGCAGAAATTGCCACTTACGTTAGCAAATGCCTCACATGTGCTAAAGTAAAGGTGGAATATCAGAAGCCCTCGGGATTATTACAGCAACCAGTAATTCCCGAGTGGAAATGAGAAAGGATTACTATGGACTTTGTGACCAAACTTGTCACACCCCGAAACCGATGGCGGAAACGTTCCGGGGCGGAGCGACGTCATGCGTAGTATCACAACAGCTGCATCATAGTAAGCATAGTAAACACAATCCAGACATTGAATACATACATGAAAAGATTTACAATCTATTAATACAAATTTTATACATATCAATATATAGCAAAAGTAAAAGACGTGACTCCGAAAACGCTCCGTCTTCTCCCAAAAGTCGGCAAGATTACCTGTCTATAGATGTCCTGAGAATACAAGCAGTTTTTAAAATATCAGCATAAAGCTGGTGAGTTCATAAGCTGTTAATTCTGGTAAAAGATATGTTTCTTTGGTTCTTTGAAAAGTTGTTTACCAAGAAAATCCCATATTTTCTTATGAAAGAGGTTTAGTTTCTCATTGGTTATACGATAAACCATTGTTTATGAAAGTTCGAGTTGTTCCAAGAAAATCCTATATTTTCTTATGAAAGAGGTTTAGTTTCTCATTAGTTATACGATAAACCATTGTTTATGAAAGTTTGAGTTGTTCCAAGAAAATCCTATATTTTCTTATGAAAGAGGTTTAGTTTCTCATTAGTTATACGATAAACCATTGTTTATGAAAGTTCGAGTTATTCCAAGAAAATCCTATATTTTCTTATAAGTTAAAAGTTAGTTTTCTATACGCGAGTATTTACCATACTCGGAAGGCAGTTTTCTTTTCGAAGCTCTGGTTACACCCAGAGGAATTATATTAGAAGCTCTGATCATACACAGAGGAATTATATTTAAAGCTCTGATCACACATAGCGGAATTATATTGGAAGCTCTGATCACACACAGAGGAATTATATTCGAAGCTCTGATCACACACAGAGGAATTATATTTGAAGCTCTGATCACACACAGAGGAATTATATTTGAAGCTCGGATCACACACAGAGGGATTATATTTGAAGAGTAAATTATTTTGTTACCTAAGTTGTGAGTGCCATAACCGTACTAAGACTGGATAAGGCGCGTAAATGGGCCAGTATCATTGATGACTTTGTCACCGCTGAACCAAAGGGTTCCACTGTAGCTAGCAGCGAGGGTGTGGGATAGTCAGTCCCATATAGATCTATATACAATAGTCACACTCTCCCTCCAAGAGCTTATGGTTATAAGACGCAGCCCTCCACTCACGTACCGGGGGAGTGTTACCGAGGACATGTCTCAAACTTAGCCTAACAAATTTACAAGTTTTATTACAAAGATCCTTTTATGATTGGCATGAATTCTTTATGAAATAATACATATTATGATAAGGTTCACGAATTCTTTGCTTTAGATTTGAAAACTATTACTACGAGTTGATTTCTTAATCGATTTGTAAAACAGTTTTCTGAGTTTAAAAGCATGTTGAACATGAAATCATATTATACAGAAAGAGATAAATCGAGTACAAGTTTCCTTGTACTTTTGCTTGTATTCCCCCCTTTGAAAACATGAAAAACTCGGAAAAGTATAGGGGTATGAACTCACCTGTCGTGGGTGATTCGGATGGACGGATGGTATAGGATGCTATATGTCAAGTGAGGACTTGAACGCACACTCGGATCCTATTGAACATGCAATGGTACATTTATGTATCTAATTCGTTATTTAATAACTAATTAAGTAAGTTTAGACACCCTAATACATGGAAACACTTTACCACAAGTGCTAGGAGTACTAAGGGTTGCGTATAAGGAGCGTATGACCTCATTATGGAGTTTATACTTCAAATGGTAGCCCTTAGGGGTGTTTACGGTTTCTGGACCATTGTCCCCATGAGTGTACGTCCGTAAACTCATGGCAATGGTGCCATTGGGTGTTCAAAGGTCCAATACTACTCAAGGAATTATGCTAGACACGAATCAAGGGCTTAGGAAGTGATTGGGGCTGAAAATGGACACTTTTTGGAGTTTACGGTCCTTGGACCACTCCCTTGGGAGTTTACGGCCGTAAACACATGAGTTTACGGTCGTAAACTCATGTTTGCCCCTTTCTCTTGTGTTTTGGTGGTTCTATCTCATGCATGTAAGGTTCTAGTCACTTATACAAGCATAGGAAGGTGTTAAGGGCACTTAAACACCTTTGGAAGGTGTTTACGGTTTTGGGAGACATTCCCAAACCGTAAACTCATGTCTTTCCCTTATTTTCATGTTTTTGGGGTTCTTAGATCATGCATGCAAGTTCCTATTTCAATGGCCAAGCTTTGGAAGGAGTTTGGGTCATCAAAACCCCTCTTTGGGGTGTTTATGGTTTTGGGAGATCCCCAAACCGTAAACCCTTGTTCTTGGGGGTTTTTGGTGTTTAACCCATGGATTACTAAGCATACTAAGCATATAACTAGCTAGGGGAAGTATACTTACTTATAGGAAGCTTGTAGAAGTGATTATTGCTCCAAAAACACAAATGTGTTCTTGGTGTTCTTGGTGAACACTTGAAGATCTTGGCAAAATCGAAAACCCATGGATGAAGTGATGTAAAAACACTAGATTAAGTGTTATATGAACGAATCTAGCAAGAAAACACTTACATCTTGGCGGGTTTGACGGAAAAGTGATATGATACTTGAGAGGATCTCTTGAGTGTTCTTGAATTAGGAAGTGAAAAATGAGCTAAAATGACTAAGTGTCATATTTATACTTTTCGGGGTTTACGGGCGTAAACTCTGTTTTTACGTCCGTAAACTCCAAACTTTTGGAGTTCACGACTTATGCGATACGCGGCAACTCTAAATTATACTTCCTTATTTTTGGTTCGCTCGACGAATATAAAATAAAATATTCAAACGGGTTTAAATCCGGCTAAAAATGTTTTGAGATAAATTTGGCTAATTTTTGAAGTGCTTGACTGCGGAATTAAAACGAATTGAAAATTTCGGGTTGTCACATTATCCCCCCGTTAGAGGGAATTTCGTCCCGAAATTAGAGTTCGAGCCACCTAGTTATCACAAAATAACTAAGCAAAGAGATGAGGACGTTTAAGTTTCAATTTCTCTTCGCACTCCCAAGTGAACTCAGGTACTTGCCTGGCTCTCCAACGGACCTCCACAGTTGGGATGCGGATTTGTTTCGTTTCGCTTGACTCTTCGGTCCATGACTTTTATAGGTTCTTATACGAAGTTGGGGCTCTCATTGATTTCGGCTTTGACGAGTGGGATTTTGAGAGTCGTGTCGGACAAGCATTCTTTCGAGTCTAAGACAGGGATAGATTTGGGTGGAACTTATAGAATTCCAAAAGTTCTCTCTCACTGGGGGTGTATTTCCCGGGTTGGTTCTTAGAAGGCTCAGGTCGTCTTCGGATTCGCATCTCCCACTGATTGGCTTTCGGAGGTTTTCTGGATCATGGGAGGTATTGGCTATTTACTGGCCTCTATTGGTTACAGAACATTTATCTCGACCTAGTGTAAAGTCGGTGAGATAATGAGGTTTTACCAGACGATGCTTTCACAGTATGCCTCCTAACTGAAAAGAAAATCATTCTATTACTCGTTTCGCTGTTTTATGGATATAAGCCTCTGATCAGAGCTAACTTCGCCCTTAGAGATTTTCTGAAGTGCTTTTCGCTTTAGGTTTTGATGACTAAAGAGGGGTTGGTTAACAGCATGCGGTACCCCTCTCCTGGGTAATTCTGAAGGTTTTAGATAAGAGAGACGACTGACGGTTCGCATTAGGTTTTCTTATTAGGTTCGGAAGAACCTTTATTTGACGCATAGGCTATGGTGAAAGTTCTTTTTACGCAGCACTAGGAATTTTTCACATGCTCGCACCAAGTCGAACCATGATTGACGGCAGTGTCGAAACTTACAATTATCGACACGATATGGAATGAATATCGATAGGATCATGTGCTGAACAGGGCACACAAGTTCTTTAGCGTCTCGGGTTTCGTCCATGGTATCACTATCGCGGATACTTGGACCGATAGAATTGACGCGGAACTCTAGGGGGTCCTGATGTTTTGGAATAACGTAGCTTTCATGAATGGACTTCTTACGAGGCATCTCTATAATCGCCTAGTATACACTAGTCATGTATAATTAGGATTAAAAGGACTGTTGACTGAGCAACTCCGCCCTAAATCCACAACCAAACGAGGAACAGGAGATAAGGCAGCATCACTCACTCGAGGTCTATCAATCTTAATCATAAATGACCTTAACGTATATATTAAGCCATCATAGCTTTACCTGATGGATTTTGAATTCTTATAACAGTGCTGCGACTTTCGCCTTAACGAGGGAGTAATTATAATTTAGAATTGATTTATATAAAGTTCTCGATTAGCTACTTAGGATTGAGAGACGTACCAAGGTTTTGCCGGGTTCCTAGATGTTTTCCCCTAAGCATTCGGGTTAGACTCCTCCTGGTTCATTGCTAGCACTCTCCCTGTGCCCCCAATTGTTGTTGCCTTGGGGCAGTTTCTCTTGTAGTGCCCGACTTCTCCACATCCATAGCAGGCTTGACCAATACCTGCTCTAGGGGCCTGAGGGGTTGGTTGAAGTGGTGTTTTGCAGTCTCGAGTCAGGTGGCCCTTCTTGCCACAGTTGTTGCAGAGTATTTCACGACATGGGCCAGGGATGCGATGATGATAATTGCACTTACCACACCAAGGAAAATTACCAGTATACCTACTGGTAGGTGCTTGAGTTGCAGGAGTAGCATCAGGAGTAGTAGCAGCGTGGACTGCTACCGTGTGTTGCTTCTTTGAGGGCTCCTGCAAAGTCTGGCCCTTTTTCTGTTTCCAGTACTTTCTTTTCTCACCACTCTCCTTAGCCGGTTCGGGGGAGGTTGTCACTTCGTCAAGATCAACTCCGTGATCTATTAGAGTCTGTGCCAGACACTTAGCGCTGTCGAAGGTGTTTGGCCTAGCAGCCAAGACATTTCCTTTGGTCGGCTGGGTCAGTCCCCAGATGTATCTCTCAATCTTCTTGCTTTCCGGAGCGACCATTCCCGGACAAAGAAGCGCTAGGTCTTCAAACCTAGATGTGTAGGCAGCGATGTCGGAACCCTTCATCTTTAGGTTCCAGAGTTCGTGCTCTAGCTTCTGCATTTCGCCCCGTGGGCAGTATTCAGCTATCATGAGTTCCTTTAAGCTTTCCCAACCCATGGCGTTTGCCACTGGTAGGGTTAGGGATTTGACCCGACCATTCCACCAGGTCAGCGCCCTGTTGGAGAAAGTGCAAGCGGCGAACTTTACTTTGTTGACCTCCGAACAGGAACAGATTTCAAAAATGGACTCGATTTTCTCGATCCATTGAGTCAGGACAATGACACCTCCAGTGCCGTCGAAAGATGTGGGTTTTGCGTTCATGAAGTCTTTATAGGAACACTCCTTCTGGTGTCCCTGACCACCTCCATGATTTTGGGGATGTGTACCACTTCCCTGTCCACCAGATCCGCCAGAATTCATTTGTGACATCGCGGCTGCCACAGCAGCAGTAACAACTGCTTGGAACATAACGGGATCGAACTGAGGGGGCGGTGGTGGTGGTGGAGTGTCGTTGTTCCTTCTGATAGGTCTTCTTCGGGGAGGCATCTTGTTCTAGAAACAATCAGGAAGAAGAGGATGGTAAGTCCTCTGAATGGAATCAAGAGATATAAGGCAAGTTGTATCTCAATATGATGATTAGAGTGTTCTACTAAGCGATAAGCAAAGAAAGGTTACTGAAGCAAGTAAGCTATCGCTAAGAGGAATGAGTAGCAACACTTGGAATGAATTTCTACGAAGTATTCGGCTCTGACTAAAATACTCCTATAGTATTTTAAGTTATATGGATCTTGGGTAAGTTTTAGGACTGTCGCAACACCAAAGTCACTCCCAAGCACATGTTGGTCATGTCTCGAATAAATATCGTTGATCAGGCTATATTGACCCTAGACATGATTACATAACTGCCCAGGTTTAACCGCAGCGTTCAACATCCAAAATACTTTTGTTTTGTTCTACTTATGGTACGGTTCCTGGAATACGGATATACTTGTATACTTTTTATAAAAATACTTATATTTTGAAAGTATACTCTTAGTTTAGAGCACTTAGGCCCCTTAGTGTTTATAGTTGTATACCATGTAAGGTTCGGTATACTTAGTTCACTATAAACAAAAGCTCTGATACCAATCTGTCACACCCCGAAACCGATGGCGGAAACGTTCTGGGGCGGAGCGACGTCATGCGTAGTATCACAACAGTTGCATCATAGTAAGCATAGTAAACACAATCCAGACATTGAATACATACATGAAAAGATTTACATTGTCTTAATACAAATTTTATACATATCAGTATATAGCAAAAGTAAAAGACGTGACTCCGAAAACGCTCCGTCTTCTCCCAAACGTCGGCAAGATTACCTGTCTATGGATGTCCTGAGAATACAAGTAGTTTTTTAAATATCAGCATAAAGCTGGTGAGTTCATAAGCTGTTAATTCTGGTAAAAGATATGTTTCTTTGGTTCTTTGAAAAGTTGTTTACCAAGAAAATCCCATATTTTCTTATGAAAGAGGTTTAGTTTCTCATTAGTTATACGATAAACCATTGTTTATGAAAGTTCGAGTTGTTCCAAGAAAATCCTATATTTTCTTATGAAATAGGTTTAGTTTCTCATTAGTTATATGATAAACCATTGTTTATGAAAGTTCGAGTTGTTCCAAGAAAATCCTATATTTTCTTATGAAAGAGGTTTAGTTTCTCATTAGTTATACGATAAACCATTGTTTATGAAAGTTCGAGTTATTCCAAGAAAATCCTATATTTTCTTATAAGTTAAAAGTTAGTTTTCTATACGCGAGTATTTACCATACTCGGAAGGCAGTTTTCTTTTCGAAGCTCTGGTTACACCCAGAGGAATTATATTAGAAGCTCTGATCATACACAGATGAATTATATTTGAAGCTCTGATCACACACAGAGGAAATATATTGGAAGCTCTGATCACACACAGAGGAATTATATTTGAAGCTCTGATCACACACAGAGGAATTATATTTGAAGCTCTGATCACACACAGAGGAATTATATTGGAAGCTCTTATCACACACAGAGGAATTATATTTGAAGAGTAAATTCTTTTGTTACCTAAGTTGTGAGTGCCATAACCGTACTAAGACTGGATAAAGCGTGTAAATGGGCCAGTATCATTGATGACTTTGTCACCCCTAAACCAAAGGGTTCCACTGTAGCTAGCAGCGAGGGTGTGGGATAGTCAGTCCCATATAGATCTATATACAATAGTCACGCTCTCCCTCCAAGAGATTATGGTTATAAGACGCAGCCCTCCACTCACGTACCGGGGGAGTGTTACCGAGGACATGTCTCAAACTTAGCCTAACGAATTTACAAGTTTTATTACAAAGATCCTTTTATGATTGGCATGAATTCTTTATGAAATAATACATATTATGATAAGCTTCACGAATTCTTTGCTTTAGATTTGAAAACTATTACTACCAGTTGATTTCTTAATCGATTTGTAAAACAGTTTTCTGAGCTAAAAGCATGTTGAACATGAAATCATATTATACAGAAAGAGATAAATCGAGTACAAGTTTCCTTGTACTTTTGCTTGTATTCCCCCCCTTTGAAAACATGAAAAACTCGGAAAAGAATAGGGGTATGAACTCACCTGTCGTGGGTGATTCGGATGGACGGATGGTCTAGGATGCTATATGTCAAGTGAGGGCTTGAACGCACACTCGGATCCTATTGAACATGCAATGGTACATTTATGTATCTAATTAGTTATTTAATAACTAATTAAGTAAGTTTAGACACCCTAATACATGGAAACACTTTACCACAAGTGCTAGGAGTACTAAGGGTTGCGTATAAGGAGCGTATGACCTCACTATGGAGTTTATACTTCAAATGGTGGCCCTTAGGGGTGTTTACGGTTTCTGGACCATTGTCCCCATGAGTTTACGGCCATAAACTCATGGCAATGGTGCCATTGGGTGTTCAAAGGTCCAATACTACTCAAGGAATTATGCTAGACACAAATCAAGGGCTTAGGAAGTGATTGGGGCTCAAAATGGACACTTTTTGGAGTTTACGGTCCTTGGACCACTCCGTTGGGAGTTTACGGTCGTAAACTCATGTTTGCCCCTTTCTCTTGTGTTTTGGTGGTTCTATCTCATGCATGCAAGGTTCTAGTCACTTATACAAGCATAGGAAGGTGTTAAGGGCACTTAAACACCTTTGGAAGGTGTTTACGGTTTTGGGAGACATTCCCAAACCGTAAACTCATGTTTTTCCCTTCTTTTCATGTTTTTGGGGTTCTTAGATCATGCATGCAAGTTCCTAGTTCATTAGTCAAGCTTTGGAAGGAGTTTGGGTCATCAAAACCCCTCTTTGGGGTGTTTACGTTTTTGGGAGATCCCCAAACCGTAAACCCTTGTTCTTGGGGGTTTTTGGTGTTTAACCCATGGATTACTAAGCATACTAAGCATATAACTAGCTAGGGGAAGTATACTTACTTATAGGAAGCTTGTAGAAGTGATTATTGCTCCAAAAACACAAATGTATTCTTGGTGTTCTTGGTGAACACTTGAAGATCTAGGCAAAATCGAAAACCCATGGATGAAGTGATGTAAAAACACTAGATTAAGTGTTATATGAACGAATCTAGCAAGAACACACATACATCTTGGCGGGTTTGACGGAAAAGTGATATGATACTTGAGAGGATTTCTTGAGTGTTCTTGAATTAGGAAGTGAAAAATGAGCTAAAATGACTAAGTGTCATATTTATACTCTTCAGGGTTTACGGGCGTAAACTCCGTTTTTACGTCCGTAAACTCCAAACTTTTGGAGTTCACGACTTATGCGATACACGACAACTCTACATTATACTTCCTTATTTTTGGTTCGCTCGACGAATATAAAATAAAATATTCAAACGGGTTTAAATCCGGCTAAAAATGTTTTGAGATAAATTTGGCTAATTTTTGAAGTGCTTGACTGCGGAATTAAAACGAATTGAAAATTTCATGTTGTCACAAAACTACCCAAGTCGACTGATGGTTTGGATACCATATGGGTAGTAGTTGACAGATTAACAAAATCCGCTCATTTCCTGCCAATAAAAGAATCATACAAGATGGAACATCTGACAAGGATCTATATCAAGGAAATCGTGAGACTCAATGGAGTGCCAATATCTATCATCTCAGATAGAGATAGTAGGTTTACTTCACGCTTTTGGCAATCACTTCAAAAAGCTATGGGAACACAACTTGACATGAGCACTGCCTACCACCCACAAACGGATGGTCAAAGCGAGCGAACCATCCAAACGCTAGAAGATATGCTTCGCGCATGTGTGATAGACTTTGGAAAGTCATGGGATATCCACTTGCCTTTGATCGAATTCTCGTATAATAACAGTTATCACTCAAGCATCAAAGTTGCTCCTTTCGAGGCATTGTACGGGCGTAAATGTAGATCACCGTTGTGTTGGGCTGAGGTAGGTGACACTCAGCTAGCAAAAGGACAAACACCAGACAATGCATTAACGGGACCAGAAATCATAAGCGAAACGACCGAGAAGATAATTCAGATCAGGGCCCGACTGCAATCATCACGAGACAGACAAAAGAGCTACGCCGATAAGCGGCGAAAGCCCTTGGAATTTAGAGTCGGGGATAGGGTGTTATTAAAGGTCTCTCCTTGGAAAGGGGTGATTCGTTTTGGGAAATGGGGAAAACTAAACCCTCGATACATTGGACCCTTCGAGATTCTTGCCCGAATAGGTCCAGTGGCTTATAGACTACAATTACCCGCTGAACTCAGTAGTGTACACCCCGTGTTCCATGTTTCCAATTTTAAAAAGTGTTTATCCGACGAAACCCTCGTCATTCCACTTGAAGAAATTGAAATCAACGAGAATCTCCTGTTCATCGAAGAACCAGTCGAAATCATGGACAGGGAGGTGAAGTGTACTAAGCAAAGTCGCATTCCGATTGTGAAAGTTCGATGGAACGCGAGACGCGGACCAGAATTCACATGGGAACGTGAAGACCAAATGAAGCAGAAGTACCCACACCTATTCTCGCATTCTCTAATCTAACTTTCAAAAGAATTTCGGGACGAAATTCCCTCTAACGGGGGGATGATGTCACAACTAGGAATTTTGATGCTTTGTAACAACAACAATGATAATATTTGTGAACCAAAAATATGAAAGCATGTATGATGCTAATTCAATAACAACAAACTTCCATCAAACACTTTATACAAGCACTGCAAATAGTCAACAAAGAATTGGAAACCCTAGAAATCCCGGTTAAGTCCATTTTGGATTAGGATTTTCTTATTGGGCCTAATGGACCAATAAGCTTCCAATTTGACTATTTTGGTCTTAGAACTTCTATATGGACTCTAATTGGACCCACTCTCATTTATTTTAACATTTTGGCCCATAATGGGCCTAGAATGAAATAAAATACCCTAATGGGCCATAACAAATCTAATTAACTTAAAAAGGCCATAAAAACTCATTCTTGACTTATTTTGGGCCATGAACCCTCTCCAAAGACCAATTGGACAAAAATCATCCAATTGGGCCAAAATATGGACTTAAGCACAAGAAGGCCCAAATTCTTTTCTTCCTTCTCCTTCTCTCGGCCCAACTACACAAATGGGGGGAAAAAGAGTTGACTTTCCTACATGCCACCTCACAATTACACAAAGGATATCCATGCAACATCTCATACACCCAAGCACCTATCACTTCACACTCTCTCTTCTCCTCTCTCTTTTCTTCTTCGGCCGAGAACACAAAGGGAAAGACACACACACACAATTCACTCAAACACTCTCAAATAACACTCTTACTTCTTCTTCAAGAATTTCGAGATTTAAGAGCTTTCAAGTACGATTCTCCTAAGAGTCATCATCTAAGGTAAGTTGATGCTTAAATCCATGATCTAAGTACTTCATTTCATCAAAAATCTCCTCCTAATCTATTCAAACTCGTGATCTTGCATCTTAGAACACATCTAAGCCAAAGATCCTCCAAGAAGCTTGCTAGGCCGAGAATAGCATCAAACTTCTTCCATTCTTCTTCAAAACCGAACCCACAAACTCAAGGTGAGTTCATACCCCTCTTTTTTCGGTTTTCATAAGTTTTATGGGGGAGAATACAAGTAAAATGTGTAGATCTATGTGTATGTGTATGCTATGTATGATTTTATGCATGTATGTGTGATTATAAGTGTTTATGTGGTAAATATGTAACAAGAGGGAAGAAATCACGAAATCTATGGCATAAGAAGGAAAAAAAACATGAACTAAGATATATTACACTAAACAAGTCAAGAAAATTACCCTCCAAGATTATGATAAACATATTGTAACATAAAACCAATTTTTGGACTTAAATTGTCAAATAAACAAAAGTTGGGTTTAAAATTGCCATTCACGGTTTTCTTCAGGGTCAAAAGAGTCAAAACAGTTAATATATATGTTTTTATGAATATTATGCCCTTCAGAGGACTTGAAATCTAAATATTAGCTTAATGGGCCAATTTTTGGGCTTTTCGGCCCATTAAGCCCAAAGTTGCGAAAAACATGATTTTCAAGGGGATGAAATGGTAAATTCTTCAAAACAGGGGATAAGAAGTTAAACAAAACTATTTCAAGGGTTAAAATGCTTTCTTTTCCAAAAAGGATCAAAAATGTAAAGTTTTTGGATTTTGGGCTAAAATTGTAAAAGTTTCAAAAAGTTTGGACTTTAACCGAAAAACACTTTTCTGGAAGGGCTGAAATTGCCAAAGAATAAGTTTTGAGCCAAAAAAAATCATCACTTGAACAAGTCTATGGGTCAAATGTGTCAAAAAATGGTTTAAGGGCTAAAATGTCTTTTTTTATATAAGGGACTAAAATTGTCATTTTTATTAAAGAAGGGCTGAAAAGGTCAAACCAATATTTTGAATCAATTCTTTTACTATTAAGATGTTTGAGTCAAAAAAAAATACAAAACTACAACTCATGAAGGTGAGTATATGTATAATTCCAAAAATCGTTAAAAACAACCGAACGGCCTCGTGCCGATCCGAAATTATCAATCGTTCAATCAAACTTTCCAACAAATATGCAATACCTAAAACAAGTAAACATTCAAAACTTTGGGCTTGAAAGTTCCAAACATGTTGTTGGGCCTGTGTGATCCATTAACATGATTTTTGGGCCCAAGGGATAATAATAATAAATCTTATTGGGCCTTCTATGACCCAATTTCATATTAAAGGGACCCTAAATGGCTTTTAAGTGCTATTGGGCCTTAGTGGCCCATTAACATTGCTAGTAAGGTCCAAGTAATCAAATGCGAAATGGGCCAACGTGTCCTTCGTATACCCAACAGCCTAAAATAACTCACGAAAGTAGCAGGGCTTTGAATTCCTCTTCTCCTCGTTTGTTAGGCTTATGCGTAATCAAAGTAAACAAATTCAGGTCGTTAATCAATAGTAATCAATATTGTTTGGATTAAGTGAGTAATAACGGGCGACACCTCTAAGGTTCGTTCGTAGTCTGTAGTTATAATCAAAGTCTCCTGGAAGGAGAGCGAGAGTTTGTGTATAGATCTGTACGGGGGTGACTCCCCCACACCTCAGCTGTTCGCTACAGTTAGACTCGGCCAGTCTAGGGTGACAAAATCTTAAGATCAATCCCGGCGCACGATAGGTTGCCAAGACAGACGAACTAGTCATTATTATGCATGGGTATAACGACTCACAAAAATTAATTAATCCAATACCATCCGAGTAATCAAGGAAGAGTAATCAAAATCATTCGTTGTGGTGGTATAGCAATTTGAGAAACAACTGTATTTTATGTATTCGGAAAACATCGGGTTTTTCGAGGAAATCAACATCACTCGCTTGTATTTTTCTATAACTATAATACAAAACTCCCTTTTTATACACATTTTGAAATCATTCATGCATCAACTTATGGATCTTCACACTTTGGTAAACTATTGTCTTTTCAGAAAATATCGGATTTTCTGGGTTTTACAAACTACACAAATCATTTTTATCACAACCCTGCTTATGAACTCACCAACATTTCATATGTTGACGTTTTTCAAAATAACTTGTATTCTCAGGTAACAGGTAAGCTGAAGGGTAATATCAAGTACGTTAGGATGTTATGTTTTGAAAACTCTCAAACAATTTATGTTATGAATGTGTAATATTTAAAACAATGTACTGGATGTGAACAATATCAGGTGTAATGTATTGATGCATGGTGATGTTTATGTTATGATTCATGTATATTCATTGTGATGATATTCAATTTAAGTCACGCGAGCCCTCGGACGTTTCCGCCGTCTGGTTTCGGGGGTATGACAACATAGCAGCAAGCGAGGCAACAAAGGAGGCAATATGGCTAAAGAACTTCATTGGAGACCTTAGATATGTACCAGCTATTAAGGAGCCTATGGAGATTTTCTTTGATAATGAGGGTGCAGTTGCCTTAGCTAAGGAACCAAGGGATCACGGCAGATCCAGTCACATCGACAGAAAATACCACTTCATTAGACATCGGATAGAAGAAGGATTCCTCGTCGTAAAGAGGGTATCATCAGATGAGAACCCAGCAGATCCCATCACAAGGGGAATGTGTAGGGTTAAGCAATTGCAGCATGCGAGGCGCATCGGGCTGAAGGATGATATTAGTTTTACAGATTAGATAGCTATTTCTGAAACTTGTAAAATGTAATTGACATTTGATGATTAAATAAAAATTGTTGTTTATTTATAAGTAAAGTGTTGATATCTTGTGTTAATTGTTACTATTGTTTCAATTTTGCATGTTTTGACTTCCAAAATAATTACTTTATTTAAATTCTCCACAATCAATCATATGTTGGAAGTAGGTATGAGTCAAGACTGTTATGAATTGGGAGATGTCTAAGGTGTTGGACATAGCAAAAGTTGGTACAACATTCATGAGTGCTCATAAGTTCTTAGTATTGGATTAAACCCATGCTCACTTGTATCAGTTCATGGAATTTATCTCGAGTGATCGTAAGATGGTAATATCATATAAGTATTAAAACCTAGAGATATTAGTTGATGATTATGAGTTGGTTGTGCATTGATTGCACGAAAACGCATCAGTAACTTGATGTTATAAAACGTGCTTTTGTGTATGATTCAACAAGTAGTTAGTACAAGCATATGAGTCGAAGCTTATCTGTTCCTTTTAATCCTTGGAGGATTAAAAGCGTTATCTGGGGCCCTCGATGATTATGTTTTGACCTATGTGTCGGGCCCGGTCAGAACCTAGCAACTCCCTTGAGTAGATCTCGAACTCAAGAAGATTTCAAGAATGATGATTATCTTGTGAAGATCCTCTTGAAACCTAAGTAAATCTCGAAAATGTGATGAAAGTGAGGAAATGTTCTTGTAAGATTTGAGAGAGTTTGGGGAGAAGATTGAAGAGGGTGGTGGGGGTTTGTGGTCTCGGCCGAGGATAGAAAGGAGAGGGGAGAGAGAGATGAGTTGACTTGCATGGAGATATGAGAATGGTGCATTGATATCCTATGTACATTTATGAGGTGGCACCACTAATGTCAACCCTCATTTCATCCTTTTTTTTTTTTGGTTTTATGCTTGGGCCGAAAACATGGGCTAGAAGAAAAGAGTTGCTTAGTTTGGGCCATTATTTGCCTTATTTCGAAATTCTAAGGCCCAAAGAGTATTTCTCGGCCCATTGGGTCCTTGTGAATGTTCACGGCCCAATGTGATATTAAGGGGATGGATTCATGGCTCATTAGGGCTAATTTGATTAGTTATGGTCCAATAAGGCCCAAAAGAGGTACACCATTCCATTTTAGGCCCATGATGGCCCAACAGGTTAGGTTTCATGAATGTGGGTCCAATTATGGCCCATTTGAAGGTTCTAAGCCCAACAAAGTCAAGTTGGAGGCTTATTGGCCCATTAGGCCCAATAAGAAAATTCTAGTCCATAATGAGCTTAAACTGGGATTTTTAGGGTTTTCAACTCTACTTGATGAATCTAGGTTTGAATTTGTTTCCATAGGTTGAACTTCAAGCATAACATGAATTAGGGTTACGAGTTTACAGTAGATAATGTTTACAAGAGTACCGAATTTCCTAGCTAGAATGCTAGTTGTGACATTACTGGTGGTCGTTCATGAAGAGGGAGATAGCCTGGTATGTGGAGAGGTGTTTGACCTGTTGGACGGTTAAGGCTGAACACCAGAGGCCGCATGGTAAGTTACAGCCTTTGGAGGTTCCCATGTGGAAATGGGAACAAATCACCATGGATTTTTTCACCATGTTACCCTGGACGGCTAAAGGAATTGATACGATATAGGTCATTATGGACCGTCGAAACAAGAATGCCTAGTTTTTATCTATTCGGGAGAGTTTCCCAACTGAAAAATTGGCCGGTGCGTTTGTGCGCGAGATCGTTGCTGAACACGGTGTTCTGGTCTCCATTGTATCTGATCGAGATGTTCGACTCACTTCACGGTTTTGGTAGGGGTTTCATGAGGAAATGGGTACAAGATTGCATTTCAGCACCGCCTATCATCCGCAGACTGACGGCCAGAGCTAGCGGACCATCCAGACACTCGAGAATATGTTGAGAGCTTGTGTCATAGATTTTTGTGGGATTTGGAACTCCTACCTTCCCCTAGATGAGTTTTCGCATAACAACTATCATTCTAGTATTGGTGTGTTGCCTTTAGAGCATTTTTTCCGGACGACGTTTCCTACACTAATTTGTTGGGCGGGGAGGTCACAAGGTTATGGGGAAGACGGAGGTGGTCCTTCAAACAACAGAGCTCATCCAGCATATCAGACAAAGATTGCAGACGGCTCAGAGTCCGCAAAAGAGTTATACCAACAGACGACGATCCAAGTTAGAGTTTCAGGTTGCGGATATGGTTTTACTGAATTATCCCCTAAAAGGGTGTACTACGCTTTAGGAAGAGGGGCAAGTTGGGGCCTCGGTTTATTGGACCATTCTGAGTGGTGGCTAGGGTAGGCAAGGTGGCCAATCATTTAGACCTGCCTGAGGAGCTTAGTTAGATTCACAACACCTTGTATGTTTGTCATCTTCGTAAATGTGTAGCTAATAATTTAGCAGTGGTTCATTTGGATGATATTCAAGTTCATGAGTGCCTGAACTATGTTGAGAGAACAGTGGCGATTTTGTATAGGAAGATAAAGACCTTGCACAACACGGTGGTACCTTTGGTCAAGGTTCAGTAGCAGCATCGGAAGGGTTCAAAGTGGACTTAGGAATCTAAGGCAGAGATGCAGGAGCACTACCAAGAGTTATTCACAGCATCGGACTTCGAGGAAGAAGTCTGATTCAAGTGGGGCAATTATAACACCCGTTTGTTTCAGGTAAAACTTCCTTTCTTTTATTTCTTAATGGTTGTGAGGTTTAAGTCTGCGCAAGGCGTAGATAGCATCTATGCATTGCATAGAAGGGAAGTTTCATGTGAGGCTTTAATGAACTACGTAGGGCGTAATCAAAGGGAACTCAAGGCGTACTCCACTGAAATGCAAACCCTAAATTTGGGGTTTTGAGAACCATTTAAACACCTTAATGTCCATAAACCCTTTCCATTCTAAGCCTCCATCTCTCTAAATGACTCCCTTGAAACCCTAACCTTATATCTGTGACTTGTGAGCTAAAAGTGTGTTTTGGGGTGCTTTTGAAAGCTTTAGGTTTCCATTCAAGCATTGTAGGTCTAGGATTTTCACCTATCAAGCATTCTCTAAGAGGTATAAATTTCCGAACTTGATGAATCTCTTGTTAGATCTTGATAGCTTTAGGTTTATGTCCCCTTTGTCCCATATTCTTGGTCTTGATGGGTATGAACTACTCAAGACCTTTTGAGTTACCTTTTCTGATGTTTTTGAGTGCCTTGAATCATAAAAATACAATTTTAATGCTTTCCTTTCACCCATGCATGAGTTATGGAGTTTAAGATCTTGTGATAAGTTAGGGTTTTGGGCTTCGAAACTTTATAGCCATGCAAAGTCATAAAGTTGGAAACTTTTTGATTTAGGATGTTATTTGGGGTTAGATCTGAGTGTTGGATGAAAGGTCTTAAGGGAATAAGTTCTTAATGAAGATGTTGGATATGGCTTGAGTACGCAGCGCGTATTGGGTTTGAGCCTTGTAATTTGGGAAAGAATCTCTATGCCATGCGTAGAGATGGAGTACGTAGGGCATACTTGGCCTGATGTGGGATTTTGACTTTTGACTTTTGACGATCGACCATTGATTTTGACCAAGTTCGAATTTAGGTCAATTTTAGGTAATTTTGAATAATAGATTGAGATTGGGTCCTTGTTTATTCTATAGGTGACATGTAGAGACAATATTTGGAGCATTGATCAGTTCAGCTATCTTTTAGACTGTGAGGTGAGATTTCCTCACTGTACTTGTTGGTCGAAGTCACCAATGCCTGCCCGCTAGGTTATGTATCTTAGTATACAGGATGATGTTATGCTGGTTATATGTTAGATTAGTAAATCTGTATGATTACCTATACTTGTTGGATATGTGTTTATGTTTATCTATTGTGTATGTTAACATATTGTGGTTGGGTTGCGGCGGCCCTGCTTTGTACTGAAGGCTTATATATGCATATTGTTATCTATGTAGTTGTGTGTGGTACCTTGGGGTAACTCACTAAGCTGTGGCTTACAGTTTCATTTTATGGTTTCGGGTAATTCAGAGGACAAGGGCAAGATGAAGGCTTGATCGTGCACATCATCCGAGATTTTTATGTGATTTATTATTCTGGGATACTATGATTTGTGATTGTGACTTTGGAAACTTTGTTTTGAAAAAGTTATGGATTTTGGAATGGTTTTAAAAATAAAATTTTTCCCTTGATTTTCGGATGTTACCAAGGTTGTAGAACTCGTTACTCGGTACCTGTTCGGCCGACTACCGAGTAGCGTGTACCCGGGAGTACTCAGGATTACTCGGGGAGTACTCGTATTCGGTAATTCATGTAGAAATATTTTTAGGGAAAATATATGTGTCAAAATCATAAGTTAAAATCATAAGTTGATTGAAATATATAACAAAATTAGATACATGTGAATACTCAAAAGCTAAAAAACACATAATGGTCTCACTTCGTGAATAATTACTAAAAATTTAAGATATATATGTAGTAATAATCACATGTGTGTGTTAAATAATAAATCATTAAGTATATTATACATATTAATCACCGAGTTGACCACGTTTTACAGCACTACTCAGTTCAGTAAGGGGCTGATCAGGGAGTACCCGGTATTTTGTAATTCGCATCGGTAAGGGGCCGAGTAGCGAATACTCGGAGGAGTAATCGGCAAAATCGGCGAGTTTTACAACACTGGATGTTACACATAGCTAGACTTGAAAGCATTTATTTCTGCCCACGCCGAGGCGCGGAGCGCCTAGGAAGTGGCGCGACGCGCCCTCCCAGCAGAGGACCTATAAATAGGTGCAAAACTATGCTCATTTCCTCACAAATCAACTTCCTTTCTCCGGAAAATTTCCTGCACCCCAAGCCTCAATTTTACTGAGCTTCTGACCACGATGATGAGGCTCTGAGGCATCAGATTGCCTGAAGAAAAGGATTATTCAGAGTCGAAGTTCTGTCTGCGAGCTTTCCAAACTTTTGTTAGAAATATCTATAAGTTAAGCTACGCTTACTATTATGTAAGTGTAACATATATTTATATTCACAATAATTATTATGAACCTATAAATAAGATTTATCAATAATTCCAGTCAAAATATTGATTGATCTACTTACAGGAGTGATTTCTAGACTAGATCTAGTGAGGTGTTTAAAGGGGATTTTCCAAAAAGAATACTCCGTATACCAAACGGATCCTACCGCCGATATGATCTTACCTAGTTAATCCCTATTAGATAGAGTTTGACGTATTTCTTGGGATTATTGAAGAATCCTGAACTAATTGATATAAGCTTATAAAATACAAACAAAAACTAATCCAAAGTAATATTCGTATTTAGGTCATTCAAAAGGGAAAAACTGAATTTTTAATTAATGAGTTAACGCTTCCGCGAATGTACCATCTCAATCAGATTAGTTTCACATCCCCATTTTAAACATATTTACTGTTTTCCGGTGACAATACATGTCTTATATCATTATTTATGTAAATGTCATTTATTTATACTTGTTGGATATGTGTTTATGTTTATCTATTGTGTATGTTAACATATTGTGGTTGGGTTGTGGCGGCCCTGCTTTGTACTGAAGGCTTATATATGCATATTGTTATCTATGTAGTTGTGTGTGGTACCTTGGGGTAACTCACTAAGCTGTGGCTTACAGTTTCATTTTATGGTTTCGGGTAATTCAGAGGACAAGGGCAAGATGAAGGCTTGATCGTGCACATCATCCGAGATTTTTATGTGATTTATTATTCTGGGATACTATGATTTGTGATTGTGACTTTGGAAACTTTGTTTTGAAAAAGTTATGGATTTTGGAATGGTTTTAAAAATAAAATTTTTCCCTTGATTTTCGGATGTTACCAAGGTTGTAGAACTCGTTACTCGGTACCTGTTCGGCCGACTACCGAGTAGCGTGTACCCGGGAGTACTCAGGATTACTCGGGGAGTACTCGTATTCGGTAATTCATGTAGAAATATTTTTAGGGAAAATATATGTGTCAAAATCATAAGTTAAAATCATAAGTTGATTGAAATATATAACAAAATTAGATACATGTGAATACTCAAAAGCTAAAAAACACATAATGGTCTCACTTCGTGAATAATTACTAAAAATTTAAGATATATATGTAGTAATAATCACATGTGTGTGTTAAATAATAAATCATTAAGTATATTATACATATTAATCACCGAGTTGACCGCGTTTTACAGCACTACTCAGTTCAGTAAGGGGCTGATCAGGGAGTACCCGGTATTTTGTAATTCGCATCGGTAAGGGGCCGAGTAGCGAATACTCGGAGGAGTAATCGGCAAAATCGGCGAGTTTTACAACACTGGATGTTACACATAGCTAGACTTGAAAGCATTTATTTCTGCCCACGCCGAGGCGCGGAGCGCCTAGGAAGTGGCGCGACGCGCCCTCCCAGCAGAGGACCTATAAATAGGTGCAAAAATATGCTCATTTCCTCACAAATCAACTTCCTTTCTCCGGAAAATTTCCTGCACCCCAAGCCTCAATTTTACTGAGCTTCTGACCACGATGATGAGGCTCTGAGGCATCAGATTGCCTGAAGAAAAGGATTATTCAGAGTCGAAGTTCTGTCTGCGAGCTTTCCAAACTTTTGTTAGAAATATCTATAAGTTAAGCTACGCTTACTATTATGTAAGTGTAACATATATTTATATTCACAATCATTATTATGAACCTATAAATAAGATTTATCAATAATTCCAGTCAAAATATTGATTGATCTACTTACAGGAGTGATTTCTAGACTAGATCTAGTGAGGTGTTTAAAGGGGATTTTCCAAAAAGAATACTCCGTATACCAAACGGATCCTACTGCCGATATGATCTTACCTATTTAATCCCTATTAGATAGAGTTTGACGTATTTCTTGGGATTATTGAAGAATCCTGAACTAATTGATATAAGCTTATAAAATACAAACAAAAACTAATACAAAGTAATATTCGTATTTAGGTCATTCAAAAGGGAAAAACTGAATTTTTAATTAATGAGTTAACGCTTCCGTGAATGTACCATCTCAATCAGATGAGTTTCACATCCCCATTTTAAACATATTTACTGTTTTCCGGTGACAATACATGTTTTATATCATTATTTATGTAAATGTCATTTATTTATAATTGTTTATATAAAAATCTATTTAATCGTTATATTGAAAATTATTATTAAATTGCCACATTTTTATAATGATATGCTCGTATTGTTGAAATCACTAGTTACAAGAGTATCTTTATTTAGTATACCCTTCTTTTACTTTGCATGTTCAATTTTTAAAAAAAAAATAAACAATATAATTATAAATCGTTATTATAATTATACAACACAAACATTGGCCTAATATATTGAACTTATAAAGTTAGGGCTACAACATTTAGTGCTATTCACTCAATGGGTTATATGAGACACATTCACCACCTAAGTTTAATATTTAGCAATGACCACTATCTATAATCAGTAAATCTTAAGTGAATGAGAAAGTTATGTATAGATCTATACAGGTTGACACCCTATCTTGGTTGCTAGCTACAACCTTGACGGAAGAGTCACATCGGGTGATAACTGTTTAAACAACGACGAAGTCCAATAAAGCGTCGTGAGGCGACAAAGTCTTCGTCAGTAGCTCGATTATAGGAACTCATGGTAACATTGATCCACATGCCTAAAATTAAACAATTATATAAGTTAAAACAATACTTATGTATACAGTAAAACACTACTTTTGGTATAAAAGCACAAATAAGTTGGAAAACACTAATATACCACACAAACACATACTTATCCTGTAAAAGTGCACACACACAAATATATATATATATATATATATATATATATATATATATATATATATATATATATTCAGGAAATATATTTTTTGGTATAAATGTACACTTTCAATAAACTTACTTTTCGTCTAAGAGAACATTTTGATACAAATGGTTCAAATCTATGAACTCACCAATATTATGTTGATGTATTTTCAAACCGCGTGTATTCTTAGGAAAATAAGAAGTTGGATGTTACACAACTTGAAATAATCATGTGATCACAACTTATTTATCACTCGATTGTTTTTCATTATTGCCTAACTGTTAAGGCATGTTTAGTTGTCACATATTTCATGTACCTCTAGACTAGGAATGATGTAATTTCCCTTTTACATCAAATAAAAGTTCATACATTATGTTATGATGTTGTATTGTTCTATGTATGCAAATGACTTTGATTCATGATGTCTTCTCACCGCCCGACGCTTCCGTTGCTGGCCTGGGCAATGACAAAAATCACATTGGAGAACAATATAACATATCTCAAATGAAGACGTGTCCCAAAATTTATTTTCATTCCATTCACACATATTCTATAAGGCTACATAGCAAGCAGATCATATAAGTATAAGTAATACTTTCAAAACATTTCAAATAAGTACTAGAGATATGTAATTTCGGTATGTACTCACCTAGGTCTAGTTGTTAGGAAGAAACACACTTCTTCAACTCAAAGCTTTTCAAACACCACCTAGTGCCATGTAGATAATTCACTTCCACTTACAGTTCACAAATATTCTCCTGCTACTCCTTCCAATACATGTATATAGTCTATTATTTTCAAAACCCAAAAGTGTTTTAAGTCACTTGTTAAGTTCTTATTTCTAAAACCTACTTTTTTAAAAAAAAAAAAAAACAAACCTTTCTCGTATTAAAACAAGAAAATGGGGAAAAAAACCATACGCGGTTACGATTCCGGATGTAATAGTCATGGATATTTTAAGTATTTCCAATGATTTTTCACAAAATACCGGACACGACCTATGTTATATTAACACGACTTGTGCATACTAAACATGCCTAAAATGACTTAAACTTCAATTTTTAATTGATGTATTTTGATCTCAATGCACCAAAGTTTATTTTCACCACTTTACATCATAAAAGTAAACTTCCTTCGGTAAACTCCATGAAATGACTAATTATAACCTTGGAAACCTAGTTTTCCATGGATAAATCATTTGATCTTCTTAATTTGGATTAAATTGCTCAAATTCACATGAAAACATCATATTATGAACCATAACTTGGTTATAAGACGAATACTTAACAATACTTCACTTATTGTTCACACTCGACATTCGTCCAAACCCAAAACATTCATAGGGATGACGTTTTGTTCTTAGGTTCATGCGTATAGTATTCAAATATGTAGGCAAACAACTTAAATCCATAGATTCATGGTGAAATTCGGATTTAAGAAGGAAATACAAGGAATCAATGCATGCGAAATCATATAGGAAGATAAATATTGAAAAAAAACATAAAAAATAATAGATTTCCTCCTTGTAAATCGGATTTGGAAATCTATATATGAGCCATAACTTGAACGAAGAGCAAAAATGGAAAGAGCTATACCATCAATTACTTGAATTTGATGATGGATGGTTAAGTCTTCGATGATGAGCATCAAACATCAATATTTAGGGTTTTTAGAGAAAAACAAATCGCCATTGATAGGAAGAACATCAAACATCAATATTTAGGGTTTTTAGAGAAAAACAAATCGCCATTGATAGGAAGAAGGGGCTAAACTAGTTCAAATGAGTGGGGAAAAAGGGAAAGGCTTAAATGTTCATATCCTTTTGAGAAATGGCAACTATTGTCCATCATCACAAAAATTCCTTCAAAATGACTCCAAAACTACGTAGAAACTTAGAATACTTCATAATAGGTCGTTCCGGATCTCAACAATAACAATCTTGGTGGTACTTACTTAATTGGTCAATCACTTAGTCAACCACATATTTCCACAATTTGTCACTTTTGACCACTCACTGCTAAAAGTATTCCCTCAACACCAAATTTTTATCATATCTTAAATATCCAATAGTAATAATATTTTCTTATCATTTAATATCATTTTCAATTAATTTATTTATTTAGTTTTTTTTATTTTTAAAAAATATATTTTCACCAAAAAGCCTAAACCTTCTAGACCCGAAAATTGGTTGCTTCGTAGAAAGCCTAAATCGCTAAGCAAAGATGTATAGGTAACAAGCGGCGATCTACACACTAAAGTTCGATATAGTACCCAACCAAAGCGACGATATGTTACGATTGGTCTTGGGTTTTGAGGATCAATAAGATCATTGGCTGGTGACCGTAAGTTGTGAACTAATGTCGTTGACTCATCATTTTTAGTACTTAGAACTTCGTTGTTGGGTAACTTGGGCTGTGGTTTCAAATTTTAATTAGTTTGATTTTAGTTTTCTTTACTTAATTTATGGGTATTGTTTTAGGTTTGGTTTAATCTAATTAATTTATGGGTATTGTTTTATGTTTGGTTTAATCTAATTTAAGTTCCATGGAGGAATAGGGTGTGAAACGGTACCTACATAGGTTTAATATCTAGTTTTCTTTTCCAAAGCATGATTTATATGTTTTTATAGACAATATGACTTTTGTTTTTATTGTAACTATTTTTTCTTTTAATATCATTTAGGACTCATTTCATCTCCTTTAGGTTGAATGCAGGGCCGGCCCAAGGGGTGTTCAAGGTGTGCTTAAGAACAAGGGCTACTAAAATCTAGGGCCCAATTTTTTTTGTTTCAGATTTTATATTAGGTTATTTTTAGTTTTTTGGCCATGTACGATGTATCAGACGATAAAGGAATTGACGCAAGGGCAACGGGAATTAGAAATTAGATGAGCAGGAATCATAAACGTTTGGGGAAAAGGAAACGATGTTTTGGTTCTCGATAATGATGATTACGAATTAGGCATCGGGAAGACAAGAACAAGTTGGCGATGGCTAGCAGCTATGGTGTTCTACTCCACAATCCTCGATAATAAGAAGGAAATAACTCAATCAAAGCATTCATTTTATGCTCCTTTCTTCTTAATTCGTTCTTCATAATCTTAAAAAATCAGTGAATCAGAATTCGGAGCTAGGCTTCAAAAAGCTAAAGCAAACCGAAATTAGAAGTGAGGTTTCGAAAATCAGCATCTTGGATCAGGTCTAGGGATGAAAATCAAAAGGTCTCATACATTTTTTATCTATCTGGTATATTTCTGATGTTTAGAAGTATTTATTTATTCTTTCTAATTATTGTTTTTTTGAACTCAGAAGATTGAAGAAATAATCTGCCCACTGATCCAACTTTGAGTTTTAGAAGTTTTTGATTTAAGATGTTCTTGAAGTGTAAAAAATCAAAGGTATTGTAAATTTTTTTTATCAATTTTATAGACTAATACGTTTCTTATATTGTGTAGAAGTAAACCAAGTTTTTTTTTTCATTCTTACTGTTTTATGTTGTCTGGAATTCATAAGAATTGATCTGTCCATTTTCAATCCAGCTTTAAGGTTTAGAAGTTTCTAATTTTAGTTATTTTTGCTCTGTTGAAAGTTAGAATGTAAGTTCTTGTTTTTCTTTTCTGATTATAGCTTTCTGATTTCATTTCTGTTTTTTTATAGTTTTTTCAAAGGACAAAGGTGTTATACTTTGCATTTGAGTTTGAATGATTATTAGAATGATGGTTGTTTTTGTGTAGAAGCAAAATTATTTTTTGTGTATTTATATTGAATGAAATGTTAATTTATGTATTTTGCAATAGAATATGAAAAATCATAATTTGTATGCTTAAATTTTAGGTTTTTCTATGTTTTAGAGCCTATATTTTGTTAAATTGCACAGGGTCTTCGAAATCTCGGGACCGGCCCTGGTTGCATTGCAGTTGTTGGAGGTAAGGGTGGTGCCGAAACTAAGTTAGTGGTGGTATTCGACGACTGGGTTTTTATTAGCTCATGTTTTACCAATGTATATCTAATCCAAATTTTCTAGTTGGCTTTACTTCCCACCAGGAAAACATGTGTCGTTGGCGACTGTGGAGTGGTGATTTGAAGGAATGAGAAGAAGAAGAAGATGAAGAAGATGAGGGGGGAGGAGGAGGGTGGGGTGGGTGGGGTTGCATTGGGTTTAATTTATTTTTTCCTCTTTTAAAGAAATGATATAAAAACAAGTCTTATACATGTCAAAAGGACAAGGCCGACAAGAAAATCAAACCACTGCGAACAAACGCATAGGAGCTCCAATAGTTATACTTAATCAGTCTATTTTGGCCACCCACAATCACAAAACACTTAACTTTGTCTATTTAATATGATCCAACCAAATATACTAGAGAACAAAAAAACCTGCCATTTTCTGCTGAAAATTTTCAGATTGTCGTAATCTGGGCATTTGTTGCATCTATCCCGTACATGTTAGTCTATATGCATCCAAGTTCTCCTTTGTTTTGCAACCTGTTTAAGGTTAAGGAACGTATACTAATCTACCGTACCAAAATGAGCAAGTTATTTGTCCCCTTGGAAACAAGTGGTGCGTTACCTTTTTCGTGACATTGTCTACAAATATAAACACTCAGGATATTGGAGGGTAAGATCTTGTCTATGTCGTACATCTATTAAAGTACATTTACACACTCAGAAACTATATGTCGGTCAAATGAATAACAGGTGTATCTTTCGATATGTTGACGACAACGCAACTATCTATTATGCATTATGACCAATACGGATTCATCAATTTTTGGAAAGGCCACTTATATATTGAAAACCGTTATGGGGTCGTAATCTAATGCTTAATTTGATTGCTTTTGAATCACTATTATAGTAGAGCTCTGAATTTCCACTTCCATACGATATCATGCAATCTCGCAAGAACTATATTTTCACGAATAGTTTTTATATATTGCATACCTTTGGACAATGATTAAAAGCCAACGTGTATTGTCTAGTCAAACACATCCGCTTTCCAACGGCGAAAGAAAGCTATACCAAAATTTTAAGATATTTAACAAAATGAATAATATGACATTAATTTTGTTTATGGTAAATAAATATATTTTATATATTTTTATAAAATGAATTAAACGGAATTAATGTCATATTAAACATAAATAATATGACATTAATTCCGCTAAATTCATTTTATAAAAATATATAAAATATATATTTTTACCATAAATAATAAGATATTAATTCAGTTTACAAGTTTATTTTCAGTTAGATAAAATGAATTAAACGCAACTAATGTCATATTATTCATATGGTTAATTATTTTAACATGTGTAGCAGCGTAGTTAATTATTGGCTAACAGACGTTTTTAATGTTACTTTGAAAAGATTGTCTTTATTATGGAATATATTAAAATTTTGACTAAACTAAATAATTTTTTTAAAATTAAATATCAAAAGTTTATATCGAACCAATATAAAATTTACCGTACTTATATTATGAAACCAAAACCAAAACCGAAATAGTTTTTATCTTTAACTCAAAACGCATACATATATTTTTAAAATAAAATAGCAACATACTGTTATTTCTATAATAACTTATTATTTATAAAAATACATCATATTTTTTAATAAAAATAAATATATTTTTATAAGATAAATGAATTTAAATCTTAAAAATTACAACATGTAAAAATTAAATAGTAATAAAATGATGTTTTTATACTTCAAATTTTTAAGATAAAAAAAAAAGACGAAAATATTTAATGATGTATTGTAATTTGAATATTTTAGATAAAGTCTAAACAACAAAAATTATTTATATATTAAATAAAATATATTTGCACGATGATTACAATTTATAAGTTTTTTTTTATATAAATATTATATTTTCTATGTTTAATTTTTTTTTCCTTTTTACTTGATTTATGGTAATTAATACATAGTTTAATGGATATATTTAAAATTCCACAAATGGTTCTTGTGTAAAATTTCACAAATGGTCATTACACAAATTTCACAAAGTAGCATAAATGGTCCTTATCCAAAAAAAATTCAACTTAATGGATCCATCTAACGGACAACCACGGTAAAGACTCTTTTTGTGCATGGTATGTTTCATAAGGACCATCCATGCAAAAAAAAAGTTTCATAGAGACTATTTTATGGACAAACGAAAAAGCTTAAGGATTAATTATTAGAATTAAATTAGAATTTTGACAAAATTGCAAAAATGGTCATTATCGTTGTTAAAAATATGTGTTTTTGGTTCAAAAACGTTTGGTGGTGCATCATTGGTCCAATTTTGGACACGTTGTGCGGTTTTGGTCCCTATCTTGTTAATTTTAACACATTCGTTGTTAACTTTTAAAAAATAACAATTTTACCCTCTGGGACCATTATTGTAATTGTGACTTTTTACCAAAACGACAAAGACCATTTTTGCATCTTTTCTTTTTAATTTTATTGCATTGTTCAACATTAATTCTTCTCTTTTTTATTTTTTATTCGATTAAATATTTTTATTGGATTATTATATATTAATAAATATTATTTTTCACATATAATGTAACATCCCAAAACTCAAGGTAAAATTTCCATTTTTCAAAACCAAACCAAAAACCATAAATGTTTACAAAACATAGTTTCCAAAAGTCAAATCACAAATCAGAGTATTCCAAAATCAAATCTCATAAAAACTGAAGGATGTGCACAATCAAGCATTCGTCTTGCCCTCATCATCTAAAGTCCCTAAAACATAAAACTTAAACTATAAGCCAAAGCTTAGTGAGTTCTCTTAAAATACAACACGCAACCAAACAAATATACATATCACATATTGGGTCCACAGTCTCTCGACTGGATTACCCCGGCCCGCAACCTCCCGGTTGGATTGCCACTCTGGTCAACAATCTCCTAATTGGATTGCCCGAGTTTGTTGGCCAACAGCATAAAGCAGTACAGCCTCAACCCACCAACACTATGTCGACATATGTTATAGATATCCATATAACTAACAAATACAGGTAATCATACAAACCTATCAATCTAACATCCAATCATCATAGCATCATCCTATATAGCAAGATACATAACCTAGTGGCCGGATATTGGTGCCTTCGACCCATGAGTACCATGAGGAGAAACTCAGCTCACAGTGTGAAGGATAAACAGAAATAAATGCTCCTCTAACAGCCAACCCCACGGGTTATCTATACAGCAAACAGTGACCTAATCTCAATCTACAACTCAAAATACCCAAAATACCCCCAAGTCAAACTTCGTCAAACCCTCGGTCAAAGGTCAAAGTAAGAAAGTCAAAAGTCAAGGAAAGTCAAGCTAACTGAGTACGCCTCACGTACTCAATTACTACGTTTGGCGTAGTCGCGACCTATGCAAATATCAGTGTTTTAGCCCAGTACGTGCAGCGTACCACTTGGTATGCCTAGCGTACTCCGTCTGGATCCATTTCCTCTCATTGAGTGCTTATTCCTTAAATACTTTTCATCTAAATTCAGATCTAGACGCAAAACATCGTTCTAAGTCATAAAGTTTCCACCTTTATAACATTCCATGGCTAGAAAAGGTCCAAAAGAAAAAACCCTAACTTAATATTCCATTAAGACCTCATAACTCTTGAATGGAAGGGATAGAAGGACCAATATCACATTTTTATGGTTACTAGCACCTAAAACCGTCTGAAGGATAACTCTTTTGGTTAGAGTAAGCCATACTCATGAACACCAAGCTTGTTGGAACAAAAATGAACTCAAACTCTGGGCTAGCAAGATCAAAGCAAATAACTCATCAAGTTTCTATCTTTATACTTTCAAAGGATGCTTAAGGGTGAAACACTTCTCGATCCAAGATGCCTTTAGATCCCAAGATGAATCCACTTCCTTCTTCATCCTTCAAGAAAACCAAAAGTACACTCTAAAGCTCAAAGGTGCTAACACAATGGATTAGGGTTTGCAAGGGACGATTTGGGAGATGAAGGCTGATGAGCGGAAAGGTGTTGAGGAGATAATGATGTTTAAGTAGCACTCAAACCCTAAAATTTACGGTTTGATCACCAACCATGTACGCCCAACGTATGCTTGAGTATGCCTAACGTACTCAACACAAACACGCGATTTCATTAAGTGGTCTATGGGACCAATTTTGCAACAAATTTCATACCAAGGGTAGGAATGGAAAATATTGGGCATCAAGGTGTTAGAATTCTCCCATACTTGAATCAGACTTTGTCCTTGAAGTCCTATTCTATGAGTAACTCAGGGTAATGCTCTCTTATCTCAGCCTCATGTTCCCAAGTCCATTCGGAACCCTTCCCATGTGATTTGTATTAGAAATTAATAAACGACTTAATTGATTAAGAAAAAGCTGTAAAAAGACACAAGATCTAAATAAGATGTGATTGGCTCAATATATTGTTTGAAGAGTACACGAGTGAGTACAAAAATAATAAGCGAATATTCGAACCGATACCTTAACTCTATGTACTTACTCTATTAATTGGGTATATCAAACAAACAAAAAATTCAAGGACTAAACGTGACATAACGAAACAATGTTGCCTTGTAAACAGATAACATGTCGAAAGTGATTCTACTTTCGACACTTACATAAACATAATGAAAGACATAACTTTCGACTCTCAGTACCTACTTTCCATTTTCCCATATAAAGCAACCTGTTTCTCCTTTTGTTGATCTCGAGTCAAAACTCCAGAGAAAGTATCTGTATGACTTGATTTTTCCGATGATCTTTTGTCCATTTCGTGAAATGTGGATAGTTCAGATCATATTCAGATTTATTTCAGCATTTACTTTTTCAAGTTCCGATTGCTCATGAGTGTCATCATGTAAAGGACTCAACCCCCTGGACATTTGCATTCAGATTTCAAATCTCTTCTTGAAATTTTGTATTTGGAGTTGAGCCCCCCTGGAAATGATCAGGGCGATTTAAATTCTCCCCATGCACAAGTCATTATTATTTAAATCAGAATTCAAAATTGAATTAACAACTTCTTCACTAGAAGGTGGAACAAAATTTTCCACATTCTCCCCTCCAAACGTATAAGTATGAATTTCCTCGTGAATCTCAATATTTTAAAGTGCTTCATCGACTAGTTTCAACAATTCGCCTTCTTTTTTATATTTAGCTTTCTCTTCAGAAGAGACTGCCTTTTCTGGCTCATCAAAAATATCTATGAAATCTTCATAAAGAGTCATGATAGGACATGAATAAGAATAAGATGATGGAAAATTTTCATCAATCTGAATAATTGGATTTTGTTGAAAATTTTAACAAATTTTTCATCGAAAGAAACATAATAGCTTTCTTCATTTTTCTTGGATTTCTTATTGGGAAATCTAAAAGGTTTAGATGTCAAAGAATATTTAAAGAAAAATCCTTCATCTACTTTAACATCAAACTTGTTGCAATGTTCCTTGGAATTATAGATAAATCACCTAGAACAAAAAACATGAAAGAATTTGACGTTAGGTTTGTGATTGTTTAAAATCTCACAAGGAGTAATTGAAAATCTTTTATTGATATATGAATGATTTTCTGTAAAGCATGCAGCTCCAACTGCTTCAGCGCAGAATTATAAAGGAAGATTCACAAAAGATAAAAGCATCCTTGCAGCTTCACAATGCGAACAGTTTTGCCTTTCAACAACGCCATTCTTCTGTGGAGTATAAGGAGATTAAAAAGTTATGATTGATTCCTTCGTTTGTCATGAATTCTCTAAATAATTGATTTTTCAATTCCGGTCCATTATCATTTCTGATCTTCCGAACTGGTTTTCTCAACTGTGAGTATATCTGCTTCACAAAATTAATCATTCTTTGTGTACTTTTAAATTTCTGTTTAATAATGAATATCCATGTAAATCGTGAAAAGTCATCAACAATAACAAAAATGTATTTTTTTTACCCCAATACGTTCAATTGATGATAAACCACATAAATCAATATGAATTAATTCAAGTGGTTCAACAATCTTAGTATTTGTGATTGAGGAATGACTTTTGCGGCTTTGTTTTCCCATTTCGCAAGCTGCACACAAATGATCTTTTCTAAATTTGAGAAGTGGAAGACCTCAAAAAAGATCACCAAGAATAAGCTTATTGATATCTTTGAAGTTAATGTTGGATTAATGTCTAAGTCTATAACTATATTTGGTATGTACTTGACCCGACCCGGCATGGTCCATTTGGGTTGCACTTCACCGACACAATTTATATGGATAGTCTTTTGAGAATAGTATATTTATGATTTATATTAATATATTATAAGTTCTAATATATTAATATGGAATCATATTATTTAATTAGTATTGATCAAGAATTAATTTAGAATTAATTAAGTGATCAAAAAGAACTAATTAAATATGGACTCTTATATATGTGGAATGGGCCAAGTTCATTTAGGTTGGGCTAAGCTTTCATGGATGGTCCATGGAGTTTTTAACCCATGGATCCTATGTAAATGAAAGGTCATGGGTATTAGGGTTTACATGGATGTAACCCTAATCCTCCATAATATATAAAGGGGTCCTTGGCTCACAAAATTGACACAAGTGTGTGAAAATAAGAGTGGGCCGATTTTAGTGTGCATACATATTCTCTCAAGTTCTTCCAAGGTGTTTTGGTGATTTGTGATTCCATTTGAGGCTTCCACACTATTGGGCTAAGCTCTTAAAGCTTGAAGACATCAAGCTACATCAAAAAGTATGTCATCTAACTAGAACTTTGTAGTATAGGTGCTTCATAATATGCTAGTTAGGATGAAACCTTGGAATAGTTAATATTTGCATGTATAATAGAGAAAACATAGATCCAAGGTTTATAGGGTTGCATGTACACCATAGGAGTGTTAGAATGATCAAAACCCAACAGTGGTATCAGAGCCATGGGTTGTTTTCTGTTATATTGGTGCAAATGTTTTATTTTCAAGTTGAAAAAAAAGGAAAAAAAACATGATGTTTGTCAAATTTTAAGATAATTACTTGTTTTGTGAAAAACGAATTATTTGTAAAATTTGAATCATTTGTTATATGAGTTGAATTAGGTCAAATTTAGTAAAAGATAAAATGATATGATTATTTTATTAGCTTTAAAAGTTTGATCTAAATGTTTTAAGGAGTTACATATTTTGTCATAAAATTTTGGAGCTCAAAAGTTTTTTTTAAAGTTGTGATCTTAAGGGTTTTTGAAACTTCCATAAGTTATGGATATGAAAGTTTTTTTTTAAAAAAAAAATTTGATTCAAAGTTTTTATAGAGTTACAAAATTTGGTGTTAATGTTTTAAAGAATTCCATAACTTGTTCTTAAGTTATGGAACATGGAAAGTTTCATCATAAAACACCATTAATTCCATAAGTTATGGAATCCAAATGTTTTCAAGAATTACAAAACTTGCCCTCAACTTTGGAATTTGAGAAAAGTTTTTTATGAAAAAAAGAATTGAATTCTAAAACTCTTGGGTACATAACTTAAACAATTAATTAAATGGTTTTAATTTTGAGTTTAATAATTGGAATTATGATGTTTTGTTGAATAGTTCAAATTAACTCTTATGGACTTTATTAATAGTTAATTAAAGCGTTTAATTAAAAGAGTATTATTAATCCATAAATATATGGTTTGAGTTTAATTAAATTAAAAGTCTAGTTTAATTAATAGATTAAACCACCAAGTATTTTAAATGTCTAAAATACACCCTTATACTATTATAATATTAAAAGTTTAATATATTATATGTATAAGAGCAAGTCGTCTTACCATTAGTAGGCCTCATTCACGAAGCCGGTCTATAAGGGGGGTATAAGGTTACTGCCTATAAAATGGCAGTTTAATGGGTGTCCACTCTCACTCACTGCTTCCTTGACCGGTGGAGGGTCGTTAGCCGAACAGGTAGGACAATGACTATAATTCTCCCTTCATTATAAGTATAATGAAAAATACTAAGTAACTAAATACTTATAAATTCCCAATCTTAGTTACTTAGGAAAATGTGAATAAGGTGCTAATCCATGAAATTACACTTTGCACTTTGTTTAAGCTGTTAATGGAGCGTGTGTGGTTAACCGGCACACTAACCTGGACTTAACAAGGTAGGCAAAGGGTAACTTAATGTTTATCATAGTATCGTTGGAGCGTGTGTGGTTAACCGGCACATCGATTGAGGGGTAAATATTAAGGGTACCAAGTATATTTGCATGGTTACTTCACACCTTGTTTTGTGATTCTTGGCATCCCAGTCACAAAACCTGAAGGGCACACTCGAGATTGAAACATGCCATTGAAAAGTTCAATGAATCTCAAAAGAATCTAGGAGTTTCAAAACCAATTAAAACCTAATAATACATTTCGTTTATCTTGGTGGAAATTGGTGAATCGTCATTCACCTACCTTCAAATATTTTATAGCTTGGATTACGGCATCGCTCTTCCAAGTTATAAAATAGTTTGTTGGGTCCTAGCCTTAATATATCATATTGGGTGTTATATTAAGGACTTAAATCAACTTTACGTGAATTTCTCCCATTGTTGATGTCTGGTTTAGACAACAATGATCTTCCCAAACCAAGCTTTCCTAATGAATATGACTTCCCGAGTTTGGCTCATGGAAGTCATACTTCTCTTCCTCCACCTCCTCCAATTATTCTCCCTAACCCACAAGTTCAAGGTCACTCAAGCCCTAATGGCAAGCAAGGTCTATGTGTGATCACATCTTAGAGATGAAGTCACATATTGACAAGCCGGGAGAGTTGGGTGTCAAAGTCTTGAGAAAGTTGGATGTTCAATCACTTTCTAAGTCACATAGTGAGTTCCTTTGGGACTACTATGAAACAGACTATGACATGAACCTTAATGATCATATCTATTTGCTTGGTGCTGCTGAATCAGCAATGATTTGGAATGATAGTAAAGCAAATTTGATTAGAAGATCAACTTCCCAAAAACTTTATGGACAGTGACAATGGTGACACTGGAAATCCAGAAAAAACATTCTCTTCCCAATGGAAAGGGACTGACCATAGTCAACCCGGTTGACCAAATGGTAAAGAGAAAGGCTATGTCTGAGATAGTCCCATTACCAAAGGGTCCATATGTTTATTTTGCCAAAGGAAGGGGCGTTGATTGTAAAGCTGCCAAATTTACCTAAGGATGTTAAAGTCAATAAGTTTGACTCTACATCAGGTAGAGCCCATTATCTAACTCTGTTAAGTTCTATTCTGAGATCCTCATTACATGATGTGACTGGGTCACATGTTGATGTTTTAAGAATCAAAGAATAGAGAGAAATCTTAAAGGAAGTATATGCTGATTCTGATCGCGAAGGTGGATTTCGATCGCATCAGAATTTTGAGCAGTTGCTTAAGAAGTTATGATATATTGCTAAGGAATAGATAACAACAATTTTCCATGTGGATTGTAAGGATAAGTTTTTCCGCAAAGTTTTAAAATAAAAGAAAATTGTTTAATTTTATTTATTTGAAGTATCCTTACAATGGCATTTGTGGAAAATTGTTGCTTATATGATTCCACTGACAGCAATATTGGAAAATGGATTTGATTCTTTCATTTGTGGTAGTGTCTAAATTTACCAAATCAGGAAAGTTCCTCATCACCCAAGTTTCAATTGGACCGAAACTTGGAATCATGCAAGTTGAATAGTATGATGAATGAGAACTTTCAAGCATTGGAAAATCAAGACTAATTACTTGTTCACATGGATGTGTGAGTCAAGTGAAGGACTAAAGGGATCGAGTACACATTCTTGTGCACTGGTCATGTCCACCACAAAGCTCGTTAAGACTATTTGATTTACTAAAGTTTAGTAAATATGGTTATACTTACAAGTTTAAGTATAATTCTGAAACATTGGAAAAGTCTCAATGTATGGCAGAACGAATGGGAAGAATCAAATTAGGCAGAAAGATAAAAGTTTCTCAAATCTGAAAAGATGGGAGAGTACTTTAGTATCATGTTTGTGATCATCTTAATGATTTAGAAATCATATCACAATTAGTCCTCTAAAGGTCATCTTAGTGCATTCTTATGACTAAGAAGAGGAATCATGAATTGTTGAAATGGTTAGATCAGGAAGATGAGTCATACTTCGTTCCAAAACAATTCTTAGAGTCATACTCCAAGATTGTAACTTGAGTGACATATCTTAAAGAAAGGTTTAAAACACTTGTCAAATGTAAGAGTAAAAGTGTCCTACTCTTGTACATTTGAAATTGGTAAGTTGTGATGTTTTGGATAAAACAAAGACCAACTAAGGCCAATTGTGTGAACTGTTTGTCTTGATAAAGAATCCGCACTATCTCTTGAATATTTGGCAAGATAGTCTTATATGTCAAGAGGATAGTGGGAGTCTTAAAGATCCTAAAAAGAATTTCAAGAACTAATCAAGAATAAAACCTGAGGTTCTTCACTAGCACACGACTTGAGGTTTATAACCTATCGTGTTGACATATTCTGTGCCCATTCCAGTTAAAGTTGGCTTTGCATAGGAGTTCTGAAAGTTCTCAATTGGTTGCATAACAACTTGGAAGCAATGGCAGGCCCTATACTGCCAGGTGGCAAGAAGTTAAGATTGCATAAGTTCAGTCCATATGAGTTTAGATTTGTCATTATCCTTGTATTGTGACTATGGTTTTGACGATTCAAATGGATAAGAACACATACACCATAAAATCTAAGGGTCATAAGGTTTCTTTCCGATTCATGAAAGTGATGGTGAGGAAACACTTCCACCAAGTAGATTTGAAGCAGATGGCAAAAGGTCTAAACAATTGAGACTATGATTACGGCATCCCTTTTCATAGTTCTGAAGTTTTTTAGACACACATGCATGCTATCTAAGGAAAGGTGTATGATTTTGATAAAGTTTTATCAAATTATCTTGTATCAGAAATCTGAACTTTGGTAAGAAAGTCAATAAAGTATTGATTTCTAGAAGTCCAGCTGATTTCTGAGTACATGCCAAAGCTAGTGGGAACATAAGTGTTATGCTAATAATCATCATGTTAGTGGGAGCATGATAATTATTGTTAGTGTTTCAAGTTAGCAATGTTAATTATAGAAAACAAAAGTTTCAATTCGTGAGGCTGTAGGGATTGAAAAAGTTGTTTTGCTATAACTAAGGGAGAGGATATACTTCATTTCAGTTCTAAAGGCTTAGATTGAGACCTTAATCATCTTTAGTCAAGAATATATATATGAATTTCATGTTGGATTGGTTCAAATTAAGGAAATTCTATATATTGCATTCTAAAAATTCGATTATGATTACGGCATCCCTCTTCATAGTCAAAATTTGAAAACATGGCAAATAAAGATATTGTAGCAAAAGACTGGTCTAGAATCATGTCTTTATGTGAGACATCATGAATCGTGTACCATTTGCTTTGGGTACAGGATCGATTGCATGTGCTATAATATTTGTCATTTCTAAATTTTTCAAAATGCCCAAAGGCATTAAGAAGGGAAAAGGTCTAGAATTGGATATGACTAAAATGATTAAGCAATTGTCGAGGACAATCTGAGGTTTACCAAAGATTGGTTGCTCAGGGACAGTTGGAAGTATAGTGCTAATTTTGGAAGGATCATATTGACATATTCTGAAAAGACGCATCTCTTATTCAGAAGTGATAGTCAAAATGAGAATATGGAGTTGTCTACATAGGTGGAAGTTATCTGTGTAAGATTAGAAAACTTAATGCAAGAAGCATGTCCAAAGCAATGTACTTTGAATATGAGACTTAGTTTCTATGGAGTTGATCTCCATTGGAATACCTTATAATCACTGTTGACAAGTCTTTGTGACTTTGTACATATTGATTACAGGAGGGTCAGTGCATATAAGTTTAAAATCTAAACAGATTTCGATAAATGATAGGAATTTGAAATTCTCACATTTTTCGATAAGGATTTGGGAGTGTGAAATTAGAATCATTGAAATTATGTTCAATTGGTTTATTTCACAAAGTAAGGATCATAGACACACATAGAGTGCATACTTGGTGTATGGCAAAGCTATTGTTTAAGAAAAACATAGTGTACATGCTTGGAGCATGGGACAACTAGTGTTTTTAATTCAAGTATAAAGTTGATAAAACCGAAACAATGAATAATGAGTAATCAGTATGGTGATAAATAAAAGTGTTTATTTATATTCATAGGGTTTGATACCATATTTGATTCATTTATTCTTGTGTTTCACTTTGCATGTTTTGACTTCCAGAATAACTAAGTCGCTCTTCCTGAATGATTAAGTTATTCAAACCATCCACAGTCGGTCATATGTTGGAAGTAGATATGAATCAAGACTGTCATGGGTTGGTTTGTAGAGGTCCAAGTTGGTGGACAAAGTGGTGCTACAACACTCATGAGTGCTCATAAGTTCTGAGTATTGGATTTAACCCGCGCTCATTTGAATCACTTCATGGATTTTATCACGAGTGATCATGAGACGATAATATCTTATATTCTTCAAACCTAGAGATATGAGTTGTTACTATGAGTTGGTTATACATTGATTGCACGAAAACACATTTGGTAACTCGATGTTATAAAACGTGCCTTTGCGTATGATTCAACAAGTAGTAGAACAAGCTATATGAGTCGAAGTTTATCCATTCCTTTTACCTTCGGGATAAAAGCGATATCTGTGGGCCCCTCGATGATTTAGCGATGACACATGTGAGTGCTTCGCCAAGCCAGGACTGATTTGATTTGTTCAATCAGTCAGTCATCATAAATCGAAAATCGGGAAACAACAAATGGACAGAGAGAATGATTATAATCCATGTCTCAGTCCATATGATATCTAGAATCGAGGAATATATGATCCCTTATCTAATGGACAAGTCATTGACAAGGTCAGAGTTCGACAGCGGGTTTAAGAGCTACGATTGCCAGTTAGGTTTTGAAGTCATACTCAATAATAGTTTTAGACTTATCCAAGTGGGAGACTGTTGGATTAATGTCTAAGTCCATAACTATATTTGGTATGTACTTGACCCGACCCGGCATGGTCCATTTGGGTTGCACTTCATCGGCACAATTTATATGGATAGTCTTTTGAGAATAGTATATTTATGATTTATATTAATATATTATAAGTTCTAATATATTAATATGGAATCATATTATTTAATTAGTATTGATCAAGAATTAATTTAGAATTAATTTAGAATTAATTAAGTGATTAAAAAGAACTAATTAAATATGGACTCTTATATATATATATATATGGAATGGGCCAAGTTCATTTAGGTTGGGCTAAGGTTTCTTGGATGGTCCATGGAGTTTTTAACCCATGGATCCTATGTAAATGAAAGGTCATGGGTATAAGGGTTTACATGGATGTAACCCTAATCCTCCATAATATATAAAGGGGTCCTTGGCTCACAAAATTGACACAAGTGTGTGAAAATAAGAGTGGGCCGATTTTAGTGTGCATACATATTCTCTCAATTTCTTCCAAGGTGGGAGTTCATTTCAATAAAGATTACCAACAGTATTCTTGAGTAGACTCCTTTGATCTTTGGTACGGTGAAGGAGTGTATCCTGGAGAATTCTTGATGAGCGCTTCGGCGCTTTTCGTTTTGAGATGGTGGTGACGGTGGGAGCCTGCTTTTTGAATTTCAGAGAGTTTCGTGCATATGGGGCTCCGAAGTTCTTCAAGAAGAAGGACCCTATTATAAGCAGGCGCTAGTTAGCGGAGATCGTTGCTATATTTCGTGAGAGGATTTCATAACGAGGTTTTTGGGCTGAGATGTCACCTGTGATAGAGGTCCAACAGTTGGCGAGGGAGTTTTCAAGACATTTTCCAAACTACTAAGACAATGGCGGAGATCACTGCTATGTTTCGTGAGAGGGCGTTGTTAGTTCTGCAGTATGTGGCGGACGAGGAGATGGAGAAGGCGAGGTATCACGATATCCTGAGGAGCGACATCCGGCAATTTGTGAGTATATCCAGTTGTATGACATTGGAAGATATGCTGGCGGGAGCCAGAGAGAGGGAGATTGACTTCGATATGGAGAAGAATAGGAAGTTGGATCAGGTTCAGTGCTCTGAGGGCTAGGGCAAGAGGCCCAAGGTTTTTGATTTGAGATCGAAGGACTAGCAGGGCCCGTGCCGCTGTGTCAAGTGCGGAAAGTCGCACAATGGAGCTTGCATGGGAGGTGCTTTAGGCTGCTACATGTGCGGCAAGACTGGGCATTTTAGTCGGGACTGCACAGCCACCACCCAGGGATCAAGTCTGATTTGATTTCGTTCCGATCATAGGGGCCATAAAAAGTCCGATCATAATCGGGACTGCACATGTGCGGTGGCAGGACCGGTTGTAGCACCTGCTCCGGCAACCTTGCAGATTACAGATGGCCGTCAGGGCAAGGCGGAGGCACCTATTATATGGAGCAGGGCATTTTAGGTGACATTCGAGGAGACTCGTGCAACACCTGATGTGGTGATGGGTATGTATCTTCTCCTTATCTCTTTATTTATGTTGGTTTTCCTACTTATATCTACTTGTTTTGTTTCTAGGGTCGTTCCTTGTGAACAGTATCTCTGCTTTGGTTTATTTTTATTCGGGGGCTACCCGATCCATTGTATCTCCTGCGCTTAGCAAGAGGTTTGCCGATGCTCCGGAGGAGCTGGATTGTCCATTAGAGGTTGAGACTGTTGATGATCATCATGTGAGTGTATCGAGGGTTCATAAGTGATGTATATTGGAGTTGTTTAGTGAGCGGTACCCGATTGATTTAGTTCCTATTCCTCTGCGTGAGAGCAAGGTTATTATGGGGGTGGATTGGTTGAGCCCCAATGGGGCAATGATTGATTGCGAGCATCAGTTGGTCCGTATTCGGACCCCAAATAGGGGATAGTTAATGATTCAAGGAGAGGGTGTGTCACACCCCGCTAAAGCGGAAACACGAGGCGTGGCAGTATAAAGGGTTTCATAGCAAAAGTTAAAAGACAACACCAACCATAGTATTAAAAATCATTACAATTTTACAATGGGTTTGAACAACTTTTAAAAGAAATTACAATGTAAATTGAAATACAACACATGCGAATGCTCCTAAAAGTGAAGTGTCCCTAAGTGCCACTTACACGATGATTCCTGAAAAAGCATGTAAAACGAGCGTCAACTATAAAAATAGTTGGTGAGTACTCACAGATAAACAAAATAATATTGGTTCCATGAATTGATATCAAAGTTTTGATACAAGTTTCCAATAATAAAAGTATATTGTTAAAATGAGTAAATAAGTTTGTAAAAAAAAAGTTCTTTGTCATCATGAGAGATAAAGTATGTTGCCCAAATAAGATGCAACATTCATATTCTCATGGAAGATAAAGTTCGTTACTCAAACGAGTAAACAAGTTTCATTGCTAAAATGAGCAATCAATTTCGTTGCTACAAGGAGCAAACAATTTCATTGCTAAAACATGTATATAAGTTTTCAGTAATAAAAGTTCGTTGTTGTAATGAGAAACAAAGTTCATTGCTATAATTAATAACAAGTTTATTGCTATAACGAGAAACGAGTTTGTATGTGTATGAGAAAATAATGAGTCTCAACCAAACCTATGACTGAAGCCCTATCAAGATCTATGCTTATCGTTCCATAGATGAATATGGTATCATGCACTCCAGCAATAGGGCGAGTGAGGAGTTTTCAATTCCTAATAGCGCTATCCATAATGACCATTGGCTCAAAGAGTTAATGGTTAGAGATAAGGGAAGGGCCTTAGTACGATAAGTTCTCATGTTCCGTGTTGCATAGACATACATCGAGAGACATAGCAATAAAATAGCAATCATGTTTGATACAAATCAATTTAAATACAACATTTAAATAATAGTTTTTCGGGACATGCTTTTCCACCCCAAAACATAAAAACTGAAAATAGGGGAGTGCGTGAATACTCACAATATGCAAAATGTAGCAACCAAGTTTATACGAGTCAAATAAATACAACGAACATAAATAGTTTAGGACATGCTTTTCCACCCCAAAACGTAAAAACCGAAAATAGGGGAGTGGTGAATACTCACAATATGCAAAATATAGCAACCAAGTTTATACGAGTCAAATAGATACAACGAACATAAATAGTTTAGGACATGCTTTTCCACCCCAAAACGTAAAAACCGAAAATAGGGGAGTGGTGAATACTCACAATATGCAAAATATAGCAACCAAGTTTATACGAGTCAAATAGATACAACGAACATAAATAGTTTAGGACATGCTTTTCCACCCCAAAACGTAACAACCGAAAATAGGGGAGTGGTGAATACTCACAATGCATTGAGATGATGCAAATGATGCCTTGATCTATGCTCCACTCGTACCACTATCGTTTTCCTACAACGATGTTACACACTAATGAGTCTCTAATTGAAATCTAATACTAGTATACTTACTACTACAATAGAATTATGCCAATAATGTGTCAAAATTTAATATTGATAAGTTACAAACATTTTTCTGTGGAAATTAAGTTTCAAAGAATCAATTGTTATATAACAATTTAAGTGGAAAATTTCCATTATTGAAATGCTAATATTTAACATTTTAGAGGTGTTCCAATGATTAAATATTCAAAACGAAATCAATTTAGTTCTAAACTTTCCCAAACTTTGTATTTCAGTTTTAATTGAAGTCAAAGACCTTAAGATAAATTTTCTTGACTTTTTGATTTGTCTAACTATTTTTCACCATTTAATTCCTTGAATAATCATAAAATCATGGAAAAATAGTAAACTATCATGAAAAATTCTTATAATTTTTATGTAACTGTTTTATAGTGTACATAATCTGGGAAAAATATTAATGTGTTTTCAAAAAGTTTAACACAATTTTTCTGATTTTTGTACATTTAAGTGTATTAAATCTTGGGAAAATAGAAGAAAAATAGCATACAGAAGATAAAAATCATCAAAATTTTTATTTATCATCCTAACGTATTATAAGAGTTTCTGGTAAATGTTTATTAATTTTGGATGAGTAAAACTATTTTTCCTGTTTTTAATCCATTATAAACACAAAAATCATGGAAAAATAGATATACATTTTGAAAAATTCCCAAAATATTTTTCTGAGTCTTAAATACAGGGTACAAGCTGCGAAAAATAAGAAATAATATTTTCACATTCCCTAAATTTGTTTTATGATTTATTAGAGCTAAATGAAAAGAAAATTAAAAACCATACTAAACAGTAACAAAAGTCATTGAAACTTCATGGGGAATGTTTATTAACTTAAAGGATCATTCAAGAATTTTTCTAGAACTTATTTACTAGTGTAAGTATTTTATATGATTTAACACTCTATTTTCTTATTATTTTCATATAAAAATAAAGAAAACATATATTGAGCTGAAAATTTCCAGAATGCATCTTCATACAATTTAATAACAATGAAAAATTGTTTTCTTATTTTTGATGTTGAAAACCATGCCTAAAGGCTCAATAAATTATAGAGAAAACTTGGTTCTTGTGATTTATGTAAAGATTATTGATGTTACTATGACAATTTTTGCAACATGTTACAAAGACTTTTGAATCAAGATCTTTTTGTACCTATTAATACATGATATTAAGAGTTCAAAATAATTTTTGAATGACTTTTAGTGATGAATAAGTCCTTTGAACATGCAACACAAAACAAATGTTCATAAGGAAAATGCTGTTTGAGCAACAGTTTTGTAAAAATTGGTAAAAATCGAAATATTGGAATTTTCCAGTGAGGTCAGATGGGTTTGAAAGCTAACTCAAAATATTATATTTCAGAAAAAGAATCACGAATTTTGGTTAAGAAATGAGTGAGATATGACAGTTTAAAGTCAGGTAAAGAAATCTGGCAGATTGCATGCATGATGATTGGTTAGAAAAGTGAGTTTTCATCATTTCCTTGAGTAAATCTTTTGAAGTATTTTAAATATATCATGACAAACTCATATTTTAGTCATGTTTCCAGAGATCAAAAGATTAAAACTTATCAAAATGTATACATGCATTTATGAACAAAATTTTGTTTCTCAAAAACTCTTAACTTGAGTTTGATGTTTTAATCCTTAAAATCGATTTTTGCACTAAGATCATGAACATGCAACCTTGTTTATCATACATGCATGGTGTTAAAACACATCCATCATGTTCTAAAAACCATTTTAACAAAAATAAAACAAGTTTGAAGAAGATGAAGAAGGAGAAAGTGTAAGAAAAAGAGCAAAACTTGAAGGAAAAGTGAAGTAGAAATCGATTTTACCTTCAAGAATACCACAAGATGATGAAGATTTCGAGTTTGAGGAGTGTTCTTGGGTTTGTTTTCTGGAAAATTTCATGGTTCTTAGAGGGAGGAAGAGAGAATGGAGTGGTGTTTGGAGAGAAAAATTAGAGAGAAGGTAGAGAGAGTTTTCTAGAGAGAGAAAAAAGAGAGATGTGTGTGTGTTGGAGAATGAGAGTGTGAGAGAGAGATATGGGGAGAGAGGGATCCGAATTTTTTAGTATAATACCCCTTTCTCATTCATTTTCTTTTATAAAATTTAAGTTCTTTTATAAAATATCTCAATTTTTATATAAAATGTGCACTAAAATCAAGTTTTTATTCATAAAACCTTGATTTTTGATTTATAAATTAAGGGTAAATGTTAATGAGTTAAATTTTATTTTCCTTGATTATATTTCCCTGAATTTAATTGTTTTAGGATAATATTATGAGTTTCATAACTATTTTTATAGAATTCTTCATGTCAAATTTTATAAAATTTAGGTTTTAGGGTTTTTAGGGTTTTGAGAATTAATAAATCTTTAGATATCAAAATCAATAGAATCTTTGAGACTTCAATTTATCTTATGGTATTATAACTCTTTTATAGTTATAAATAATATTTGTAACTTATTTTATCGGTTTATTGGCATTCTATGTAGTGGTTTCGAGATTCAAACGAAATTGAGGAATCAAGTATACTAGTCCTAGTTTTCAACTCTGACTTAAGTTTCTATGAGGCTCCAACCTAATTTCTACTGCTAGGTCAAGTGCATAATGTGTGTATATGATTCATGAAAAGGTGTTTGAGTCAAAGAGTGACCCAAATATGGATAGTCACTACAGTTAAGTAGTAGTAGAATTCACATATCAATGTGAAATCTAAGTACACTATCATCCGATCCTACTTGTTTCCAAGTTTTTAGTAGGTTATAACTTAGCTTCTAGTTACTAAGTCTATTATGTGTCGTGCCTATATGTGCAACTAAGTTTATTCAAATCTAGAACCGACTCGAATTTTGACGGTTGTCACATTCTCCCCCGGTTGAAAGAATTTCGCCCCGAAATTCAATTCGTGACGTATTCTATTAGAACTCAGTCGAATACAATTATATAGCTGGAGAGGTGGTGACTTGCAGTGTTCTTTGATTATTCCGGGTTTATTTCCTCAAAGGAAGAACCCAATTCTTTAGCTATAGTCAAATTAACGTTTCCTTAATTTGAGTTTTACAATTTAGATTGCGAGAAATTAGGATCATGGAAATCATGATCCAAACATGGCGACCTAGTCGAAAAAGATCATCTAGTTAGATATTATCTGAATTAAGAGAGCTATAAGTTTTGCTGAAGCAATAACTACACTGAGCGTTAAATCCGCATTGATCCTCAAGTCGCATTCTAAATTAACACTAAGTGTAAATTCGCCGCCTAATAAAGAAGAGATTAGGAACAATTTGTTCACTTTCGGGTTGGCTACTATATCTGGAAAATATATGTTCCGAAATAAGAAGGGGTAACACGAATGAAAGGGAAGCGATCGAGGGTAAGTTCCAAAAAAAACGTACTAAGGGTAGGCAACAAAGTTTTGGTACATCTCCAATGTAAAGGCTATTTAAGTGTCGGCTACAAAATAAATTACGAAATGACTGAGGATCTCCGAGGCTATAATTACTACTACGGTTACTCTTACAATATTAGATCTATATTCGAAGAATATATATATTTAGAGAGTCAATGTTGCAAATGGAGGCGATTAAATCACATTGTGTAGTTAGCATTTTAAGTGTTTAGAAGTGATAAAAATCTCACTGTTATCAAAATGTGTGTTTAGGAATGATAATTAATCTCACTATTATCAAAATATGTAATAATTCCAAGGTAACGAAAATACATGTGTGGCGATCAAACGAAGTAGTAAAATAATATAAAGATTAATTAAGGTTACAGGTTTAAGTCATCAATAAGGGAATTTATACAAAAATATTTTGATTACTCTTTTGAAAAATTGTCTAATTCTCTAAGTCAGGACAAATTCAAGCTTATGAGTCAGAATATTTATAAAAATAAAGTTGAGAGTTTAGGAACTCAATGAAAATTACAAAGTAGAATGCTATTTTAAGAAAGGTGTAAAAATATCGATCATTGAAAATAGTGGATTGTTAATTTAGTGTTTCTACAAAAACAATCATTTAGAGAATATATAATAGTAAAATTCAAGACTTTTGATGTATTTAAAGAAAAGAAGAAGCATAAGAAAATGTATTCTTTCACATATATTTTATGGATTTAGAAAAATGATAAGAACAATGGTATTCTTCTTGTGTATTAATTGTAAGAAAAATACAATGAAAATTACATTTTAAATCAAGTTTCCGAATCTAGAACGAAAGAACAATGTAAATAAGGATCACTTGTTTATAGAGATTTCAAAATAAAAACAAGATGTATATGATAAAAGGTATAATTGAATATATCAAACCTGACTAAATAAAAAGTATGCTTAACGACTATACACGTATTAATTGTTCAAAACGGAAGGGTAGACTTCTAGTCTTTATGTGTACGAACATGATACCAGGAGGGGCAAAATAGACAGAAATAAAATTAGACAATGTATTATGTTAATATTATGGCGTGCGAGATCTAAAATCGGAAGGAGAGCGAGAAATCAAGTTCGGAGGAAAGAAAAAGGAAGGTAGCGGCGACAATGATTGTTATTGTTAAAATTTTAAGAACAATACATATAGGTAGATTTAAAACCAGGTTGAGATATATTTCAAACTTCAATATTTGATGTATGTTGATGGTTACATAGACATGTGGGAGTTTTAAAGTGTTTGCTAAGGATTGCTAAAAATTCATAAGTTATCTATTAAGTTAAACTCCATTTGTGGGAAAAAAAAAGAAGTCCTACAAATGACAATTGAAAATCTGACAATTTTGACTTTTTAGACTGAAGCCCAACAATGATTAAAATGGATAAGGTAAAGACTCAATATATTTAGAAGAATAATTATTCATTGTTGAGAGTGTATCACTGAAAATTTAAAAGTGAACACTAAGTTTTCAAATGCTATAAATTTTAAAAACTTTATAGATTATAAAACCATATTGAAGCAAAGTACACAAATAAGGTATGTTTTGAAATACAAGCATTAGAGATTTCTTATAAACATGTTTGAAGTAGAAATTTGCATAAATATCATGTTGGGTTTCGAGAAAACACATTAAAGTAAATTACAATGTCTAAATAAGAAAGCTGTTAAAAGTGTCAAAACAAAAGTGTTTTGAAGATCCGATGAAACTTTTTCACATAATAAGAACTTCAATGTCATATGTTTAAGTTTTATAGCATAGAGTTTAAAGACTTTTATAAAAGAAAATGTTTCTAAGTTTTTCGAAAACGTGTCAAAATGGTAAGCAATACTTAAAATGGTTTACATGCCCTTAAAAGCACATCTATCCATTGAAATGGATTTGAAATGAAATTAAAATAGCAAGGTTAAAACAAATATTGGTTAAATTGAGTTTTGAAGAAAAGTGTTAAGTTAAAGCAAGTTGTCAAAAGATTTTTAGCGAGAATTTGGCTTACATTGTTAGGAAATGTCTACTAAGTTGAATGAAGTGGTTATAAAATATTTTATCGATGATAAATAAAACCGATGAAGCGAAATAATTTTTCGATGGAAGATTAAGAAGTAAGGAGAAAGTATGTTAGTGTATTTGATCGTACCTAAATACTAAGGCGAGTACAAAACGAGTATAAGGCGAGTACCGATGTCTTTTCCCCAAAATAAAGTACAAGAAAAATTGTTTGAAAAACATTTTATGGTGTCAATGCAGTTGACGACCTTTTATAGAGGTCAAAGGGATATCCTATGTTAAGTTTTAACCTCAAGGTGGAAACAACCTAGAGCTAAATTGTAGCGTAGAAATAAGATCTCACATATAGGTTAAACCTCCGTGTCTCCTTGTGAGTCAAATCCGGAATGCCCGCCAATGGTATCCAAGTGATTACTTAGTGGCGAATCATCTACCTCCTTACGCGATGCTGCAATTTTCATCCGTGTCGGTATCGAAACGCTTTCCTAGTTGTAACTCTAGTACGAAGACGATGAAGAGGTATTGAGGAATAATTGGTATATGTTTCGACTTAAGATTATTACTAGTGTATATCTAGCTACTAACCTTACATCTAAAGTCAATAGCTACCGAGGAATACTCATTCTCAGTACTAAGTGCATTGCTCCTAGAGTGGCTAGTGATATAACCTAAGTGGTTAACCTAGCACTTGATAAGGGATAAGATTATTTCTAAATAAAGGCATTGTTATAAAAGTGAACTTAGTTTCTAAGTGTATCTAGATGAATGCCTATAATATGCAATGCCCGTACGCACACCGAAAATTTTTTGTTTTTCAAAAGTTTAAGTTGAAAATTGTTTTGAACATAATTCAACTATAACCGTTTCCAGCCTCACATTAAGTTTCCTTAATTAAGCATAGTTGGCCAGGCTATACTTAATTAATGTCTGATAATGCGTACTCGAATTAGTTATACCAGTAGTATGTTCAGTATTTTAAAAATGTTTAGAAAATTTTTGGCTATAGTTGTGGTTTTCCAAAGGAAAACCGGTATTCTCTATAACCTTCGGCTCTGATACCATTTTCTGTCACACCCCGCTAAAGCGGAAACACGAGGCGTGGCAGTATAAAGGGTTTCATAGCAAAAGTTAAAAGACAACACCAACCATAGTATTAAAAATCATTACAATTTTACAATGGGTTTGAACAACTTTTAAAAGAAATTACAATGTAAATTGAAATACAACACATGCGAATGCTCCTAAAAGTGAAGTGTCCCTAAGTGCCACTTACTCGATGATTCCTGAAAAAGCATGCAAAACGAGCGTCAACTATAAAAATAGTTGGTGAGTACTCACAGACAAACAAAATAATATTGGTTCCATGAATTGAAATCAAAGTTTTGATACAAGTTTCCAATAATAAAAGTATATTGTTAAAATGAGTAAATAATTTTGTAAAAACAAAGTTCTTTGTCATCATGAGAGATAAAGTATGTTGCCTAAAATAAAGTTCGTTACTCAAACGAGTAAACAAGTTTCATTGCTAAAATGAGCAATCAATTTCGTTGCTACAAGGAGCAAACAATTTCATTGCTAAAACATGTATATAAGTTTTCAGTAATAAAAGTTCGTTGTTGTAATGAGAAACAAAGTTCATTGCTATAATTAATAACAAGTTTATTGCTATAACGAGAAACGAGTTTGTATGTGTATAAGCAAACAATGAGTCTCAACCAAACCTATGACTGAAGCCCTATCAAGATCTATGCTTATCGTTCCATAGATGAATATGGTATCATGCACTCCAGCAATAGGGCGAGTGAGGAGTTGTCAATTCCTAATAGCGCTATCCATAATGACCATTGGCTCAAAGAGTTAATGGTTAGAGATAAGGGAAGGGCCTTAGTACGATAAGTTCTCATGTTCCGTGTTGCATAGACATACATCGAGAGACATAGCAATAAAATAGCAATCATGTTTGATACAAATCAATTTAAATACAACATTCAAATAATAGTTTTTCGGGACATGCTTTTCCACCCCAAAACATAAAAACTGAAAATAGGGGAGTGCGTGAATACTCACAATATGCAAAATGTAGCAACCAAGTTTATACGAGTCAAATAAATACAACGAACATAAATAGTTTAGGACATGATTTTCCACCCCAAAACGTAAAAACCGAAAATAGGGGAGTGGTGAATACTCACAATATGCAAAATATAGCAACCAAGTTTATACGAGTCAAATAGATACAACGAACATAAATAGTTTAGGACATGCTTTTCCACCCCAAAACGTAAAAACCGAAAATAGGGGAGTGGTGAATACTCACAATATGCAAAATATAGCAACCAAGTTTATACGAGTCAAATAGATACAACGAACATAAATAGTTTAGGACATGCTTTTCCACCCCAAAACGTAAAAACCGAAAATAGGGGAGTGGTGAATACTCACAATGCATTGAGATGATGCAAATGATGCCTTGATCTACGCTCCACTCGTACCACTATCGTTTTCCTACAACGATGTTACACACTAATGAGTCTCTAATTGAAATCTAATACTAGTATACTTACTACTACAATAGAATTATGCCAATAATGTGTCAAAATTTAATATTGATAAGTTACAAACATTTTTCTGTGGAAATTAAGTTTCAAAGAATCAATTGTTATATAACAATTTAAGTGGAAAATTTCCATTATTGAAATGCTAATATTTAACATTTTAGAGGTGTTCCAATGATTAAATATTCAAAACGAAATCAATTTAGTTCTAAACTTTCCCAAACTTTGTATTTCAGTTTTAATTGAAGTCAAAGACCTTAAGATAAATCTTCTTGACTTTTTGATTTGTCTAACTATTTTTCACCATTTAATTCCTTGAATAATCATAAAATCATGGAAAAATAGTAAACTATCATGAAAAATTCTTATAATTTTTGTGTAACTGTTTTATAGTGTACATAATCTGGGAAAAATATTAATATGTGTTTTCAAAAAGTTTAACACAATTTTTGTGATTTTTGTACATTTAAGTGTATTAAATCTTGGGAAAATAGAAGAAAAATAGCATACAGAAGATAAAAATCATCAAAATTTTCATTTATCATCCTAACATATTATAAGAGTTTCTGGTAAATTTTTATTAATTTTGGATGAGTAAAACTATTTTTTCTGTTTTTAATCCATTATAAACACAAAAATCATGGAAAAATAGATATATATTTTGAAAAATTCCCAAAATATTTTTCTGAGTCTTAAATACAGGGTACAAGCTGCGAAAAATAAGAAATAATATTTTCACATTCCCTAAAGTGGTTTTATGATTTATTAGAGCTAAATGAAAAGAAAATTAAAAACCATACTAAACAGTAACAAAAGTCATTGAAACTTCATGGGGAATGTTTATTAACATAAAGGATCATTCAAGAATTTTTCCAGAACTTATTTACTAGTGTAAGTATTTTATATGATTTAACACTCTATTTTTTTATTATTTTCATATAAAAATAAAGAAAATATATATTGAGCTGAAAATTTCCAGAATGCATCTTCATACAATTTAATAACAATGGAAAATTGTTTTCTTATTTTTGATGTTGAAAACCATGCCTAAAGGCTCAATAAATTATAGAGAAAACTTGGTTCTTGTGATTTATGTAAAGATTATTGATGTTACTATGACAATTTTTGCAACATGTTACAAAGACTTTTGAATCAAGATCTTTTTGTACCTATTAATACATGATATTAAGAGTTCAAAATAATTTTTGAATGACTTTTAGTGATGAATAAGTCCTTTGAACATGCAACACAAAACAAATGTTCATAAGGAAAGTGTTGTTTGAGCAATAGTTTTGTAAAAATTGGTAAAAATCGAAATATTGGAATTTTCCAGTGAGGTCAGATGGGTTTGAAAGCTAACTCAAGATATTATATTTCAGAAAAAGAATCACGAATTTTGGTTAAGAAATGAGTGAGATATGGCAGTTTAAAGTCAGGTAAAGAAATCTGGCAGATTGCATGCATGATGATTGGTTAGAAAAGTGAGTTTTCATCATTTCCTTGAGTAAATCTTTTGAAGTATTTTAAATATATCATGACAAACTCATATTTTAGTCATGTTTCCAGAGATCAAAAGATTAAAACTTATCAAAATATATACATGCATTTATGAACAAAATTTTGTTTCTCAAAAACTCTTAACTTGAGTTTGATGTTTTAATCCTTAAAATCGATTTTTGCACTAAGATCATGAACATGCAACCTTGTTTATTATACATGCATGGTGTTAAAACACATCCATCATGTTCTAAAAACCATTTTAACAAAAATAAAACAAGTTTGAAGAAGATGAAGAAGGAGAAAGTGTAAGAAAAAGAGCAAAACTTGAAGGAAAAGTGAAGTAGAAATCGATTTTACCTTCAAGAATACCACAAGATGATGAAGATTTCGAGTTTGAGGAGTGTTCTTGGGTTTGTTTTCTGGAAAATTTCATGGTTCTTAGAGGGAGGAAGAGAGAATGGAGTGGTGTTTGGAGAGAAAAATTAGAGAGAAGGTAGAGAGAGTTTTCTAGAGAGAGAAAAAAGAGAGATGTGTGTGTGTTGGAGAATGAGAGTGTGAGAGAGAGATATGGGGAGAGAGGGATCCGAATTTTTTAGTATAATACCCCTTTCTCATTCATTTTCTTTTATAAAATTTAAGTTCTTTTATAAAATATCTCAATTTTTATATAAAATGTGCACTAAAATCAAGTTTTTATTCATAAAACCTTGATTTTTGATTTATAAATTAAGAGTAAATGTTAATGAGTTAAATTTTATTTTCCTTGATTATATTTCCCTGAATTTAATTGTTTTAGGATAATATTATGAGTTTCATAACTATTTTTATAGAATTCTTCATGTCAAATTTTATAAAATTTAGGTTTTAGGGTTTTTAGGGTTTTGAGAATTAATAAATCTTTAGATATCAAAATCAATAGAATCTTTGAGACTTCAATTTATCTTATGGTATTATAACTCTTTTATAGTTATAAATAATATTTGTAACTTATTTTATCGGTTTATTGGCATTCTATGTAGTGGTTTCGAGATTCAAACGAAATTGAGGAATCAAGTATACTAGTCCTAGTTTTCAACTCTGACTTAAGTTTCTATGAGGCTCCAACCTAATTTCTACTGCTAGGTCAAGTGCATAATGTGTGTATATGATTCATGAAAAGGTGTTTGAGTCAAAGAGTGACCCAAATATGGATAGTCACTACAGTTAAGTAGTAGTAGAATTCACATATCAATGTGAAATCTAAGTACACTATCATCCGATCCTACTTGTTTCCAAGTTTTTAGTAGGTTATAACTTAGCTTCTAGTTACTAAGTCTATTATGTGTCGTGCCTATATGTGCAACTAAGTTTATTCAAATCTAGAACCGACTCGAATTTTGACGGTTGTCACAGGGTGTTTAGCATGGGACGGTTCTATGTGTAGCAGCTAGGGCCATACACTATCTTCAGCAGGGTTGTTCTAGATTTGTGGCTTATGTGATGGATACCCGGGAGAAGGGTAAGGCGATGGTGGGTGATGTACCGATTGTTCGGGAATACCCGGATGTGTTCCCGAAGGATTTGCCTGGAGTGCCTCCGAAGAGGCAGGTCGAGTTTCAGATTGACTTGGTTCCTGGTGCAGCTCCGATTGCCAAAGCACCTTATCGGCTACCACCTCCATAGATGCAGGAGTTGTCTACACAGCTACAGGAGCTGTTAGACAAGGGATTTATTCGGCCAAGTGCTTCCCTATGGGGAGCGCCGATCTTGTTTGTAAAGAAGAAGGATGGGTCGCATCGGATGTGTATAGACTACCGAGAGTTGAGTAAGCTAATGGTGAAAAACCGTTATCCACTCCTCAGGATTGACGATTTATTTGACTAACTCCATGACACATCGTGGTTTTCCAAGATTGATTTGCGGTCAGGTTATCATCAAATGAGGGTAAGAGAGGAGGATACGTAGAAGACGGCCTTCCAGACTCGTTATGTCATTACGAGTTCGTGGTGATTCCCTTCGGGCTCACCAATGCTCCAGCCGCATTCATGGATCTCCTAAATTGTGTATGTAGGCCTACGTTGGATCGGTCTATGATTGTGTTTACTGATGACTTCTTGGTATATTCCAAGACTCAGGAGCAACATGCGGACCATCTAAGGGAGGTATTGGAGACTCTGAGGAGGGAGATATTGTATGTGAAGTTCTCCAAGTGCGAAGTTTGGTTGCGTGAGGTGCAGTTTTTGGGGCACCTTGTCAACCAGAATGGTATTCTGGTTGATCCGACCAAGGTCGAGGTGGTGATGAGGTGGGAAATTCCGAGGTCTCCATCTGAGATTCAGACTTTCCTTGGATAGTCAGGTTATTATCATAGATTCATTCAGGATTTCTCCAAGATAGCGGTTCGTTTGACCTGGTTGACAAAGAAGACAATCATGTTTCGTTGGGGGATTTAGCAACAAACATATTTTGAGACTCTGAGGCATAGATTTTGTGGCGCCGATCATAGGTTTGGGTGAAGTAGTGATGTAACGGGATCATGTGATCTTTTACGCTTCGGGGCAGCTGAAGCCTCCTGAGGTGAATTATCATACGTGTGATTTGGAGTTGGGGTCTTTGGTTTTCGCCCTCAAAATTTAGCGACATTACCTCTATGGGGTTCGCTGTACTATTTACACGGACCACAGGAGTCTGAGGTATCTGATGGATCAGCAGAATCTGAACATGAGGCAGCATAGATGGTTGGACGTGGTGAAGGATTATGATTGTGAGATCGTCTATCACCCAGGGAAGGCCAACCTGGTGGTCGATGCTTTTAGGTGCAAGGTGGTTGCTGCCCCAATCAGGGATGTGTGTTTGAGGATGACAGTGATTACCCCACTCTTAGAGCAGATTCTAGAGGCTCAGGTTGAGGCTCGAAAGGAAAAGCACCGAAATAATGAGCGTATAGTGGGTCAGGTGGCTTCCCTTGACTTTGACAGCCGGGTATTATTGACCCTTCATCGGAGGGTATGGGTCCTATATTGGGGGTGTTGCACGTCAGGTATTAATGGAGGAGGCGCATAAGTCGAGATTCTTTATTCATCCCGGAGCGACAAAGATGTATAGAGATCTCCAGCCTGATTACTGGTGGCCATGAATGATGCGAGACATGACCTGGTATGTGGAGAGGTGCTTGACTTTCAGGAAAGTCAAGGTCGATCATTAGTGACCCCACGACAAAATGGAGCCATTGGAAGATCCTGTTTAGAAATGGGAAGATATTACAATGGATTTTATTACCAAATTACCTAGGACGGCGCACAGAGTGGATTCGATGTGGGTCATTGCGGATCGGTTGACCAAGAGTATGCATTTTATTCTGATCTAAGAGAGCATTTTGGCAGAAAAGCTGGCCGATATCTACATTCGGGAAGTGGTGGCACGACATTGGGTGCCGGTTTCTGTGGTCTCTGATAGGGATGTTCTGTTTATTTCCAGGTCCTAAAAGTAATTTCATGAGGAGTTGTGTACTCATCTGCATTTCAGCACGACTTTCCACCAGCAAACTGATGGTCAGAGTGATCAGACTATCTAGACTTTGAAGGACATGTTGTGGGCATGTGTTCTGAATTTTGGCAGTAGTTAGGATACGTACCTTCCTTTAAAAACAGTTATCATGCCGTCATTGATCAACCTCCTTTTCACATTGTCACACCCCAAAACCGGAACGGCGGAATCGTTCAGGGTGGAGGACATCATGTTTAGTATTACGAGATATGTATATGGTAAGCAAGTAATGAACAACCATTTCAATTCGAAAGAAAGTGTTTACAATTTGTGTGCTCACAAAACATAGAATTCATACACAAATAACAAAACAAGACTTGAAGCTATAATGCTTCATCTTCTGAATCCCCAACACGAGCACCTGTCTAATAGTCTCCTGAGAATACAAGTTATTTGAAAGAGTTGATCAGCAATTAAGCTGGTGAGTTCATAAGAGTTTAGTGATGTAAGTAAGTTGTAAGTGTTGTTAAAAATGTAGATGTAAAATGGTGTTAAAAATGTAGTTGTAACATGTAGTCGTAAAATGTCGGAAGTTGTAAGTCCTGTTTTGAAAAGTTCGCCTGTTCCTCTAGAAAATCATATATTTCCTACTTTGATGGAAGTTTAAGTAAAATGACACTACAACCCATTCTATGGGTACTAAGTGGGTACAAGTTATATAAGACTCAGAGTAAATAAACAATCGATTGTGCGCATCTGCCCTAAGCTCACAACCAAACAAGGAACAAGAATTAAGGCAGATAGCACACATTCCATTGGTTGTTAGATCATCATCATATATAACCCTGGTGTAATCACTTGTTACTCATGGAGTTAATTGTAATGTTTCCGTTATATCTAATGAAGAAGTTCTTTAAGAAAACCCTTATTTCTTATAATAAAATAGTGACCACAGTGACTACTTTTATAATAGCCTAGTTTATACTGCTATATATAATATAATATCGGATAGAAAGTTAATTGAGCGAATCTGCCCTAATTCCACAACCAAACGAGGAACAGAAATTAAGGCGGAAAGCACACATCAAACTACCTATTGGGTATTAGTTTTATACATAAACATGGTGTATAAACTAAGGTATTATAGAGTTACTCACCTAAGGTCTTTTAAATTGTATTGGTTTAATAAAATGGATTAAACCCTTTACCGGGAAGTTTCTAGTTTTGTATACCAAAAGTATTGAAAGTATGTTTTGTACTAGAAAAACTGTGCTTTAACTCTGTGTCCTATAACCTGACCCATACCTGGTACCCTTATGATGACTCAATGTATACTAAGCATACATATATATAGAATCGGGTAGAAAATAGATCGGGTGAATTCGTTCCAAGCCCACAACCAAACAAGGAACAGGAAATGAAGCGGAGAGCACACATCCTATTACCTGTCGGACCCTATTGGTATATATATATCCTGTTATCTATACATTAAGGAATCATAAGACTAACATTATGGTCCTATCTTTTACTCGTATCCTTCTACCAAGGCATCTTCTGTTATGTGCTAGACTCGACTGTTCTGTTTGTCGTTTGTAAGAATGTATATTTTCCCTAGTTTATAACTATCTTGACTCGAAAATAGTTTGGGTTGGACTTTCAAGTGGTACCGTCACTTTATGAAAGAAAGGGAAGTGTAAGTACATAGTTGTCGTTTATAATGACCTGCGGATGTACTAATAACCTAAAAACATATTTGGTTTATTACGATTATAATGTGAAGGCTAGAAACCTTACTATACGCTCTCCCTGTCAGGAGATTAGGGGAACTAAACACGACCTCTGCAAATTCTTGCAAGCCATGTAATTCACACTAAAGTATATGATCATGTATACCCAATATAACTATCACCTTTTGTTTAAAACAATGAGTTAGTGATTCATTGGTATAATTAGATCTTGTATGTGTGTTCTCATGCTAGAGCAACCTAACTTGCTTGTTTTGTACTGTATCTTGTACGTTCTGTTTGTTTCTAGTAATTGTGCGTTCTCTCTGTATGGTATTGTTTGATTCTCTTTATTATCTGTTATGTATGGTATTGACTCTTTGTGTGCTTCATTGTACTAGAAGTAATGAATAACATTCTCCTAAACTATACCTATTATAGCTTACTAATGTTCTACTTGGACTATTACTGGAAAGACTCGTTTATCTACTAAGTTATGTTTGTACTTTAAAAACAAAGTTTTGTATAACTAGAACGTAACATAACTTTAAAAGAGTTTTTAAAGGTTTTGACGACTTATAAATGACATAAGTAACATTTTGAAAGACGTTTATAACAAACATTTACACAATTATCATTGTGTTCAACTTGTATTCCCCCCCTTAAAACAGTTAAAACAGTTAAAAGATTCATTATGGGGTATGAACTCACCTGATGTGGGTGATTCAAACGGGTATGCGTGTAAGGATGAGAAGTTCCACGAATGAAGTCCCGAGACACAATAAGTCCTAAATGACATATAAGGACACATATTGACGTGAATATAGTGTTTATAAACAACTATATGAAAGGAAACACCTTCCGGGACTAGGAAACACCTTGATCAAGTGTTGGAATCACATGTGATTCAACAAAGGAAAGTGAAATGGCACTAACATGTGTTTACGGTTTAGGGTTTACGGTCCTAATGGGTTTACGACCGTAAACCCATGGTAACTTCTACCATTTGGTGCTTTAAGGTCTAACAAGTCAAGGTTAAGCATACTATGATCAAGTCCAAGCCTTAGGAAGTAATTGTGGCACCATTGCACCACTTTTTAGAGTTTACGGCCCATGGACCATTCCTCATGAGTTTACGGCCGTAAACTCATGGTCAACATGGCTAAGTGTTCGTTTGAAAGCTAGGGAAACTTTAAGGACTTTTGTTCTACACTTGTATGAGAAAGACCACCTCAAATGAGGCTTTTGATGAGTTTACGCCCCAAAGGGGTTTACGGTCTTGGGAGTTTACGGCCGTAAACTCCCTCTGATCTTGTGTTCTTGATGTTTTTAAGCCTCTAAGCATGGATACTAACTAGATATGAAGTATAGGGAAGTGTACTTACGATCTATAAGCTTGAAATGGTTGATATTGGCCAAGAACACTAGTGTGTGTTGTTGGTGAAACTTGAAGATCTAAGAAAACATGATTTTTATGGATGAATCATGAGGATGAAGCTAGTTAAGAAGGATTATCAACAAACTAGAAAAAGAACACTTACGATTTTTGAAGATCAAGCATGAAGATCGGGATGATACTTGAGAGAAAACTCATGTGTTCTTGAAGGGAAAGTGAAAGAATGAAGAAAAGTCAAGGAAATGAACTTATATGGAGGAGTTTACGGCCTACATGAGTTTACGGCCGTAAACTCCATGTTTACGGTCGTAAACTCCATTTGATGGAGTTTAGGGCTTGATTCTTGTACTGTGGCCTTTAGCAGATAAATTCCAACACTTATTCCTTAAGTGTACTAGGCCTAAACTCCTTAGAAAGACCTTTAACAGGGCTAGACTCAGTATTAATGAGTTTGGCACTCATTTGCATTGATTGACTGGGCTTTAAAAATCAAAATTTTTTCGGGTTGTCACATCATCTCCCCGTTAGATGGAATTTCGTCCCGAAATTAGCTTTATTAGCATTACTACTAGGGTTGCGTTCCTCTGATTGGCAGAATACCCACTCGTAGACTTGTCAACTTCGCCCTTCTGTTCATGATAGGATTTGTACTTTGTCCATCTATCGTTACCTCATGTATACAAGTCGTATATAATTAGGGTTAGTAAGACGGTCGGATGTGAGACTCTGCCCCAGGTCCACAACCAAACAAGGAACAGGAGATAGGGCGGAAACACACATACTAAATCTGCGTAATCATAATCATATACTACCCTAGCGTATACATGGAATAGTAATAGGTGGGCTGTATTCGTCCTTAGGCCTTGTGCTCGAACTTGGTCCGCTGGACGAGTGGTATTTCGTGACGGTCTGTGGACATCTGACGATAAGGCTTCGGAGGGCAAAGTACTCTTCGCACGAGTACTTCGGGGGTTTATAATATCAAAGATAAAATTTAGGTTTAGGTCGGACCTTCGATACGAATGACGAAAGTTTCGAGAACTTGTCGATCGAGGCGATAGAAACATATGAATTCAGTATGGTGAGGACCACGCCAACTCATGACGAATGAAAATAACGGACTCCTTCCTGAACAAAGTTTTGGTCAAATGAAAGAAACGTCTGATATACGACGATGTATTCCTTGTATGCTCGATATTGTACTCCTAGTATGTTTGACAATGTACTCTTGTAAATGTTTCTGTGTTTCCTGTTTTCTTCTTGAAGTTAACACTCCTACGTATCGTACCGCTATGTGCGAATACATACAAACAAAAGTGCTCTACTAACTGGTGGGGATACTTTATATCATAATCCTCCTTGGTACCACTACAATCGCCTGCCATATACAAGTTATGAATATTTAAGATGAACCAGGAAGTCGACTGAGTAACTCTGCCTCAAATCCTCAACCAATTAAGGAATGAAGACCTAAGCGGAGTTACTCACTCTAAGTCTGCAACATCTTAGTTGTGCACAACCCTGATGTATATGGTAAGCCATAATAGCTTCTCTAAGGGATCCTTTAGTTCTCTTGAGTACTGTGACCTATTTCAACATGTGAGTTGTTATAGTTAGTTTTAAGTGTTATTGTTGAATCATAAAAAGTGACCCTCTTGAACTTCAGCTACCGCAGCCGTCAAGCACCCGCAGTCGAGCTCCTTCTTCAGCAACCGCATCCGGAGTCTCTACCTACCGCAGTCACTTTACTAGATTACTTTACTTGTCTTTTATTGTAACACTCTCTATTGTCCAGTATGCCTTGCATGGCTACTGTTAGAGATGTAATCTAGTGTACTTCGTGAGTCTCTATAAATAGAGCACACTCTCTTGTATTCAAACTACACATCTATCTATTCTGAATACACTTCTCTGAAGTTATCTTTTCTCTCTATCTTACTACGCATCACTTCTTACTCTCAAATCTTACTAGAATACTACTGATTATAACCTCTCTTCTGAGCAAGTCTTTCGTGACTTAATCACTAAGTTTGATCTTCCTTATGATCTCGGTTTGAATGCATTCCCAGTTATGAATCAACTTATGTGTATACTTGATATAACAATTGTTGTCATTTCTATTTCATTACTTTTCCGCAACTAACTCTCTAACTATCTAACTCTAACTTATTAATATTATTGTTGAGTTTTTAGATCCTTCGAGATTAACTATTTCACAATACACTTGTTCTAACATTTGTTCAAGTGTGTCTCTAAGTTTTTCTCTCAACAATTGGTATCAGAGCCATAGTGGTTGCTTTTTGAAAACGGAACTCTAATTTTCAAAGGGCCTTCTATACCACTGAAGCTCATTTCTTAAAAAAAAAACTTCAAATGGCACAATCGTTATCTCTGAATGTTTCCAACAGTGTTGGTGGTTCTAATCGAGCCCCAATACTAGTAGCAAATGAATATCATCACTGGTCACAAATAATGGAAAGATACTTAAGAAGACTTGGTAGAGATGTATGGCGATCCGTAGAAGAAGGACCACATATCCCAGTCCTTGCACCAGTCCAAACTGACGGCGATTCAACCAGACTAGGAGGAGGTCAACCAGTCATGAACCGTCCCACCAAGGATGATCTCGATAAAATGGAAAATGATGCTGTTGCTTTTTATGAAATCTCCTGTGGAGTTGCTCCTGACAACTTCGATATTATCATAAATTGCAAATCAGCAAAAGAGATCTGGGAAGTTCTCAAGAATTTGTATGAAGGCTCAGAACAAGAACAAGACAAGAAGCTTACTACTGCACTCAATGAGTTCAACAACTTCAAAGCTCATACTGGAGAAAGCCTGGAAGACTCCTTCAAAAGTTTCAACCTGATAGTCACCAAGTTATCCAATGCGGGCACCATCCGCAGTAACCATGAAACAAATCTTCAGTTTCTTAATGGTTTGGGAAGACATTGGACTACGGCTAAGATGATAGTCCAAGGTGAGAGAAAGATTCATTCTTTGTCACTCTACAAGCTTTATGGAGAACTGCAAGCACAAGAATCCATCGTACTCAAAGACTATGCTGACTTCGGAGGACCTCTTGCTCTCATAGCACAAGCTCGACATAATCAATCTTACTCTCCCTCGTATGACACTCCACCGCAGTCATACGAAGCTGATTCAGAGTATGATGATGAAGAAGAATTTGAGAAGGCTATTGCTCTGGTTAGCCAACAGTTCAACCGTCTACCATCTCCTTCTTTCCGCAAGAATCAACAGTTCAACAAACCTCCATTCAACCGTAACTTCGGTTCCCAGAATAACCATCCTCGATATTCCAAAAGTTCTCATCCACCACCGCAATCTCAAAATAATCAACCAAAGGAGGCACCGCAGTCTACTCAAACCACTGACTCCGGTACTCCCCCAGAAGAGAAGACTGATGTTGTAATTTGTCACAAATGCAACAAAGAGAATCACTTTGCAAGAGATTGTAAGGCCAATGTAGTAAAAGACAGAGCATTCTACCTTAAAATAGCTCAAGAGTTGGAAGATAAGGAAAAAGCAAGGGCATACGTAGCTCATGTCAAAAGAGACCATCAAGTTTGGTCATCCGGAGACGAAGATGAAGCCATCAACAGTGTCGATGGAAAAGGGAAAATCTGCATGCTGGCAACTGCGGATGATGATGGGTCTACAAAGCTGGACAAGAACTATTGCTACATGGCAAAGGATGGAACTCTAAGCATCGTCGAACAGGTAAAACTTATGATCCAAACTCTAAACTATAACATGGATGACTGTCAACCGTACATAGATGATCTTAATGACACTTGTGATGCCGTCCTTACAGACTATAACAAAGCCTTAGATGAGAAGAACATTACGTCCCAAGAGATGTTCCACGTGAGAGGACGACTGGATAACAAAAGACTCAAAATGGCTATGTTAGAAAATGACTTAGAGTTAGAAAAGGATGCAAGAATGTTGAGTGAAACCCAATTAGAAATAGCTTTGAACCTGAGAGATTTAACTCAGAGTGAAATTGTGCGCTTAAATCTTTTAATCGAAAAATTGTTCAATGAAAGTGAAGCTATTGAAAATTTGGTAAACAATGGAACCGTAGACAATACATACAATTGGGGTTGGTCAAATGGATATCCTACCGCAATGGATTCCTCACCCCGGTTCAACAAAGACAGACTGTATGTCCCTCCAGACCGAGAATTTCATTTCCCAGTCAATGACAAGACCTTTCCCGAAGACATCAAAACTCACTTCGGTAGATTGCATAATCTAAGCAATAATTGTGTCATTGAGGAAATTCTGCCTGAGGTTTCGGGTCACACATGTGATCAAATTCCTATCGGTGGCACCATTTACCCAAATTCTCAAACCTCATCCGTAGTTGATGAAGAAATTGTCATTGAGGCCCCGAAGTCTTGGAAGACTTTCCATCTCTGTCCTCAGACCGCAGTGCTTCTCACTGTAGCCAAAAGTCCCACAAAAAGCCCACTGCAGTCCAAATTCAGACTTACTATGCAGTAGTCAAATCATCACTACCGCAGTCATCAGTAAAAGGAACTGTGACTCTTCAGCCAATTCATCATGAATTACCCATAGAAAACTTTGAAGTGGGTCAATGCTCTCAAACCCCTGAATCTTCAAGTTCTGATGACTGAAGCCCTTGTTTTCACAAATCTTCAAAGGATTCTAGGAAACCGCAGTTGAACAACAAAGACTGCGGTTCACCAAAATCCTTAGCTAAAAAGGCTTTCAAAGAGGAAATTCGATCCTGTGGCACAAATAGACAAACATTTTCGAAAAACAAGAAGCATGTCAGATTCCCAAAGTCCAAGAGTCCAGAAAAATTTGTTTTCTCACACTACTTTTCAAAAAACTCTCCTATTAAGAAAACACACAAAAAGGAATGTCAAGTTTCATCAGTCATTCCTATTTCATCTGACACAACCCAAAAGGGTGTAAAGTCTTTTCAAAACAATGGTTTGCAAGTGTATTCCTCAGATGACGCAAAATGGAAGGGTATCTTACCCACTCCAGCACTTTTAAAGTCACGTCAAAATTTCAAAAGGTGGAAGGGTATTTTACCAACTCCACCAAAAAGAACTCAAAGACCTACACGTGCTAAACCTTTTCAAAAACAAACTTTTTCAAAACCCAACAACTTTCATGTCAGGGATTACCAACCTCGGACCGGTAACAAGTCCAATTCAACCTTAAGACCGCTGACCAAGCATAATGTCAGATCAAAAGACAAAATTTCTTTTTGTAAATGTCAGTATAGTTGACAAAATGATTCATCCTACGTCAAATCTAGTCAGAGTCAGAAACCTCGTACTTTTTCAAAATACAACACTCCAAATCTGCTCAAACACCCAGATCTAGGAATAAAAGTTGACAAGAGACCCGTCCCTGCAACCTCGGTCCATGTATCGTTCAGAAATTCACCAATTGCCCCAGGCTCCAAACTAGTTTGGATGCCTAAACTAACCGTGTAATTCTCAGGCTTTGTGTAAGGAGGAATAAGAAGAAGAATGGTTAATTGACAGTGCCTGCTCCTTGCACATGACCGGAAGGTTAGAATACCTTCGGGATTTCAGGCCAATATGCAATGGTGGAAATGTCACATTCGGCAACAATGCGAATGGGATCATCCGAGGTTACGGTGTTCTTACTACGGGGAACTTCTCTATTCAAAAGGTTGCTTATGTAGAAAGCCTAAAACACAATCGCATCAGTGTTGGCCAACTATGTAAGGCAGGCCATCGAGTTGAATTTGATGATCAATTTTGCTATGTAATGACAAGTGATAGGAACACGTGTCTGATCAAATCTCGATCCGAAGGTACGATGTATCCCATGGATGTCTCTCTGATCATTGGTAGACCGCAGTTGTGCTTCCTATCCAAAGCCGTATCCGAAGTCAGCTGGCTATGGCACCGCAAGCTAGCTCATCTCAACTTCAGGTACATCAATAATTTGGTCACCGGAGAACTAGTCAGAGGTCTCCCTATTCTCAAATTCAGCAACGATACTCTCTGCCCTGCATGTGAGTGTGGGAAGCAATCCAAAGCAAGTCACCCCATAGTGATTGATTCTTCAATCTCTGAACCTCTAGAGCTCTTACATATTGATCTCTGCGGTCCATCCACCGTAGCCACTCTCCATGACAATAAGTACATACTGGTTATAGTAGATGACTTCACACGCTTCACATGGGTCTTCTTCCTTAGACTCAAGTCAGAAACACCGCAGATTCTCATCAATTTCATCAAGGAAATAGAACTTCAGATCAAGCTTCCAGTAAGACGTATCCGCGGTGATAATGGAACCGGGTTTACCAATCATCTTCTCAACAGTTTCTTGGTTTCCAAAGGCATCACTCACAACTTCTCAGCTCCTTATACACCACAACAAAATGGAGTAGTAGAGAGAAGGAACCGCACTCTAGTAGAAGCAGCCAGATCCATGCTCAACTTCGCACACCTTCCTCTCTACTTCTGGGCTGAAGCTGTAGCAACATCATGCTTTGTTCAAAACCGTAGCATTGTGTGCAAACGTCTCAACAAAACACCGTATGAGGGCCTTAACAACCGCAAGCCAAATGTGCGCTTCTTTCATATCCGAAGTCTGATGAAGGCATCTTTCTTGGCTATTCCACAAACAAAGTTGCTTACAGGGTCCTCATCAGACGTACAAGGCTAATCATTGAGAGCTTCGATGTCAAATTTGATGATTCCCACATCCGCAACGCCCCTCCATCCGCTGAAACCACCGCAATAATGGAAAGCGATATTCCTGCCTCTTCAGGTCCTTTAAATCTAGTTGAAGTCAATTATGACGATCTTTTTGACCCAGTTGAAACGGCAAAACCATCCGAAGTTCTTGTGTCACCGACAGCTCAACAACAGCACGCTAATGTTTCTGGCCCATCAGTATCCGAAGTCGCATCTCTCAATACTTCCAACTCTCCGGTTGAGGGGGAAAGCTCTACTCCGGTTCAAGCAACAACCGTCGAGGTTCCAGTACTTGATGCTGCTCAAGTTCCTATCCGCAGAGAATCATTACTATTACACGTATCTTCGGATTCGGATGATGAACTCATAGAGAACATTGATACAAGAACCGATTCAAGGATTATCACTCTTCCATCCGCAGTCCAGGGGGAACCTTCTCAAGTTCCAGAGGAACTCCCATCAGCAATCCAGGGGGAACCTCTCCCAACTGCTCAAGAAAATTCCTATCTCGTTCCAACAAACCAAGATGATTCCGCAGGATGTTCTCAAATCTAGGGGGAACTGCCATCTCCAACCGCAGAATCTTCTGATATTGAAGATATTCCCTCAACCGCAGCTGCTGATCATCTACAACCCCGTCTACACGTATGGACGAAGGACCACCCACCATGTCAAATCATTGGCAACCCATCCGCAGGTATCCAGACTAGATCGTCCAAGGACTTATCTGATCATTGTCACTATGCATCATTTATGTCCTCAGTCGAGCCCCGAACGATCAAAGAAGCATTACTAGAACCTGATTGGATATCCGCAATGCAAGAAGAGCTAGAAGAATTCAAAAGGAACAAAGTGTGGAAGCTCATCCCGAAGCCACACGGTCATACCATTGTTGGTACTAGATGGGTATTCAAAAACAAGCTGGATGAATCTGGTGCGGTAGTCAGAAACAAGGCAAGGCTAGTTGCAAAGGGCTACAGTCAACTTGAAGGTGTTGACTATGATGAAACGTATGCTCCGGTGGCACGAATGGAAGCCATCCGAATCTTCTTGGCATACGCAGCCCACAAAAACGTCAAGGTACACCAAATGGACGTTAGGAGTGCATTTCTCAATGGGGAACTAAAAGAAAAGGTTTATCGTCAGCAACCTCCAGGCTTTGAAAGTATTGAATTCCCAGACCACTGCTACAAACTTGAAAAAGCAGTCTACGGTCTGAAGCAAGCCCCAAGAGCATGGTACGAGACTCACTCTGAATTTCTTGTCTCATCCGGATACAAAAGAGGAGTGATTGATCCCACTCTATTTAGAAAAGCAAATGGTGACCACCTTATGCTTGTACAAATATATGTGGATGATATCATCTTCGGATCAACTGATCAAGCAATGGTGGATGAATTTGATAAGCTCATGACCAACAAGTTCAAAATGAGCATGAATAGAGAGATTAACTTCTTTCTAGGACTTCAAGTGAAACAAGTTCCGCAAGGAATATTCATTCATCAAGAGAAATACACCAATGAACTGTTAAAGAAATATTCTATGGACAATTGTTCTTCGACTAAGGTTCCCATGGCCTTCGGATATAAGATCTCTGCTGATCCCTCAGGCGAATCTGTTGATCACAAGACTTATAGAGGTATCATAGGCTCTTTGATGTACCTCACCGCAAGCAGGCCAGACATTGTCTTTGCAACTGGTGTATGCGCAAGGTATCACGCTGAACCAAAAGTGTCACATATGACCGCAGCCAAACATATACTACGGTACCTAAAGGGAAGCAAGTCTCTTGGATTATGGTACCCCACAGGCAATGATTTCAGCCTTCAAGCATTCACAGATGCGGATCACGCCGGATGCAAACTAGATCGAAAAAGCACTTCAGGTGGTTGTCAATTTCTAGGTGGAAGACTCGTCACCTGGTCATCAAGGAAACAAAGTTGTGTATCTCTGTCTACCGCAAAAGCTGAGTATGTGGCCGTAGCCAGCTGTTGTTCTCAAGTCCTTTGGATGAAAACTCAACTATTGGACTACGAATATAGAATGTTGCGGATACCGATCTATTGTGACTCTGAAAGTGCTATTGCTATTTCTCACAATCCAATTCAGCACTCCAAGACTAAGCATATCGAACTACGGTATCATTTCATCAAAGACCACATATTGAAAGGTAACATTGAACTCATCTTTGTTCATTTTCATGAAGAGATTGCTGATGTGTTCACAAAAGCGCTCGACTCCACAAAACTTAACACCTTCCAGCAAATGTTAGGAATGATCAATCCAGACCCGCAATTCTTTTTGAATTGTTAGGTACCGCAGACCATCCTTGGTCTCTATTGCGGTTGTAACTGAAATTTACTTATGATAGATGGTTTTGGTACCGCAGTCTAGGTACCGCAACCATATATCATACTTATCTTTCATGGGTCCTTATTGTTTGTTATTACTAACTTTTGTACAAGTGCTCTTCTAAGTTCCTATACTGCAGACATTCATCCGGTCATCCACAATGACATCTGGTCATCCGCAATGACATCTGGTCATCCGCAATGCAATTACCATCTACAATCACAATTGATAATTTCTCAACCGTTTCATCAACCTTTGTATCATAGTGTGCTATTTAATGATCCTTCATTAAATAAAACATTAAATATAAAAAAAACAACATTCCTTGAGAAACTGTCTCATTCTCCTTTTTGAATAAACCTTGTGTCAGACCTATTTTAGGTATGATGACAAAAAGAATGTGTTTCCATAAACGCATCCTTAATCTGTCTTTTCCTCTTACCCAGCACGTCCCATCCGTTACAACTTCTTGTCCCCTCACCACACGATCACCTGACGCAATGATGTACGTCTGACTTTTCATTAAATGCAAATCTTTTTTTTTTTGATAAAATCTCAAAAACCTTTTTAAACCGTTTCGTCTTATGTGGCTGAGATTTAATCTCCAATTCAAAGATTCCCCCGAAACGACCTTTTACCCTCTCCTTTCGTTTACCTAGGGTAAAAATAGTTACTATTCCAATCACCCCTATATAAACCCTTCTTCTTCCCCAAAAACACTTTACGCTTTCTGAACATTGAATCCTCCCTCTCAAAATCCACAAGCACTCTGTTTTTCTACTCTTTCTCTCAAGCTCCTACAATGGTGAAATCAGGTGTTTCCAAGAAACAATCCAAGGCATCTGGATCAGTGAACCCTACTGGTTCAGACTCTCCCAAGATTGCTTCAAGCAACTTCCGAGCTGTGTTCGAAGATCATTCATCCTATAATGCTCCGATCAAGATAATGATCAAGTTTCTGAAGAATCACCCCCTGTTTGGCCCCTTCGATGCTTTCACAGATGTTGTCCCAATCACAACCCTATTCAAATGTGCCTTCTCAGGCGATCGCCCACTCGAAAACCCTCAAGAAGTTCATCTTAACCTTGTTAACGATTCTTTGGTCATTCTGTCCAAAGAAAAGTTTCTTTCTGCCATCAACCTCCTTGTTCATCCCTCCATCAAGAGTTTCACCCCATCCATGACAAACGTCACCTCTGCTCTTTACCAAATGGGATATCAAAAGAAGATTAGAGGAATTGGGGAATTCAAGAAAACCAATTGCCTGCGGTCTGGCAATTTGTTTGCCACTTCGTCATCCGCAGTCTGTCCGACAGAACCGGAGGCACGGACAATATGGGACTCAAACTTCTGGAGCTGGTGTGGAGTATCTTCACAGGTCATGACGTAAACTACGGGCAGATCCTATGGGACGACTTTCTTCAATACATTCCCAAGGAGAACCCAACCGAACTCACTTTCGCAAGGTTCTGGTCCCTCTTCATTTCAGACCTTCATGCGGATGCAGGGATTGACATGGGCAGTGACATCAATTTCTTTGTCCCCAAAGATCTCAAAAGGTACCATCCCTCCTCTGACCAATCTATTTTTGGACCAATTCGAAGACTTCCTACCCACATTCTTTCCACTCTTGGTCTTGAGACTGCTGATGTCTCAGATCATATTGAGGCTACGGAAGGTATTGCCCCATACCTTCCTACCCCACCTCTTCAAAACCCATCCGCAATCCTTAACCCTGAAGGTACCGCAGTCCCTTCTTCCAATACTCTATCCAATCTTTCTCAAAGAAGAAAGCAATTGGCCTCCAAGAAGAAACAAAGAACCCCCAAGAAGGTTGCTCCCAAAACAACCGCACCCACCAAGAAACGTAAAACCAAACCAACCGCACCCACACCTGATAGTGATTCTGATGAGGATGCGCAACCAATTGGCATCCTTAAGAAAAGAAAAACCGATACCTCTAGCCAAATGCGTGACCGGACCGATACTGAAGCCTCTCAAAAGGCTCCAGTAGTCCTTGGGGTGGCTACAGACCCATTCAACACCACCATCGAATACCACTCAAGTTCAGAAAGTGAGTTTGTTTCATCACTTCGTGGAGACTCCCCCCAGTTCACTCCCAAGGGGATGACACTGGTGTACGCCCTAAGGTCTCCAGGGCTTCCCGACCACATTTCTTTTCTTCTGAGGAGTTGCACTCCATCCTTTTGAACGTAACCCAAACACTTCCAACACCTCTCCAACCGTAGGGCACTCCTTCCGCCCATGCCAGAACTGAACCGAGGCCAAACTTGACTACGGGTCAAGGAGACCAAGGAAGCTCAGGAAATCCTACTCTGCTTACATCCGCAGCAGGTGGTTTAGGCACGGTGAGCACAAATGTGCAAGGATCCGTGGACCCGATGGACACTTCGGTGCGTTTTCAAGGATTTGACGGAGATGAATCAAACGACTCATGGTTATGCTACACTTCGGTAACTGAGTCAGAAATCAAGAAATATGCCGCTTTCAAGAGGGCATTCCAAGCCCGCAAGGAACAACGGCTCAAGCAACAACAACAAAAGGAACAAGATATCCAGTCAGTGGCTAAGTATTGGGCAGATGAAATCAATAATGCCAATACCGTAGCCACCATTCAAAAGGATCAAGACTGGATGACCGAGATGGCTGAAACAGTCCTTAAAGCCCAAGCAACAGGTGAAGGTGCAGGCCCCTCCAGAGCAAATCGAATTCCAACTCCAACAGTTCATGAATCACAAGACGAAGGAACCGCAATAGAAGTCAGTTCTGCTCCCACCTCCGGTCTTGATGATGAGGATATTCAGGAGGTAAATAAGCCCAGTCCTTCTGACGATGACCTGATGATGTTCGATGAAGAAGAGGAATCCAGTGGCTCTCATCATTCAACTTCCAAACCCAAAGAGAAGAAGAAAAAGAAGAAGAATGCGGTCACGAGAAAATGTTTTTCTGAGCTTACAAGCAAAAGTTGATCAAATTCTAGCTGCAGTCAAACCAACCCAACCGCAACCAGAAGACACCCAAGGACCGCAGTCTCTCATCGAACAGATTGAGCGTATGGAAACGCGTGAGCGATTGGCTGCTGAGAGAATTTCTCTCAAAGTCGAAATGGGAATTCGGTCCCTTGACAACAACCGCAAAGCAGATCACAAGGACTTCATGGCTGCTGCGGAACGACTCATCTCTGAGGTGACCGCAATCAAAAAGGATATCCAAGCAGCCATTGCGGATCAAGCCACACAGTCTCAAAAACTGATAGCTGAGACTCACACTGCGTATGAGTCCACTATCTCAGTTCTTCAAGCCACAATCAATAGACTGCAACGATCCCTGTCCTCCAACTTCCACGGTCCCAAGATTCTTCAGCTCACCAAAGAAATTCATAAACTGCTCTTCAACTCCACTATCCCCAATAATCAACAACTGGCAGATGCCCTCAAAGCTCAGTTTCAAAACGTTTTTTCCAAAGTTGATGGCCTTTGTCAATGGCTTGAGGAAGCCCCTGGGTTGCATTCCTCAAGAGGGGGAAGTGAAAAAGAAGTCCATCATTCATATCACTCCACCTCACAGCATCAGAGTCCCCCCATCATCATGGAAAAAATTCCTACACCGCAACCCTCACCGCAACCATCTCATCATACTCCACCTCCTCATAACACTCCACCACAAAAGGAGATCAACCCTGACAAACCAGAGACTCCCCCTCACTTCAAAAACCTGGTTGAGCACATGTCCTCTCCAAGCTCAAACGATTCTCCTGCCACCTCTTAAAGGAAAAAAGATTGGAAGGCAGCTAAACTGGCAGAGCTCATATGGAGAGAATGCGGTTTCGATACCATCATGGACGAATCATTGATAAATTCTTGGATCAATCCTCACCGCAGATTGCTTGATGACGACTACAGACCGCACCTCACATATGATGAACCTCCTTCGGATGGCTACTGGGATGTCCCAATCTCTCTAAATGCCAAATACTTCACAGTGTTTGAGCAATTTGACCGCAGCCTTCCTGACCACAAAAGACTGCCAATGGAATTGGAGAGACTTAGTCTTTTTTATGCTAAGCTTGCCTCTCCCATTGAGAAAATATGGTCTAACGATAGACCATCCACAGTCAAGAACTACAAGGTCCGAAAGTTCATGAAGGCTGACTTCATCCAGTGCACCTTCACGAGAAGAGGACACGACTATGTTCGCACCCAAGCTGACTTCCCTTGCATGAATCCAGAAGAAGTCTTTCTTATAGCTAAGGTGTTTCAGAACAAGTCGGAGAAGCATCCGAAGATGAAGATTGCGCTTGAAAGGGCTAATACTTTTTTGAAGGAAACGGTCTGTGATTTTGCTAAAATCGATGCAGACATCTACCCCACCATTGCCCAGAAATTTGATTTGCCACCACTTGATCCTGCACTAATGCCTACCGAAGGCTATCAATAAAGATCCTTAGGTGCAACCAATTTTCCTGAACTTGGAGTCATTTTCAAAAGGAAGACCGATAATGTCAAATACTTCAATCCTATGACTGCCATGCATCGTCTCACCAAAAAAGCAACTCGATATCTGCCGAACCGCAGTTGAAAAATCAAAGCACACTACTGCAGAGGTCAAGTTCGAGATTTTAAGGAGAATCATCTGGTTGGAAAACATCAGGAAGTTTTGGTGGATCCTAAAAAGTGACCCTCTTGAACTTCAGCTACCGCAGCCGTCAAGCACCCGCAGTCGAGCTCCTTCTTCAGCAACCGCATCCGGAGTCTCTACCCACCGCAGTCACTTTACTAGATTACTTTACTTGTCTTTTATTGTAACACTCTCTATTGTCGAGTATGCCTTGCATGGCTACTATTAGAGATGTAATCTAGTGTACTTCGTGAGTCTCTATAAATAGAGCTCACCCTCTAGTATTCAAACTACGCATCTATCTATTCTGAATACACTTCTCTAAAGTTATCTTTTCTCTCTATCTTACTACGTATCACTTCTTACTCTCAAATCTTACTAGAATACTACTGATTATAACCTCTCTTCTGAGCAAGTCTTTCGTGACTTAATCACTAAGTTTGATCTTCCTTATTAACTCGGTTTGAATGCATTCCTTGTTATGAATCAACTTATGTGTATACTTAATATAACAATTGTTGTCATTTCTATTTCTTTACTTTTCCGCAACTAACTATCTAACTATCTAACTCTAACTTATTAATATTATTGTTGAGTTTTTAGATCCTTGGAGATTAACTATTCCACAATACACTTGTTCTAACATTTGTTCAAGTGTGTCTCTAAGTTTTTCTCTTAACATTTATCCCCAAATTTTAATCTTATCTGAATATAAAATTAATTTTAAAAGTAATTACTATTTCGAAAAAGTACCGCTACTCGTCGACGACTCCGGAGTAGATTCTCCTGCGGTGATCATCAGAATGCGTCCATCCGCGCCTGAGTTCCTTTTTATTGGGCAGTCCCTCTGAAAATGTCCAGCCTCACCACAGCCATAGCAGGCTTGGTTTTCTTCAGCTCCGAGGACTTGGGAGATCGGTTGAGCCGGTGCCTTGCAGAAACGGACTGTGTGTCCCTTTCTGTGGCAGTTCAGACACTGCATTTCCCGTCATACTCCGGTGTGGTGAAAGTTGCACTTTCCACACTTCGGAAGGTTTCCAGCATATCGACTGGCAGGTGCTGATGTAGTAGGCATCGTAGCGGCGTACATAGTACTCGCTCGTTGCTCTTGCGGGGTGTCTTGTGTTGTTCGCTTCTTCTTTCTCTTGTTCCCCGACTTCTGATTACAGTCCTCTTCCCTCGATGGCTCGGGAATAGGGACTTTTTCACCATGGCGGACTCCATGGTCGATGAGTCGCTGAGCCAGGCGTTTAGCACTATTGAACATGGCTTGGTTAGAAGACAACACATTCCTTGGGTCGGAGCAATCAGACCCCAAATGTATCTTTCTATCTTCTTGCTCTCCGAGGTAATCATCACGGGGCATAGAGCTGCTAGCTCGATGAACTGGTCGGTGTAGGTCACTATGTCAGAGCCGACCATAGTGAGACCCCACAGCTCTTGTTCCAGCTTTTGAATTTCGCCTAACGGGCAGTATTCCTCCCGCATTAACTCTTTTAGGTTTTCCCAACCTATTGAGTTTGCCACTGATAGAGTCAGTGATTTAACGTGGCTGTTCCACCATGTTAGGGCCTTGCCAGAGAAGGTGCAGGCAGCAAACTTAACTTTGCTTCCTTCTGGGAATAAACAGATTTCGAAGATCGACTCTGTTTTCTCGAACCATTGCATGAGGGCGATGACTCCTTCAGTCCCTTTAAAGGACAATGGCTGGCATTTGGTGAAGTCCTTGTAGGAGAAATCTCTCGAGCGCCCGAGGACCTCACCTTGAGTAGAATCAGTAGGCATTCCACCTCCATTGGTACTGACGGAGTGATATTGAGCCATGGCTGTTGCCATAGCCGCAGCCACTGCAGCGTTTATAGCTGCCATATCGATTTGCGAAGGAGGCGGTATTGGAGTTATCAGAGTAGTGCATCTGTTAGATCTGTGAGGAGGCATCTTTGCTAAAAGAATACAAAGATGAGACGGAATAAGTCTAAGCAATGGACACAAGGCGAAAGCTGAAAAGACAAGGTTATCCTAGTTCTGGATGTATCGGGTCCTGACTTCCACAGGGTTCTAGAAACAATTCATAAAAGAGTCTACACCTAATAAACTCTATGAATTTGAAATAACTATCCTCGAATGAATATATGTTTCCTGAATAATTGTTACCAGTTGCATGTAAGAAAATAATCTTAACATATAATGTGAGTTGTGTTTCCACTCGCTCATTAAATTAACCAGATTATTATTTATTAGTGTGACTTGTAAGACGTTTTGGTTACTTCGGCTGATCCTTCTTTGCAAACTTCTCATGAACTTGTTCTTGTTCCTCCTGGACTCTTCTGTTGTCTACTATGAGGAAGTGGTTACATCTATTTGGGCTTGTCGTTCGAGAATGAAAGTGACTAAAGAATCTATGAGCTTTAAGGTAACTTTATGGGGTGATCCTTACGGAGTCCTCCTATAATTGTACAAGGTACACAAGTTTGTATATATTTGAAGATTAAATAGACCTTCGAATAAGTGATCCTACTCCAAAACTACAGCCTTAAGAGGAATGGATAGCGAAGCGTAGACCACATATTCTAAGTCTATAAGATTTTGATCATATATAAAACTTTAGAAATATACCTTGCAAGATTATAGACCTATCCGTAAGGGTCCTTAAGTTGTCACATAAGTTATTTATATGAACTAAAATACTCCTATAGTATTCTAACGTAATGTACTTGTTCTGGTGCTCAGGTAAGTTTTAACACTGTTGCAACACCACATAATTCCCAAACACATGTCGGTCACATCTCGAATGAATATAGTTGATCAGGCTATATTGATCCTAGCTATGATTACATAACTGTTCAGGTTGACGACAGTGCCCAACCTTTAAATACTTTTAGTTCTGTTCTCCTCGTGACACTAGTTCTATTATGTACATGTATAAGCAAGTAGGTATATTTTTATAAACAATAGTTATATTCTAAAAATATATCATTATCCAGATCACTTAAGCCCCATTGTATTTATAGTTGTATATCTTTTATCGGTTGATATACTTAGTTCACTATAAACAATGCTCTAATACCAATCTGTCACACCCCAAAACCGGAACGGCGGAATCGTTCAGGGGTGGAGGACGTCATGTTTAGTATCACGAGATATGTATATGGGAAGCAAGTAATGAACAACCATTTCATTTCGAAAGAAAGTGTTTACAATGTGTGTGTTCACAAAACATAGAATTCATACACAAATAACAAAACAAGACTTGAAGTTATAATGCTTCATCTTCTGAATCCACAGCACGAGCACCTGTCTAATAGTCTCCTGAGAATACAAGTTATTTGAAAGAGTTGATCAGCAATTAAGCTGGTGAGTTCATAAGAGTTTAGTGATTTAAGTAAGTTGTAAAGTGTTGTTAAAAATGTAGATGTAAAATGGTGTTAAAAATGTAGTTGTAACATGTAGTTGTAAAATGTCATAAGTTGTAAGTCCTGTTTTGAAAAGTTCGCCTGTTCCTCTAGAAAATCATATATTTCCTACTTTGATGGAAATTTAAGTAAAATGACACTACAACCCATTCTATGGGTACTAAGTGGGTACAAGTTATATAAGACTCAGAGTAAACAAACAATCGATTGTGCGCATCTGCCCTAAGCTCACAACCAAACAAGGAACAGGAATTAAGGCGGATAGCACACATTCCATTGGTTGTTAGATGATCGTCATATATAACCCTGGTGTAATCACTTGTTACTCATGGAGTTAATTGTAATGTTTCCGTTATATCTAATAAAGAAGTTCTTTAAGAAAACCCTGATTTCTTATAATAAAATAGTGACCACAGTGACTACTTTTATAATAGCCTAGTTTATACTGCTATATATAATCTAATATTGGATAGAAAGTTAATTGAGCGAATCTGCCCTAATTCCACAACCAAACAAGGAACAGAAATTAAGGCAGAAAGCACACATCCAACTACCTATTGGGTATTAGTTTTATACATAAACATGGTGTATAAACTAAGGTATTATAGAGTTACATTGTACTAGTTTAATAAAATGGATTAAACCCTTTACCGGGAAGTTTCTAGTTTTGTATACCAAAAGTATTGAAAGTATGTTTTGTACTAGAAAAACTGTGCTTTGACTCTGTGTCCTATAACCTGACCCATACCTGGTACCCTTATGATGACTCAATGTATACTAAGCATACATATATATAGAATCGGGTAGAAAATAGATTGGGTGAATTCGTTCCAAGCCCACAACCAAACAAGGAACAGGAAATGAAGCGGAGAGCACACATCCTATTACCTGTCGGACCCTATTGGTATATATATATCCTGTTATGTATACATTAAGGAATCATAAGACTAGCATTATGGTCCTATCTTTTACTCATATCCTTCTACCAAGGCATCTTCTGTTATGTGCTAGACTCGACTGTTCCGTTTGTCGTTTGTAAGAATGTATATTTTCCCTAGTTTATAACTATCTTGACTCGAAAATGGTTTGGGTTGGACTTTCAAGTGGTACCGTCACTTTATGAAAGAAAGGGAAGTGTAAGTACACAGTTGTCGTTTATAATGACCTGCGGATGTACTAATAACCTAAAAACATATTTGTTTTATTACAGTTATAATGTGAAGTCTAGAACCCTTACTATACGCTCTCTGTGTCAGGAGATTAGGGGAACTAAACACGACCTCTGCAAATTCTTGCAAGTCATGTAATTCACATTAAAGTATATGATCATGTATACCCAATATAACTATCACCTTTTGTTTAAAACAATGAGCTAGTGATTCATTGGTATAATTAGATCCTGTATGTGTGTTCTCATGCTATAGCAACCTAACTTTTTTGTTTTGTACTGTATCTTGTACGTTCTGTATGTTTCTAGTAATTATGTGTTCTCTCTGTATGGTATTGTTTGATTCTCTTCACTATCTGTTCTGTATGGTATTGACTCTTTGTGTGCTTCATTGTACTAGAAGTAATGAATAGCATTCTCCTAAACTATACCTATTATAGCTTACTAATGTTCTACTTGGACTGTTACTGGAAAGAATCGTTTATCTACTAAGTTATGTTTGTACTTTAAAAACATAGTTTTGTATAACTAGAACGTAACATAACTTTAAAAGAGTTTGAAATGTTTTGACGACTTATAAATGACATAAGTAACATTTTGAAAGACGTTTATAACAAACATTTACACAATTATCATTGTGTTCAACTTGTATTCCCCCCCTTAAAACAGTTAAAACAGTTAAAAGATTCATTATAGGGTATGAACTCACCTGATGTGGGTGATTCAAACGGGTATGCGTGTAAGGATGAGAAGTTCCACGAATGAAGTGCCGAGACACAATAAGTCCTAAATGACATATAAGGACACATATTGACATGAATATAGTGTTTATAAACAACTATATGAAAGGAAACACCTTCCGGGACTAGGAAACACCTTGATCAAGTGTTGGAATCACACGTGATTCAACAAAGGAAAGTGAAATGACACTAACATATGTTTACGGTTTAGGGTTTACGGTCCTAATGGGTTTACGGCCGTAAACCCATGGTAACTTCTACCATTTGGTTCTTTAAGGTCTAACAAGTCAAGGTTAAGCATACTATGATCAAGTCCAAGCCTTAGGAAGTAATTGTGGCACCATTGCACCACTTTTTAGAGTTTACGGCCCATGGACCATTCCTCATGAGTTTACGGCCGTAAACTCATGGTCAACATGGCTAAGTGTTCGTTTGAAAGCTAGGAAAACTTTAAGGACTTTTGTCCTACACTTGTATGAGAAAGACCACCTCACATGAGGCTTTTGATGAGTTTACGGCCCAAAGGGGTTTACGGTCTTGGGAGTTTACGGCTGTAAACTCCCTTTGATCTTGTGTTATTGATGTTTTCAAGCCTCTAAGCGTGGATACTAACTAGATATGAAGTATAGGGAAGTGTACTTACGATCTAGAAGCTTGAAATGGTTGATATTGGCCAAGAACACTAGTGTGTGTTCTTGGTGTTCTTGGTGAAACTTGAAGATATAAGAAAACATGATTTTTATACATGAATCATGAGGATGAAGCTAGTTAAGAAGGATTATCAACAAACTAGAGAAAGAACACTTACGATTTTTGAAGATCAAGCATGAAGATCGGGATGATACTTGAGAGAAAACTCATGTGTTCTTGAAGGGAAAGTGAAAGAATGAAGAAAAGTGAAGGAAATGAACTTATATGGAGGAGTTTACGGCCTACATGAGTTTACGGCCGTAAACTCCATGTTTACAGTCGTAAACTCCATTTGATGGAGTTTAGGGCTTGATTCTTGTACTGTGGCCTTTAGCAGATAAATTCCAACACTTATTCCTTAAGTGTACTAGGCCTAAACTACTTAGAAAGACCTTTAACAGGGCTAGACTCAGTATTAATGAGTTTGGCACCCATTTGAGTTGATTGACTGGGCTTTAAAAATCAAAATTTTTCGGGTTGTCACACACATGGTCTGTGGGAGGAAGTGTAGGACCCCAATATCTTGGGGTGAGGTCAGTCAACGAGTCATGAGGAGTACCGAGGTGGTACTCAAAACGATGGAATTAATTCAGGAGGTTTGTAGTAGACTTCAGAAAACTGAGAGCCGACAAAAGAGTTACGCAGATGGACGCCGGTCAGACATGGAGTTCCAGGTTGGGAACATGGTGCTCCTGAAGATGTCACCTTAGAAAGGTGTCATCCAATTCAGGAAGCGGGGAAAGTTGGGCCCCAGGTATATTGGTCTTTAAGGGTGTTAGCCCGGGTGGGCAGCGTTGCGCATTGTTTGGATCTGCCATCGGAGCTTAGTCAGATCCATAGCACTTTTCATGTCTTTTAGTTGCGGAAATGTTTGGTTTATGAATCCACAGTGGTTCCATTGGAGAACATTCTGGTGGATGACCGCCTGAATTATATAAAGAGACTAGTGGTGATCCTTGAATGGCGGACGAAGACTCTGCGAAACAAGGTTGTGGATCTCGTGAAGGTGTAGTGGCAGCACCGGAAGGGTTTAGAGTGAACATGGGAGCCCGAGGATGAGATGCAGGAGCATTACCCAGAGTTATTTGTGGGAGCAGACTTCGAGGAAAAAGTCTAATTTAAGTGGGGGAGAATTGTAGCAACCAATTCAAGGTATTTTTCATTTTGGACCCTTGGTGTGTAATTAGTTTGCAATTTCAGTCGTTAGTGGCATTATTGTAATTTTGGGAGAAGGTTGTGTACACTGGTGTTCCTCCTGAACGTTGGACATACGTAATCAGGGGAAAAACCATAATTTTAGTGTATGGACCGTATTTAAGCAACCGTATGTCCTAAGGTTCTCTCATCTCCCAGCCTCCATTTCCCTTTAGAGTCCCATTTCAAAACCCTATCTTATTTCAAGAGAGAGTTGACATTTGTGTATATTTTTGTGTGTGTTTGGTGAAACTCCAAGCAGAAGAAGCTTGGAGAAAGAGCTTTGATCAAGGAGGAGCTTGTATATCCAGATTCCACTCATCATTTCCACATTCATTGAGGTATCGAGATTAGACCTTTCTCATTCTATGCTTAGATCTAGTTATTATGGAGTTTTGGTCACTTTTGGTCCCATGACTAAAATTTAGTGGAAGTTTTCCACTCCAGAAGTTATGAGTTGCTCCTCTTGATGTTTTTGAGATCCCTAGTCCATAAATTTAGCATCTTGATAGTTGAGGATCAACCATGCATGATTTAATGTCCACTTGGTGAAAGTAGGATGCTAAATCTAGGGTTTGAGTTCATTTGAGCCATGGAAAGGCTCCAAGTTAGTGAATTTATGGATTAAGATGTTCCCCAAGGATTGGATCTGAAATTTAGACATTTGGTCTTAAGAAATAAGGACTTAATGTCATAATGGCTTAATAGGGGGCATACGCCGGGCGAACGTAAGCGTACGTTGCGCGTACGCGTCCGAGTCCCTGATCAGACGCAGCCACCCTGTAAGTTGGGTGTCAATCTGGAATGCTTTGCGTTTGCGACCTGGTCATTGTCTTTTGTGGTTTGGGCCATCTTTGGACATTAGGTATTGTGCCTTTGTTGGGCCACAAGTCTTTCTGATTATGGGCCATTGTTAGGGGTTGGACCTTCTTGGATTTGGGCCTATATTGGGCATTGGGTGTCCTTTAGGAATTGGGCCATTTTTGGGCTGTTGTGCCTTTGAGTTTGGGCCACGACTTTTTGGCCAATTGAGGGAAGGGTAAAATGGTCTTTTACCTTGGGGTCGGGATTATGTGATTAAAGTACTGATTATGGTTTATGACCCAATTATTAGTTAGGGTTTTATTTGGTTGGTTAGTGCAGGATTCTCCCGTTTATCAACATGAGCATTTATTTGACTGATTGCTGACTGAGGTGAGTTTGCTCACTATACTGTAGGACACTAAGGATTTTATGTGCTTGTAGTCTTTGTGACTTCTATTGTATGTGTTGTATGCATGTGTCCTTGTTTGCTATATGTATGTGGGGTGAAATAGACCCAGGGGTGAAATAGATCCGGTACAGTCTTGTGCTGACATATGAGTTGAAATAGACTTGGGGGTGAAATAGACCCAGTACAACCTTGTTCTTACATATAAGTTTAAATAGATTCGGGGGTGAAATAGACCCGGCACAGCCTTGAGCTGGCTTATATGTGCAGTATGCGGTATTTTGGGGAACTCACTAAACTATGTGCTTACAATTTCCAGTTTATGTTTCATGTAGTTCCGGATCGAAGGGGAAGATCTTAGGATGATCGCATCGCACGCACCATGACTTTTCGCTTATTTGACTCTGATGTATTTAGGATGATTATGGACACATTATGATTTCCTTATGGTTTTGATAAACACGTTTGGTTGATGTTTTATTTAATATAAAAACAAAAAAAATTGGTTCTGAGTTTTGGGACGTTACATCACTCTTCTGCCATCTTTCAGACTTTCATATTCTCTTAATTCTGATTTCCTTCCAGTCATAAGACGAGAACAGCGACTATCAATGTACCATTCCGAATCGAATTGCTCATCACACATGACCTATAATATTAAACCAATTTAGGAAGCCATACCATTTTGGGCACTCGTGAGATTTTTGATTTTGAGATTAAAATTGGAAAAAATTAGTTTTATCAATCCAAAATGATTTCCTAATAAAAGTATTATCCACCCTTTTTCTATTTTGAAGACTTGAGTTTTGTTATCACAAAGATTAATTTCAACAAATTAAGACTTTCGTTAAATAAAATCTTTCATCTTTGGTGCCATCTTTTTAAAAAATTCTTTTTCTTCTTGTTTTACTTATGTTTAAGAATAACATCTTGATCCAAAACTTCCTTCTTTGACACTTTAACATATTTTGAATTTATACCTTTGGATTTTCCTCTTTTTGAGTAATAAGAATTTGGCGAAAAATTCGATTTTTATTTTTGATGAGGTGATGAATTAATATTATGATTAAAAGACCTTGATGTATCAACAAACTTTCGATTTGTATTATGAGACTGAGAATCATTTTCTTATCATTAGACCTGTTTTCCTTTTTCTTCCAAAATTGTTTTCTTTCAATCAAATTCTTTTTATATCTAGCATTCATTACCCTTTTGTTCACTTTGATTTCTTCAATTAATTTTTGATTATTTGCCTTTGATTTTCCTTTGAAGTTGATTTTTACAACATTGTCATTTGAAATACAAATTGGAACATCTTTTGTACCACTCGTTTCAGCACCAATAGGTGAAACATTCACATTGTTCAAAGGTTCCGAGACATATTTCCCATTTGGTTTCCACGAAGTCTTTTTCGAAAGATCTTTTTTTTCATCACCATTATCAATAATATAATCTTCACAACCTTTTTCATTATCAATATTAACACTGCTGTAAATTATGATTTATTACTATTTTTCAGTCCCTTTTTCACAAAAACTGTATTAGGTTTTTTCTGAACTTTTAGAAAAACAATTACTTCTTTCAAATTTTCAAAACCTTTATTCCCAACATCATGTTCAAATTCGATTGAATCTTTCAAAATCAAATTATTTTCGGTTCATCAATATTTTTCACAAAATAAGAACAATCAAATTCATTTTCAACAGTGATTTCACTCATTTCACTTTCGTCAAAATCGGAATCATTCACACATGATTGATTTTCTTCCGACTTTAATTTTTTGGCATAATGAGTTATATTTCTCTATTGAATTTTTTTTGATTTGTTGTTTGACCTCTTCAGTTAGAATATTGTTCATCATTAATTTCTTTTCTTTGGATTTAATGAATTCTTCAATCTTTTCAAGTCTAAATATTTATGATTTATGACAAGATTCATCTGATGATATCACAGATTCACATTTATAAAAATCAACATCTGTTTCATCTTCTTTGAGTTCAGGACAAGCTAAAATCATGTTATGCAATTTCTCACCAATCTCACAATTAAGATTAAGTTACAAAAATGTTATTATACAGATGTTTTGCAATTAAACAAAAAATATTTGTTTGTTTAGTCAGCATTCTATTGTCTCCTTTCACAAAAAAGTAAATTATCCTTATGTCTAGTTATTTCGATTTTAAGTGCCTCAATTTTCATTCTTCTTTCCTCACTTTTAAAAGAGCTCCTACTAAAACTATCACTAAAATCAGAGCTCTTAATGTAAGCTTGTTTAAGACATTCACTAAAATCAGAGACTATTTCACGTACATTAGTTAGTTCATAATCATAATGAAAAACATGAATCTTAAGAGATTAAAGAATAGAATGTACCTTGTTGATTACATTCTCACTTTCTCGTACATACTCCCCGATGCATTTTGCTGAAAACATGCATCTGATTTCGCACCTTCATCTGTAAAGTATCCTTGACTTTCTGAATCTAAGCTGCCAACCATCAAACATTTTCCTTTGTTCTCACTCTTCTCTTCTCTTCTCTTTCTTTTTTCTCTTCTTTCACAATAAATTATTTTCCATGTGTAGGCCTGCATACTTCCTTATCTTCCGAATCTCTAGACCACACTTCAACGTGACCATCATTGTCATCCTCAGTAACTATCATGCATTTTTCTTGACATATATTCTTTTTTGAAGTGGTTTTTTCCATGACAGTAATTTCATTCATCATCTTAATCGCCAAGAAACGTTTTCTCTTCTTTTTCATCGTCTTTCTAATACTTCATGTATCGTTCTTGTTTCTCTTTCTCCACAACAGAGTTCTGGTTCTTGAATGTTCCATCTCAATTGTCTCCTCTATTTAACTTATTTCCTTTGAATTTAGAGAATTTTTTCTTGAAGAACTTTTTGGGTTGCTAACTATAAGTGCCTTGATTTTGCTTGTTAATTCTTTATCTGTACAATCTGAATCTGAATCATATTTAACCGCCTTGGATTCTTTACCTTTTGAGCTTTCATTTTTTTCAAAAAATGCTAATGTTACATCATTTGAGACACTTTTAGCTTCTTTGAGAACCTATTTCTCATGATATTGGAGAATACCCACCATTTTGGCAAGAGAATAATCCTTAAATTGTTCATGAGCTTTAATGGTTGATACCATAAGCTTCCATTAAGATCTTAGGCCATTTAGAAAAGTAACCTTTTGTTCAATTATTTCCTTCTCAAATCGTGCTTAAGCATTCTGCTTAGCAAATGGTTAAAACGACCAACAGTTTGATCAATGGACTCCTTTGATTTTTCCTCAAAAGAATCAAATTCAGATAAAAGAGTAGTTTGAATTGAATGAGCTAAATTTGTATCACCAGAATACAACTTTTTCAATCTTTCCTAAATTTCATTAGTTGTACGCAGAGAGCTTACCAAACATAATGTATCAAGACAAAGAGAAAACTTCTGAATCCTTAATGCTTTTCATGTGTTCATCAATAATTTATTTTCATCAGTTTCAACACCATCAACAGTTATAATATCCTAATCCTTTTCAGTATACATGATCTCTTTGGTCTTTGTTGACTTGTATGATCGTTCTATGATAACACGCCAAATACTCGAACCATGGGTTTCAATGCCAAGAACATAATCGTCAAAATGAAGTGCCCGGACTTCATAATCTTCTGAAAAAGAATCGAAATCCGGTTTGTAGACCCAATGGAACCATGAATATTGAACGAAATCGAGTCAAAATCTTCTTTAGACATTTTCAAACAAATATCTAACAGAAAAGAAATTAGAATAAGATCTACAAACTAGAAATGAGTTACAAATGAAAAATGAAAGATTTGAACCAAGAAGTTTGGATCAAATTGCAAACGAAAATTCCAAAATGCAGAATTGATCAAAAATACAAAGTAGAAATCTGAAGAACACGACGAACTTCGAACTAGATTTGATTTTAAAATAGATTACAAAATCACCTGCTCTGATACCACTTGTTAGGAATCTAGGAACGATAGATTGTAGAATGAAAACATCATACGAAGAATTTGATGATGGATAAGAGCATAAAAATGTAAATAAGATTTGATTTTCATTAATGAGTAAGAGAACAATTCGTTACAAAGTATTGTGCATAACTATTCTCTCAAAAGGTACCCATTCTATCTTACTAATGCTCGTATATATAGGCGTCAGAGAAGTACTTGAAAGGAATCCTAAGTCTTTAGTTCAGAACTGTAAACCTACAAATACATAAATTCTAAAATCAAAACATAACATTTTGGAATAGGTAAAGACTCTATACAAGACATACAATTGCGAACAGGTGCATATAACCTTGACACAACACAAATTCTGAATCCTAGCAAATGTTCATGATTGTATTATTGATTTAGAAAATTTGAGAAGTCACTACTACACTTATGACTATTGATCATACCAATTAAGTATTTCATAATTATAATTAACATAATGGATCTACGAAAGTTATACCTCCTGCTAGATAACTTAGAATTATAACTTAGAATTATATGATTATATAATCAATCAATTATCAAATTCCGTCTTTATTATAATTAGTTTAGATCTGCTTTTCTATACACTTTCGTTCTTATTGACTTCAACACCATTACTTATTCTAGCAAATATTATTCATCATAAGATATACTATCTAGTAATTGATAAGTAAGTCGTAGTTTGGATTGGTTAAATTTTAGAAATTTAATATTAGATTTGAAATTTAAAAATGTCTATTTTAATAGACTATTTCACATCATTTACGCACCAAATGAAAATTATTTTAGTAGACTATCTATTTGGATTCTAATAGACTATCCATTTGGATTAAGTTTGTATATGCACAAAAAATTATGTATACACACCATATATATCTAAGAGGAAGATAATATTGAAATTTCGAAAATCTTGAAAGTAAATCAAGTTAGGGGCTGAAGTTTAAGAACATTATAATGAATATAACAAACAAAACGACGTATTATAGTGGATTTAGGTACCTAACTTATATACATTAAGGGTATATTCACTTTTCCCATATATATATATATATATATATATATATATATATATATATATATATACACATACACACACGAGAATGTTCAAATTATAATAATTTTCAAATCGAAAATGCAAAAACAAATGTCAGTCATGTAATTTTCTACATATGTAGGATGGAGAAATAATAAATTAATTAAGACAAAAAGGGCATTCAAGTAATTTTGCTTTTAGTTAAATGACAGTTACATAAACGTTTAAATTAAACGTATAATTAAATTGTATCTTACTCAAGATTCAAATCTTCATCAACAATCTAGACTTCTTCAATCGAACCTTCATTAACAGCATTAAACGTTCATCGTTCATTAATCTTCAACAATCTATCTTGCGTCGACATCATACTAGAGTCAATGATTGAAACAAAATCAAAATATAATTTTGAGGTCGAAAGTAGTTGTGAGGTGTCGAAATCAGACTAGGTTAATCTTAGTATCTAAAGTATGTTTGGTTGTTTATTATAAGGGCATAGTATGTTTCGAAACTGTAATGTCTAGTCCCATATAGTTTTTGTACGCTTTTATTATCCCTATAAATATGGGATCAATACTAGAGTTAGAGTAGAGTTTTTGGAATCTTCGACTAGTCATCTCTATATTCTCTCTGTATCTTGTTAAAGCATAATTGATCCATACAGATCATATTTACATGGTGTGTTCATAAATTATCTTATACTCTGATTTAGTTTCATTTACTCGATTAATTACCGCTACATTTGGTATCAGAGCAGGATTCATTCAGTTTTCATATGATTTTCTTAAGTTTTCAAAAGGTTTTGAGTCTCGTTCTAGATTAAAAATATTTCGCTCTTTTGATTCTGAAAATCATCACATATCATCTGTTTTGATTCGATTATGCTTACGGTTTGTTAGATCGAGTATTTTGTGTCAGTTTTCTAGAAGTTTTGTCAATCAAATCTCAATTTCGGAAGCTTTTGACAAATTTCGTCCGTACAACAATGACGAACTTTAACATGAACACCATGACTTCATACTCTCATATTTTTGGTTCATCCATTAAAATTCCTATGTTGATTCTCGAATTCTATGATCAATGAGCTGATAAAATGGAGGACTATCTGCATGGAATCGATGAGGATCTCTGGAAATGTATCACTGAAGATGTTCATGCTCATACTGCGATGCAAAATGTTGGAACTGCTGCTAACAATCCAAATGTTGCTCAACAAGCTGAGAAACATCTGAAAAATGAGAAACGATGTTTGTGTGAATTACATGGTGCACTTCCATCTGTTGTGTACAACTATGTGCGTAGTTGCAGGACATCAAAGGAAATTTGGGTAACTATGAAGGATAAGTACCAAGGCAGTGTGAAGACAAAGATAAGTTCTGTGAAGCAATGTCTGTTGGAGTTAGGAGAAATCAAGCAAAAAGAAAGAGAATCCATTGAGCTCTATTATGATCGTCTGAATGAAATGATTTCCAAGTACAACAGATATGGAGTTATAAGGTCAAAAACATAGTTCAAATTGACTTTCATCACGGGGCTTCGCAAAGAATTGTGTAATCTCAGTTTAATGAGAAAAACTCAACAAAGTTTTGACTATTTTTCTCTCAATGATCTTATAATGTGTTGAACGCACATGAAAGCGAAGTGAATGAGATAGCTGAAGAAACAAGAAGTGGATTGGGAGGTCCTTTGGCACTAATGTCGAAAGTTGCTGGTAAAGATGTTGAGAAAGAAGCTGTTGAGAAAGAGGGTTCAGATGATGAATGTTTAATCGTCAATTCTGATGATGAAGCAATGGCTTTTTATTCGAACAATCGAGTGAATAAATTCTCGAAAAGCCATTTAATTCAAAGTCAAGAGTAGGTGAGAAGAAAGGAAGTTTTTCTGGGAAGAATTTGGTTGAAGAGAAGAAAGAGGAGAAAAAGGAAGTGAAGTCTGAGGAAGTGAAGAAAGAGAAAAAGATCAAGGGAGATTCTGGATTCGACTGCCATTATTTCAATGGAGCGAATCACATGGAAAGTGATTGCATGTTGAGGAAGCGAGATGAGAAGAAGAGTAGAATCAAGGACGAAGCCTACTATGTGGAGAGGATTGAGGAAGTGAGAGAAAAGACTAAAGGGATGTCTTTGGTAGCAAATGGATTGGATGACGAGGAAGGGACATATGAAATTTGGTCATCAGCGTCCGATGACAAGGAAATGTGAAACCCTACTCATGGGGCGATGTTTGCAAAGCATTAGGATGAGGATGAGGAGTTGGTCACTGGGAGATGCTTCGTCTCAACAACTGCTTATAAGTCACCTACGACTTCCCAGGTATGTTCTCTTTTACAATCCTTTAATATTCCTTTAAGTGCATATAATTCAATGTTATCTGAGTTTGATAAAGCAATTACTTATGTTAATGGTTTGCTTATTTCTGTTAGTAGTGATTCCAAAAAGTTCAATACTCAACTACTAGAAACTCATAAGTGTTTGGAGTCGAAGAAGATTAAGATAGATAGTCTAGAATTACATTTCACAAATGTTATGTGTGATAGAGATTCTCTCAGAACTGATAGTAAGAATTTGCTTAAACAAAGAAATATTTATTGTAATACTGCTAAACGAATGTATGGAAAATTAACTGCATTACATCATTCATCAGACATTAGCAAAGAACAACATAGGAAACTTTTACCCTTTTTAGCTTTTACAAAGGAGAAAATTGATTCGACTTCCTATGACTGTTAGAGAAAAATTGATAAGTTCAATAAGGTTCCAAATGACTCTTATGCGTATGGTGTTGTAAAAATTGATGAATCTTTAGATGCAAATGATCTTGTTGACATTGTAAATGAGACCCTGAACAAAAACGAACAAATCAAAATTTTGAAAAGAACTGAGAATTCGACATCTAACTCTAAAAACAATTTTGTTGATATCGAAGATGACTATGATGATATTAGTGAAATTGAGGAGGAGGAAGTTGTTGATTGTTCTTAGTTATCTGTCATTAATGTCACTTCGATGGCTATGGGTAAAGAAATCTGTTATGATTCTTTGATTAAGATTGACACTGACCAACCCTCGACTTCGAAAGTTCATGACCCTGACCATGTGACTATCGAAGATAGTCAAACAGACAGTGATGATGGAAATGATGATGAATCTTTGAAAGAAACAACAATAACCCGAGTTGTAGTAGATCAGGTCTATGAGGAAACTGAGAAGTTCTACACAATAGTGAAGGAAAAAGGCTTTCATTATATTGAGTCAAATTCGGTTATGTATCCAAACTTCAAATGCACAGATGAAGTTATCTTTCAAAATCAGGTGTTTGTTACCACTGGGAATGGTGATAAAGTTAAACCTGAAATCAACAAAATTGTTGAAGAAGATAACAAGAAAGCTTCAAAAGAAGGATTTTTCTCCAATCAAAGCAATGTCGAAAATAATCTCAACAAGAACTCTTTCACTTTTCAAAGACAACAACCACAAAGAATCTGGGTTGTTAAAACTTACAAATCAAAAGAAGAAAAACAATCAAAAGAAAAAGTTTCTAAAAAGTCAAAACAAAATGTTCAAAATTTCAACGAAAAAGGTGAAAATATTTCAAAAGAACAAGGGATTTCGATGACTAAAGAAAGAAAGAAGGTTTATTAGCAAAATATTGAATCTCGAAAGAAACAAAACGTTTTGTCCAATAAATCGTCTGAATCGATTAAGTATAAACCTATTCAGACAAATTCTCAAAATAAGTCTTTTATTAAGAAAACACCCACTCAATATCAAAAAGATTTGTCAAAAAGTCAATCAGAAAAATACTTTTCAAAGAGTCAACAACAAGCTTCGTCATCCAATTCTAAACCAAATTTCAAAACTCAAACAAAGAGAATTTTGTGAAAATCAACAATCAAAGAATTTTTTTCATCATTCTCAAAACAAAAGGTTTTCACAAAATAACTTTCAAAGAAATGGTGTTCAACCAAATGAACAAAGGAATTCTTCCCAATTTTCTATTCAAAAGCGATTTTCGAATGGTCCACAAGCTTTTGAAAGACCAAATGTTGGTTATCAAAAACGGTTTCAAAATCGATTTCAACCACATGAAAAATCTAGTTTTTCAAAACAACATCTTGGAAATTTGAATGTAAATGCAAACAAAAATGAGACATTCAAGCCAACACAACCTCATTTTCCCAATCATCCTTTGAAGAAGCCAAGTAATACTTCGTTTTCCAAAGATGTCAAAAATATAAATCACTGGTTAGAACGAAAAGGAAAACATTATCAAAGTGGGAAATTTTCTCAAGAAGAGATCAGGTATGCTTATGAATGCTACTTGAATGAATCGACAAGTGGAAGCTTATCATCCAAGGAGTCGAATCCATCGGTTCGACAGTGGAGAGCTGTTCCAAAAGCGAAAGTTGAGGTGAAACGAACTGAGAAGGTCAAAGGGAAAGTCCGTGTTGATTCTAAACCAACGAATGATTTCATTTCAATACCCTCATCTAATGAAGTGGACTTAAATGATAGCTTGAAATCCAAAGTTCGTAATTGGGTTTTACGATCTTCATTTCATCTTGCATTTTGTTCTAATCACCAAGGACCCAAACAGCCTTGGGGACCTAAATTCTTTCATTGATTGCAGATTTTGTGTGACGACCAATATGATGACAAATGGTACATTGATAGTGGTTGCTCTCGTCACAATACTGGTAGGAAGGAAAACTTGCGAGACTATTGAAGTCTAGATAATGTTGGCGTAGTCAAATTTGGCAATAATCACAAATGTTACGTCAAAGGTTATGGTAAAGTTACAAATGGCAAGTTCACTGTTAATAGGGTAGCATATGTCGAACGTCTTCAACACAACTTGATAAGTGTTTCGCAACTTTTTGTGGGCACTGGAAATCAGGTTGTTTTTAATGAAGAAGGAAGTGTGATTTCGAACATTGAAAGAAAAGAAGTCTTGCTCAAATCTAAAAGAAAAGGTGACATGTTTACCTTTGACATCAAACCCATTGTTGGTATTCCCTCGGTTTTCTTACTTTTGAAAGCTTCATCAGATATAAATTGGCTATGGCATCGAAGGCTCTCTCACTTGAATTTCAAGAATCTGAATAAATTGGTGGTAAAAGATCTTGTTCGTGGTTTGCCAGTATTAAAATTTGATAATGATACTTTGTGTGCAGCTTGCGAACAAGGGAAACAAAATAGACAAGGTCATCCGATTGTCATTGATTCGAAGATTGTTGAACCTTTGGAAATTCTTCATATTGACCTTTGTGGTCCTTCGACTGTTGAAACTCTCAACAAGAAGAGGTACATTTTGGTTATTTTTGATGATTTTTCCAGGTTTACTGTGGTGTATTTTCTTCGTTTAAAGTTAGAAACAGCTCAAGCAATTATTGACTTTATCAAGCACATAGACGTGAGTTTGAAGAAAAAGGTTCGTAAGATCAAGAGTGACAATGGCTCAGAGTTCAAGAACAAAATTCATGATTTGTTCTTAACTGACAAAGGAATTTCGCATAATGTTTACTCTCCTTACACACCTCAACAAAATGGTGTTGTCGAAAAGAGGAACAAGTCTCTTTGTGAAGCAGGAAGAACCATGCTTACATATGCGAATCTTCCACAATATCTTTGGGCTGAAGCCGTTTCGACAACTTGTTTTACTCAAAATCGATCTTCCATTCATCGTCGATTTAATATCACCCCATATGAAATCATTAACAATAGGAAACCAAATGTTAAATTTTTCCATGTTTTTGGTTGAAGGTGCATCATTATGAATCTGAAGGATAAACTTTTGAAATTTCAGTCAAAAGCTGATGAAGGGATATTTTGGGATAGTCTCATAATTCGGTTGCATACAGGGTGTTAAGCAAGCCAACCAGGAAAATCGAAGAAACTTTTAATCTTACCTTTGATGATTATTACGTTAAAAGAGTCAAAAAAATATTTTGAACATAAGCCAATCCTTAAGGAATCAAATGATGACTCTCAAAGTTTAAATTCTTTAGATTTAGATTATTATTTCATTTTTAGTGTTCCTAACAGGGCAATTGATGCAAAAGTTCATGCTGATGATAATCAAGTACCTGAAGCATCGAAGCACACTGATGATTCGACTATCACACATGATGCTGTTGATATGAACTCTTCAACGAATTCTCCAATGAACAACGAAAGTTTACCAGTGGTACCCAATACTTAAATTGAGGGGGGACATTTGAGTTCAACCACTAGTGTATAGGGGGATCATATTTTCGAGGGGGAGAAAAATCAACTGGATGTTAATATCGAGGGGGAGCATCATACTCATGATCCAATTGTTGAGGGTGAGCAAAATGGATCTCTGCCAAGTACTTCGAATGTTCAGCCTGATGTCTTTCATGACATACCTGATAATATGTCGAATGCAGGAGAAGGATCGGAAAATGATGAAATGTTCGAAGACGCACCATTGGACAAAGATCCTGGGTATCCACCAATGGATAAATGGACTCACAGTCATCCAAAAGAACAAGTTCTTGGTGATCCTCACGATGGAGTGCTAACAAGAGCTCAACTTCGTGCAAAGAATGAGGTACTTAATGTTCATCAAGCATTTTTCATGTACAATGTTTTCATTTCAAAAACCGAACCAAAATCAGTCAAGGCTATTATGGAACATCCTGATTGGGTTGTTTCTATGCAATCTGAGCTTGCTGAATTTGAAAGAAACAAAAGTCTAGAGACTCATTCCAAAGCTAGGCTAGTTGTTAAACGATATTTGCAACAAGAAGGTATAGATTACGAAGAAACCTTTGCTCCTGTTGCAAAACTCGAGGCCGTTCGAATATTTTTAGGCTATGCAGTACACAAGGATTTTGATGTCTATTAAATGGATGTCAAGTGTGCATTTATAAATGGTGAACTCGAACAGACGGTGTATGTCGAGCAACCTCCAGGTTTTATTAATTAGGAATTCCCTGATCATTGTTACATTTTAGATAATGTTGTTTATGGGTTAAACCAATCACCAAGAGCCTGGTATGCAACTCTTACCACATTCTTAAAACAGTCAAAATTTGAACAAGGATCAGTTGATCCCACCCTCTTTCGAAAGAAAGTTGGGAATCATCTCATTCTTGTTCAAATTTATGTTAATGATATTATTTTTGGCTTTACTGACCTGGCTTTATGAAGTAAATTTGAGAATCTTATGAAGAGTCAATTTGAGATGAGCATGATGGGGAAAATCAAAAAGTTTCTGGGATTAAACATTCGTCAAAGCAGAGAAGGCATGTTTATCAATCAATAGAAATGCTCTTGATCTCTGCTTGAAAAGTTTGGAATGATGAATAGCTCAAAGTTGAGAGTACCGATGGTAGTTGGAACGAGAATTGGTCCTTTGTTGGATAAGCCGGCTATCGATCTCACATTATACCGAAGCATGATTGGTTCATTATTATATCTAAGAGCTAGTTGACCTGATATAACGTTTGTCGTTTGCAATTGTGCTAGGTACCAGTCGAATCCCAGGGACCCTCATCTAACAGCTGTCAAGAATATTTTTCGCTATCTCAAAGGCACAATTCCGTTAGGGTTATGGTATCCTTCGAAAACAGGGTTTTTCATTCAAGCATTTTTAGATGCTGACTTGGGTGGGTGTCAACTTGATAGTAAAAGGACAAGTATCGGATCTCAACTTTTGGATGGGAAGCTTGTGAGTTGGAAATCAAAGAAGCAAACTTGTGTTTTGATTTCCACAGCAGAAGCAGAATATGTTGCTGCTGCAGCTTGCACTTCTCAAATCATTTGGATTCAAAGACAACTACATGATTATGAAATCAACATGAAGAAAATTTTGTTGTATTGTGACTCACAAAGTACTATTCGCATCTGCCATAACCCTATGCAACATTCGAAGACCAAACACATTGCACTTCGGTATCACTTTATCAAAGATCATGTTGAAGATGGCAACATTGAAGTTCATTTTGTAAAGACAATAGATCAGCTTGCTGATATCTTTACAAAACCATTGGATGAAAAGAGTTTTCTTCGAATTTTATCGGGCTTAGGCATGCTAGATGCGAATGCAGTTTGTGACAACCCAAAATTTTTTGTCTTATAAGTCCATCCATTCAATTCAACCGAGAGTCAGACTCGTTTCTGCTATCAATTACCATTGTTAAGGATCATTTTAAGGGTTCTAAGCTTAGTACAATCAAGTTTTGGGTTTAGGGAAGTGATAGCTTAGGTTCTTCACGTTGCAATCGAGCCAAACACTCCACCAAAGGGAGTGTACGGCCGCACACATGGGTGTACGGTCGTACACCCATGGCGGCCGTGAACTCATGCCCATTTATGAGTTATGCCTTCATTTCTATTCATTTCTTACACTTCCAAGTCTAGAAAAATCAGTTATCTCTCAAGTATCATCAAGATTCTTCATCCTAATCCTCCAAAATCGTAAGTGATCTTTCTATCCTTCTTGATATCTTCCCTAGTTATGTATCATCTCATGATTCATCGATGAAGATAACTCTTTATGATAGATCTTCAAATCTTCATCCATTTCACCAAGAACACCAAGAACACACACTTGTTCTTGGTGGCCGTGAACCCTCTTCAAGCTTCCAAATCGTAAGTATCCTTTCCATATGCTTAGTATACATTAGAAAATCTTGATTATCATCCTAGAAACGACCATTTTGCATGAACAAAAGGAGTGTACGGTCGTACACCCTTGCATGGCCGTACACACCTCAAGACCCTCCAAAAGACCCTCCAAAATGGGATCCTTGTTCATCTTGTTGTTGTACAATAGACCCACTAGTTTCGCCCATGGATCGAAAACCATCTTTTGCATGATTTACCATGAATGTACGGCCGTACACTCCTTGGCCATACACATCTTGGCCGTACACTCCATGGTGTGGCTGTATACTCCCTTTAGTTAATCACATGTGATTGTAACACTTAGTTCAAGTGTTTCCTAGTCCCTAAGGGTGTTTCCTTGCATGTTAGTTGTGTAAAACACTAATTTCATGCCTATATATGCCATTATATATCATTTAGGACTCGTTTGTGTCTCGGGAATTCATTCGTGGAACTTCTCATCCTTACACGAATCTGCAATTGAATCACCCACATAAGGTGAGTTCATACCCCTATAATCAATCTTTTAAATGTTTTTAAATGCTTTTAAAGGGGGGATACAAGTTGAACACAATTATAATTGTGTAAATGTTATTTGTGATAACCATCATATTCAAAGGATTTCTTATACTTTTATAAGTGAGCAAATCATTTCAAAAACTCTTTTTAAGTTTTGTTACTTTAATCATTATAAAACTCCATTTTTAAAGTACAATCATAACTCAGTAGATAAATGAGTCTTTTCATCAATTCAGTAACAGTTCAAGTAAACATACTAGTAAACTATAATAGGTATAGTTTAGGAGTTCAAACATACTATAATGAGAAACAGGGAGGAACATACTGTAATGAGAAACAGTGAGGAACATACTATACACTATACAAAGAGAACATACAATACACTAGAACAGAGAGAACATACAATACTAATACAAGAATACTATAACATTAATGTGAGCCACTACTTCACGACTTAGCAATATACTTCCTAGGTTGCGTTTTGTAACCAGAGTTTCCTAGAGGGAGAGCATGAGTTTGTGTATAGATCAATACGGGATTGATACCCCACACCTTGCTGCTAGCTACAGTGGGACTTACAAGTCTATGGGTGACAAATATCACATCAGTTTCGGAGCCATTAGGTCGTCGTGGTAAAGCACGTGTCATATCAGTATGGTTATAATCACATCACATTTTAACCTTAATTAACAAACTGGTTTTAAGGTAGTTAGTGCTTCAGTATTAACTTTTTACAATATTACTGAATATTTTCTTAGTTTCAAAGGACAAACAGAACAGTCGAGTCTTAGTACATTCACTTAGAAAGGGGCCTATAATGCTAACTTTATGATTCCTTAGTGAATACATCAGGGATATATATTAATCGGGTCCGACAGATAGCAGGATGTGCGCTTTCCGCTTCATTTCCTGTTCCTTGTTTGGTTGTGGGCATAGAGCAGATGCACCCAATCTACTATGTATTCTATCTTAGCTATATATATATATATATATTCTGTATACACCAAGTAATCATAAGGAGTACAATGTATTGGTCAGGTTATAGTATACAAATTCAACACATCGCTTTCTAGTACAAAAACATACTTTTCCAGATAGAACATTTAGTAGGATAAACTGGAAACTTACCAGTAAAGGGTTTAATCCATTTTATTAAACCAGTATAACTTAAAGGACCTTAAGTGGTTAATTCTATAATACCTTAGTTTATACATCAGGGTTATATATAATTAATATCCGATAGGTAGTTGGATGTGTGATTTCCACCTTACTTCAAGTTCCTTGTTTGGTTGTCGGCTTAGGGCAGATTCACACAATTAACTATCCGTTCGATATTAGATTATATATAGCTAGTATAAACTAAGTGATTATAGAAGGAACTATTGTGGTTACCATTTTTACTAAAGAAAATAAGGGTTTTTCTTAAAGAATGTTTTCATCAAATATAAAGGAACTATTACAGTTAACTCCGTGAGTATCAAATGAATACACCAGGGTTATATACAGTAAATATCTAACAAACAATGGGATGTGTGACTTCCGCCTCATTTCCTGTTCCTTGTTTGGTTGTGGGCTTAGAGCAGATTCACACAATCGATTGTTTGTTTGATCTGGATTAGATATAACGTGTATCCATTTAGCACTCATAGAAAGGATTGTAGAGTTATTTTTACTCATCTTTCATCATATCAGAAGATATATGATCTTCTGGAGGAACAGGCGAACCTTTCTAAAAAGAACTTACAACTTAACTTACATCACTAAAATACTTATGAACTCACCAACTTAAATGCTGATCTACTCTTTCAAAATAACTTGTATTCTCAGGAAACTAGTAGACAGGTACGCGCACTGGGATTTAGAAGATGATGTATTGTAGCTTCATGTCTTGTTTTTTTATTTACTTTTAGATTCAATCTTTTGTGAATCACTACTTGTAAACACTTTAATATTAATACAATGGTTGTTTCTTACTATGATTGCTATGATACATGTGTTGTGATACTAAACATGACGTCCTCCACCCCCGAACGTTTCCGCCGTTCTGGTTTGGGGGTGTGACATAGTTCCTGGTCTGAATTCGTTATAATGTCAAGTGATGTCGAACTCTTGCTGATCCATTCATAGGTTACTGTTCATTATCCAGCGTTCAACACGCTTCGCTTTCAACATTCCTCTGAACGATTCAGCACTCGCTTCGCTACTTTATTTTAAGCATTATGTTGATACATTCACTCTTTTTGTCGACACTTTACACTTACATTTCTCTTTCTTATTTTTGTTCTTTTCATTCAAAAATCAAATATATCAAAAAGATTTTCTTATTTTTGTCATTTTAATTCAAAAATCAAAAATATCAAAAAGATTTTCTTATTTTTGTTTTCATTCAAAAATCTGAAAAAAAAATATCAAAAAGATTTTCTTATTTTTGTCATTTTAATTCAAAAATCAAAAATATCAAAAATATTTTCTTATTTTTGTTATTTTCATTAAAAAATCAAAAAGCGAAAAACATTTTTCTAGTGAAGATCTATAGTGGAACATGTTTTGCAGCTCTAGGGGAAGGTATATATTTGATACTTTGCACTACTTAGGTGTCCCTAGAAGCATCCTGCAGCATGTCGAGCCAAGCCTCCATGACTCAATGTGTTTCAAAGCCTTAATAGATTTCTCATTAAGAGAATTCCTTCCTAATCAAGCTATATTCACATTAGTTCCTGAGCTACCTTACTCTTCTCGAATGAGTTAAGAGTTTCCTGCTTGGTCCACTAATAGCAGGCGTACTTTTGATTCTCAAACCAATATTTTTCATCAAATATTCTTACACGTTCACACACAATGACATATGCCCAAGAGATCTCTGGTTCGAACCAACCAGGATTTAGGCATATCCAAAGTCTGTGTTTATGATCCTGATTCATGAGACCGTGATGAAGGTGAAACCCACAATTTCGAAACTTATAAGGAATTAACGGTGAACTTTCAATTCAAGAATGTAACGAAACATTTGTTTATGTACCTAACTTCGATATTCAAAATCATATTCTTTCATTTTGAGTGGTCTTGATAAAATGTTTGACACCCACGACATTTTTACCCAACAAGATCCATGACAATTTTTTTCGAATATGAATTCAGTCTGAATATCAATTTGATTCTTCGTTACTTGAAAATTTTTATCCAAAGCATACTTGTCACTGACTACACTGGTCAAACAAGTACTTTTGTTTACATTTAATCACACTTATTTTGAGTTGTGATATGTAACAAAATTTTAGCCTACCCACGAAGCTTTTCAAAAGATTCCCTTCAATACTCCTCTATGAGTATTCGATTGTAATTCACGAGAAACCAAACAACCTGTTTCACATCTCTCTTGATGTAGAACGAAGCGATCTTTGCCTGGGATCTTACTGTTTTATGTCGATTTTTAATTGACATAACAAATTTACATTTTTTTAAACTTGATCTCATCCCAATTTTTGGCACACATAAGCACACTCCGAAGTCCTTGAGTTTTTGAGTCATACCAACTCAGACTGATGATCTCAAAAAGTCTGGTGTATGACTTCGCTTCTCAACCCAAAAGCGAAAGAGCCTTGCCTCCATGCCGAAGGGTTTCTGACGGTTCTTATCATGTTGGCAACTTTTATGGCTACTGGTCCGGTTTTCAAGGTGACACGTGGCCTGCATTTAATGCTTAACCGCTTCAAATTCAAATTGGGTTGTACGTATAAAAGGGTTTTGGGTTACCTCTTTACAATTTTACGTGATCAAAATTTCCCAATACGTTCTGTTCTCTCAAGTTCTTTCAAACCCTAACTATGGCAGCTGTTCATGATCATGTTGATCCATCTCAAACAATAGATAATGTTACATCTCAACCTTTAATGAATATTCGAAGCACTAATTACCGAGTTCAACCAGATGTGTCACAGTATCCTGAAGGGTTGAAGATGCTTATTGTAGCTTTGAATCACTTTGTTTTGTCTACATCAATGTCGCCATCTTTTTCTGTACCGATTACCTGGTTGTCACTTGTTGGTTCCACTGTGGTATTCAACAAGATAATCAAGGTGGTTACCTTTCAATTAACCACTGAGAAGAAGTTCACGCTAACCAAGAAGATGTTTTCTCAAATTCTGAAAATTCCCAATGTTGGTCCTTTCTATGAGGTCTTGAATGAACAAGTGCTATAGATGTTCAATGAAATGGGTTATCAACCAACATTAACCAAGATAAGTGATTTTAAGAAATCTTCTTTACCTTGCATCTGGAATTTCTTGTTTGGTATTTTCTTTGATGCCTGACGGGTCGAAGTGTTGGATTGGATAAGGAAAAACTAGAAATTTATGCCATGGTAGCAAGGATTTATTATGACTTACAGGTTTATTATACAACACAATTGTTGGAAGAATTTATTAAAAGCATCAGTAACATGAATGTGGTGAATGGAATTTCTTGTACTCGATACTGGAGTTTAATCTTGCAGTATGCATATGAAAGGAAGGTATTGTTGTTCCTAATGATGAACCTATGGCCGAATTTGCTCTATATCATCATCCAAAGACTGTGGAGGATAATCCAGATGAGTTTCCATCGACTGCACGCATTCCTGATGCTATGCTTCGAAGAGTTGATCCTACAAATCCAGTTTTGGTGGCTTATCTTACAACTATCAATCATTCGATTGAAACTGGTTTATTATTACCAAAAGCTGGTGGTGGTCCATCGAAGAAGAGCAAAGGCTCTAAGAAGGGAGTTAAGGCTAGTCCTTCGAAGCCTAGTCCTGAGCTAGTTGAGAAAGTTGTCAAAGTTTCTCCAAAGAAAATTGTTAAGCCTGTTCCAATTTCGAAAGAAGTTACTCAACCAATTGTTGAAGATACTTTTATTCCACCCAAGGAAAACATTCCTTCGAAATCTGGGGTCCTTAAGAGACTAAAGAAAATGGCGCACATGCCTCGTCATTCACCAGACATGCAAAATGTTAAAGATGCGAAATCTTAGATTATTCGCAAGCCACAACTTACTAGCAAAGGCGTTGCTATTCGGTAAATTCCTACTCCTGTGTCACCTGCATCAAAGAAGCGAAGAGTTGAAGATATGGCGAAAAGCATATCCAAAAAGAAGAACAAAGTTGTTAAAGATCATATGGATGAAGTTGTTCCTGAGTAAGATTTTGATGAAAGTAGTAAGTCTCAATCTCCAATTCGTGATATTGATATTGGTATTCCAACACCATCGAGGGGATCTCCAATCAAGTCGAATATCGAGGAGACTAGAGGTCCTACTGGCTCTATGAAAACATATAATGTGGACACAGCCACTAATCAAGGTGATCCTTCAAAAGTATCCACTCCTGAGGAGACTGTTGTCACACCACCCGAAGTTTCGCATACCAAATCAGTTTCTGAGGAGGTTCGGACTTCAGGTATCACTACAAACATATCTAATATGGAAGCAAATGTCAACATGGGTGATGGAGTGTCGACCAATAAAGCCCAAGGTACTTCTACTATTATCATTTCATCTTCCTTCGAAACATATACCATTACTACCACTGTTTCTTTACCACCATTCCATACTCCTATTTCTACCACCTTACCGCAATCCTCACAATCACTCATTTTTTAAAACATCATTAATCAAACCATCTGTAGTGATTATAGAACATGGTTTGGCATGCGTAATTAAAGATTTCACAATGAACATGGTGATTTGGGTGTTCAAGAGATGTATTGATTGTATATTGTGTTACACAAAAAGGATCTAGATCTAGACTACATAAATAACACACACTTACACACTCACTTTTACATCTCTCAAGCACACCTCTACAAGTGGTATGAACCCACCTTATATAGAGGTGTTTACCTGTCTCTCTCTCACTCTCTATCTCTCATGTGTCACAAGGCTAATACACCAAATGCAAGTGGGTTTTACAAAAGTCAAACATTACAAAGTCAATCATGAATAATTTGCACCCCAACATTCACCCCCTCAAAGTTAGGAATGAATGACCCACTTTAAATCTTCCAAAATCGAGCAACTATGCGATCTGAGCCTCAAGGGTGACACATGTCGAAACGAACTTTAATCTTCAATTCTTTCATGATTCTTCAATTTGGGCTCTAGGATGTGAGACCATACAAACCAAGCATGAACGAATGATCACGAGCTTCTCAAACTCCAAATTGATCACCAAAAGTTGAGCATAAAGCACACCCCAAAAATCTTCAATAATTCCAAACCCATTTCGAAAATAAATCATTTCCGAACTTCCAATTGCATCATTTCGTAAGCTTCAAAACTTCAAGGTCACTTCGGTCTTCAAATTCGCGTAATATGAAAAATTCATGTTCGAATTTCCATATAAATTTCTCCCCCTTTTTATAATAAAAAATTGATTATAAAACCTTCAAGGAAAGAGAACGTGCTCTATTCGGAATTTTTCGTGTCAAAACTCCCCCTTAACATGTGGCATAAACTTTGTGCTTCAATCCGGAAAATCCAAAAAATATTGAATTTTTAGCTTCGTTCACGGATCGCCTTTGACAAAATTTCTCAAAAATGGGTAGAAATTGTCAATTTCAAAATTCTGCAGTGAACCGGTGCGCCCAAAACAGTAAAATATGCAAAAATCTCCCCCTTTTCCAAAGCTGGGTAGAAAGCATCAATTTGCACAAACTGCAGGGGCTTGAAATGCATTTTCTTCAATTTTCAGCAAAAACAGTCCTTTTTCGAATTTGGGTATGAAGCGCCAAATGTTTGAAACCTCAGGGACTATTTTCGAAAGTTATGCCTTTCGTTCCCCAAACATACGAAGAGTACCCCAAATATACGAAACTTCAGCTAATTTTCGAAGTTGGGTGAAAAGTGACAAACATACGAAGTGTCAAGGGCCATATACGAAACGTTGATTTCTTCTTCTTAATTCGTACGAAGCCATCTTCATAACCCGTTTGAACGAATTTCTATTCTCCAGCCAATGGCTCACTTCGTACGAAATCATCAGCATCATTTGAACGAAATCTTTCTCTCTCCCCTTCGTACGAAATCAATTCTTCCAAAATATCAACAACTTCGTTCAATTTTCTTGACCCAATTTTTTTTCAATTCACGAAATCAAACCAATCGCAGTTCGTTATCAAACCATCCACAATTCGTTCTTTTCATCCACTTCCCAAACATAGTCTTTGTTCAAACAAACACCGTTTTACCCTCTTCGTATAAATCCCAAACAATCTTCATTAACGAAATCACAATCTTCGTTCAAATACCCAAAAATTTCATCCGACTCCAATAAACCCATTTTCATACGAATCTAAATCACCAAAAACCTTTGTTTCTTGTTTTAAACCAGTCGGTGTATTCGAACTCCAACAGACCCATTTCGTCGACTATCAATCCTTGATTCAGTCTTCGATTATTGATTCCAACATATCGATTTTCTTCGATCATAACCAAAATCGACATTAACTCTTCGAAATCAGAAAATTTGAACCCCAAACTCTATTAATCAACTTCAGCCATCGATATCTAGAATCTTTAACCATTCATCCAAATAAAAAATCCAAACACAGAGACCTTACAGGAACCCTTCGTACATCAATCCAATCGACTAATTCTCCAATAACAAACCATTCGATCCCAAAGTCAAACCAAATCAGTCGCACATTGAACGAACACACAAAAATGAGTTTGGCATCTGAGTTTGACTTTTCTAATTCAAAGAATCATAAACACGAAATTGATGATTCTAATGTCAAATTTCAGATCAAATCGGGATTACTTCACTGTTCTTCATAACCTTCAAGTGTTCTTGATCAACAATTTTAACAAAACTGATTCACTTGATCATTATCGGCTAGCCATAGAAAAACCGATTCACAAATCCAGTTTAATAATCAAAATGTATCGATTTTTAATAATTAAAAGAAAAAGATGTATTCATATGAAGTTAATTCAAGAAAACTTTCGATTATAATCTGAGACAAAAGTCGTTGACGGCACAACTAGATACGTCAACGTACAAGTCGATCTTTGAAACAATGGATGACTTCCTGTCTCAATCGATGATATCAGATGATATTAAAAGAACAATCAGATCCAAAAAGTTTCATGAACAGTAAAGGTTATTATGAGATTTGGGCTTAAATCCTCAATGAATTGTAGTTTCGGAATTTGGGCTCTCAAAACAAATGATGAACAGTAATGAGTTTAACTTTTGGATGCAATTAAAATGTGGATGTGCAGTAAAGAATTCGGAAATTTTAGATCACAAAATAATTTTGAGCATTAATTTCGATTCAAATGAACAAATACAATTTGAAAATTGAATCGAACAAACAAATAGGATTGGATCGGACTTTGATCAACGAAAAACTATTGGATCACAACAAATGGGTTTCTCAAAAAAATTTGATCCAACGAGTCAAAACGATCATAAATCAAAAACGCAACGCACAAATTTAATGAAATTGAGAGAGATCAGAGAAAGAGACTCACCAAAATTGCTCCAATTGTGACAGATTTTGCCAAACCGAGAATCGTTCTTCAAAAATCACGTTAATCGTGAAAACCAAGCTCTGATACCAATTGTAGTGACTAAAGAACATGGTTTAGCATGCAGAATTAAAGATTGCACAATGAACATGGTGATTTGGGTGTTCAAGAGATGTATTGATTGTATATGGTGTTACACAAAGAGGATCTAGATCTAGACTACATAAATAACACACACTTACACACTCGCTTTTACATCTCTCAAGCACACCTCTACAAGTCGTATGAACCCACCTTATATAGAGGTGTTTACATGTCTCTCTCTCACTCTCTATCTCTCATGTGTCACAATGCTAATACTCCACATGCAAGTGGGTTTTACAAAAGTCAAACATTACAAAGTCAATCATGAATAACTTTGCACCCCAACACCATCACTTCTTTATTTCCATCACAATCCACCGAAGGCCCCAAAACAGTTCAAGAAGATGAAACCACTGAAGATGGTGAATTTATGGGATCTTTTGTTGACATTGAATGTGATCCATAGGAGGATAACATTCCTGATCACATGTTAATGGCAAAGGAAGTTGCAGCTCTTACTCACAATTATTTTTCTCTTCACACCAAGGTGGATATAATCGTTGTTGCTGTTACGAATGTAGTCAAGTGGTATCATTCGTTGCTCACTCCGGAATATTTGTCTCAGAAGTTTATGGATTTCGAGTGAACACTAAAGGCTGAATTAGCTCCTCTTGTGAAGCTAATTACTTTGATGCCAACAGATGCCCCACCTGTTCACACTGGGGTGCAAGGGGAGAATGAGTAAGTGTCGGCATGAGTATGGGTTCGAAGGCCAGTATGGGAGGAAGTGGTTCTTCGAATAATGATGGTGATGCAAAAGTAGTTGGGAAAGTCATGTCTACTCAAATTCCTATTTCGTTACCAAAAATCACTATCCCAATTTCGTCAACAACAACAACAAGACCATTGTCGAAAGTTATAGTGATTGGTTCTGCTGTTGGATGTTCAAGTTCTTCGAAGCGACCTCCATCAACAGAAGAAATGAAAAACAAAGGGAAAGGTATCTATAAAGAACCCACTGCCAATGAAAAGAAGGTTGTTCTTGAAAAAGAAATGGAGAAGCAAAGGCAGATTCAAAGCATTCTTTGACAAAGGGCAAATGACCCTCCTGGTCTTGAAAAGGATGATCATTTGAAGAATTTTTGTTATGAATACATTGAAGCCCAGGTTATAACTGGTGAAATGCACGATTTTTAGAAAGTTACCAAGAAAAGTTATGCTATAGAGAATACTAATTTTAAACAGTTAGATTTCCCAATCAACAAGATGATGTTCATGGCTGAACAATATCAGATTGCTGATAAGTTTGAAGCTAAAGAAGAACTCAAACGATTGAAGATTCGATTCCATGCAGTTCTTGGAAAAAGGGAAGAGGAAACTTGGTCGTTGGTCAAGATAATTCGAGTTCTCAACATTTGCAAAGATGTTTTGTTCGAGGGTGTGTTGCAGAATTATCGTTTTCATGCTGTTAGAGCAAACAACGTGGCATTTGACTTTTCAGTGGCTGACTTCCCTTTGATGAATCTTCATGATCTGATTTGTGTTGCAAGGATTTTAAAGGTAACTGATGTCACAAAGCTTCAACTGACAAGCAAAGAAGATTTCTTAATTAATCGGATTTGCTCACATCAAACTGTTTTTAGACAATTACTATGGTTTTCTTGCATTAACAGATGTTGAGTTAGCCTTGGCAATTGGAAAAGAAATCATAATGCCTCAGTCTATGTTGAAGAGTCAAGCAAGTCTAGTAAAATATGAAGATGGGGAGATTTGTTTGAAGCCTCTTGGGATTGTATTTGTTGGGAAAAATAAGAAGGGAAATAACACAAAATTTATGTTCCAAGCTTGTGATGTTGAATGATACACCAATCCTCATTATACAAACCTTGTTGTTCGAATGAATAGTTGTGCAAAGAATACTGATGGAGACAAAGCTGAAATTCGCAAGGTGATCAACTGGTATGCACAGATTCGAAGGGTGATACATCAAGCTGCTCAGATGCTGATGACTTAGATTCGACACATCTCACAAAGGGGGAGAATATTGAGGTCGAAAGTAGTTGTGAGGTGTCGAATTCAGTCTAGGTCATTCTTAGTATCAAATGTATGTTTGGTTGTTTATTATAAGGGCATAGTATGTTTCGAAACTCTAATGTCTAGTCCCTTATATTTTTTGTACGCTTTTATTATCTCTATAAATATGGGATGGGTACTAGAGTTAGAGAAGAGTTTTTGGAGTCTTCGATTAGTCATCTCTATATTCTCTTCGTACATCGTGTGTTCATAAATCATCTTATTCTCTGATCTAGTTTCATTTACGCGATTAAATACAACTACATTGGAATTTTTTTGGTGATTTCGTCTGTCAAACCTTCAAATTTGGTGAAATCAACGGAAAAATGTCAAAAACGGGTCATTAAATCAACAATATTGTTTTTTCATAACTTTTGTCCTGATTAAAGCTTCACGGGATGTTTTTATTTAAAATTGTTACAATTTCCTTTTTAAGATTTTCACTTATTATTTTCTACTTCTATCTTCATTGTTTATATTTTGTATTTAGAGTGGATATTTTTAACACAGTTTTAGAGGTTAACTTTATGCAGATAAGAGATTGATGAAATGCTCCATAGAACTTTGTATTTTTACATGTGATTCACATATGAATAACATATAATCCTGAATAGTTATACATTATTCACATAGTATTAGAAGTTGAAAGATGAAGACGATGATTTGTCTTTTCTTTTGTATTGTTGGAGAATATTTAACCATGTTTATATAAGTCAAATTATGTGCACTCCAACTATTTGATGAAATGTTTCATATACTTTTGTTGTATTTTTATACATTGTTCACATGTGAGTAACATATGACCTTACATCTTTTTTTTGTGCACTTAATTACCGTATATTGATTCAGGTGTGAATATGTATTCTCATATGAATATTACATATTAAATTCTATTTATATTATGTCAATATTGTAGATTTACAATTAAATATAATTTTCATATGTTATATTATATATTAAAATATGAAAATTACATGATATATTAACATTTGATTATAAGTTTTAGATGAGATTCATATGGGAGTAATATATATATATATATATATATATATATATATATATATATATATATATATATTCATTCTTATTAAAAGTCCAAAACAAACATATGTAATTAAAAGTTACATTCATATGTGAATACGGTAATAAGAATTTATTATTAACATGGTTTTAATGTATTCACATGTTAAATAGGATAAGATGTCACATTGATGAATATATAATAAATGATTAGTAAGCCCAGGAAAAAAGACACATTTATAAAGACAATATATTTTTTGTATTCACATTTAAATGTTGTATAATTCAATATCTTTTGTATTTTTTATCATATTAAATTCACATGTGAATGGTTAAACATTGTATTAGCCAATGGTGTATCCATCTCAGTACAATGTTGAATTTACATAGTTAGCATGCGTAGACCAACTTGATCCCAAACCAATGCATGTATTAAATTATTTATTCATATAAGAAAAAGTGTTGCATTGAAGTGTGAATAATATATCAAGAAAATTTTGTTGATATGTGAATTTACATTGTTGCATACATGGAAAATAAGACAACTATTTTTGTTATATATTATTGTTAAATGAATAAAAAATTGTTCAAAATCTAATATATTTTCACATGTGATTTAAAGTACAAGTCATGATGATGTCACCACTAGTAGGAATGAAAAGTTACTTACAACATCGCAATTTATGTTGCCATGATGTTTAGTCTCAAATTTTGACGAAATTTGCACGTTACATGGAAAATGATGTGACTACAAAATTTATAGCATTGCCATGACGTAAGGTATTTTTCGGCATTTTGGGACTATGAAGGGCCGCAAAACAAAGTTTTTTGTTTTTAGAAAACTCTTTTTTCTATTTTACTTAGATGATAGATTAGAATTCTCATTCTAATCAAAATTATGTGTTAGTTATATGATATTAAGTTACATATAAACCTTTCTTGGTGAAAAATATATATTGGGGTAAAAAATATATTTCATTATGATATATTCACATGTGAATAAATAATTTCTTTTTTCGGGAAATTATAACAGAAAAACCAACTTTTGAGGCCATAAATAGTCTCGAATGACCGTAAAACACCTCATGTCATGGCGAAGTGAAGAATTTTGTAAATTGTGTTATTTTCCATGTACTGTGCAAATTTCGTTGAAATACGAGACTAAACATAACTACGACATATTTGTGATGATGTCACCAAATTTTCATTCCTAATAGTGATGAACTCATCATGACCTCTTACTTTTAATCACATATGAACAAAATCCAGAAAATCGTTGTGATAGATTTTCTAATGATGTTACTAAATTTTTAATCCTACTAAATAATTTTTTAATATTAATTTATTGAAATGTGAATAAATCATTTATTCACCAATGAATAAATAATAAACTATAAGAATTGGTTTATGAATTATTTTTGTATAGTTTATACGTTATTTTACATATAAATTCAAAACTATACTAAGATAGACTATATATATTGGTTAATGAAAATCATTAACGTGTGAATCTAACATGATATAATATTATGAATATATTGAATTATACAACATTCACATGTGAATATAACAACTATATTGTCTTTATTAATAATGTCCTCTGTTTTGGACCAGCCAATTGTTAACCTTTAGACATGAACCAACCATTGATGAAATGTTATTCATTTGTTGAAATATAACTATCCCCTGACTAACAGGTAAATACATATAAAAATGTTAGTAGAAAAATATTGTTAATTCATTATAATAATGATTTATCCACATGAAAATTGTTAATTGGTATATTCACATATTAATATATCATGTAATATTCATGTATGAATATACCATCTACTATTCACATATGAATACTACAAGTATATTCATATGTCATTGTTACATGTTATATTTATATGTGAATGCTACATGGTATATTCACTTATAAATATTACATGGTATATTCATATATAAATATTACATGATATTTTCACATTTGGATAATACATGGTATATTCATATGTGAATATAAATTTTATATATTATTCACATATGAATTACCTTCATACATACATGAATATACCATATAAACAAAACATATGATGTATGATTCACATCACATGTGAATACACCAATTAAACTTAATGTAGAATGTAATATTCACATATGAATAACAACTTCCCACATGAATATACAATATAAAGAGACTATACAATGTAATATTCACATGTTATTACACCATATATAGAAAATATGAATTAACATGTGAATCAGAATATATGCTTATTAAAAGGAGAAAATATATATAATTTCTAGCAATATTTATTATTGGTATATTCACATATGATTATTAATGTCATATTCACATGTGAATATTATTGTTATATTCATATGTGAACATTACATTGTATGTTCATATGTGAATATAACTTCTATATCATATTTACATGAGAATATACCTCCATACATGCATATACGATATAAACAAAGCAGGTAGTGTAAGATTCACTTATGAATATAGTAAATAAACTACATATACAATGTAATATACATATATGAATACAAATTAATACATGAATATTTCATATCAAGAGAATATATCATGCATTATTCGCATGTGTTTATACCATGTTAACATATACTTTCGTGTAATATTCATTTCTCATTAAACTACATAAGAAAAAATAGACATTCACATGTGAGCCAATAAATTTTTATTAAGATGAGAAATTAATAAGAAATGCTATATATTCTTCACATGTGAATAGAAAATAAAATTTATAACAACACTCTATGGAGCATTTCATCAAACATTTGATGTGCATACGAGTTTAGGTCAATAACAGTGGCTGTGTAAATAAGGGATTATGCGGACAAGGTTAGAAACTCCAACCTCGAGTTAAATAACAAAAATAGTTGGTAGAAATATTAAATCCAGTCAAGTCAGGATAAACCAGTCAAGCCTTGAAGAAGATAACTCAACAAAGTGCTCCATATAAGTAAAATAAAGTATGAAGAATGAATAGTAAACAAGATGAATGTTAGACAGAATGATTGACTGAGTATTTCTTTTGATTGATAGGTGAAGCACTAACCGTTACATTGGATCAAGGTATACACTCCTTATATAGCAAAAGGATATACATAAGAAAAAAAGTAAAAGAGCGCGTGGACTGGATATCAATAGCCTAACGCCTCCGTTGTTGTTGATCTTGCCGGTTCTACTATACAAGAGACAACTAACGTAAAGACAAAACAATACTATTCCACTAACACTTAACATTCTATCAATCTCGAAATTACATAACTTTGGAATACTACTAATCTCGAATATGTTCACTTTAGAATCAAATCAAAATTTGTTGATAGGTCCGGTTGGACTTTCATATTGCCAAGGGATCACTTATTTTCACCATCAATCTCCCCTAAGTGATCTTGGAAATCAATGAGCATTTACACTTGATCTATAGAAGCAAACAAATTTGTAGTTTGCAACCAATTTCTTAATTCGATCCACTGCTTGAGTTGTTTGAACAACTGCTCCTTCACTGGCTCGGACCCTTTAGACTTGGTTGTCTTGGCAATAATATTCTGAACCACACTAGTGTGAACCAAGTGCTTTTGCCCAACTCTAAAGAAGTATTTGTTCTCTGAATTATTATTCTTGTATATGTACCCAAGTTCTGGTTCGGAGACTGGACCTTCATTTAACAAGTCGATTTCTTTCATTGAGGTGTCAAATGAAGCAAGGAGTTTGTTGGTTTCAAAATGAGGAGCAAATTCTACATCTGATCATCCAAACTCAGCGATATAGTCGCTCTTAAAATTGAAATTCGCATTGGATGCTCCGTTGCTTGTTTCACTATCATGTTTGTCTTTGTGATGAGTGGCTACCATAAGTACATCGTTCGGATTGATGGTTGGAAAATCATAATCTGAGACCGTAAGCCTTTTATGGGAGTTTCGATAGATGTAGTAGTTGCCGAGGAGACAATCTAGTCCGAACTTTCTTAGAACTCTCATTCCACAACCACTGATTTGAGTGATCCTCCGTTTTAACCACACATGTTTTTCTAGACGTGCATTGGTTTCAAGATCGTCATTTGGATGGAGCGGAGGTAACTTGATGTAGAGTATTGCATATGGCTATCTCAGTAAGTAAAATTGATCAACATATGATATTGGAAGATCATAGCTGATGCAATGCACCTTGTGATGTTTATGTAGGAACCCATCAAGACAGAGTGGAGAAATTATGAGGAAATGCTTAGGAGAACCTTTTTAGCTTGTAATCTGAGGCTCTCTTCTAATGCTTGATTGATTTGATCATGTATCCAACACTCATAATTTTTCAATGACTTCATCAGGCTAATTGGCTCAAATGATATTCCCTTGCCTTTTTCTTTAATGGGCGCTCCATGTGTGACTTGAATGAATGTTTGAGCAAAAAGAGTCACACGTACCTCAGAAATCGGTACCACCAATTTTGATGCTGGGAGTCCATTATATTATATGACCAGGGAACCCTGATCAATCACCATGATTCTCGGAAGGGGAGTCTATGACATCCCCATTTTCACGGCCAGAAAAGACCGATTTTGTTTATGCTTTGTTTGAAAATCAGAGTAACATTTTAAATAAAAGTGTTGCGGAATTTGTCCCAAAACAAAATATGATAAAGATTTATGAAAAGCATTTCCAAAGAAATGTATTTCATTAAAAGACTCGGGATGTCATGTTCGATACAGATCAAAAGCATAAACAATACAATATAAGCCTTACTACATTATTTCATATCTACAGGCCTATATCCGTAATCCCTCATCCAAAATATCACATCTATGCTCGAGCGCCACTACCTGTAATATATGAAACTGAGTGGGTCAGGCTTGGGAGCCTGGTGAGCACATAGGGTTTTCAACCCACAGTAAATAAGTTATTTAGTTTCATCAATCAACAATAACCCGATTACCCGTTCCCGTTATCCTCACTTTACGTCCATAAACACCTATCATAAGGGACCTAGCCTAAGGATCATCATCGGGATGGACACTACTGCTAAGGGGGTTCCTCAGCAATAAATGTCCTAAAGGCAACCATGTGGGGGATGGAGTACACCGGTGAACACATCGTTCACAAACACCTACAGGTTACGAGCCTGCTAGCGTTCCACTGGACTGTCTAGAAGAGTCCGTGGTCGTCATCCATAATTCGCTAGATGACAGAATCAACAACATCAACATCGAGGCCTCTCATCATTTTATCACACATCACCTATTGCATCTACCCATGTTTTACCCCAACATTTTCGTAGATATAAAATATATATACAGTTTAAATCATTGAAAACATGTATAAAAACGTTCATCCAGCATAGATAGCAAGTATTCAGATAATATACACACATAGCACGTAATTTATATAAAATACTTCATATCTATGTGTAAGCTGAAAGTTACTATGCACTCACCTGATTAGGTGGTGACTCGGTACTCGAACATCACTTCGTTATCTCAAAACAATTTTTCCTTGACAAAAACCTAGTATCAATACCACTAGAGTTTAGTTTTAACGTTAACCGCGACTAATTAATAGTCTAGCTATTATTATTATTATATAAGCGTTAAATAACACTCAATATAACTCATAATAATAGTCCAAATAATTATTTTAAGGACCTAATAACATTACTATAATTATTTGAAAGCTATATTAAAAATTGCGTAAGCGTAGCTTACTTACAACGGATTTTAAAGAAAACCGGGCTTTGCTTGGAGCAGCTTTTCCGAAACCGAAAGACCCTTTTTTCTCGGGACTCCGGGAGCCTCGGGGCTTCCTTAGGGTGCTAGGGGATCACCTAGGCTTAGGGAAGGGTTAAAACCCTTAGAGAGAGAAAGTTATTTAGAGAGAGAAAGAAAATGGTGTGAAAAACCCGGAGACCCTCGCAGGTATTTATAGTCGCGAAGCCTCTCGGTTACGCTGGGCGTCCAGCCGTCTACGCGGGGCGTAGGCTTCGGATAAGACCACCAGCTTGGATCCAGCTGGCTCGCACGTGCCTACTCTCGGAAGTGGATCAGATCAGTACGCCGGGCGTACTCAATTTCGGACGCGGGGCGTAGCGAAGGGCGACGTGTCCTTCATCCGAAGCGAGCCGTGATCAGCAAGCGACGGTCCAGATTATGCCACGTCATCAATCGAGCAACAAATTTCGCAAATTCGAGTCTAAACTTTAAAAATTTGTATCTTTCGCATACGAGCTCCGTTTTCGACGTTCTTTATATCCACGCGTAGGCGGGAACGCACTCTACAACTTTCGTTTAGACTCCGTCGGCTAATTTTGACTTTTTTTTAATAGTTATATTTTTAACAGGCCGGGATAGGATTGGTCCGTTAAAAATTCATAACTTCCTCATCCGACGTCCGTTTTTGTCTGTCTTTTTATCGTTATGCTACTCTTAACGAGATCTTCGATTCTCGTTTAGGTTGTGTCGGCTAAAAACCGCTCGATCTAATATGCGAACTTCGGGTTGTACACTGCTAAGCCGAAACTTTGAAAAATCATAACTTCATCATACGAAGTCAGATTTGGGCGTTCTTTTTATGGACGCTCTCGGTTTAACGTTTTCTACGACTTTCGTTTAGATCGCTAAGGCTAAAAATCGCTCTATCATAAATTCACTATTTACGCTTCTCGGTATCGTGTCGTTCTTTATATCTCCGGAATCCTTGTTTCGACCACTACGACTTTATGTAAAGATATCGGGCTTATCTCATACTTTAATTTTGACGCTTATTTTTATTCTTTATTAATTATACATTTATAATTAAATAATAAGCACATAAATTCACATAATTCACAAAATACTCAAATATTTCATCTTTATTACATCAAAAGAGTTACAATAGTTAACCTAAACTATTACATCGTCTAAAAATGCTTAGCCCGAAACCCGGGCGTTACAATTCTCTCCCCCTTAGGATGATTCCGTCCCGGAATCATGCGTCAGCAAACAAATGCGGATAACGACTCATCATGTCATCGTCTATTTCCCAAGTGAGATTCGGCCCATTCGAATGTTTCCACTGGACTAGCACTAAGTCGACCATCTTGCGTCGTAACTTCTTAGTCTTACGGTCAACAATTGCCTCGGTCTCTTCAATCAGCCTCTTGTTTTCATCCATTCTTAACTCTGAGATTGGAATTATGTCGGGAACTTCTCCCGTGAACTTCCTCAAATAACACACATGGAAGGTGTTATGAATACCATCGAGTTCTTCGGGCAATTCCATCTTCTAAGCTTGATTCCCAATCTTCTAAAGAACTTTGAACGGTCCAATAAACCTTGGACTTAGATTTCCTCGTTTCCCGAATCTTATAAGTCCCTTCCACAGTGAGACCTTAAGCAAAACCGAATCCCCAACTTCAAAGGTCATCGGTCGTCTTTTCTTGTCAGCATAGCTGTTCTGACGATCCTGAGCTGCTAACATCCTTTCCCTAATCACCTTCAGCTTCTCAGCAGTCTCATGGACTATCTCGGGGCCCATAAACTGCTTTTCTCCAGCCTCAAGCCAACAAGAAGGCGTACGACATTTTTGTCCGTACAAAGCTTGATAGGGTGCCATCTTGATGCTCGAGTGGAAACTGTTGTTGTAGGAAAATTCTACCAGAGGTAAGTGTTCATCCCAGTTACCTTGGAACTCGAGGGTACATGCTCTCAACATATCTTCAAGCGTTTGAATCGTTATTTCGCTCTGACCATCAGTCTGCGGATGGTAAGCTGTACTCAGACACAACTTCGTACCCAGTTCCTCTTGTAGACTTCTCCAAAACCTTGACGTGAAACGACTATCACGATCCGATACAATTGTTAGAGGAACACCGTGAAGTCTCACAATTTCCTTCACGTAAGCATTTGCAACCTTATCCATAGACCAACTTTCGTTGGCAGCTATGAAGTGGGCACTCTTTATGAAACGATCCACGACCACCCAAATCATGTCGTGTCCGTTCTTCGTCCTGGGTAGTTTAGTCACAAAATCCATGGTGATTTCTTCCCATTTACCCATGGGTACAGGTAAAGGTTCTAAACTCCCATACAGTTTCTGATCTTGTGCCTTAACTCTTGCACAAGTTACACACTCGGCCACATACTTTGCAACATCGAGCTTCATCGTCGGCCACCAATAGTAGGGTTTTAGGTCCCTATACATTTTAGTGCTACCGGGATGAATCGAGTACATGGTCTTGTGAGCTTCTTCCATCAGAAGATCTCTTATTCCTCCCGTCTTAGGTACCCAAATCCGATCTTGGAATACCTTCAGTCCTTGACAGTTTGTACCGAATACCAACGTCCTTCCCAAACGTTCTTCCTTTCGGTCGTTCTTTTCTGACGCTTCTTCTTGAGCTTTCTTGATCCTTTCCACAATTGTCGAGACAACTTCTATTCTCAACGCCCTTGGCATTTTTCTTTCAAGATTGACTTTTCGACTTAGAGCATCGGCAACAACATTTGCTTTACCGGGGTGGTAAAGTATCTCACAGTCGTAGTCCTTGAGTAACTCTAGCCAGCGTCGCTGCCTCATGTTCAACTCCTTCTGATTAAAGAGATACTGGAGACTCTTATGACCAGTGAAAAGTTTTCACTTCGTGCCATAGAGGTAATGCCTCCATATCTTTAGAGCAAAAACTACCGCTGCCAACTCCAAATCGTGAGTGGGGTAATTCTTTTCGTGCTCCTTCAATTGTCGAGATGCGTATGCTATCACCTTTTCTCTTTGGGTCAGAACACAACCCAACCCGACTCCAGATGCGTCACTGTATACCGCGAAGTCTTCAACTCCATCGGGTAGAGAAAGTATCGGTGCTTCACATAACTTCTTCTTTAGCTTCTCGAATGCCTCATTGTGTTTTTCACTCAACGTATATGTCGCTCCTTTGTGGGTCAAAGCTGTCAATGGAGAGGCTATCGAAGAAAAGACTTGGATAAATCGTCGGTAGTATCCGCCTAATCCTAGAAAGCTTCGAATCTCCGTGGGACTCTTTGGACGTTCCCACTTCATTACAGCTTCGATTTTTGCTGGGTCAACCATTATTCCCTCCCGGTTAACCACATGACCCAAGAATTGGACTTCTCGGATCCAAAAATCACACTTGGAGAACTTTGCATACAGTTTCTCCTTCTTCAAGACTTCCAACACTTCTCGTAGATGTTGGCCATGCTCCTCCTAGCTTTTCGAGTAGATGACAATGTCATCTATGAACACTATCACGGACTTATCGAGGAATGGTTTACAAACCCTGTTCATCAAATCCATGAATGCTGCTGGAGCATTGGTTAGTCCAAATGACATAACCAAGAACTCATAGTGTCCATATCTTGTTCTAAATGCAGTCTTCTCGATATCCTGCTCTCTCACCTTCAGCTGATGATATCCTGACCTAAGATCGATCTTTGAGAAATAGCTCAAACCTTGCAGCTGATCGAATAGGTCATCAATCCTTGGTAATGGATACTTGTTCTTCACCATTGCCTTGTTCAGCTCTCGGTAGTCTATACACATTCTCATGCTTCCGTCTTTCTTCTTCACGAATAGCACCGGAGCTCCCCAGGGTGATGAACTCTGTCTAATGAAACCGTTGTCCAACAACTCCTGAAGTTGCGTCATAAGGTCCTTCATCTCCATCGGTGCTAGTCAGTATGGTGCTTTCGCTATCGGTGTTGTTCCTGGCAACAAGTCTATTCTGAACTCCACTTGTCTCTCAGGTGGTAATCCGGAAAGATCTTCGGGAAAGACTTCCAGATAATCACATACGACCGGTATGTTCTGCACCTCCTTCTTTTCCTTCATAGCATCAATAACAAACGCCAAATACGATGCGCATCCTTTGGACAAACATTTTCTGGCTTTCATCAGGGAGATGATCCCAGAATTTACTCGGCGTTTGTCCCCGTACACCATAAATGACTCTTTTCCGGGTGGGTTTACCCTTACTATCTTCTTTCAGCATTGAATCTCAGCATCGTTGGCGCTAAGCCAATCCATTCCCAGTACGATGTCGAAACCGTTCAACTCTATAGGTAACAACTCTTCATGGAATTCGTTTCCGTTTAGGTCGATGACGATGTTCTTAATACGATTACTAACAGGTACGAACTTGCCACTGGCAACTTCCACAATTAGGGCATTATCAAGTTTTTCTACAGGCAATGCTAATTTTCCTCCAAATCTATGCGATACAAAGGAATAGTTTGCTCCTGAATCAAATGGTATATTTGCAGGCAATCCATTTACAAGAAAGGTACCTGAAGCGACGTCTGCTGCCTCCTTTGCAGCCTCGAGCGTCATCTGGAAGGCTCTTGCCTTCGGCTTCGGTGGAATGTTGGGTCTTCCTGCCTCCTTCTTCTTCGGGCAGTCCCTCGAAATGTGCCCTTCCTCGCCACACCCATAACAGACTTTCTTGGTGAGGGTGCATTCATTGGCATAGTGCCCGGTCTTTCCACACTTAAAGCAGGTGACTTCTCCGTCGCATTTTCCGTAGTGCTTCTTCTTGCACTTGTCACACCACTTTGCTTTGGCTCCTCCTCCCTTCGAACCGGACTTCGAGAATTTACTTTTCTTGGTGGACCTTGAAGATCCACCGAATTTCCTTTTCTCACCAACCTCGGCCCTCTCCAGACCCCTTTCCTTTTGCTGGGTCTCCACATTCTTAGCTGCTCGAACAACTGATTTCAGAGTGGTTTCCATCTTGACTGTCGGGCCAAAGTCGGCTGGCAGTCCATTTGTGAACTTCTCAATTTTGGAAAGTTCGGTTGGCACTAGGTATGGAAACAACTTCATCTTTTCTGTGAATGCAGCAGCATAGTCGTCGATGCTCATTCTTCCCTTCTTCAAGTTTTGGAACTCATTGTTCAGATCAATTAGATCTATATCTGAACAGTACTGCGCCTTCAGTTGTTCCATGAACTCATCCCATGACATTTTTAGAGCTTCTCCTCGCGGCATTGCATCCGCCAATAGCTTCCACCAGCTCAAGACTCAAGTTTTCAATTGTCTCACAGCGAAGACGGTCTTCTTCTTCTCGCTGCAGTCGCAGCTCTCAAACACCATCTCTATCTCGGAGATCCAATCCATAATCTCAACAGGCTTTGGGCTTCCTGTGAGACTTGGTGGTTTCGCACCCAAGAAATTCTTGTACATCCGCCCATCCTTGTTGTTTCTCCTCTCCGGGCCATCCCTTTGCTCACCTTGAGTCCCTACTTGACTCACTTGGCGGCTGTAGTTCCCTTCCTCAGATTGTTCGGGAATTGGCTCGGTCGGCCCAACATATATGGTAGGTTCGTCCCTATTCTCTTGCATCATTTGCCTCATTTCTTCCCTTTGTTCAGCTAACATAGCCTGCATCATGGCTTGTACTCCAGCCATGGTGATCGGCTTAGGTGCAACTTCTACTACTGGTATTTGCTGTATCACTGGGGGTTGATCTCGGTTCCCATTTGCATTCACGTTTCTGCTAAGGGTCCTTGCCATCTTGATCTATACACCGAATAAGGTGACTTTAGATATTTATTTTGGATAGTCGTTTAAATCATCCTTATCACTCCGAAACGTTTACATGCTAGTTCTAATATCGTAGTCGTACGTTTAGAATCCTAAACACATAAGGTTTCCAGATCCGGTCGGAAACAGACCATAGATCCGAACAATTAACAACATATCAGGCACAAAGCATTTAGCACATAAAAGCATTTTAGGCATAATTCCTAAAAATAAGCTAGTGCTCACACCTCACACTCATCGCTTAGCATTCTAAGTTTAAGTCTAGAAATCCTACAAATTCCTAATTCGCTTAAACTAATGCTCTGATACCAACTCTGACATCCCCATTTTCACAGCCAGAAAAGACCGATTTTGTTTATGCTTTGTTTGAAAATCAGAGTAACATTTTAAATAAAAGTGTTGCGGAATTTGTCCCAAAACAAAATATGATAAAGATTTATAAAAGCATTTCCAAAGAAATGTATTTCATTAAAAGACTCGGGATGTCATGTTCGATATAGATCAAAAGCATAAACAGTACAATATATGCCTTACTACATTATTTCATATCTACAGGCCTATATCCGTAATCCCTCATCCAAAATATCACATCTATGCTCGAGCGCCACTACCAGTAATACATGAAACTGAGTGGGTCAGGCTTGGGAGCCTGGTGAGCACATATGGTTTTCAACCCACAGTAAATAAGTTATTTAGTTTCATCAATCAACAATAACCCGATTACCCGTTCCCGTTATCCTCACTTTACGTCCCTAAACACCTATCATAAGGGACCTAGCCTAAGGATCATCATCGGGATGGACACTACTGCTAAGGGGGTTCCTCAGCAATAAATGTCCTAAAGGCAACCATGTGGGGGATGGAGTACACCGGTGAACACATCGTTCACAAACACCTACAGGTTGCGAGCCTGCTAGCGTTCCACTGGACTGTCTAGAAGAGTCTGTGGTCGTCATCCATACTCCGCTAGATGGCAGAACAACAACATCAACATCGAGGCCTCTCATCATTTTATCACACATCACCTATTGCATCTACCCATGTTTTACCCCAACATTTTCGTAGATATAAAATACATATACAGTTTAAATCATTGAAAACATGTATAAAAACGTTCATCCAACATAGATAGCAAGTATTCAGATAATATGCACACATAGCACGTAATTTATATAAAATACTTCATATCTATGTGTAAGCTGAAAGTTACTATGCACTCACCTGATTAGGTGGTGACTCGGTACTCGAACAGCACTTCGTTATCTCAAAACAATTTTTCCTTGACCAAAACCTAGTATCAATACCACTAGAGTTTAGTTTTAACGTTAACCGCGACTAATTAATAGTCAAGGTATTATTATTATTATATAAGCGTTAAATAACACTCAATATAACTCATAATAATAGCCCAAATATTTATTTTAAGGACCTAATAACATTACTATAATTATTTGAAAGCTATATTAAAAATTGCGTAAGCGTAGCTTACTTACAGCGGATTTTAAAGAAAATCGGGCTTTGCTTGGAGCAGGGTTTCCGAAACCGAAAGACCTTTTTTCTCGGGACTCCGGGAGCCTCGGGGCTTCCTTAGGGTGCTAGGGGATCACCTAGGCTTAGGGAAGGGTTAAAACCCTTAGAGAGAGAAAGTTATTTAGAGAGAGAAAGAAAATGGTGTGAAAAACCCGGAGACCCTCGCAGGTATTTATAGTCGCGAAGCCTCTCGGTTACGTTGGGCGTCCAGCCGTCTACGCGGGGCGTAGGCTTCGGATAAGATCACCAGCTCGGATCCAGCTGGCTCGCACGCGCCTACTCTGTGAAGTGGATCAGATCAGTACGCCGGGCGTACTCAATTTCGGACGCGAAGGGCGACGTGTCCTTCATCCGAAGCGAGCCGTGATCAGCAAGCGACGGTCCAGATTATGCCACGTCATCAATCGAGCAACAAATTTCGCAAATTCGAGTCTAAACTTTAAAAATTCGTATCTTTCGCATACGAGCTCCGTTTTCGACGTTCTTTATATCCACGCGTAGGCGGGAACCCACTCTACAACTTTCGTTTAGACTCCGTCGGCCAATTTTGAATTTTTTTTAACAGTTATATTTTGAACAGGCCGGGACAGGATTGGTCCGTTAAAAATTCATAACTTCCTCATACGAAGTCAGATTTGAAAAATCATAACTTCCTCATACGAAGAAAGATTCGGGCGTTCTTTTTATGGACGCTCTCGGTTTAACGTTTTCTACGACTTTCGTTTAGATCGCTAAGGCTAAAAATCGCTCTATCGTAAATTCACTATTTACGCTTCCCGGTATCGTGCCGGTTTCATCACGAAACTTCGACGGGTCATAACTTCTTCGTTATAACTCGGATTTCGGCGTTCTTTATATCTCCGGAATCCTTGTTTCGACCACTACGACTTTATTTAAAGATATCGGGTTTATCTCATACTTTAATTTTGACGCTTATTTTTATTCTTTATTAATTATACATTTATAATTAAATAATAAGCACATAAATTCACATAATTCACAAAATACTCAAATATTTCATCTTTATTACATCAAAAGAGTTACAATAGTTGACCTAGACTATTACATCGTCTGAAAATGCTTAGCCCCGAAACCCGGGCGTTACAGAATCGAGGGAGGCTTTTTTTTGTGTAGCTCGGAACGCATCAACATTTAAATTCATTTTTATCTTGGCCATCTCCATAATTTGTTTAAATGAATCAGCCACATTGGAAGGCCATCCAAAAGAAGACCATGTTTTTCATATCTTCATCGGAAAAGATTTCTCCGACTGAAGGTTGTTCTCTTTCGGATGGAAAAGAAAGATCCACTTTCACCAATTCCCTATCATCATCACTTTCATCTTCTTCTCATTCTCTCCTTTCACTCGACTCATCTCGAAGCTTGAATTCCAAGCTTGGTATCTAGGCAGTCATCATTTCTCCCCTCTTGCATGGGAAGATCCTGCTACCCATGAAAGTAACGCACCCGACTTCAAGTCATCGATCTTTTCAAACACCCGTTGGAAGCTTAGATTGATTTGCTTTGAGAGCTTGTTATAGGCATCAACAATCGTAGCCTGAGCCTTGATAGTGTCGAGGGTTTCATCCATGACAAGAAGGACTTCATTGAGCTTGTAATTCAGAATGTCCACAAAGTGTTGGGTAGACCAAACCACCTTGATTAGAACTTGTTGCATGACTAGATTCACGTTTTCTTTGCTCGGATCTCCTTTTCAATACCTTGAATTTGATTTTCATGACGGACGTATGTATGCATGATGAGTTTGTTTGTAGCATTCACTAAGTCATCATGAACTTTGAGAATTTTGTTCATTATTTCAACATGAGTATCCAAATTTTCTGAGTATCAACAGTAGGATTCTTCGAGAGTGTATTTGAGTCACACGGAAATAAGTTGATCTATCTCTTACTCGCGGGCATTTTGTGAATGACAAGCTGAATTGATTTTAGAAAGAGATTTGAGGATCAAATCTATTTTCGAATAAATTGTTCCAAATTAGGCATTAACGTTATCAACTTTGGTTATTTTCTCTTGCACTTCAAGCATTGCAAAAGGATCTGCTATCACATCGAAATATCCAACGTCCGAACTGGATTCACTATTGTATTTCTCTTCATCATGTTCGGAATCATCAACGCCTTTGTCATCATCACCACTTCTGTTAGTAACATCATCACCATCTCCAAGAACCATCTCCTTTAAAGATGTCTAAAAGTCAGCATCTATTTGTGGTTAGGAGGAAAAGGGTTGAAGGAATTGAAATTAAGTTCTTGAAGGAAGGATACTTGAAATATTCACTTGAGTGTTTGAAAACTCAATTTGAACATCATCACCATCACTATCACGGCGAGAAGCATCATCTAAAACCGGATTGGTAACGGGTACTTCTCCTGCTGACACTTCATTGCTCTAAGGAGGCTCCAAAATTAGCATTGGTTCGGGCACTTATGCACTCATAGACTTTACAACATCGTTAGTTGCTTTGTGGATGCAGGAAGAAAAGCATCGACTTCGGAATCTGAGGGGCATTTCATTATGATTTTGCTATAGAGAGATCGTGTAACATCCGTCACTCGAGGTACTATTTAATTAAGTAATTTATATTTGTTAATTCGACTACAAATGGGGCAAGTGGATTTTTGGATCAAACCTTAGGCAAGCGGGCCGAGAACTTGGGCCGCCCATAAGACGTACGCTGGACGTAGCCTCAGTGTACGTGGGGCGTAGAGGGGCTTAGGATGCAGGGGACGCGCACACATATGCACAACATACCGGGAGTACGCGCAGCGTACGTGAGCAAATGCCAAAACCCTAATTTTTAGGGTTTATGACATATAAATACCCCATTATAGCCCCCCTGGCCTCCTTACCAACCTCTTACCCTCAGAAAACCCTAATACTCCCTCATACTCCATTGTTGTGTGTGTTTGACCCTTTTGAGCTTATTTTTGGTGAAGAAAAGCTTGGAAGAAAAGAAGAAGAGTTGAAGAAGAAGAACTTGAGTATCTTGAAAGGATCTGGAGCTATTTCATCTTTTGGCACTCAAAAGAGGTATAAAGCTCCTAACTTTCCTCTTAGAAGCTTAGATCTAGGATTGTGGAAATTTGGAACTTTTTAGGTCCAAAGGTTTGACCTTTATCATGCAACTTCGTTTTTGAGCTTAGAGTTGCCATCCTTGGAGCTCAAATCCTTCCTTAAGCAGTAAAGTTTCAACCTTCAAGGCCTTTATGAAACCATGCATGAGATCTAGCCATTTCTATGGAGTTAGTTGCTACTATTCAATGTTAGGGCTCATTTGGTGGGTTGCAAGCCACCAAGTGATCGACTTTAGGGATTAAAACATTAAAAAGGACTTGGATCTATAATTATGGCCTTCGTATTAGAGTATTAAGAACTTTAATGGGAAAAGTGACTTAATAGGGAAGTATGCTAGGCGTATATGCAGGTACGTGCAGCGTACATGCCATTTAGTCATTATGCTTAGCGTGCAGGGGAGTACGCCCCGTGTACTCAACAAATCTGGGCTTGGAGTGTTTTGGGCCTCGGTTTGGCCCATACATTGGATTTTGGGCCTTAGAGGGCTGGGTCTAGACTATTGGGCCCTGTGGCCCACTGTGGAATATAATTTTGGCCCCGAGAATTTAGAATTAGAAGTATTGGGCCTTTTGGGCCATATCGGGCCATTCGGGATTATTCATTTTGGGCTAAGGACTTATTGGACTTGTGAAAAGGCCCATTTGAAGCGTTGGGCCCAATTTAGAAAATTGGGCCATTAGTGGGCCTTAGGGAGCCTTTGATTGGCCATGGGTGCACTAGGCTTAATAAGTTAGAATTGGGCCTTAGGAATGATTCAAGTTAGGCCAAGGGGGTAAAATGGTCATTTTACCCTAAGTAGTGTTATATATTCTGATTGAGCATTATTATTATGATTATGATAGCTGGGAGTCATCGGAGCAGCTGTTAGAGGTTACTTCCCGTGAGATTCGACACTCAGCTTTACGAGGTGAGTTACCTTCCAGTAGAGGTTGGTCTACGGTCACAATATCGGCCCATGTGACAACCCAAATTTTTTTTTTTGTTTTGAAAGCTCAGTCAGTCAACTCAATTGAGTGTCAGACTCATTGGTAATGAGTTCTATCCTGGTTAAAGGTCATTCTAAGGAGTTTTGAGCCTAGTACACTTAAGGAATGAGTGTTATAATGAACCTGCTAGAGGCACTGTACAACAAATCAAGCCTTAACCACTTCATTAAGAGTTCACGGCCACAACACTTGAGTTTATGGCCGTAAACTCAAGGTGGGCCGTATACTCACCCTTAAGACTCATATTCCCTCATTTTCATTCATTATCTCACTTTCCCTCAAGGACACTTGAGTTCTTTCTCATGTATCATCCAACTTTTCATCTTAGATCTTCAAAAGTGAAAGTTTTCTTTCTCTAGTTTTTTGTTAATCCTTCTTAACTAGCTTCATCCTCATGATTCATCCATGGAATTCATGTTTTCTTAGATCTTGAAGAAACACCAAGAACACCAAGAACACACACTAGTGTTCTTGGTCAAAATCAACCCTTTCAAGCCTCTATATCGTAAGTACCCCTCCATACACTTGATATCTAGTTAGGACTCATGCTTAGAGCCTTAAAAACATCAAGAACACAAGAACAAAAGGAGTTTACAGCAAAGCCATCTCCCATGGACGTAAACCCCTTTAAGGGTGCCATTTTGGCCATAAACCCTCCTAGATGCAAAGCGTGTGACCTAGAACCCTTCCTTGATGGAAATAGGACCTTAAAATACTCTCAAATGCAAAATGACCATGAGTTGATAGCTGTAAACTCCGTTGGGCCGTAAAATCATCAAAAACCTTCATTGGGTTGGTCTTTCTCATCCTTGTGTAGAGCAAAAGTCCCTAAAACTTCTCTAGCCTTCAAACACACACTTATGCATGTTTGACCATGAGTTTACGGCCGTAAACTCCCTTTGGCCGTAAACCCATGGTAGTAAACTCATATTAGTACCATTCCACTCTCCTTTGATGAATCACATGTGATTCCAACACTTGGTCAAAGTGTTTCCTAGTCCCGGAAGGTGTTTCCTTTCATATAGTTGCTTATAAACACTATATTCATGCCAATATATGCCAATATATGTCATTTAGGACTTATTGTGTCTCGGGACTTCATTCGTGGAACTTCTCATCCTTACACACGTATTCGTTGAATCACCCACATCAGGTGAGTTCATACCCCATAATGAATCTTTTAAACTGTTTTAAATGCTTTTAAGGGGGGAATACAAGTTGAACACAATGATAATTGTGTAAATTATTTGTTATAAACATCTTTCAAAATGTTGCTTATGTCTTTTATAAGTGATCAAAACATTTCAAAAACTCTTTTAAAGTTATGTTACTTTATAGTTAATTAAACTCCGTTTTTAAAGTACAAGCATAACTTAGTAGTGAAATGAGTCTTTTCAATAACAGTTCAAGTAAAAACATTAGTAAACTATAATAGGTATAGTTTAGGAAGATACTATTCGTTACTTCTAGTACAATGAAGTATACAAAGAGTCAGTTCATACATGATTCAAAAATACTATGATGAGAAACAAACAGAACATACATACATACTAGATAGAGAGAGCATACAATACAGCTAGTACATACATTACATATACAAGTATAAAATAACATAAATGTGAACCATCGTTCGGGACATGGCATCACCTGTCATGGCTCGATTTGTAGCCAGAATTCTCCTGGAGGGAGAGCGTGAATTTGCGTATAGATCTATACTAGATTGACTATCCTACACCTTGTTGTTAGCTATAGTGGGACTTGGAAGTCTACGGGTGCCAAATGTCATTTCTTCCGACGCCTTTCATCGTCGTGTTATTAGTCAATAGTATGGTACAACCAGGTCACATCATACCTAAAATATCAATTGGTTTAAGGTAGAAAGTACAGTAGTAGTTACTATAATACAACACTACAATGATAGTCTCATTTGGGAAATTACACAACTCACGCAAGAAACAAACATAGATAACATTAAATGCCTTGGTAGAAGGCTAAGTTTAGTAGAGAGGACCATAATGCTAACCTTATGATTCCTTAATGTATACATCAAAGGATATATATATCAATAGGATCCGACAGGTAATAGGATGTTTGCTCTCCGCTTCATTTCCTGTTCCTTGTTTGGTTGTGGGCTTGGAAGGAATTCACCCAATCTATTTTCTATTCGATTCTAGATATATATATGCTCTGTATACATTAAGTCATCATAAGGGTACAAAGTATGGGTCAAGTCATAGAACACAGAGTCAATGCACAGTTTTCTAGTACAAAAATACTTTCCAAATCAGAAGTTTTGGTATACAAAACTAGAAACTTACCGGTTAAAGGTTTAATCCATTTTATTAAACCAGTATAAACTTAAAAGACCTTAGGTGATTAACTCTATAATACTTTAGTTTATACATCATGGTTATATATAATCAATACCTAATAGGTAGTTGGATGTGTGCTTTCCGCCTTACTTCCTGTTCCTTGTTTCGTTGTGGGCTTAGGGTAGATTCACCCAATTAACTTTCTATCCGATATTAGATCATATATATCCAGTATAACTAAGTTATTATAGAAGTGATCACTGTGGTTACCATTTTATTATAAGAAATAAGGGTTTTCTTAAAGAATCTTTTCGTTAAATATAAAGGGACCATTACAATTAACTCCATGAGTAACAGGTGAATACCCTAGGGTTATATACCACAATGATCAAACAAACAATGAGATGTGTGCTTTCTGCCTTAGGTGAATACCCTAGGGTTCAACTACATTTTCAACTACATTTTACAACAACATTTTACAACTTACTTACATCACTAAAATCTTATGAACTCACCAGCTTAATTGCTGATCAACTCTTTAAAATAACTTGTATTCTCAGGAGACTAACAGACAGGTACTCGTGCTGGGAATTCAGAGGATGGAGCATAGTAGCTTCAAGTCTTGTCTTGTTATTTGCTTATGAATTCTATGTTTTGTGAACACACACATTGTAAACACTTTCTTTCTAATGAAATAGTTGTTCATTACTTGCTTACTATAATGCATATCTTGTGATACTAAACATGACGTCCTCCACCCCTGAACGTTTCCGCCGTTCCGGTTTTGGGGTATGACAGATTGGTATCAGAGCATTGTTTATAGTGAACTAAGTATATCAACCGATAAAAGATATACAACTATAAATACAATGGGGCTTAAGTGCTCTGGATAATGATATATTTTTAGAGTATAACGATAAGTTATAAAAATATACCTACTTGCTTATACATGTAGACCAAGTATCACAAGAAGAACAGAAATAAAGTATTTAAAGGTTGAACACTATCGTCAAACCTGCACAATTATGTAATCATAGCTAGAATCAATATAGCCTGATCAACTATATTCATTCGAGATGTGACCGACATGTGTTTGGGAGTGATGTGGTGTTGCAACGGTCTTAAAACGTACCTAAACACCAGTCAAGAGAATACTAGATCAAGTACATTAGAGTTAGAATACTATAGGAGTATTCTATGATACCTTAACGCTATATCAAGTTTAAAACATACCAAGTACATTACGTTAAAATATTATAGGAGTATTTTAGGCACCATATAAATAACTTATGTGATAACTTAAAAGACCCTTACGAATAGGTCTATAATCTTACAATGTATACTCTTAAGGTTTTATATAATTGCGATCTTATACATTTAGAATTTATGATCTACGCTTCACTACCCATTCCTTAATTGGTTGTGGTTCTAGAGTAGGATCACTTATTCGAAGGTCTATTAAATCTTGAATTATATACAACTTGTATACATTGTACAATTATAGCAGGACTCTGTAAGGATCATCCAGTAAAGTTACCATTAATCTCATAGATTCTTTAGTCACTTCCATTCTCGCACGACAAGCCCAGATAGATGTAACCACTTCCTCATAGTAGTCAGGAGGAAACAAGAGCAAGTTCATGAGGAGCTTTCAAAGAGGGATCATCAGAAGTAACCAAAACGTCTTACACGTCACACTAATAAATAATAATCTTGTTAACTTAATGAGCGAGTGGAGACACTGCTCACATTATATGTTAGGATTATTTTCTTACATGCAGCTGGTAACAGTTATTCAGGCAACATATATTCATTCGAGAATAGCCATTTCAAATTCATAGAGTTTATTAGGTATAGACTCTTTTAAGAATTGTTTCTAGAACCCTGTGGAAGTCAGGACCCGATACACCCAGAACTAGGATAACCTTGTCTTTTTAGCTTTCGGCTTGTGTCCATTGCTCTAGACTTATTCCGTCTCGTCTTTGTATTCTTTTAGCAAAGATGCCTCCTCGTAGATCAAACATACGCACTACTCTGATAACTCCAATACCTTCTCCACAAATCGATGCGGCAACTCTAAATACTGCAGTAGCTGCGGCTGTGGCAACAGCAATAGCTCAATATCATCCTACCAGTTCCAGCGGAGGTGGAACACCTGTTCATCCTACTCAAATTGAGGTCCCTGTGCGCTCGAGATAGTGCTCCTACAAGGACTTCACCAACTGCAAACCCCTTTCCTTTAATGGAAAAGGTGGATTCATCGCTTTGATGCGATGGTTCGAGAAAACAGATTCGGTCTTCAAAATCTGTTCGTGCCCAGAAGGGAGCAAAGTGAAGTTTGCTGCCTGCACCTTCTCTGACAAGGCCCTAACATGGTGGAACAGCCATGTTAAGTCACTGACCATATCAGTGGCATACTCAATAGGTTGGAAAAACCTAAAAGAGTTAATGTTGGAAGAATACTGCCTGTGAGGCGAAGTTCAAAAGCTGGAACAAGAACTGTGGGAGCTCACTATGGTCGGCTTAGACATAGTGACCTACATTGACAGGTTTTATGACCTGGCAGCACTATGCTCCGGGATGGTTACCCCGGAGAGCAAGAAGATAGAAAGATACATCTGGGGTCTGACTGCTGCGACCCAAGGAGATGTGTTGTCTTCTAATCCAGCCACATTTGGTAACGCCAAACGCCTGGCCCAGCGACTGATTGACCATGGAGTCCACCATGGTATAGAAGTCCCTGTTCTTGAGCCATCGAGGGAAGAGGACTATAAACGGAAGTCAGGAAACAAGAGGAAGAAGAAGCGAACAACACAGGACACCCCGCAAGAGCAACAAACGAGTAAAATGTACGCCGCTACAACACCTATTGCTACAGCACCTGCCAATCGATATGCTGGAACCCTCCCAAAGTGTGGAAAGTGCAACTATCACCACACCAGAGTATGCCGGGAAATGCAGTGTCTGAACTGCCACAGAAAGGGACACACAGTCCGTTTCTGCAGGGCACCAGCTCAACCGATCTCCCAAGTCCCCGGAGCTGGAGAAAGCCAAGTCTGTTATGGCTGTGGTGAGACTGGACACTATCAGAGGGACTGCCCGATAACAAAGAACTCAGGACTGGATGGACTAATTCTGATGATCAACGCAGGGGAATCTACCCCGGAGTCGTCGACGAGCAGCGGTACGTTTTCAAAATAGTAATTACTTTGGAAATTAATTTATATTCATATCAGATTAAAACATAGTAAAAACACTTAAAAAGTGATTATAATAACTCACATATTGAAATAGATCATAGTATTCAAGAGAACTAAAAGATCCATTTAGAGAAGCTATGATGGCGTAGCATATACATCATGGTTGTGAATACTTAGAGGCTGCAGGCTTAGAGTGAGTGATTCCGCCTTAATTCCTGTTCCTTAATTGGTTGAGGATTTGAAGCAGAGTTACTCAGTCCACTGTCTTATTCATCTTAAATATTCATAACTTGTATATGACAAGCGATCGTAGTGGTACCAAGGAGGATCATGATATAAAGTATCATCACCAGTTAATCATAGCACTCTCATTTGTATGTATGCGCACATAGCGGTACGATACGTAGGAGTGTTAACATCAAAGGGAAAACAGAGAGCCCGAGATCATTTACAAAGAGTACATTGTCGAACACACTAGGAGTACATTGTCGAACACAGTAGGGATACATCATCATATAACAGACATTTCTTTCAAATTGGCCAAAACTTTGTTTAGTAAAGAGTCCGTTACTATCATTCGTCATGAATTGGCGTGGTCCTCACCATACTAAGTTCATATGTTTCTATCGCCTCGATCGACAAGTTCTCGAAACTTTCGTCATTCGTATCGACAGTCCGACCTAAACCTCAGTTTTATCTTTTGTATTCTAAACCCCGAAGTACTCATGCGAAGAGTACTTTGTCCTCCGAAGCCTTATCGTCAGATGTCCGCAGACCGTCACGAAATACCACTCGTCCAACAGACCAAGTTCGAGCAGAGAGGCTATGGACGAATACAACCCACCTATCACTATTCAAGGTATACGCGAGGGTCGTATATGATTATGATTACGCAGACTTAGTATGTGTGTTTCCGCCCTATCTCCTGTTCCTTGTTTGGTTGTGGACCTGGGGCAGAGTCGCACATCCGACCGTCTTACTAATCCTAATTATATACGACTTGTATACACGAGGTAATGATAGATGGACCAAGTACGAATCCTATCATGAACACTAGGGCAAAGTTGCCAGGTCTACGAGTAGGTATTTTGCCAAACATAGTAGCGCAACCACAGTAGTACTGCTAAGAAAGCTAATTTCGGGATGAAATTCCATCTAACGGGGGGATGATGTGACAACCTGAATTTTTTTTTTGTTTTGAAAGCTCAGTCAGTCAACTCAACTGAGTGTCAGACTCATTGGTAATGAGTTCTAGCCTGGTTAAAGGTCATTCTAAGGAGTTTTGAACCTAGTACACTTAAGGAATGAGTGTTAGAATAAACCTGCTAGAGGCACTGTACAACAAATCAAGCCTTAACCTCTTCATTAAGAGTTCACAGCCACAACACTTGAGTTTACGGCCGTAAACTCAAGGTGGGCCATAAACTCACCCTTAAGACTCATATTCCCTCATTTTCATTCATTATCTCACTTTCCCTCAAGGACACTTGAGTTCTCTCTCAAGTATCATCCAAATTTTCATCTTAGATCTTCAAAAGTGTAAGTGTTCTTTGTCTTGTTTGTTGTTAATCCTTCTTAACTAGATTCATTCTCATGATTAATCCATGGAAATCATATTTTCTTAGATCTTCAAGAAACACCAAGAACACACACTAGTGTTCTTGGCCAAAATCAACTATTTCAAGCCTCTATATCGTAAGTACTCCTCCCTACACTTGATATCTAGTTAGGACTCATGCTTAGAGCCTTAAAAACATCAAGAACACAAGAACAAAAGGAGTTTACGGCCAAGCCATCTCCCATGGCCGTAAACTCCTTTAAGGGTGCCATTTTGGCCATAAACCCTCCTAGATGCAAAGCTTGTGACTTAGAAACCTTCCTTGATGGAAATAGTGTTGGATTCATGTCTAAGTCCATAACTATATTTGGTATGTACTTGACCCGACCCGGCATGGTCCATTTGGGTTGCACTTCACCGGCACAATTTATATGGATAGTCTTTTGAGAATAGTATATTTATGATTTATATTAATATATTATAAGTTCTAATATATTAATATGGAATTATATTATTTAATTAGTATTGATCAAGAATTAATTTAGAATTAATTAAGTGATCAAAAAGAACTAATTAAATATGGACTCTTATATATATGGAATGGGCCAAGTTCATTTAGGTTGGGCTAAGCTTTCATGGATGTTCCATGGAGCTTTTAACCCATGGATCCTATGTAAATGAAAGGTCATGGGTATTAGGGTTTACATGGATGTAACCCTAATCCTCCATAATATATAAAGGGGTCCTTGGCTCACAAAATTGGCACAAGTGTGTGAAAATAAGAGTGGGCCGATTTTAGTGTGCATACATATTCTCTCAAGTTCTTCCAAGGTGTTTTGCTGATTTGTGATTCCATTTGAGGCTTCCACACTATTGGGGCTAAGCTCTTAAAGCTTGAAGACATCAAGCTACATCAAAAGGTATGTCATCTAACTAGAACTTTGTAGTATAGGTGCTTCATAATATGCTAGTTAGGATGAAACCTTGGAATAGTTAATATTTGCATGTATAATAGAGAAAACATAGATCCAAGGTTTATAGGGTTGCATGTACACCATAGGAGTGTTAGAATGCTCAAAACCCAACAGTGGTATCAGAGCCAGGTTGTTTTCTGTTATATTGATGCAAATGTTTATTTTCAAGTTGGAAAAAAAAAGAAAAAAAAACATGACGTTTGTCAAATTTTAAGATAATTACTTGTTTTTGTGAAAAACTAATTATTTGTAAAATTTGAATCATTTGCTATATGAGTTGAATTAGGTCAAATTTAGTAAAAGATAAAATGATATGATTATTTTATTAGTTTTAAAAGTTTGATCTAAAGAGTTTTTTGAAACCTCCATAAGTTATGGATATGAAAAGGTTTTTAAAAAAAATTGATTCAAAGTTTTTTATGGAGTTACAAAACTTGGTCTTAATGTTTTAAAGAATTCCATAACTTGTTCTTAAGTTACGAAACATGAAAAGTTTCATCATAAAACAAGTATTTAACTCCATAAGTTTTGGAATCCAAAAGTTTTCAAGAGTTACAAAACTTGCCCTCAAGTTTTGGAATTTGGAAAAAGTTGTTTATGATAAAAAAAAAAAGAATTGAATTCTAAAACTCTTGGGTTCATAACTTAAACAATTAATTAAATGGTTTTAATTTTGAATTTAATAATTGGAATTATGATGTTTTTATTGAATAATTCAATTAACTCTTATGGACTTTATTAATAGATAATTAAAGTGTTTAATTAAAAGAGAATTAATAATTCCATAGTGACATTGTTTAAATTTAATTAAATTAAGAGTATAGTTTAATTAATAGATTAAACCACAAAGTATTTTAAATGTCTAAACTACACCCTTATACTATTATAATATTAAAATTTTAATATATTATATGTATAAGAGCAAGTCGTCTTACCATTAGTAGGCCTCATTCACGAAGCCGGTCTATAAGGGGGGTATAAGGTTACTGCCTATAAAATGGCAGTTTAATGGGTGTCCACTCTCACCCACCGCTTCCTTGACTGGTGGAGGGTCGTTAGCCGAACAGGTAGGACAAGGACTATAATTCTCCCTTCATTATAAGTATAATGATAAATACTAAGTAACTAAACACTTATAAATTCCCAATCTTAGTTACTTAGGAAAATGTGAATAAGGTGCTAATCCATGAAATTACACTTTTCACTTTGTTTAAGCTGTTAGTGGAGCGTGTGTGGTTAACCGGCAAACTAACCTGGACTTAACAAGGTAGGCAAAGGGTAACTTAATGTTTATCATAGTATCGTTGGAGCGTGTGTGGTTAACCGGCACATCGCTTGAGGGGTAAATATTAAGGGTACCAAGTATATTTGCATGGTTACTTCACACCTTGTTTTGTGATCCTAGACATCCCAGTCACATAACCTGAAGGGCACACTCGAGATTGAAACATGCCATTGAAAAGTTCCATGAATCTCAAAAGAATCTAGGAGTTTCAAAACTAATTAAAACCTAATAATACATTTCATTTATCTTGGTGGAAATTGGTGAATCGTCATTCACCTACCTTCAAATATTTTATAGCTTGGATTACGACATCCCTCTTCCAAGTTATAAAATAGTTTGTTGGGTCCTAGCCTTAATATATCATATTAGGTGTTATATTAAGGACATAAATCAACTTTACGTGAATTTCTCCCATTGTTGATGTCTGGTTTAGACAACAATGATCTTCCCAAACCAAGCTTTCCTAATGAATATGACTTCCCGAGTTTGGATCATGGAAGTCATACTTCTCTTCCTCCACCTCCTCCAATTATTCTCCCTAACCCACAAGTTCAAGGTCACTCAAGCCCTAATGGCAAGCAAGGTCTATGTGTGATCACATCTTAGAGATGAAGTCACATATTGACAAGCTGGGAGAGTTGGGTGTCAAAGTCTTGAGAAAGTTGGATGTTCAATCACTTTCTAAGTCACATAGTGAGTTCCTTTGGGACTACTATTAAACAGACTATGATATGAACCTTAATGATCATATCTATTTGCTTGGTGCTGCTGAATCAGCAATGATTTGGAACGATAGTAAAGAAAATTTGATTAGAAGATCAACTTCCCAAAAACTTTATGGACAGTGACAATGGTGACACTGGAAATCCAGAAAAAGCATTATCTTCGCAATGGAAAGGGATTGGCCATAGTCAACCCGGTTGACCAAATGGTAAAGAGAAAGGCTAAGTCTGAGATAGTCCCATTACCAAAGGGTCCATATGTTTATTTTGCCAAAGGAAGGGGCGTTGATTGCAAAGCTGCCAAATTTACCTAAGGATGTTAAAGTTAATAAGTTTGACTCTACATCAGGTAGAGCCCATTATCTAACTCTGTTAAGTTCTATTATGAGATCGTCATTACATGATGCGACTGGGTCACATGTTGATGTTTTAAGAATCAAAGAATAGAGAGAAATCGTAAAGGAAGTATATGTTGATTCTGATCGCGAAGGTGGATTTCGATCGCATCAGAATTTTGAGCAGTTGCTTAAGAAGTTATGATATATTGCTAAGGAATAGATAACAACAATTTTCCATGTGGATTGTAAGGATAAGTTTTTCCGCAAAGTTTTAAAATAAAAGAAAGCTGTTTAATTTTATTTATTTGAAGTATCCTTACAATGGCATTTGTGTAAAATTGTTGCTTATATGATTCCACTGACAGCAATATTGGAAAATGGATTTGATTCTTTCATTTGTGGTAGTGTCTAAATTTACCAAATCAGGAAAGTTCCTCATCGCCCAAGTTTCAATTGGACCGAAACTTGGAATCATGCAAGTTGAATAGTATGATGAATGAGAACTTTCAAGCATTGGAAAATCAAGACTAATTACTTGTTCACATGGATGTGTGAGTCAAGTGAAGGACTAAAGGGATCGAGTACACATTCTTGTCCACTGGTCATGTCCACCACAAAGCTCGTTAAGACTATTTGATTTACTAAAGTTTAGTAAATATGCTTATACTTACAAGTTTAAGTATAATTCTGAAACATTGGAAAAGTCTCAATGTATGGCAGAACGAACGGGAAGAATCAAATTAAGCAGAAAGATAAAAGTTTCTCAAATCTGAAAAGATGGGTGTAGCGCCTGGTTCTTGGTACGTATTCTTTTATTTAAATCTTTGAGTATTTTGTGTTTTGGCCTTGGACTCGGCGAATCACAGGCTCGACTCGCTGAGTAGGAGCGGGAAGGGGCATGGGACTTAAGTCGTGGACTCGCCGAGTCAGGTCCCGGACTCGGCGAGTAGTCGCTGTCTGGACAAAAACCCTAATCCAGGGGTTTACACCCTATTTAAACAACCTTATGCAGCCTCCATTCCCCTTTTATGCTCCCAAACACTTCTCATCGAAACCCTAGCCGTTTGTGCTTTGTTGAGGCCATTTTTAGTGTTCTTGTGTGATAGTAATGCTTGGAAGGAAGAAAGGAGCTTAGAACTTGAGTTGGGAACAGTAGATCCGGGGAGTTTACTTCATTTTCAGCAACTTCAAGGTATAATGCCCCTGTCTTGACTCATCTATGTGTTTATTCATCTTCAACTTGGGATTTCTTTGGATTGCTAAGTCATATTTCGATATTGGGAGTGTGGGGTGGGTTTCGACTTCAGATCTGGACCTTAAGAGGGGTTTCATGGCATAAAGGTGCCAACTTTAGGGCCATGACAGCCCCATGCACAGTGTGGGGTGGGTTTCGATTTGGAACTTTACGTATGAAATGGACATTAGGAGGCCAAATCTATGGTTTTGGTGTGTTAGATCTCATTTAAATCAACTGTATGGAATTGGTCAAGACTGGACTCGGCGAGTGCATTCTTGGACTCGACGAGTCCAAGGCAATCTCCTTAGAACTCAGCGAGTTGTTCATCAACTCGGCGAGTTGAGGACAGATCTGGTTCATCAGATAAAGGCCAACTCGACGAGTTGTTCATCAACTCGGCGAGTCGGATGAGTTTTCATGGGGCGTTCGAATGAGAGAAGAACTCATCGAGTTGACGGCCCAACTCGACGAGTAGGGTCACGGATGAGGACGAGTAGAGAGTGAGGGACTCGGCGAGTTGACGGCCCAACTCGGCGAGTCGGGTCAACTGGAAGTTGACTTTGACTTTGACTTGACTTGGTTGGGGGTAAATGGTCATTTTACCCTAAGTATAGAGATCAGTTTCTAACTGAGTGTTTATGGGGTTTGTAGCCGGAGGATTTCCGGAGCAGCAGCGGACGGAGGTTTCCCGCACATATTATCAGCAGCTACTTGTACGAGGTGAGTTACCTTCCAGTACGGGTGGGTCTACAGCCACAATGCCGGCCCACCAATGAGGAGTATTTAGAAGATGATTGTCTTTGTCATAATTATCTTGGTCTGGTTATGTGTTTGGTTATGAGTTATATCTGTATGATATGTTACGTGCATGATAGGGATAGTTTCCCTGATAGTGGTCCTTAGGACCGAGGGGTAGGTCAGTACCCGGATATGCCTGACTGTATGCCTATATCTTGTATTGTATGCTAGTGGTAGGCGGTGGAATAGTCCCCAGTTACCGGTTGAAAGATAACGATGAATGGTTACCGGTTGAAAGATACCGATGAATGGTTACCGGTTGAAAGATACCGATGAATGGTTACCGGTTGAAAGATACCGATGATATTGTATGGGATGTGGTATGATGGGGGAACTCACTAAGCTTTGTACTTACGGTTTCAGTTTTTGGTTTCAAGTACCACTTCGTCTAAGCGGAAGGAGCTGGCGGCGTAGCATGGCATCACACACACACACATCTGATTTTCCGCACGGTGTTTTCTGGGATTGTACTCTGATATGAAATTGTTTACATTGTGGGTTTCAAACATGATACTTGACTTTATGAGATGACACGTTTATACAATATTTTCTAGTGAATGCTTTATGAGTTAATTAATTAAAAATGAAATTTTTGGACTTGAATTTTGGGATGTTACAAGTTGGTATCAGAGCCCTAGTTTGAGGGATTCGGATACACCCTCGGGGGTGTCTGGACTCAAACTGAGGGGCTAAGAGATTTTTACAATAAAATGGTTTTCTAATATCTAAACGGAAGGATTTTAAGAAAGACAAGATGTGTGATGCATGCGACCGGCCGGGCTCAAGTAAGTTTTCCCCAAGATACCCATACTTGTTATGTTATGCTATATGAATCTGATAACTGCATGCTAGAATAGGCTAAGGATCTCGGAAGATGCCTCGTGTGTCTGATATATGATTCTGATGATTGCATGCTAGTTAGGGCTAAGGATCTAGGAGGATGCCTTATATGTCGACTGTATGAGCTGTATGCTAGGACTGTTTAGTCAGCAGTAGGATGGCCTGTATAGATTATGCCTGGTTTGGTTACTCGATGCACGAATGCTGCTTGCTTTGTGCTATGGGGGTCCTGGCCATTTCCAACTAACTAAGGAGCGGATATGTAACAGTATCTGCAAGTTAGTTAGGGGGAGATAGTAGGGACTCCTAATGCAGCTGATGGCGGAGGGTAGGTCGGAGAGTGCCCTAGGGAAGCCTAGGATGAGGTCAGTGGAAAGGGTATCGGTAAAGGGACTTGGCGAAGTCGAATCAATCCTTGAGGAAAGTACAGGTAGATGTGGAAGGTAGTATGGGCCCGTACTACTGAAAGCAGAGGACCCGTACTCGAATCAAGGAGGGCCTAGATGGAACCAGGGACCTTGGAGAGGGTGTTAGATCTCTCGAGTATAGGTATGATCCTGACGTTTATGCGTGTATTTTCAGCATGGTGACCACACGACATGGAGCAGGAGGTTCCGGATCAGGATCGGGATCGGGATCAGGCTCGGGTGCAGGATCCGAGCAGGTTGATGACGGGTTGCGCGAGTTCATCGCGTCTGAGATCACGAGAGGCATCCTTGAGTCGACCCCTATCATCTTCGGGTCGATCAAGGACGGGATTGTTGAGCTGATGGAGGATCGCCTCCGAGCATTCAGGAGTGATATGGCGTCTAGCCAGGTGGGCACGCACACACTGTCCTTCAAGGACTTTCGTGGGAGTGGTGCGTCAGATTTCCATGGGGTGAAAGACCCCATTGCTGCCCGGAGATGGATCGCAGACATTGAGTCTGCGCAGCTGACGAGCTTCTGCCCGGAGGGGTCGAAGGTGAGGTATGCAGGAGGTTGCTTGCGAGACAGGGCCCGTGATTGGTGGGAGTCTGTTAGTGACTCATTGGGAGCCTCGGCGGTTGAGGCTATGACCTGGTCGGACTTTGTGACTAGATTCAGGGCGGAGATTGCGCCAACTGTGGAGCTTCAGCGGCTGGCCAGGGAGTTCTTGGATATGAGACAGACTACGGAGACTGTGGCGGAGATCACCGCCATGTTCCGGGAGAGGGCATTGCTGGTGCCCCAGTATGCGGGAGACGAGGATATGAGGAGGACCCGCTACCACGACATGCTACGAGATGACATTCGGGAGCATGTTAGTTTTTCGGCTTGCCCTACCGTGAAGTCCATGGTTGCCAGGGCTAGGGAGAGGGAGATTGATCTGGAGCACATCCAGAAGAGGAAGGCGGTAGATGGGCTGACGACTGGGGCTTCGGGGAAGAAGCCCAAGGGATCTGATGGTAGGCCGAAAGGCCAGGCAGGACGGGACCGCTGTGGGAAATGCGGTCGGTCACACGAGGGGGCTTGTCGCACTGGGACGGGTTCGGGCTGCTATAAGTGCGGCAAGGTTGGGCATTTTGGCAGGGATTGTACTGCCCCCACCTCCACAGTACAGACGACAGACCTGATTTGCTTCCACTGCAATGAGAGAGGCCACAAAAGGGCCAGCTGCCCGAGATTGACAGCAGCGCCAGCAGCGGCGCCGGTCTCAGTGACGTCGCAGTGACGGTCTCAGTGACGTCGCCAGCAGCGGCGCCGGAATGTCAAGGCAGAGGCTCCAGTGGTGCGGAGCCGAGCGTTTCAGCTGACAGCCGAGGAGGCACGCGCTGCACCCGATGTGGTGACGGGTATGATTCTTTCCCTCTGATTTATTTTTTATGATGTTCATGTTATTGATATGTGCTCTGTTTAGGATCGTTCCATGTGAACGGCATCCCGGTTCAGGTGTTGTTTGATTCGGGCGCTACCCGATCGTTTTTTTCTCTTGCGCTCAGCAAGAGGTTTTCCGAGTCTTCGGGTATGTTGGATTGCCCTCTAGAGGTAGAGATTGCAGACGACCGTTCGGTGCGAGCATCGACGGTGTTCCGAGATTGTGTGCTGAGATTATTCGAGGAGCGCTACCTGGTGGACCTGGTTCCCATACCTTTGCGGGGGAACAAGGTCATTATTGGCATGGATTGGTTGATCCCCAATGGGGCAGTGATCGACTGTGCGCAGCAGTTGGTACGGATCAGGGCCTCAAGTGGGGGAGAGCTGGTGATTCAGGGCGAGAGGTCACAGCGAGGACCAGCGTTGTGTTCAGCAGCGAGAGCTAGGCGTTACCTTCAGCAGGGTTGCGCAGGTTATGGCGCCTATGTTATGGATACCCGGGAGGCGGGTAGGACTACGGTGGACGATGTGCCCGTCGTACGAGAATTTGCGGATGTATTCCCCGAGGAGTTGCCTGGGATACCTCCGAAGCGACAGGTGGAGTTCAGGATCGACCTAGTCCCTGGTGCGGCTCCGATAGCCTAGGCACCGTATCGGTTGGCTCCTCCTGAGATGCAGGAGTTGTCTACACAGCTTCAGGAGCTGTTAGACAAGGGTTTCATTCGACCGAGCAGTTCACCCTGGGGAGCCCCGATTCTGTTTGTGAAAAAGAAGGACAGGTCGCATCGGATGTGTATAGATTATCGGGAGCTGAATAAGGTAACGGTGAAGAACCGCTACCCACTCCCGAGAATTGATGACCTCTTTGACCAGCTACAGGGAGCATCTTGGTTCTCCAAGATTGATTTGCGTTCATGGTATCATCAGATGAGGGTCAGAGAGGAGGATGTGCAGAAGACTGCGTTTCGGACGCGTTATGGCCATTATGAGTTTGTGGTGATGCCATTCGGGCTCACCAATGCTCCTGCCGCGTTCATGGACCTAATGAACCGCGTGTGTAGACCGATGTTAGACCGGTCGGTGATAGTATTTATTGATGATATCTTGGTTTACTCCAAGACGCGAGAGCAGCATGAGGAGCATTTGCGTGAGGTTCTGGAGACTTTGAGGTGGGAGAACTTGTATGCTAAGTTCTCCAAGTGTGAGTTTTGGTTGTGCGAGGTGCAGTTTCTTGGGCACCTTGTCAACCAGAACGGGATTTCGGTAGATCCGGCGAAAGTGGAGGCCGAGATGAGTTGGGAGGTTCCGAGGTCTCCATCTAAGATTCAGAGCTTTCTAGGATTGGCAGGCTACTATCGGAGATTCATTCAGGACTTCTCCAAGATAGCAGTTCCGCTCACCCGACTGACTAAGAAGTCGGTGGTGTATCGCTGGGGGCCTGAGCAGCAAGCCGCATTCGAGACGCTCAGACAGAGATTGTGCGAGGCGCCAATTTTAGCCCTACCAGAGGGCATGAAGGATTTTGTGGTATACTGCGATGCATCCATCGTAGGTTTGGGCGCGGTATTGATGCAGAGAGGGCATGTCATCGCCTACGCGTCGAGGCAGCTGAAGCCTCACGAGGCGAACTACCGGACACATGATTTGGAGTTGGGGCTGTTGTGTTTGCTCTCAAGATTTGGCGTCATTACCTCTATGGGTTTCGCTGTACGATTTACATGGACCACAAGAGTTTGAGGTATCTCATGGACCAGCCAAATCTGAATATGAGGCAGCGTTGGTGGCTTGATGTGGTAAAGGATTACGATTGTGAGATCCTCTACCATCCAGGGAAGGCCAATGTCGTGGCCGATGCGCTTAGCCGCAAGACAGCACTGATCAGGGATATCTGTCTGAGGATGACGGTGGTGACTCCGCTTCTGGAGCGGATTCGGGAGGCTCAGCAGGAGGCTATGAAGGAGGAACATCGGAAGAGTGAGCGGATTGTGGGACAGGTTTCCTCCTTCGATTATGATAGCCCAGGGTTATTGACCCTTCACCGTAGGGTGTGGGTCCCTTATCATGGAGGCGTGCGCCAGGTCCTGATGGAGGAGGCGCACAAATCCCGATTTTCCATCCATACCGGAGCGACGAAGATGTATAGGGATCTTCGTCCCGATTACTGGTGGCCCTGCATGAAGCGGGACGTGGCATGGTATGTGGAGCGGTGCTTGACCTGCAGGAAGGTCAAAGCCGAGCAATAGAGACCGCACGGCAAGATGCAGCCGTTGGATATCCCGCTGTGGAAATGTGAAGACATCACGATGGATTTCATCACCAAGCTTCCCAGGACCGTGCGAGGAGTGGATTCGATTTGGGTCATCGTCGATCGATTGACCAAGAGCGCCCACTTTATCCGGATTCAGGAGGGCATCTCGGCCGAGAAATTGGCCGATATCTACATCAGAGAGGTGGTGGCGCGGCACGGAGTGCCAGTTTCGGTGATTTCGGATAGGGATGTGCGATTTACTTCCAGGTTCTGGAAGAAGTTTCATGACGAGCTGGGTACTCGTCTGCATTTTAGCACCGCCTTTCACCCGCAGACGGATGGCCAGAGCGAGCGGACCATCCAGACTCTGGAGGACATGCTGCGGGCGTGTGTTTTAGAATTTGTAGGTAGCTGGGATACCTACCTTCTGTTGGCGGAATTCTCGTATAATAATAGCTATCATGCGAGTATCGACCGTCCTCCCTTCGAGATGTTATATGGGAGGAAGTGCAGGACCCCGATATGTTGGGGCGAGGTTGGACAGAGAGTGATGGGGAGCACCGAAGTGGTGCTCAAGACGACCGAGAGGATTCAGCAGGTTCGGAGCAGGCTTCAGACTGCTCAGAGTCGGCAGAAAAGTTATGCCGACAAGCGTCGATCAGACCTGGAGTTCCGGGTCGGGGATATGGTTCTTCTGAAGGTGTCGCCTTGGAAAGGTGTCATCCGATTCAGGAAGCGGGGCAAGTTAGGCCCCAGGTACATTGGACCGTTCAGGGTATTAGCCCGGGTGGGCAAGGTGGCGTATAGGTTGGATTTGCCGGCCGAGCTCAGACAGATACACAACACTTTCCATGTTTCGCAGCTGCAGAAGTGCCTGGTGGACGACACCGCAGTGGTGTCTTTGGTGGACATTCAGGTTGACGACAGCCTGAATTACATCGAGCGGCCTATAGCGATCATCGACCGGAAGTCGAAGGATATGAGGAACAAGAGAGTGGAACTCGTGAAGGTGCAATGGCAGCATCGGAAGCGGTCGGAGTGGACTTGGGAGCCGGTGGACGAGATGATGAAGCATTACCCCGAGCTGTTTCAGGAACGAGCAGCAGACTTCGAGGACGAAGTCTAAAATAAGTGGGGGAGATTTGTAGCGCATGGTTCTTGGTACGTATTCTTTTATTTAAATCTTTGAGTATTTTGTGTTTTGGCCTTGGACTCGGCGAGTCACAGGCTCGACTCGCTGAGTAGGAGCGGGAAGGGGCACGGGGCTGAAGTCGTGGACTCGCCGAGTCGGGTCCCGGACTCGGCAAGTTGTCGTTGTCTGGACAAAAACCCTAATCCAGGGGTTTACACCCTATTTAAACAACCTTATGCAGCCTCCATTCCCCTTTTATGCTCCCAAACACTTTTCATCGAAACCCTAGCCGTTTGTGCTTTGTTGAGGCCATTTTTAGTGTTCTTGTGTGATAGTAAAGCTTGGAAGGAAGAAAGGAGCTTAGAACTTGAGTTGGGAGCAGTAGATCCGGGGAGTTTACTTCATTTTCAGCAACTTCAAGGTATAATGCCCCTGTCTTGACTCATCTATGTGTTTATTCATCTTCAACTTGGGATTTCTTTGGATTGCTAAGTCATATTTCGATATTGGGAGTGTGGGGTGGGTTTCGACTTCAGATCTGGACCTTAAGAGGGGTTTCATGGCATAAAGGTGCCAACTTTAGGGCCATGAAAGCCCCATGCACAATGTAGGACACTTTATGTTGACTTTTGAGCTAAAAACCCCATGCATGTGCATCAAGTTTGGAACTTTACGTATGAAATGGACATTAGGAGGCCAGATCTATGGTTTTGGTGTGTTAGATCTCATTTAAATCAACTGTATGGAATTGGTCAAGACTGGACTCGGCGAGTCCAAGGCAATCTCCTTAGAACTCGGCGAGTTGTTCATCAACTCGGCGAGTTGAGGACAGATCTGGTTCATCAAATAAAGGCCAACTCGACGAGTTATTCATCAACTCGGCGAGTGAGATGAGTTTTCATGGGGCGTTCGAATGAGAGAAGAACTCGTCGAGTTGACGGCCCAACTCGACGAGTAGGGTCACAGTTGAAGACGAGTAGAGAGTGAGGGACTCGGCGAGTTGACGGCCCAACTCGGTGAGTCGGGTCAACTGGAAGTTGACTTTGACTTTGACTTGACTTGGTTGGGGGTAAATGGTCATTTTACCCTAAGTATAGAGATCAGTTTCTAACTGAGTGTTTATGGGGTTTGTAGCCGGAGGATTTCCGGAGCAGCAGCGGACGGAGGTTTCCCGCACAGATTATCAGCAGCTACTTGTACGAGGTGAGTTACCTTCCAGTGGGGGTAGGTCTACGGCCACAATGCCGGCCCACCAATGAGGAGTATTTAGAAGATGATTGTCTTTGTCATAATTATCTTGGTCTGGTTATGTGTTTGGTTATGAGTTATATCTGTATGATATGTTACGTGCATGACAGGGATAGTTTCCCTGATAGTGGTCCTTAGGACCGAGGGGTAGGTCAGTACCCGGATATACCTGACTGTATGCTTATATCTTGTATTGTAAGCTAGTGGTAGGGGGTGGAATAGTCCCCAGTTACCGGTTGAAAGATACCGATGAATGGTTACCGGTTGAAAGATACCGATGAATGGTTACCGGTTGAAAGATACTGATGATATTGTATGGTATGTGGTATGATGGGGGAACTCACTAAGCTTTGTGCTTACGGTTTCAGTTTTTGGTTTCAGGTACCTCTTCGTCTAAGGGGAAGGAGCTGGCAGCGTAGCATGGCATCACACACACACACATATCTGATTTTCCGCACGGTGTTTTCTGGGATTGTACTCTGATATGAAATTGTTTACGTTGTGGGTTTCAAACATGATACTTGACTTTATGAGATGACACGTTTATACAATATTTTCTAGTGAATGCTTTATGAGTTAATTAATTAAAAATGAAATTTTTGGACTTGAATTTTGGGATGTTACAATGGGAGAGTACTTTAGTATCATGTTTGTGATCATCTTAATGATTTAGAAATCATATCACAATTAGTCCTCTAAAGGTCATCTTAGTGCATTCTTATGACTAAGAAGAGGAGTCATGAATTGTTGAAATGGTTAGATCAGGAAGATGAGTCATACTTCGTTCCAAAACAATTCTTAGAGTCATACTCCAAGATTGTAACTTGAGTGACATATCTTAAAGAAAGGTTTAAAACACTTATAAAATGTAAGAGTAATAGTGTCCTACTCTTGTACATTTGAAATTGGTAAGTTGTGATGTTTTGGATAAAACAAAGACCAACTAAGGCCAATTGTGTGAAGTGTTTGTCTTGATAAAGAATCCGCACTATCTCTTGAATATTTGGCAAGATAGTCTTATATGTCAAGAGGATAGTGGGAGTCTTAAAGATCCTAAAAAGAATTTCAAGAACTAATCAAGAATAAAACTTGAGGTTCTTCACTAGCACACGACTTGAAGTTTATAACCTATCGTGTTGACATATTCTGTGCCCATTCCAGTTAAAGTTGGCTTTGCATAGGAGTTCTGAAAGTTCTCAATTGGTTGAATAACAAGTTGGAAGCAATGGCAGGCCCTGTACTGCCAAGTGGCAAGAAGTTAAGATTGCATAAGTTCAGTCCATATGAGTTTGGATTTGTCATTATCCTTGTCTTGTGACTATGGTTTTGACGATTCACATGGATAAGAACACATACACCATAAAATCTAAGGGTCATAAGGTTTCTCTCCGATTCATGAAAATGATGGTGAGGAAACACTTCCACCAAGTAGATTTGAAGCAGATGGCAAAAGGTCTAAACAATTGAGACTATGATTACGGCATCCCTTTTCATAGTTCTGAAATTGTTTTGACACACATGCATGCTATATAAGGAAAGGTGTATGATTTTGATAAAGTATTGATTTCTAGAAGTCCAGCTGATTTCTGAGTACATGTCAAAGCTAGTGGGAGCATAAGTGTTATGGTAATAATCATCATGTTAGTGGGAGCATGATAATTATTGTTAGTGTTGCAAGTTAGCAATGTTAGTTATAGAAAACAAAAGTTTCAATTCGTGAGGCTGCAGGGATTGAAAAAGTTGTTTTGCTATAATTAAGGGAGAGGATATACTTCATTTCAGTTCTAAAGGCTTAGATTGAGACCATAATCATCTTTAGCCAAGAATATATATATGAATTTCATGTTGGATTGGTTCAACTTAAGGAAATTCTATATATTGCGTTCTCAAAATTCGATTATCATTACGACATCCCTCTTCATAGTCAAATTTTGAAAACATGGCAAATAAAAATATTGTAGCAAAAGACTGGTCTAGAATCATGTCTTTATGTGAGACATCATGAATCGTGTATCATTTGCTTTGGGTACAGGATCGATTGCATGTGCTATAATATTTGTCATTTCTAAATTTTTCCAAATGCCCAGAGGCATTAAGAAGGGAAAAGGTCTAGAATTGGATATGACTAAAATGATTAAGCAATTGTCGAGGACAATCTGAGGTTTACCAAAGATTGGTTGCTCAGGGACAGTTGGAAGTATAGTGCTAATTTTGGAAGGACCATATTGACATATTCTGAAAAGAGGCATCTCTTATTCAAAAGTGATAGTCAAAATGAGAACATGGAGTTGTCTCCATAGGTGGAAGTTATCTGTGTAAGATTAGAAAACTTAATGCAAGAAGCATGTCCAAAGCAATGTACTTTGAATATGAGACTTAGTTTCCATGGAATTGATCACCATTGGAATACCTTATAATGACTATTGACAAGTCTTTATGACTTTGTACATATTCATTACAGGAGGGTCAGTGCATATAAGTTTAAAATCTAAACAGATTTCGATAAATGATAGGAATTTGAAATTCTCACATTTTTTGATAAGGATTTGGGAGTGTGAAATTCGAATCATTGAAATTATGTTCAATTGGTTTATTTCACAAAGTAAGGATCATAGACAAACATAGAGTGCATACTTGGTGTATGGAAAAGCTATTGTTTAAGAAAAACATAGTGTACATGCTTGGAGCATGGGACAACTAGTGTTTTTAACTCAAGTATAAAGTTGATAAAACCGAAACAATGAATAATGAGTAATTAGTATGGTGATAAATAAAAGTGTTTATTTATATTCATAGGGTTTGATACCATATTTGATTCTTTATTCTTGTGTTTCACTTTGCATGTTTTGACTTCCAGAATAACTAAGTCGCTCTTCCTAAATGATTAAGTTATTCAAACCATCCACAGTCGGTCATATGTTGGAAGTAGATATGAATCAAGACTGTCATGGGTTGGTTTGTAGAGGTCCAAGTTGGTGGACAAAGTGGTGCTACAACACTCATGAGTGCTCATAAGTTCTGAGTATTGGATTCAACCCGCGCTCATTTGAATCACTTCATGGATTTTATCACGAGTGATCATGAGACGATAATATCTTATATTCTTCAAACCTAGAGATATGAGTTGTTACTATGAGTTGGTTATACATTGATTGCACGAAAACGCATTTGGTAACTCGATGTTATAAAACGTGCCTTTGTGTATGATTCAACAAGTAGTAGAACAAGCCATATGAGTCGAAGTTTATCCATTCCTTTTACCTTCGGGATAAAAGCGATATCTGTGGGCCCCTCGATGATTTAGCGATGACACATGTGAGTGCTTGGCCAAGCCAGGATTGATTTGATTTGTTTAATCAGTCAGTCATCATAAATCGAAAATCGGGAAACAACAAATGGACAGAGAGAATGATTATAATCCATGTCTCGGTCCATATGATATCTAGAATGGAGGAATATATGATCCCTTATCTAATGGACAAGTCATTGACAAGGTTAGAGTTCGACAGCGACTTTAAGAGCTACGATTGCCAGTTAGGTTTTGAAGTCATACTCAATAATAGTTTTAGACTTATCCAAGTGGGAGACTGTTGGATTAATGTCTAAGTCCATAACTATATTTGGTATGTACTTGACCCGACCCGGCATGGTCCATTTGGCACAATTTATATGGATAGTCTTTTGAGAATAGTATATATATGATTTATATTAATATATTATAAGTTCTAATATATTAATATGGAATGATATTATTTAATTAGTATTGATCAAGAATTAATTTAGAATTAATTAAGTGATCAAAAAGAACTAATTAAATATGGATTCTTATATATATGGAATGGGCCAAGTTCATTTAGGTTGGGCTAAGCTTTCATGGATGGTCCATGGAGCTTTTAACCCATGGATCCTATGTAAATGAAAGGTCATGGGTATTAGGGTTTACATGGATGTAACCATAATCCTCCATAATATATAAAGGGGTCCTTGGCTCACAAAATTGGCACAAGTGTGTGACAATAAGAGTAGGCCGATTTTAGTGTGCATACATATTCTCTCAAGTTCTTCCAAGGTGTTTTGGTGATTTGTGATTCCATTTGATGCTTCCACACTATTGGGGCTAAGCTCTTAAAGCTTGAAGACATCAAGCTACATCCAAAGGTATGTCATCTAACTAGAACTTTGTAGTATAGGTGCTTCATAATATGCTAGTTAGGATGAAACCTTGAAATAGTTAATATTTGCATGTATAATAGAGAAAACATAGATCCAAGGTTTATAGGGTTGCATGTACACTATAGGAGTGTTAGAATGCTCAAAACCCAACAAATAGGACCTTAAACTACTCTCAAATGAAAAATGACCATGAGTTTACGACTGTAAACTCCTTTGGGCCGTAAACTCATCAAAACTCTTCATTGGGTTGGTCTTTCTCATCCTTGTGTACATCAAAAGTCCCTAAAACTTCTCTAGCATTCAAACACACACTTATGCATGTTTGACCATGAGTTTACGGCCGTAAACTCCCTTTGGCCGTAAAACCATGGTAGTAAACTCATATTAGTACCATTCCACTCTCCTTTGATGAATCACATGTGATTCCAACACTTGGTCAAAGCGTTTCCTAGTCCCGGAAGGTGTTTCCTTTCATATAGTTGCTTTTAAACACTATATTCATGCCAATATATGTCAATATATGTAATTTAGGACTTGTTGTGTCTCGGGACTTCATTCGTGGAACTTCTCATCCTTACACGTGTATTCGTTGAATCACCCACATCAGGTGAGTTCATACCCCGTAATGAATCTTTTAAACTGTTTTAAATGCTTTTAAGGGGGGGAATACAAGTTGAACACAATGATAATTGTGTAAATTGTTTGTTATAAACATCTTTTAAAATGTTGCTTATGTCTTTTATAAGTGATCAAAACATTTCAAAAACACTTTTAAAGTTATGTTACTTTATAGTTAATCAAACTCCGTTTTTAAAGTACAAGCATAACTTAGTAGTAAAATGAGTCTTTTCAATAATAGTTCAAGTAAAAGCATTAGTAAACTATAATAGGTATAGTTTAGGAAGATACTATTCATTACTTCTAGTACAATGAAGCAAACAAAGAGTCAGTTCATACATGAGTCAAACATACTATGATGAGAAACAAACAGAACATGCATACATACTAGACAGAGAGATCATACAATACAGCTAGTACATACATTACATATACAAGTATACAATAACATAAATGTGAACCATCGTTCGGGGCATGGCATCACCTGTCATGGCTCGATTTGTAGCCATAATTCTCCTGGAGGGAGAGCGTGAATTTGCGTATAGATCTATACTGGATTGACCATCCTACACCTTGCTGTTAGCTATAGTGGGACTTGCAAGTCTACGGGTGCCAAATGTCATTTCTTCCGATGTCTTTCATCGTCGTGTTATTAGTCGATAGTATGGTACAACCAGGTCACATCAAACCTTAAATATCAATTGGTTTAAGGTAGAAAGTACACCAGTAGTTACTATAATACAACACTACAGTACTTTATTATTTCCCCATTTCATTTATATTGTTATCTTCTCACAATAAGCAGTAACGTAAAAACTATATTTGTAACATCCGGATTCCCAGGTATCTTATTTTAAGTATTTATGTTGAATTTTAGAAAGGGACTCGGCGAGTAGGCGCTCAGACTCGCCGAGTGGGATCGCGCACTTTGGTCTGATTTAATGAAGGACTCGGCGAGTCCATATGTGGACTCGGCGAGTCCATGCTGTTTAATGAAACCCAAATTCTCGGGGCCTGAGACCTATTTAAGGACCTTTATAGCCACCATTTGCGGCTACCAGACCCTTGAGAGAAACCCTAAGAGTGCTTGAGCATTTGTGAGAGGGAAGAAGCCATTATTTGATCTTTGTGGGTTGGTTTTGCAAGAAGAAGGTGGTTCCAGCTTAGAGGAGGCCAAGGAGGTTGCATATCTAAGGATTTCAAGCAAAGGACATCATCCTTGAGGTAGCATATCGTTCCTTTTTCTGTTTTGTTAAAGAATCCATGGATCTAGGGTTTCTATACCCTTTATTGGGTTGATTTGTTGGGAATATGGTCCCTTATCATGTTTAGACTTCAGATCTGGACCCATAGTGGTCCAGAGAACTCTATCCACCTTGCTTTATGATGAGTTATGGAAGAAATGGACTTAGGATGTTGTATTTGGGGCTAATTCATCAAGTAGGGTTATTTGGACATTGCATGAGTATCAAGATCGAACCTTTACATGTTTATTGAGCTTGGGAAGGTCAGATCTATGGATTAGAGGAACAAATCTGACCTCAGAAGGTCATTTGAGTATGAGCATGGCGACAACTCCCCGAGTCCATAAGTGGACTCGACGAGTCGAGTCGGGGTTGCCACGCGATTCGTGACAGGTGTATCCCGTCGAGTGGAAGGATGACTCGACAAGCCAAGAGAGGCTGAAAGGATTCAGAGTACCCGCATGGACTCACCGAGTTGCCCTTGTGCACTCGACGAGCCGGGTCAAAGTTTGACCGTTGACTTTCGTTGACTTTAGGGTTCTGGTCAAGACTGATTCAGGAGAATTCAGGGAAGGGTAGAATGGCCTTCTACCCAGTTTGTAGAGATGATATCATGAGAGAATATTGATCAGGATGTTATTTGAATAATAGGAGGAGGCAAAGTCAGGACGTTGAGCACGAGAGTTTATCCGACTTCATTGAGGTGAGTCTTCTCACTATACTGTACCTGGAAGGGTACTTATGTGTGACCGGAAGGTCTGGATGCTATGATGTATGTGCTATATGCGGTTATGTGATATGTATGTGCTATGTATGATTATGTATGATATGGACCGGAAGGTCAAGAGGTTACGGACCGAAAGGTCGATACGGGTAGGACCGGAAGGTCTACCGGGATTTGGGACGGGACTCCCCTGAGACACATGGATCAGAAGATCCTATAGAGTTGTGGCCTGGAAAGGCGTATGTGTGGCATGTGGTATTTTGGGGAACTCACTAAGCATTTATGTGTACAGTTGTTATGATATGTGTTTCAGGTACTAGCGAGGACCGTGGGAAGGCGCCGACATGATCCGTACACACTTATGGAGTTTATGTTATTAAGATTCTGGGACATGTTTTTGTTATGACACAGTGACACATTATGTTTTTTGATTATCATGTGAATGAAAGTATGATTTAAAAATGAAAAATTGTTTTGAAAATTTACGTTGTTACAATATTTATGGTTAATGATAGTCTCATTTGGGAAATTACACAACTCATACAAGAAACAAACATAGATAACATTAGATGCCTTGGTAGAAGGCTACGTTTAGTAGAGAGGACCATAATGCTAACCTTATGATTCCTTAATGTATACATCAAAGGATATATATATCAACAGGATCCGGCAGGTAATAGGATGTGTGCTCTCCGCTTCATTTCCTGTTCCTTGTTTGGTTGTGGGCTTGGAACGAATTCACCTAATCTATTTTCTATTCGATTATAGATATATATATATATATATATATATATATATATATATATATATATATATATATATATATATATATATATATATATATATATATATATATATATATATATATATATATATATATATATATATATATATATATATATATATGCTCTGTATACATTAAGTCATCATAAGGGTACCAATTATGGGTCAAGTCATAGAACACAGAGTCAATGCACAGTTTTCTAGTACGAAACATACTTTCCAAATCAGAACTTTTGGTATAGAAAACTAGAAACTTACCGGTTAAAGGTTTAATCCATTTTATTAAACCAATATAAACTTAAAAGGCCTTAGGTGATTAACTCTATAATACTTTAGTTTATACATCATGGTTATATATAATCAATACCCAATAGGTAGTTGGATGTGTGCTTTCCGCCTTACTTCCTGTTACTTGTTTGGTTGTGGGCTTAGGGCAGATTCACCCAATTAACTTTCTATCCGATATTAGATCATATATATCCAGTATAAACTAAGTTATTATAGAAGTGATCACTGTGGTTACCATTTTATTATAAGAAATAAGGGTTTTCTTAAAGAATCTTTTCATTAAATATAAAGGGACCATTACAATTAATCCATGAGTAACAGGTGAATACCCTAGGGTTATATACCACAATGATCAAACAAACAATGGGATGTGTGCTTTTCGCCTTAAGGCAGATGCGCACAATCGATTGTTTGTTTACTCTGAGTCTTATATAACTTGTATCCATTTAGTACTCATAGAAAGGATTGTAGAGTCATTTTTACTTATCTTTCTTTAAAGTAGGAAATATAGGATTTTCTAGAGGAACAGGCGAACTTTTCTAAACAAAACTTACAACTTACTACATTTTCAACTACATTTTCATCTACATTTTACAACAACATTTTACAACTTACTTACGTCACTAAAATCTTATGAACTCACCAGCTTAATTGCTGATCAACTCTTTCAAATAACTTGTATTCTCAGGAAACTAATAGACAGGTACTCGTGCTGGGAATTCAGAAGATGGAGCATAGTAGCTTCAAGTCTTGTCTTGTTATTTGCTTATGAATTCTATGTTTTGTGAACACACACATTGTAAACACTTTCTTTCTAATGAAATGGTTGTTCATTACTTGCTTACTATAATGCGTATGTCGTGATACTAAACATGACGTCCTCCACCCCTGAACATTTCCGTCGTTCCGGTTTTGGGGTGTGATAGCCTACTAGTAGGAGTTGTTTGATTAAATGATTGTCTTTGTGATAATGATCTAGGTTTGCTACTACTTGATATGATTTATGTGTTAACACGATATGTTTATATGCGATAGTAGCAGTAGAGGGAATAGTCCCCATGACACGGTCGTAAGGACCCGAGGGTAGGTCGGGCACCCCAAAACTGTCTGACAGGGTAGGTCAAGCACCCCATAACTGATTGACATGGGTCGGTCGGGCACCCCAGAATTGCCCGACAGTATGTATGTTGTGTGATATGTGGTATGATGGGGGAAATCACTAAGCTTCGTGCTTACAGTTTACAATTTTGTTTTAGGTACCTCTTCATCGAAGGGGAAGGAGCCGACACGGCAGCAGCACATCGCACACACTCGATTTCCGCACTATGATGTCCTTGGGATTGTACTCTGACATATTTATTATTTCATGACATGGTTTTATGACATTTGTATTATGGTACATGAGTTTATATGATATTGATGTTGCTTTTCAGTAAATGGTTTTAATGAATTACTTAAACAAAAACAAAAATTTTGGTCTAGAAAATTAGGATGTTACAAATCGGTGTTTTATTCCAAGAATGAAAAACTCAATTTGATCTCTTGTCTGATCAGGACGCCTGAGTTAAGCCTTGTCAAGAACTTCATTCCAATCAACATTAGTAATACCCAAACTCCCCTTACCCATGGTGGGTATCTATTCGATTGTGGCTTCAGAGTTTGGGGGACTGCCCCTTGCTCAGGAAGCTTGAGATTGGTGGTAAGGGCTACAAGTCGTGGTAGTGTAGAAAAACAAGGTTTAACAATGACTCGTGTGTGTGTGTTCTAGGGGGACAAGGAAGTATGTTCAATTGCATCACCATCCTTTCAAGAGGATGGGGGCAGATTGTAAGTTGACACCATGTGTGTGTGTGCTTCTGATTTTCAAGCTCTGATGGGTGCATCAGTAGAGTTGGCAGGTGGGGTTTACTTTGACCCAAAATTCGGAATCTGATATGTGAATCCTTTTGAGAGTATTAACCAACTTTGTATTTCTTTTTAGCCTTAAGTTTAGTAGGGAAGAGGTCGGTCGCTTGTTGTTTTTTGTGACAACCGTCAAAGTCAACCAATGTCAACAAGTCAAACCAGTCAACTCATCTAACCCTTCCATATTAGGGTTTCCATTATGATTCTTATTATACTACTCGCAATCTTAATGCAAAGTATCACTTAGGGTTTTCAGGTGCTCGGAAATTCTAAACCCTAATCAGGGCAAGTGATGAATCTATTCGATAAAACATTATTCCTTAACCCTCGGGGGCATATAAAATCATAACGAGACTTAACGGGATGTACAAACCTTGCGTTACGAAGCCAAACACTTAAAAAGGTCGCAAACGAAGTCTCTCTCAATCTCTTTCACTCTATCTCTCTCTATTTAAAATCTCTCCCAAATCCCTCTAAGTATGAGAAATCTCTCCAAGTATGTGAAATCTCTCCAAAATCTCTCTCTGTATGAGAAATCTCTCCAAGTGTGTGAAATATCTCCCAAATCTCTCTCTGTATGAGAAATCTCTCAAAGTATGTGAAATCTCTCCCAAATCTCTCTCAAAATCTCTCTCAACTTTTTATAATCACTCAGGGCATCCCGACCCTTAATTTAGTCGAAAACCACTCGAAAACGGAAGTTTACGCGAAAAATAGCCTTAAGGAGCCGAAACCTCTTAAGGAGCCAAACCCTCTTAAGGAGCCGAACCCTCTTAAAGAGCCGAACCCTCCTAAGGAGCCGAACCCACTTAAGGAGCCAAACCCTCTTAGGAACCGAAACCTCTTGAGAACCGAAACCATCTTCCTGAACCGAACCTACTAAGAGACCGAACTTGACCTTTGGTCCGAGAACTTGACCTTCGGTCTGAGAATGCCACCTTCGGTCCGAGAATGCTACCTTCAGCTCCTACTCCACTTTCGGTTCCCTCTACTTCGGTCCTTAGACCGCACAACCGAACTTCAGTCCTGAGTATCAGAACCTCGCAGCTTCGCTTCTATCTTCCCGGTTTTCAATCCTTTTAGCGTTTTAAGCCCGTTTTTAATTATTTTAACGTGGGATTTTAACCCAAACTTATATTTTGACATATAAAACCCTAAATATTCATATTTTAATCATATTTTGAGGAAAATCATTGCCTAGGAATAAAATCTAGTTGGTGAGATATTTAGATGGAATGTTGACTTATCCTTTGGGCAAGGACACAAGTTACCTCCCATACCTACTCCTTGACTATTCCCAGTCACTATTCATCCATAACTAGTCAATCATTGTCCTTTTTACACTCATTTCCACCCACAACCTTGATCAAAAGCTGGAGAAATCCTTACCTCTCCTCCCATTTCACTCACTTTTCACCAAAAGGAAAAACCCATTCTCTCTCACTTCCTCTCACCAAGAACTCGAGATTCAAGGTTGATCTTGAGCTCTTCACACACCTTGGTAAGTAAATCTCTTCCCACACTTGATTTCCTTACACTTCTTCACTCAAATCACGGGTTCCTTACACAAATATCGTCATATTGTTGTTAGATCTTCGAATCTTCAAGCATCTCCCAAGTGTTCTTGACTTGGAAACTCCTTTTCTTCATCACCCATCTACTGAAATCACTCAATGTGAGTTCATACCCCTACACTTTCATGTTTTCTTCAAGTTTTAGGGGGGGAATACAAGTTAAAACACCAAGAACACAACTAAACTCAAACAACAGCTTTCATCAAAAAAGTTGAGTCTTATTCACGAACTGTTTTGACTATCTTAAACTTAATATCTTTCAAAACTGTTTAATATGAAAATAGTTCAGCTTCATACCTTTAAAATGACTCTTTTCACATCTCCATACGATGTTTCTACAATTTATGGTCATTTTTACAAAACTGCTATCATTTCATAAATGAATTCGGACCAGTCTGTGAATATGAACGTTTTCTCACAAGTTAAAGACTTCTAAAAATCATAATAAAAATTATGAGTAAACTAGACACAATTTACGAACTCTCAGGATTTACGGATTTAGTTGTCGACTTTGTATGATTTTTCTATGATTTTTCTAATACAGTGTAGAAAGGTCAAAAACTAGTTAACAGCTTATAACTTTCATCACACTTTGTAACATGTTGAGCAAAGTGTTAATCTTTGAGAATTGCATATTTTACATGAGTTTCTTGTTGTGGTATAATTATATAACAGAAAATACTCACTGAATTGTAAGAATCCGACATCATTACCAATAGTACAAAGCAAGGCATGATAAACATAGTTATATTTTTGCTATACATTCGACCTACATAGAAAAGGGTTCTTATACACCACAAACAAACATGCTAAACTATAATAGGTATAATTAGGTTGCAAATACATTACAGACATTTTGATAAACTATAATAGGTATAGTTTATGTTTCATTTATATTTCGAACTCATTACAAAGGAGTTTCATTAACGGAGAACAAATACAAAGTACCAGGTTTACACAAAAAGGGGTACAAATACAAAGTATCGGGTTTACATAAAAAGGGGTACATTACAAAGTACCGGGTTTACACAAAAAGGGGTACATTACAAAGTACCAGGATCTTCATTAACGGGGTACAAATACAAAGTACCGGGTTTACACAAAAAGGGGTACATTACAAAGTACCGGGTTTTAATATAAACGGGGTACAAATACAAAGTACCGGGTTTACACAAAATGGTTTTATGGTATTAAAACAACATATCATTAGAATTGTTAGTTTTCATCTATAATTGCTAAGTGTACATGTTAGAGTTATATAAAATTGAATTGAAATCGACCTAGAATTGGTGGACCCGCCTTATCTCCTGTCCGTTGTTTGGTTGTGGACCTAGGGCAGACCCATTATATTCAACGGTTTATTTAACTTAAATTTATATAACTTATATACGCTGGGTGATTATAGAAGGAACCTACAGGTCTTTCTAGGGTTCATTATTGCATAACATAGGAGCATTCATTTTACACTTAACAAAGAAAATATTGGATTTTCTGGAATCATACTCTATCGCTTTTACAAGGAAAACGACTTTTTCCTCAAAAAAAAACTCTTATGAACTCACCAACTTAATTGTTGACACTTTTCAAAACTACTTGTATTCTCAGGAAATCAGTGAAACAGGAAACCAACAACATTTTAGGATGGGACGTTAAATCGTCAAACAGTTCATTTTGTCATCATAATGTAATTGATTTTGAAACATGTAACATATACCATGATGTAACCTTTTCAATTATATTTATGATGGTTGTATTTACTTTGAGCACTATTATACTTGTTGTTGTGATACTATACATGAAGTCCTCCACCCCCAGACGTTTCCGCCATCCTTGGTTTGGGGGTGTGACAGATTGGTATCTGAGCATTGTTTATAGTGAACTAAGTATATCGAACCACATAAGATATACAAACTATAAATGCATTGGGACTAAAGTCTCTGATTAAACATTTTCGAAAGCCTATACTTCTAGAAATAAATAGTATCTTGTTAAAAGCATACATGCATGCATGCATACTAAGGTCAACATCATACTAGAACAAAAAAAAAGTAATTATTGTTGAATGGCACAAGTAGGCTTGGGGATGTATAGTCAGGTCTGGGAATGACATAGCCTGATCAACTATGTCTAACCCAGAAGTGATTAGCATATGCCCGGGAATGGTTGTGGTGTTGCAACAAGTCTAAAAACTTACCAACTCTACCTACCAAGAAACATTAAAAAGATAAGTCAAACATTTAAAATACTATAGGAGTATTTTGTGCTACTATAACCAACTTATGTGAAAACTAAAGACCCCTATTAGCAGGTCTATAATGACTGAGTGCATACACTAAGGTTATACATAATTAAAGATATTATAGACTCAGAATCTATGACTATTGCTCTACTTCCTGTTCCTTGTTTGGTTGTGGACTTAGAGTAGAGTCATTTATTCGAAGGTCTATTCTATCTCAGATTATGTATAACTGGTATGCAACTATGTGATTATAGACATGACTAATAAGGATCACCCCTATAAGTAATTATAGGATTAGACGCCTATTAATTATCTCTTCTACCCCTACTCTCGCACAAGCACCTTGGCAAAAGCTGAACTACCAGGAGACCCCTAGTCTCCTACCCAGGAAGATGGTGGTTAGAACGAAGAAAGCCCCGGAGAGGACCTAGAGGAAATAATAGAGTAAGTCCCAAAGACAATTCAGATGAAGATCCGGAGGAAGCGAAACCAAACAGAAGACAAAGACAAAGAAGAAATAGGAGAAGAATCTGACGAAGAACCCGAGGTCTACAATACACCCTCCAGTTGCCACACCCCGACGAGGCTTCCATGGCCCGACACCTCGATAAGCCGTAGAACTACAAGGACGGAGTTAGGAACAAGGTTAACACCCTCCCTATGACATGGATGAGGCTTCTACAACCTCAACAGAGGAGGATTGGTAGACAAGGCTCTCCTTGTCATAATACGCTGCATCACTCACTTGAGCGTACAAACACGAGCATCGGTCAGCCGAAATCATGGAGGTTGGCGCTACCACCAAGATCACTACAATTCGCCTTCGTCGCCTGGATGGAGACCATGAACAGATCAGAAACCACATCAAAGCCTTCAGAGGGAAGTAACTGCAACCCGAGCCGAGATTAGGAGTAACGGGAACTTCACATTGCGTTAGAGAAAACGCGTGGAAAAAGCAGAACATCAAATGGCAGAAGCCAGGGCAGAGGATAGGACAATGCAGACTTTCATGTCTTCATTCTATGGCCCACGGAACATCACCCGCCACGAGTAGTGTGTACACTACTGACATATCATTACAGAATCAAACTCCTGTAGTGCGTTTGAAACTATTCATAAATTCGACCTTTCACATAAATTCGACCTTTCACATGTAGAGACTAAACTATTCAAGGGGTCGTGTCACCGTCAAAGTTTTTCCTTACATTAACGAAATATGGACCTAATATAAGGTCAAACTTCCCTGAACTCTATGAACTATAGTATATCAATAAAATTGGCATGCATTTTATTTCATTGGGAGTTTACCACATATTTCATAACATGGTATTACAAACGATTTGCTTATGATGACTCTAAGATTACTTAATGTATGCCTCAAGATTATGTCTAATTAAGAGACAATCGAATTAGAAATGGTGAGTCCGCCTTAGGTCCTGTTCCTTGTTTGGTTGTGGACTTAGGGCAGACTCATTAAGTTCAACGGCCTATTGGACCTTAATAACACACAACTGGTACACATCGGGTGATCTTAGGAGTGGATCAGGCATGGAACAAATCACAAGATTACAATCGAGTCACTTCTACTAAATTCATTCATATGGATTTTCGTTATAAATTTCATGCAAGATACTTTTAAGTCGAACATAATACAGAAGAATCTAGTTCAATAACATCCGACTTGTTACCGCTATTGGAAACTTACCGTCTGTTCGTATTTACAAACTTATGACAGAACTATGCCACCGAAGAAAAATTCCAGACCTTCAGGCAGCACAACAGCACCACCACCTCCGCCACCACCTCCACAGTTTGATTCCGCAATGTTCCAAGCTGCAGTAACAGCAGCCGTGGCAGCCGCAATGTCACAGATTGGTACGAATGGTATCGGTGGTGCTGGATCTGGAGCCACAAACTCTAACCACGGGGACAGTACAGGACGTACGAGGGAATGTTCGTACAAGGACTTTACTAGTGCCAAACCCGATTCTTTCAATCGAAGCGAGGGCGTCATCACATTGATGCAATGGTTCGAAAAGACCGAAACGGTCTTCGAAATTTGTGCATGCCCCGAAGCAAGCAAGGTCAAAATTGCAGCTTACACTTTCTCTGGCCGGGCCCTCACTTGGTGGAAAGGCCACGTTAAGTCACTAACGCTTGCAGTGGCTAACTCGATGAGTTGGGAGGACTTGAAGGCAAAGATGCTGAAAGAGTATTGCCCAAGGGGTGAGGTGCAAAAGCTAGAGCAAGAACTGTGGAACCTCAAAATGACAGACTCTGACCTTGCAACCTATACCGTCCGATTCTGTGATCTAGCACTCCTTTGTCCCGCTATGGTCACCCGGAAGACAAAAAGTTGGAGCGATACCTCTGGGGAATGCACCCCCAAATTCAAGATAGCATGTTGGCCTCAAGACCAACTACATTTGACAGTGCCAAGGAATTGGCACAACAACTCATCGACCATCGTGACAGCGATGACACTACGACAACCACCCCTGATCAAGCAAGAGGAGGGAACACAAAAGGAAGTTATGGGACAACAAGAAGGACCAACCAGCCCAGGACTTCACTAAGAAGAAACAGATCGTTGCTGTTCATGCTGCCAAAACCCTCGCAACGCCAGCACCCATAAAACAATACACTGGAACCCTTCCGAAATGCAACAAGTGTAACTTCCATCACACTGGGCTTGCCGAAAGATGCATTGCAAAAATTGCAACAGAGAGGGGCACACTGTTCTTTTCTGTAAGGCACACGCACAACCTATCAACCAGGTCCCTGGCACTAGAGTAAGCCGAGCTTGTTACAAGTGCAGCGAAAGGGGACACTTTAAAAGGGACTGCCCAAGAGCAAGAAATGTCGGTGATGGTGGAAGGGTGCTTGCGATCACCGCAGGAGAGACCACCCCGGAACCACCCGTAAATATCAGTACGTGTTTCTAACATCGATGTTTAAATTTTAAATTTCTTTTTATTACTAAAAACCAGTATCGATTGAAGTATACCAACCATAAATCTCGAGAACATGGCAAAACCCGTATAAGCCTTATCATCTATATAAAAACACAAGGTTTTTACTGGTGAATCTATGATGGCTAGTATAAACATTATGGTCATATATGATTAAGATTCTATGGACTTAGAATGTGTAATTCCGCCTTATCTCCTGTTCCTTGTTTGGTTGTTGGCTTAAGGCGGGGTCACTCATCCGAATGCCCTTGCAATCTTAATGATATTCGATTGGTTTACACCAAGCAATTATAAAAGACCTGGTAGGACTTATATTGCAAATTTCATCAGAAATTTTTGAAGCGTTTGTAATACTAGTACTCACAAATTACATTATAAAATATTCATAGTAGTAATACCAATTATAAAGCGGAGAGCATAAAGGCACACGTAGAATGCACTATCCTTCCAAAACAATAACTCCTTTTAAATCGACTCAGCTCAAGTTATGATAAGAAATTCCAAGGTCGTCATTTAACATCAGGCGGATTAGTCCCCACAATATCAATTTCTTGAACTACGAAAAGTTCCCCCATCTTTCCTCCAAATTCTTGAAGTCCCAGACGAAACACTAATTTCGGGACAAAATTCTTTCTAACGGGGGGATGATGTGACAACCGTCAATTTTTTTCCAAGTTAAAGTCAACCAAAGTCAAGAAGTCAAACCCGTCAACTCATCTAACCCTTGCATATTAGGGTTTCCATTATGGATCTTATCATACTACTCGTAATCTTAATACAAAGTATCACTTAGGGTTTTCAGGTGTTCGGAAATTCTAAACCCTAATCAGGGCAAGTGATGAATCTATTCGATAAAACATTATTCCTTAACCCTCGGGGGCATATAACAATCATAACGAGACTTAACGGGATGTACAAACCTTGCGTTACGAAGCCAAACACTTAAAAAGATCGCAAATGAAGTCTCTCTCAATCTCTTTCACTCTATCTCTCTCTATTTAAAATCTCTCCCAAATCCCTCTAAGTATGAGAAATCTCTCCAAGTATGTGAAATATCTCCAAAATCTCTCTCTGTATGAGAAATCTCTCCCAAATCTCTCTCTGTATGAGAAATCTCTCCAAGTATGTGAAATCTCTCCCAAATCTCTCTCAAAATCTCTCTCAACTTTTTATAATCACTCGGGGCATCCCGACCCTTAATTTAGTCGAAAACCGCTCGAAAACGGAAGTTTACGCGAAAAACAGCCTTAAGGAGCCGAAACCTCTTAAGGAGCCGAACCCTCTTAAGGAGCCGAACCCTCCTAAGGAGCCGAACCATCTTAAGGAGCCGAACCCTCCTTAGGAGCCGAACCCACTTAAGGAGCCGAACCCTCTTAGGAACCGAAACCTCTTGAGAACCGAAACCACCTTCCTGAACCGAACCTACTAAGAGACCGAACTTGACCTTCGGTCCGAGAATGCTACCTTCGGTCCGAGAATGCTACCTTCGGTTCCTACTCCACTTTCGGTTCCCTCAACTTCGGTCCTTAGACCACACAACCGAACTTCGGTCCTGAGTATCAGAACCTCGCAGCTTCGCTTCTATCTTCCCGGTTATCAATCCTTTTAGCGTTTTAAGCCTGTTTTTAATTATTTTAACGTGGGATTTTCACCTAAATTTATATTTTGACATATAAAACCCTAAATATTCATATTTTAATCATATTTTGAGGAAAATCATTGCCTAAGAATAAAATCTAGTTGGTGAGATATTTAGGTGGAGTGTTGACTTATCCTTTGGGCAATGACACAAGTTACCTCCCATACCCACTCCTTGACTATTCCCAGTCACTATTCATCCTTACCTAGTCAATCATTATCCTTTTTACACTCATTTCCAGCCACAACCTTGATCAAAAGCTGGAGAAATCCTTACCTCTCCTCCCATTTCACTCACTTTTAACCAAAAGGCAAAACCCATTCTCTCTCACTTCCTCTCACCAAGAACTCGAGATTCAAGGATGATCTTGAGCTCTTCACACACCTTGGTAAGTAAATCTCTTCCCACACTTGATTTCCTTACACTTCTTCACTCAAATCACGGGTTCCTTACACAAATATCCTCATATTGTTGTTAGATCTTCGAATCTTCAAGCATCTCCCAAGTGTTCTTGACTTGGAAACTCCTTTTCTTCATCATCCATCTACTGAAATCACTCAAGGTGAGTTCATACCCCTACACTTTCATGTTTTCTTCAAGTTTTAAGGGGGGAAATACAAGTTAAAACACCAAGAACACAACTAAACTCAAACAACAGCTTTCATCAGAAAATTTGAGTCTTATTCACGGACTGTTTTGAGTATCTTAAAATTAATATCTTTCAAAACTGTTTAATATGCAAATATTTCAGATTCATACCTTTAAAATGACTATTTTCACATCTCTATACGATGTTTCTACGATTTATGGTGATTTTTACAAAACTGCCTATCATTTCAAAAACAAATTCGGACCAGTCTGTGAATATGAACGTTTTCTCACAAGTTAAAGACTTCTAAAAATCATAATAACAATAATTAATAAACTAGACACAATTTACGAACTCTCAATATTTACGGATTTAGTTTTCGACTTCGTATGATTTTTCTATGATTTTTCTAAAACAGTGTAGAAAGGTCAACAACTAGTTAACAGCTTATAACTTTCATCACACTTTATAACATGTTGAGCAAAGTGTTAATTGTGACAACCCGAAATTTTCATTCGTACGAACTCTATAGTCCAACACTTCAATTAAAAGTTAAATACTTTTCTGCTAAATTTTAGCCGGTTTATAGTCCGTTTGAGTATTTATATTAATTATTCATGAATCGGACGGATAAAAGGAAGTGATTTCTAGAATATCGGGATAGCAATTGACCAACCCTCACCCTAGTTAGGTGTTCACAGACAAACTAAGGGAGTTTGGGCCGTGAACTCATGCCTTAGGCATGAGTTTACTCCCCATTTGGTTCATTTCTCATTTCCTAACTCAAGAACCAAAGCCTTTCTCTCTCAAGTATCAACCCGTTCTTCACCCGATCTTCCGAAAATGTAAGTATTACTTGACTTGATTTGTTGTTATAACCTATCTCCTAGTCATTATACATCACTTCATCCATTCAATTGTTGATTTTCACTTAGATCTTCAAACACCAAGAACACCAAGAACACACACTAGTGTTCTTGGACCTTAAACACCAATCGAGCTTCTATCTTGTAAGTACACTTGTCCTAGCTTCTTGGGTGCTTAGTATGATCTTAATAACACTTGAAAATCATCAAGAAACCATAGAACAAAGGAGTTTACGACCAAGGATGATCTTGGGCCGTAAACCCTTTTTAAGGTGGTAAATTGCACCTTAGTTCCTTCCTATGCCTTGGAAACCAACCTTGATCCTTCCTAGATGTGTTTAAGACCTTAAACAACAATCAAAACAACTCCCCATAAGAGTTTACGGCCGTAAACACCTAAGGAAAGGGTCCTTAGGCCGTAAACTCTACTAGGTAGTGTTATTGTGCCCTTAATGATATCCTAAGGCTTGGAGTTGATCATTGGATGTTCAATCTTGACTTGTAACACCTTAAATCACCAAATGGCACTTAGTACCATGAGTTTACGGCCGTAAACTCATGGGGGTAATGACCTTAGGCCGTAAACTCCATAATGAGTGGTCATTGGGCCATAAACTCCAATGTCATGCCATACGACCTTTAAATGCAACCCTTTGGTACCTTTAACACTTGAATCAAAGTGTTTTCGTGTCCTAGGGTGTTTTAACTTGGCTAATTAGTTGTCAAATGACTAATTAGATATATATATGTTTGATCATATGTTAACTAGGATCATAGTGTGTGTACGAGTCCTCACTTGACACTAAGCATCCTACATCATCCATTCATCCAAACCACCAACTACAGGTGAGTTCATACCCCTTAATCAATCTTTTAAATGTTTTTAATTGCTTGAAAGGGGGGGGGGGGAATACAAGTAGGAAACACTAAGTTATAGAATCAATCACATGTGATTTATAACTATGTTTCCCATCAACTGATTTCACATACTTCAAAATGTGTTAATCACAATGGTTTTAAGTTGTTTTATACTTTGTTATCAAATGACTTACTTTAAAAAGGTTTTATGAGATGACATCAAGTCATATATACTTATTTTCCAAAACTCTTAAATGTTTTACAAAACTCTTTTACTCTTCCTTCAGGTCCCACACTCTTGTGTTGGAAGGGTGTATAAACTTTCTTGGACATCAATACATTCTAGTAAACTATTATAGGAATAGTTTAGGGAATACAAAACATTATTCCTAGTACAAGGAATTACACCAGAGTCAGTTTATTCATTAGTCTATACTAAATGCTATATGAAGAGATACACTTACATGAATCCTCTTACATGGATACACTTACGTGGATACACTTACTTGAATACTTCTACATTAGATTCTATACAATAGATATTATTACATATATATGTGTAGATAAGATCTGTCTATCCTAGTACAAAAGGATACTGTAAGGGACTAACCATTCCTACACCCAGCTGTTAGCAACAGAGGTAAATGAACATCTATGGATGCCTACGGTTGATACTATAGTACTTTACGGGACACACCATTCTTACCCCCTGCTGTTAGCTACAGAGGACAATGAACATCTACGGATGCCTGCGGTGGATACTTTTCGGTTTACTATGTCAGGGTTATCCTAATATAAAAAGGATAATACTTGTACATATATCTTTCCTACTACTTTTATTTTGTGATACTTATATTGTTAATAATAGTCACATAAAGGAAAAACCATCTTTGGCAAAGAAGTACATCTTTCAAAACATACAGGTCTTGGTAGAAGACTACTTTCAAAACATACAAGTCTTGGTAGAAGACTACTTTCAAAACATTAGGGTCTTGGTAGAAGACTACTTTCATAACAATCCAGTCTTGGTAGAAGACTGCTTTTATACTAGTAGGAAATATGGGATTTTCTAGGGTTTTCAAACTTATATCAATTGTTTCATTCAAAGATTTACATGACATTCATAACAGCTTTCCAAATCAAAGTAATGACACTAAAATACTTATGAATTCACCAGCTTTATGCTGATCTACTCTTTCAAAATAACTAGTATTCTCAGGTCACCAGTAGACAGGTACGATGACCAGGTTTTGAGAAGACGGAGCACAGACAAGACTCGTCTTTTATTTTGATTACATTTTGGTGTCTTATTACAATGAAATAACACTCATGTATTAAAACTTTACTTTTAATGCAATGGATGATGTTGTCGCTTGTTTACTACTTTACATTTTTATGATACTTGACATGACGTCCTCCACCCCTGAACGTTTCCGCCGTTCTTGGTTTTGGGGTGTGACAGATTAGTATCAGAGCTATGTTTATAGTGAATTTAGTATATCAACCCATAAAAGATATACTAACTATAAATACATTGGGATTAAAACACTCTGACCAAGAGTTTATACTTTTAAATAATAAAATATTTAAGTAAGTATATGTGCCTGCATTCATACTAAAATCAGTGTCACAATGACAAGAACAAAAGTATTACGATTGTTGAATATCACAAGTAAGCTTGGGGATGTATGGTCAGTCCTGGGAGTGGCATAGCCTGATCAACTATGCTGGTCCGAGGAGTGATTAGCATATGCCCAAGAATGGTTGTGATGTGGCAACAAGTCTAAAAACTTACCAACACAATCACAACGAAATACCATAGGGGTATTTAGTGTTACTATAATTACTTATTTGAGAACTAAATAGATTTTTATTAGTATGTCAATAGTTGTTTAGTGGATACACTAAAGTTATATGTACTAGGATGTCATAGACTTAGAATCTCTGAATCTTTTCTTTATGTCCTGTCCTCGTTGGGTTGGGGGCTTAGGGTTAGGGTCGCTTATTCGAAGGTCTATCCTATCCTAAATACATATAAATGGTATGCACTAAACCAGTGTTGAAGCAACTAATAAAGATCATCTTATAATTATCTTAGTCAGTTCGTCTATTTAGCTATATCTTACATCCCTTTTCTCGCATAGATATCATGGCTGGATTCCATCCTCACGGCGACCCGTACTTCCCAAACCACGGCAATGCTGGATGGCTTGGAGAGGAACCAGAGGATGATCACCCAATCCCTTTGGATGATCATGAAGCTGAAGGCTTTTCTGAGGGTTCCGACTCAGAGCCAGAAGTCAACAACCAACCCCCAGCTATTCAAAACCCAAACCCCCGTCCCGCATTTCAAGGACCCACACCTCTGTGGGCCACAAACTTGAACAGGTGGAGTCAAGAACAGGGGAAGCCCATGCCCTATAATGGAGATAGAAGTTTCTACAACCTCACTGAAGGAGGTTCTGCTGACAGGGTCCTACCCATCATGGTTCGTAGGATTTCACGGAACATAGTCATGGGTCAAGCGACTACTGATCGAGTCATGGAGATTGACGCCAACTATGGCGTTACCACCGTCCGCATTCACCAACTTGAGTATGCTCATGAAAGGACTCAGGTCCGCAATGCAGTTCTGCAGAGGGAACTTGCTGAGACCCAAGCTGAAGTTAGAGAACTTCGAGCTCAGCAAGCAAGGTCTGAGAGGCGTATAAGGGATATGGAACGCCTTCTATCGGAATCAAGAACTCACTCCAGTAGTTCTCGTCGCCGATAGAATCTCATCGATTTCTCTTTTGGATATAACCTAGTTTATGTACAACTCTAGCCTAATTCCCTACCTTTTCACATCGTAGACCTGTAGGTCTTGATTATGTCTTAGTCCTGCCAAAATTTTCCATCTTGGTTGATGTAAGGCCTCCTTCTGTTGGCCATTTTTCCCGAACTTTTTTACATTTGTAATACCAGTAATATTGACAGGCACCTAATCTAAAGGGAATTAATATCCAATTGCTATCATCTGTTGTTGAACTATGGCGATTTAGTTCATGAGACACATTCATCATCTATACTATTAAATTCTTATCATTGCCTTTATCTTTTCAACCTATAGTTAAAAAATGCCTCCTCGCAGAAATCCAAGGCGTAACCCTAATAACGAAACACCGATACCACCACCTCCTCCACCACCTCAACCACCTCCTAATTTCGACGCTGCCATGTTCCAAGCAGCCTTCACGGCAGCAGTAGCAGTTGCCGTATCAGCCATCAATACTCCTGTCCCTAGTGGATCGGGAACGGGTGCACCTCCTTCTCACCATGGCGAGAGCCATGGGCATCCCCGGGAATGCACCTACAAGGATTTTACAAACGCCAAACCCCGAAATTTCAATGGAACTGGAGGGGTTATGGTTTTAAGGCAATGGATAGAGAAGACCGAATCAGTCTTCGAAATCTGCGCCTGCCCGGAGGGCAACAAGGTCAAGTTTGCTACTTGTACCTTTTCTGACAGGGCGTTAACTTGGTGGAATGGCCACGTTAAGTCTCTGACTTTGATAGTGGCAAATGCGATCAGCTGGGAAAACTTGAAAGCCATGCTGATGAGAGAGTACTGCCCTCGAGGGGAAATTCAAAAACTCGAGCAGGAACTCTGGGGTCTCGAAATGGTTGGTACAGATATATCAACTTATACAAATAGATTCTGTGATATGGCAATCCTATGCTCTGACATGGTTGCTCTGGAGAGCAAAAGAATAGAGAGGTACATTTGGGGACTGTCACCCCAGATCCGGCAAAGTGTGTTAGCCTCCAGGCCTGTTACTTTTGACAGCGCCAAAGAGCTGGCACAATCTCTCATAGATCACGGAGAACGCGAGAACCCGACACAACCTACCCCCGAGCCACAAAAAGAAAACAACAACAATAGGAAGAAGGGGTGGAACAAGAGGAAAGGTGGGGCTTCGCAAGAATCCTCCAAGAGGCAACAACTTGTGGCAATCAATGCTGCCACGGTAACCCCTGCTAATCCCTTACCAGCGAAACCTTACGCTGGAAATCTTCCAAAGTGCAACAAATGCAACTTCCATCACCATGGACCTTGCAAGGAGATGCAGTGCCTTAACTGCAACAGGAAGGGGCATACCGCCCGTTTCTGCAAAGCCCCAACAAGGCCGATTGCTCAAGTTCCTAACGTTGGTGTGGGCCAGGCTTGCTACAACTGTGGCGAGGTGGGCCACTACAAGAGGAACTGCCCTAAGGCAGGGACAGCGGGCGGAGTTGGAAGATTTATGGCTATTGGCCACGAGGAAGCCGTAGCTGATCCTACGATAGTTACTGGTACGTTTCTCCTCGATAACTCATATGCTTGCATACTTTTCGACAGTGGAGCTGAGAAAAGTTTCGTAAGCCAGAAATTTGCACACCTACTTAAACAGAAACCTCGTACATTAGATAAATCATTCACTGTAGAAATGGCAAACGGGAAAACGGAGAGTACAAACTGCATATACGTAGGTTGCACTTTAACTTTAGATAACCATACTTTTAAGATAGACCTCATGCCGGTTCCAATTAAAAGTTTCGACGTCATTATCGGCATGGATTGGTTGAGTCTTCTTCGTGCCGACATCATGTGCTTTGAAAGAGCAGTTCGTCTTAACCTTCCTAACAACGAAACCTTAGTTATCTACGGCAACAAACGTAGTACGAGCCTTCGCATCATTTCGTGCATACAAGCCCAGAAGTGCTTACGAAAGGAATATCATGCATTCCTCGCACACATCGTCTATACGAGCCAAGAAGTAAAAGACATTCAGAACATCCTGGAAGTACGCGACTTTCCCGACATCTTTCCAGAAGAACTCCAGGGATTACCACCACAACGTCATGTCGAGTTCAGAATCGACTTAGTGCCAGGGGCTACCCCTGTAGCCAAATCTCTTTACCGTCTGGCACCGTCAGAGATGCAGGAACTTTCCAGTCAGCTTAACGAACTTCTCAAGAAGGGATTCATTAGGCCAAGCTTCTCACCATGGGGAGCACCGGTCTTGTTCGTCAAGAAGAAAGATGGATCGTTTCGTATGTGCATCGACTACAGGGAACTCAACAAGCTTACCATAAAGAATCGTTATCCCTTACCCCGCATTGACGACTTATTTGATCAACTTCAAGGAGCCAACTACTTCTCGAAGATAGATCTACGATCCGGATACCACTAATTACAAGTACTAGGGGAGGATGTCCCGAAGACAGCCTTCCGAACTCGTTATGGGCACTATAAATTCGTAGTGATGCCATTCGGATTAACCAAAGCGCCCGCGGTATTCATGGATTTGATGAATAGGGTGTGTCGTCCTTACTTGGATCAGTTTGTCATTGTCTTCATCGATGACATACTCATCTACTCTCGTAGTAAAGAGGAGCATAGTCAACATCTGCGCTTAGTCTTAGAAACCCTGCGTTCGGAGAAGCTCTATGCGAAGTTCTCAAAATGTGAATTTTGGATCCGAAGAGTTGAATTCTTAGGACACGTGGTTAGCGAAGAGGGAATACACGTGGACCCTTCCAAAATCAAGGCCATTGAGAATTGGTCAACACCGAAGACACCTATGGAAATTCGTCAATTTCTAGGTCTCGCTGGCTACTATCGGAGGTTTATTCAGAACTTCTCCCGCATAGCAAAACCTCTTACAACACTTACCCAGAAGGACGTATCCTTTGACTGGGAAGAGAAGTAGGAGAGAGCATTCCAAACGCTCAAGCGAGCCTTGTGCACCGCACCAATACTATCCCTCCCCGAAGGGATAGAAGACTTCGTTGTCTATTGCGATGCATCAAATCAAGGTCTCGGCTGTGTTCTGATGCAATGCGGAAAGGTCATCGCCTATGCCTCGAGACAGCTGAAGACACACGAGGTTAACTACACCACACACGATCTGGAGCTTGGAGCAGTAGTGTTTGCTCTGAAGATCTGGAGACACTACCTGTATGGTACAAAAAGCACGATCTTTACAGACCACTAAAGTCTACAACACATTTTCGACCAGAAGGAGCTCAACATGAGACAACAACGGTGGGTCGTGCTACTCAGTGATTACGAATGCGAAATTCGTTATCATCCGGGTAAAGCCAACGTAGTAGCTGACGCCCTAAGTCGGAAAGAATATTCTGGTCGTAGAGTCAAATCTTTGACTCTAACTATCCATTCACACTTGTCCACACTAATTAAGGAGGCCCAGTTCGGCGCTTTGAAACCTGAAAATGTGGCGGGTGAATCCCTGAGAGGAGTGGATAAGAACTTGGAAGTCAAGGGTGGCGGAGCCTTATACCTCATGGATCGAATCTGGACACCGAAATACGGTGACTTCAGAGACTTGATCATGACCGAAGCTCACAACACTCGTTATTCCGTCCACCCAGGTTCAGATAAGATGTATCTGGATCTTAAAAAGCTATACTGGTGGCCTAACATGAAAGCAGATATTGCTACCTTCGTAAGTAAATGCCTTACTTGCGCTAAGGTTAAGGTCGAATACTAGAAACCCTCCGGTCTTCTACAACAACCGGAGATACCGGAATGGAAGTGGGAGCGGATCACTATGGACTTCATAACCAAGTTGCCCAAGACAACGGGTGGACTTGATACCATATGGTTCATCGACGATAGATTGACCAAGTCCGCACACTTCCTGCCTATCAAAGAAACCGACAAGATGGAGAAACTTACAAGAACATACCTTAGGGAGATTATACGACTGCATGGTGTTCCCATATCCATTATCTCGGACAGAGATAGTAGGTTCACTTCTAGGTTCTGGCAGTCGCTACAAAGTTCCCTAGGAACTAGGCTGGACATGAGTACAGCCTACCATCCACAGACCGACGGACAAAGTGAGAGAACTATCCAAACCCTGGAAGATATGTTGCGAGCCTGTGTGGTCGACTTCGGTAAAGCGTGGGATACCCACTTACCCCTCGTCGAATTCTCCTACAACAACAGTTATCACACGAGCATCAAGGCTGCTCCCTTTGAAGCCCTCTATGGCCGCAAGTGCAGATCCCCTCTGTGCTGGGCTGAGGTGGGTGACACCCAATTAGCTAAAGGGCGCATTCCTGAAAGCACTCTCACTGGTCCGGAGATCATTCGGGAAACGACGGAGAAGATTGTTCAAATTCGTGAACGATTGAAAGCCTCCAGAGACCGACAGAAAAGCTACGCTGACAAGCGAAGGAAACCGTTGGAATTCCAGGTGGGCGACCGTGTTCTACTAAAGGTCTCACCCTATAAGGGCTTGATACGCTTTGGAAAGCATGGAAAGCTTAATCCAAGATACATAGGGCCTTTGGAGATTCTTACCCGAATTGGCCCAGTAGCTTACAAACTCCAATTACCGCGCGAACTCAGTAACGTACATTCTACCTTCCACCTATCGAACTTGAAAAAGTGTCTGTCCGACGAGACTCTTGTAATCCCACTCGACGAGATCGAGATCAACGAGAGCCTCAACTTCGTGGAAGAACCAGTAGAGATCATGGACCGAGAGGTCAAGCATACGAAACAAAGCCGTATCCCAATAGTGAAGGTTCGCTGGAATGCCAAGCGAGGACCTGAATTCACTTGGGAGCGAGAGGATCAGATGAGACTGAAATATCCTCATCTTTTTGCTTAGTTAATTGTAACTACTTATTTGCTTAAACTCTAATTTCGGAACGAAATTCTCTCTAACGGGGGGATGATGTGACAACCCGAAATTTTCATTCGTACGAACTCTACAGTCCAACACTTCAATTAAAAGTTAAATACTTTTCTGCTAAATTTTAGCCGGTTTATAGTCCGTTTGAGTATTTACATTAATTATTCATGAATCGGACGGATAAAAGGAAGTGATTTCTAGAATATCGGGATAGTAATTGACCAACCCTCATCCTAGTTAGGTGTTCACGGCCAAACTAAGGGAGTTTGGGCCGTGAACTCTATCATGGCCATGAACTCATGCCTTAGGCATGAGTTTACTCCCCATTTGGTTCATTTCTCATTTCCTAACTTAAGAACCAAAGCCTTTCTCTCTCAAGTATCAACCCGTTCTTCACCCGATCTTCCGAAAATGTAAGTATTACTTGACTTGATTTTTTGTTATAACCTATCTCCTAGTCATTATACATCACTTCATCAATTCAATTGTAGATTTTCACTTAGATCTTCAAACACCAAGAACACACACTAGTGTTCTTGGGTGCTTAGTATGATATTAATAACACTTGAAAATCATCAAGAAACCATAGAACAAAGGAGTTTACGGCCAAGGATGATCTTGGGCCGTAAACCCCTTTTAAGGTGGTAAATTGAACCTTAGTTCCTTCCTATGCCTTGGAAACCAACCTTGGTCCTTCCTAGATGTGTTTAAGACCTTAAACAACAATCAAAACAACTCCCCATAAGAGTTTACGGCCGTAAACACCTAAGGAAAGGGTCCTTAGGCCGTAAACTCTACTAGGTAGTGTTATTGTGCCCTTAATGCTATCCTAAGGCTTGGACTTGATCATTGGATGTTCAATCTTGACTTGTAAGACCTTAAATCACCAAATGCCACTTAGTACCATGAGTTTACGGCCGTAAACTCATGGGGGTAATGACCTTATGCCGTAAACTCCATAAGGAGTGGTCTTTGGGCCATAAACTCCAATGCCATGCCATACGACCTTTAGATGCAACCCTTTGGTACCTTTAACACTTGAATCAAAGTGTTTTTGTGTCCTAGGGTGTTTTAACTTGGCTAATTAGTTTTCAAATGACTAATTAGATACATATATGTTTGATCATATGTTAACTAGGATCATAGTGTGTGTACGAGTCCTCACTTGACACTAAGCATCCTACATCGTCCGTTCATCCAAACCACCAACTACAGGTGAGTTCATACCCCTTAATCAATCTTTTAAATGTTTTTAAATGCTTTAATGGGGGGGAATACATGTAGGAAACACTAAGTTATAGAATCAATCACATGTGATTTATAACTATGTTTCCCATCAACTGATTTCACATACTTAAAAATGTGTTAATCACAATGGTTTTAAGTTGTTTTATACTTTGTTATCAAATGACTTACTTTAAAAAGGTTTTATGAGATGACATCAAGTCATATCTACTTATTTTCCAAAACTCTTAAATGTTTTACAAAACTCTTTTACTCTTCCTTCAGTTCCCACACTCTTGTGTAGCAAGGGTGTATAAACTTTCTTGGACATCAATACATTCTAGTAAACTATTATAGGAATAGTTTAGGGAATACAAAACATTATTCCTAGTACAAGGAATTACACCAGAGTCAGTTCATTCATGAGTCTATACTAAATGCTATATGAAGAGATACACTTACATGAATCCTCTTACATGGATACACTTACATGGATACACTTACTTGAATACTTCTACATTAGATTCTATACAATAGATATTATTACATATATATGTGTAGATAAGATCTGTCTATCCTAGTACAAAAGGATATTGTAAGGGACTAACCATTCCTACACCCAGCTGTTAGCAACAGAGGTAACTGAACATCTACGGATGCCTACGGTTGACACTATAGTACTTTACGGGACTCACCATTCCTACCCCCTGATGTTAGCTACAGAGGACAATGAACATCTACGGATGCCTGCGGTGGATACTTTTCGGTTTACTATGTCAGGGTTATCCTAATATAAAAAGGATAATACTTGTACATATATCTTTCCTACAACTTTTATTTTGTGATACTTTCACATAAACGATGAAGTAGACTATATATTGTTAATAATAGTCACATAAAGGAAAAACCATATTTGGCAAAGAAGTACATCTTTCAAAACATACAGGTCTTGGTAGAAGACTACTTTCAAAACATACATGTCTTGGTAGAAGACTACTTTCAAAACATTAGGTGTCACACCCCCAAATCCTATGAACGGCGGAAACGTTCTGGGGTGGAGGACGTCATGTACAGTATCACAACAATGCAAGTAGTAAACAAGCAACAACATCATCCATTGCATTAATAATATAATTTCATACAAGTGTGTTCTGTCATGTTTTAAAGACACAAAAACAATATACATCAAAAATATAAGATGAGTCTTGAACGAGCTCCATCTTCTCAAAACCTGGCTCTGGTACCTGTCTACTGGTGACCTGAGAATACAAGTTATTTTGAAAGAGTTTATCAGCTTTAAAGCTGGTGAGATCATAAGTATATTAGTGTCTGTGTTTGTATGAAAGCAATTGTAAGATGTTTTGTAAAATGTACTGTATATGTTTGAACTCTCCTAGAAAACCCTATGTTTCCTACTAAAAGTAGCCTTCTACCAAGGCATCTAGTGTCTGTGTCTGTCCCTTGTAAAAGTGTGTATTTTCCCAAATCCGACTATCATTAACCAAAAATATAGTTTTTACATTATTGTTTATTATGTGAATAACACAAAGTAAAATGTAAGGGAAAATGTTATAGTACTGTAGTGTTGTATTAAGTAACTACTGCTGTACTAACTACCTTAAGCCAAATGTAAAATTTTAAGGTAACATGTGATCGGCCTGTATCTTGCTACCGACTCAATAGTAAAACGACAATGTAAGATGCCGTAAAAATGACGTTTGGCACCCGTAGACTTGCAAGTCTCACTGTAGCGAGCAACAAGGTGTAGTATAGTCAATCCAGTATAGATCTATACACAAACTCATACGCTCCCCAATTAAGGAGATTCTGATACAAAAACAGTCATGGCAGGTAGTGCCATGCCCTGTTTATTGGCTCACATAAATGTATTAATGTAAATGTTATGTGAATTGTGTGCTAGCTGTATTTTGTGTTCTTTCTCTGTCTAGCCTGTATGTTTGTTTCTCATCACTCTGTTTCATGTTTGTTTCTCATCACTCTGATTTATGTTTGTTTCTCATCACTCTGTTTTATGTTTGTTTCTCATTATAGTATGTATTGACTCATGTATGAACAGACTCTTTTTATGTTTCATTGTTCTAGTAATAGTATCTTCCTAACTACCCCTATGGTAGCTTACTAGTAGTGTATGAACATGTTTGTATACCCTTGCTACCCAAAGGCATGGAATTGAATGAAGGAAAACCTTTTATATCTATATACATATACATAATATATAACTAGGATTCAAACGACCTTCGGACAACTAACCTTGATACCCTAATTCCACAACCAAACAAGGAACAGGAAGCAAGGTAGGCTAGCAGTCCTAAGTCCTTTCAATCCTACTTATATAACTATATCTATATAGATACACAGAATATAAGTTAAAAGACTTTGTAAAACATTTTGAAGTAAAACAGTTTGATAAACAGTTTGGAAAGTAAGAAAACCATTTGTTTGGTAGTTATTAATCACATGTGATTGATATAATAACTATAATTGTTCAACTTGCATTCCCCCCCATAAAAGCATTTAAAAACATTTAAAAGGTTAATTAAGGGGTATGAACTCACCTGTAGTGAGTGGTTTGGATGAACTGAAGAGATAGGATTGCTACGTGTCAAGTGAAGACTTGTACACACACAATGATCATATTTAACATATAAGTACAACATATATGTATCTAATTAGACTTTGAACAACTAATTAGCAAAGTTAAGACATCCTAAGACATGAAAAACACTTTATATAAGCGTTATAAGCCTTAAGGATTGCATCTAAGAGTTGTAGGACAAAGCTATGGGGTTTAGGGTTCAAGGGAACCCCTTAAATGAGTTTACACTTTCATGACCTCAACAACATTGAGTTTACGGTCGTAAACCCTTGAGTTTATGGCCGTAAACTCCTTCTCTTTTTACCATTTGATGTTTTGAAGGTTTCTAAGTCCAACGGAGTGTTTCCACTTGAAGTATAAGTCTATGGAAGAAGCTAGGGCACGATTTCACTCCTATTTGGAGTTTATGGCCCTAAGACCATTTCCCTTTGGTTTTACGGCCGTAAACCCCTATGGATGATGGTATTTTGATGATGTCAAGTCCTTAACACATCAAGGCATGGATCCAAGATAGTTACCTAGGCTTAGGAAGGGACTAGGGACACTTTGGCCCTTAAAGAAGGGTTTACGGCCCAAGAATGTTCTTGGACCGTAAACACCATGTTCTTGGTGTTTATTGGGTGTTTTCATGTTATATGGAAGTGTAGCAAGCTTAAAAATACTCTAGGATAGAAGTACTTACAATATAGAAGCTTGAAATGAGCCAAAAGTCCAAGAACACTAGTGTGTGTTCTTGGTGTTCTTGGTGAAACTTGAAGATTTGATCTTTTGGAAAAATCTATCGGATAGATGTGTGTTAAAACACTAGGTTAAGAGATATACTAACTTGAAATGGTTAGAAACACTTACTAGATGAAGATTTGGAAGAAATCTTGGGATGATACTTGAGAGGATTTGCTTTTGTTCTCGAGGAATTGGAAAAAATGATATAAATGACTAATTGTCATATATATACTCCAAATTTCTGGGTTTTTGGCTGAAAATATTTTATTCAGGCAGTCAACTCCAATTTCTTGGAGTTTAGGAATAACAGTGTTGCACTAAAACCCTAGGGCATCATCTCTCCTGATATCTCGTAAAGTGTAAATCCTAAAATACTCAAACTTATTCCAAAGAGTCTGAAAATTTAACAGTGACTGTTTTGACTTCTATTGAACTGACATGGTACACATAATAGAAATTTCGGGTTGTCACATTAGGGTCTTGGTAGAAGACTACTTTCATAACAATCGGGTCTTGGTAGAAGACTGCTTTTATACTAGTAGGAAATATGGGATTTTCTAGGGTTTTCAAACTTATATCAATTGTTTCATTCAAAGATTTACATGGCATTCATAACAGCTTTCCAAATCAAAGTAATGACACTAAAATATTTATGAATTCACCAGCTTTATGTTGATCTACTCTTTCAAAATAACTTGTATTCTCAAGTCACCAGTAGACAGGTACGATGACCAAGTTTTGAGAAGAGGGAGCACAGACAAGACTCGTCTTTTATTTTGATTACATTTTTGGTGTCTTATTACAATGAAAGAACACTCATGTATTAAAACTTTAATTTTAATGCAATGGATGATGTTGTTGCTTGTTTACTACTTTACACTGTTATGATACTTGACATGACGTCCTCCACCCCTGAACGTTTATGCCGTTCTTGGTTTTGGGGTGTGACATTAATCTTTGAGAATTTCATATTTTACATGAGTTTCTTGTTGTGGTATAATTATATAACAGAAAATACTCACTGAATTGTAAGAATCCTCCATCATTACCAATAGTACAAAGCAAGGCATGATAAACATAGTTATATTTTTGCTATACATTCGACCTACATAGAAAAGGGTTCTTATACATCACAAACAAACATGCTAAACTATAATAGGTATAGTTAGGTTGCAAATACATTACAAACATTTTGATAAACTATAATAGGTATAATTTATGTTTCATTTACATTTCGAACTCATTACAAAGGACTTTCATTAACGGGGTAAAAATACAAAGTACCGGGTTTACACAAAAAGGGGTACAAATACAAAGTACCAGGTTTACACAAAAGGGGTACATTACAAAGTACCGGGTTTACACAAAAAGGGGTACATTACAAAGTACCGGGTTTACACAAAAAGGGGTACATTACAAAGTACCAGGATCTTCATTAACGGGGTACAAATACAAAGTACTGGGTTTACAAAAAAAGGGGTACATTACAAAGTACCGGGTTTTCATATAAACGGGGTACAAATACAAAGTACCGGGTTTACACAAAATGGTTTTATGGTATTAAAACTACATATTATTAGAATTGTTAGTTTTCATCTATAATTGCTAAATGTACATGTTAGAGTTATATAAAATTGAATTGAAATCGACTTAGAATTGGTGGACCCGCCTTATCTCATGTTCGTTGTTTGGTTGTGGACCTAGTTAGATGACACACCTTTTGATGTAGCTTGATGTCTTCAAGATTTAAGAGCTTAGCCGCAATAGTTTGGAAGCCTCAAATGGAATCACAAATCACCAAAAGACCTTGGAAGAACTTGAGAGAATATGTATGCACACTAAAATCGGCCCACTCTTATTTTCACACACTTGTGCCAATTTTGTGAGCCAAGGACCCCTTTATATATTATGGAGGATTAGGGTTACATCCATGTAAACCCTAATACCCATGACCTTTCATTTACATAGGATCCATGGGTTAAAAGCTCCATGGACCATCCATGAAAGCTTAGCCCAACCTAAATGAACTTGGCCCATTCCATATATATAAGAGTCCATATTTAATTAGTTCTTTTTGATCACTTAATTAATTCTAAATTAATTCTTGATGAATACTAATTAAATAATATGATTCCATATTAATATATTAGAACTTATAATATATTAATATAAATCATAAATATATTATTCTCAAAAGACTATCCATATAGATTGTGCCGGTGAAGTGAAACCCAAATGGACCATGCCGGGTCGGGTCAAGCACATACCAAATATAGTTATGGACTTAGACATTAATCCAACAGTCTCCCACTTGGATAAGTCTAAAACTATTATTGAGTACGACTTCAAAACCTAACTGGCAATCGTAGCTCTTAAAGCCGCTGTCGAACTCTGACCTTGTCAATGACTTGTCCATTAGATAAGGGATCATATATTCCTCCATTCTAGATATCATATGGACTGAGACATGGATTATAATCATTCTCTTTGTCCATTTGTTGTTTCCCGATTTTCGATTTATGATGACTGACTGATTGAACAAATCAAATCAGTCCTGGCTTGGCCAAGCACTCACATGTGTCATCGCTAAATCATCGAGGGGCCCACATATATCGCTTTTATCCCGAAGGTAAAAGGAATGGATAAACTTCGACTCATATGGCTTGTTCTACTACTTGTTGAATCATACACAAATGCACGTTTTATAACATCGAGTTACCAAATGCGTTTTCGTGCAATCGATGTATAACCAACTCATAGTAACAACTCATAACTCTAAGTTTGAAGAATATAAGATATTATCGTCTCATGATCACTCGTGATAAAATCCATGAAGTGATTCAAATGAGCGCGGGTTGAATCCAATACTCAGAACTTATGAGCACTCATGAGTGTTGTGGCACCACTTTGTCCACCAACTTGGACCTCTACAAACCAACCCATGACAGTCTTGATTCATATCTACTTCCAACATATGACCGACTGTGGATGGTTTGAATAACTTAATCATTCAGGAAGAGCGACTTAGTTATTCTGGAAGTCAAAACATGCAAAGTTAAACACAAGAATAAATGAATCAAATATGGTATCAAACCCTATGAATATAAATAAACACTTTTATTTATCACCATACTGATTACTCATTATTCATTGTTTCGGTTTTATCAACTTTATACTTGAATTAAAAACACTAGTTGTCCCATGCTCCAAGCATATACACTATGTTTTTCTTAAACAATAGCTTTGCCATACACCAAGTATGCACTCTATGTTTGTCTATGATCCTTACTTTGTGAAATAAACCAATTGAACATAATTTCAATGATTCTAATTTCACACTCCCAAATCCTTATCGAAAAATGTGAGAATTTCAAATTCCTATCTTTTATCGAAATCTGTTTAGTTTTAAACTTATATGCACTGACCCTCCTGTAATGAATATGTACAAAGTCACAAAGACTTGTCAACAGTCATTATAAGGTATTCCAATGGAGATCAACTCCATAGAAACTAAGTCTCATATTCAAAGTACATTGCTTTGGACATGCTTCTTGCATTAAGTTTTCTAATATTACACAGATAACTTCCACCTATGGAGACAACTCCATATTCTCATTTTGACTATCTCTTCTGAATAAGAGATGCCTCATTTCAGAATATGTCAATATGGTCCTTCCAAAATTAGCACTATACTTCCAACTGTCCCTGAGCAACCAATCTTTGGTAAACCTCAGATTGTCCTCGACAATTGATAAATCATTTTAGTCATATCCAATTCTAGACCTTTTCCCTTCTTAATGCCTCTGGGCATTTGGAAAAATTTAGAAATGACAAATATTATAGCACATGCAATCGATCCTGTACCCAAAGCAAATGGTACACGATTCATGATGTCTCACATAAAGACATGATTCTAGACCAGTCTTTTGCTACAATATTTTTATTTGCCATGTTTTCAAAATTTGACTATGAAGAGGGATGCCGTAATCATAATCGAATTTTGAGAACGCAATATATAGAATTTCCTTAAGTTTAACCAATCCAACATGAAATTCATATATATATATATATATATATATATATATATATATATATATATATATATTCTTGTCTAAAGATGATTAAGGTCTCAATCTAAGCCTTTAGAACTGAAATGAAGTATATCCTCTCCCTTAATTATAGCAAAACAACTTTTTCAATCCCTGCAGCCTCACGAATTGAAAATTTTGTTTTCTATAATTAACATTGCTAACTTGCAACACTAACAATGATTATCATGCTCCCACTAACATGATGATTATTAGCATAACACTTATGCTCCCATAGCTTTGACATGTACTCAGAAATCAGCTGGACTTCTAGAAATCAATACTTTTCTGACTTTCTTACCAAAGTTCGGATTTCTGATACGAGATGCTTTGATAAAACTTTATCAAAATCATACACCTTTCCTTAGATAGCATGCATGTGTGTCTAAACAATTTCAGAACTATGAAAAGGGATGCCGTAATCATAGTCTCAGTTGTTTAGACCTTTTGCCATCTGCTTCAAATCTACTTGGTGGAAGTGTTTCCTCACCATCATTTTCATGAATCGGAGAGAAACCTTATGACCCTTAGATTTTATGCTGTATGTGTTCTTATCCATGTGAATCGTCAAAACCATAGTTATAAGACAAGGATAATGACAAATCCAAACTCATATGGACTGAACTTATGCAATCTTAACTTCTTGCCACCTGGCAGTACAGGGCCTGCCATTGCTTCCAAGTTGTTATGCAACCAGTTGAGAACTTTCAGAATTCCTGTGCAAAGCCAACTTTAACTGGAATGGGCACATAATATGTCAACACGATAGGTTATAAACCTCAAGTCGTGTGCTAGTGAAGAACCTCAGGTTTTATTCTTGATTAGTTCTTGAAATTCTTTTTAGGATCTTTAAGACTCCCACTATCCTCTTGACATATAAGACTATCTTGCCAAATATTCAAGAGATAGTGCGGATTCTTTATCAAGACAAACACTTCACACAATTGGCCTTAGTTGGTCTTTGTTTTATCCAAAACATCACAACTTACCAATTTCAAATGTACAAGAGTAGGACACTTTTACTCTTACATTTGACAAGTGCTTTAAACCTTTCTTTAAGATATGTCACTCAAGTTACAATCTTGGAGTATGACTCTAAGAATTGTTTTGGAACGAAGTATGACTCATCTTCCTGATCTAACCATTTCAACAATTCATGACTCCTCTTCTTAGTCATAAGAATGCACTAAGATGACCTTTAGAGGACTAATTGTGATATGATTTCTAAATAATTAAGATGATCACAAACATGATACTAAAGTACTCTCCCACCTTTTTAGATTTGAGAAACTTTTATCTTTCTGCGTAATTTGATTCTTCCCATTCGTTCTGCCATACATTGAGACTTTTCCAATGTTTCAGAATTATACTTAAACTTGTAAGTATAACCATATTTACTAAACTTTAGTAAATCAAATAGTCTTAACGAGCTTTGTGGTTGACATGACCAGTGCACAAGAATGTGTACTCGATCCCTTTAGTCCTTCACTTGACTCACACATCCATGTGAACAAGTAATTAGTCTTGATTTTCCAATGCTTGAAAGTTCTCATTCATCATACTATTCAACTAGCATGATTCCAAGTTTCGGTCCAATTGAAACTTGGATGATGAGGAACTTTCCTGATTTGGTAAATTTAGACACTACCACAAATGAAAGAATCAAATCCATTTTCCAATATTGCTGTCAGTGGAATCATATAAGCAACAATTTTCCACAAATGCCATTGTAAGGATACTTCAAATAAATAAAATTAAACAATTTTCTTTTATTTTAAAACTTTGCGGAAAAACTTATCCTTACAATCCACATGGAAAATTGTTGTTATTTATTCCTTAGCAATATATCATAACTTCTTAAGCAACTGCTCAAAATTCTGATGCGATCGAAATCCACCTTCGCGATCAGAATCAGCATATACTTCCTTTAAGATTTCTCTCTATTCTTTGATTCTTAAAACATCAACATGTGACCTAGTCACATCATGTAATGAGGATCTCAGAATAGAACTTAACAGAGTTAGATAATGGGCTCTACCTGATGTAGAGTCAAACTTATTGACTTTAACATCCTTAGGTAGATTTGGCAGCTTTGCAATCAACGCCCCTTCCTTTGGCAAAATAAACATATGAACCCTTTGGTAATGGGACTATCTCATACTTAGCCTTTCTCTTTACCATTTGGTCAACCGGGTTGACTATGACCAATCCCTTTCCAATGGGAAGAGAATGCTTCTTCTGGATTTCTAGTGTCACCATTATCACTGTCCATAAAGTTTTTTGGAAGTTGATCTTCTAATCAATTTTGCTTTACTATCGTTCCAAATCATTGCTGATTCAGCAGCACCAAGCAAATAGATATGATCATTAAGGTTCATGTCATAGTCTGTTTCATAGTAGTCCCAAAGGAACTCACTATGTGACTTAGAAAGTGATTGAACATCCAACTTTCTCAAGACTTTGACACGCAACTCTCCCGGCTTGTCAATATGTGACTTTATCTATAAGATGTGATCACACATAGACCTTGCTTGCCATTAGGGCTTGAGTGACCTTGAACTTGTGGGTTAGGGAGAATAATTGGAGGAGGTGGAGGAAGAGAAGTATGACTTCCATGAGCCAAACTCGGGAAGTCATATTCATTAGGAAAGCTTGGTTTGGGAAGATCATTGTTGTCTAAACCAGACATCAACAATGGGAGAAATTAACGTAAAGTTGATTTAAGTCCTTAATATAACACCCAATATGATATATTAAGGCTAGGACCCAACAGACTATTTTATAACTTGGAAGAGGGATGCCGTAATCCAAGCTATAAAATATTTGAAGGTAGGTGAATGACGATTCACCAATTTCCACCAAGATAAACGAAATGTATTATTAGTTTTTAATTGGTTTTGAAACTCCTAGATTCTTTTGAGATTCATTGAACTTATCAATGGCATGTTTCAATCTCGAGTGTGCCCTTCAGGTTTTGTGACTGGGATGCCAAGAATCACAAAACAAGGTGTGAAGTAACCATGCAAATATACTTGGTACCCTTAATATTTACCCCTCAATCGATGTGCCGGTTAACCACACACGCTCCAACGATACTATGATAAACATTACGTTATCCTTTGCCTACCTTGTTTAGTCCAGGTTAGTGTGCCGGTTAACCACATACGCTCCACTAACAGCTTAAACAAAGTGCAAAGTGTAATTTCATGGATTAGCACCTTATTCACATTTTCCTAAGTAACTAAGATTGGGAATTTATAAGTGTTTAGTTACTTAGTATTTATCATTATACTTATAATGAAGGGAGAATTATAGTCCTTGTCCTAACTGTTCGGCTAACGACCCTCCACCGGTCAAGGAAGCGGTGAGTGAGAGTGGACACCCATTAAACTGCCATTTTATAGGCAGTAACCTTATACCCCCCTTATAGACCGGCTTCGTGAATGAGGCCTACTAATGGTAAGACGACTTGCTCTTATACATATAATATATTAAACTTTTAATATTATAATAGTATAAGGGTGTATTTTAGACATTTAAAATACTTGGTGGTTTAATCTATTAATTAAACTAGACTTTTAATTTAATTAAACTCAAACCATATATTTATGGATTAATAATACTCTTTTAATTAAACGCTTTAATTAACTATTAATAAAGTCCATAAGAGTTAATTTGAACTATTCAACAAAACATCATAATTCCAATTATTAAACTAGAAATTAAAACCATTTAATTAATTGTTTAAGTTATGAACCCAAGAGTTTTAGAATTCAATTCTTTTTTTCAAAAAAAAAAACTTTTCTCAAATTCCAAAACTTGAGGGCATGTTTTGTAATTCTGAAAACCTTTGGATTCCATAACTTATGGAATTAATGGTGTTTTATGATGAAACTTTCCATATTCCATAAGTTAAGAACAAGTTATGGAATTCTTTAAAACATTAACACCAAATTTTGTCACTCCATAAAAACTTTGAATCAATTTTTTTTTAAAAAAACTTTCATATCCATAACTTATGGAAGTTTCAAAAACCCTTAAGATCACAACTTTAAAAAAAACTTTTGAGCTCCAAAATTTTATGACAAAATATGTAACTGCTTAAAACATTTAGATCAAACTTTTAAAACTAATAAAATAATCATATCATTTTATCTTTTACTAAATTTGACCTAAATCAACTCATATAACAAATGATTCAAATTTTACAAATAATTCGTTTTTCACAAAACAAGTAATTATCTTAAAATTTGACAAACGTCATGTTTTTTTTTTCCTTTTTTTCCAACTTGAAAATAAAACATTTGCATCAATATAACAGAAATCAACCAATGGCTCTGATACCACTGTTGGGTTTTGAGCATTCTAACACTCCTATGGTGTACATGCAACCCTATAAACCGTGGATCTATGTTGTCTCTATTATACATGCAAATATTAACTATTCCAAGGTTTCATCCTAACTAGCATATTATGAAGCACCTATACTACAAAGTTCTAGTTAGATGACATACCTTTTGATGTAGCTTGATGTCTTCAAGCTTTAAGAGCTTAGCCCCAATAGTGTGGAAGCCTCAAATGGAATCACAAATCACCAAAACACCTTGGAAGAACTTGAGAGAATATGTATGCACACTAAAATCGGCCCACTCTTATTTTCACACACTTGTGCCAATTTTGTGAGCCACAGACCCCTTTATATATTATGGAGGATTAGGGTTACATCCATGTAAACCCTAATACCCACGACCTTTCATTTACATAGGATCCATGGGTTAAAAGCTCCATGGACCATCCATGAAAGCTTAGCCCAACCTAAAGGAACTTGGCCCATTCCATATATATAAGAGTCCATATTTAATTAGTTCTTTTTGATCACTTAATTAATTCTAAATTAATTCTTGATCAATACTAATTAAATAATATGATTCCATATTAATATATTAGAACTTATAATATATTAATATAAATCATAAATATACTATTCTCAAAAGACTATCCATATAAATTGTGCCTGTGAAGTGCAACCTAAATGGACCATGCCGGGTCGGGTCAAGTACATACCAAATATAGTTATGGACTTAGACATTAATCCAACAGGTTGAGCATCCGAGATTTGGCTAGGAGCTAGTGGGTCAACTTGCTCTGAATTCTCAAGATTTTTTAGTTATTAAGTAGAGTCGGATGGAAGGATATCCATCATGTATTATGGTAGATTTCGGATGGGACCAAAATTGGTCTGAGTAGGTAAGTGATATGATTTAGTAAGTTTGAAAGTGTAATATACCTCTGGTGGATCCAACATAAGTGGAATAGGCTCGCCTCTATCAGAGTGGATTTATTGTAGTGTAAGAGCCCAAAATCCCGGACTAGAGATTTCATTTGTTTTCTGATGAATGAGAAATTTCTGAAAATCTTTCCATAGCACTTATGGAAGATCCTCAACATTTGATTGTCCGGTGAAGATGTTGTAGATGATATATAGCCAATCCTTGCTCATGGAGTTCGATCCTCCATGTTTGCTCGGCAACCCGTTCTTTATTTTATGCATCAATATCGTTCATATCCCAAGAACAATAGATTTCATGAACTCCTTTCATTTGTAAGTCCCTTTTAACCCAATTTTGTTAAAAAACCCTTGAAATTCATCTGAAGTAGGTTCAACAACACGAAAACCGTCTAGCTTTGGGGAAACCCTAATGAATCTGACAAAGGTTTCTTTAGTCACTTGTCACACCCCTAGTCAGTGGCGTAAACATCAGGCTGTGCAACGTAGGGATATTGCATCGAGGCAAACATTTATATAGAACATTACACATAAATATAATACAAACGATACTTTTATTTATTATAACTTATTCAGGGTTACATTGTTCAAATGATCAAGCACACATCCTTAACATTACTATAAAATAAACAAAAAGAAAAAACTCCAACAAGCTTCCTTGATGACATCCTCCTCCACACGGATATCCTCCAAACTCATCTCCTTGAGAATACATGTATTTTGAAACCTTCAACATCATTTTGGTGAGTTCACAGGTTTTTTATATATCTTCCTTTGTTATGATATTTTACCAATCCTAACTTGAATACTTCCTAGGGCATTTTACTAATCATAATTTATTATAATATATTTTAGGACATGTTATTAATCCTAATCTTTTTGATTAACTACTCGAAGGCATCCCTCTAGGTGGTCGTTTCCTTAAGGTTTTCGAGTTGTATTACCATGAGCCACCATAATCGACGTTGTGGACTTATAATTTCCCCCGAATGACGCTTCATCGGACGTCAAATGTTACTTGAATATAATAAAGAATGTTATCATGTCGGGATTATAGCTAGCAATTACACATGTGGGTGTCAGCCCCGAATCGATCTATACATATCTTTTTGAATCTCGCATGATTAACGATTATAGGTTTGGGGTAGCCGGATTTAATCAGACTAAGGATGAATAATAAAAGCTCACTAACACATTAACCTTTGATATTTTATCTTTTCTTTAACTCTTTTACTTAGTATCTCCTATAATTATCACAATATTATTCTTTTACTTTATATTTGATTACTATAATTTATATACATCTCATAATTATCTTTGTATATATATATATATATATATATATATATATATATATATATATATATATATACACACCCTAATTATGGTTGATTTGAAAATAGGATATCTGGGCAGAGTAACAACTAAGTACAGTGCATATCCATATAATTGACCAGCATTACTTCTACGTAATACATTATCTTAAGAATTTAGCCAGTATAACATCTAGGTAACATCTTTTCCTAGAGCATTGGGCATAATAACTCTTACGCATAATATATCATAGCCTACAACTAGGTAGATTATCTAAGGTCACATTATCCTATTGTTTCATGCTTTTAATAAGTACTGATATATATATATATATATATATATATATATATATATATATATATATATATATATATATATATATATATATATATATATTCATTAAACAAAAATAAATGAGAATCTTCAAATCTATTTATTCATTGATTAGATCGGAACTATAAATTCTGAAAAGTGACAGACCTAGATACTTTCGAGAATCGGAAAAACACTCACTAATGTTTGATATTGATCTGAGAAGTGGCACAACTTCAAGAATGGATATCAGAAACAATAGTTACAGGAAATGTAACACTTCAATCCAATTAATCACCCTTCCTTCCTTTAAAAGAAATTATTTTACAAAATGGTCCCTTTTTGTATGTTGGGCGTACTTAAGAGTACGCTTAGCGTACTGTGCAAGAATGATCGCGAATGAGCATCATGTATGCGGGACGTACTAGAAGGTACGTGGGGCGTACATGGCAAATGGCCGAACCCTAATTTTGGACTTGTGACCTATTTAAACACCCTTATGTCATTTGGACATCACCCTAGCCAGCCTTCGTCACTCTCAAACGTCCGTAAAACCCTAAAATCATTAGTGTGTGTTTCTTGAGGTTGTGAGTCCCTTAAATATCTCATTCTTGGTGTGTTAGCCAAATGGGAGAAGTGGAAGAAATATTAAACGAGGGAAAGGCTTATAGATCTTGCATATAGAGCAGCTTAGGAAGCTTGTGGAGGTAAAAAGCTTTTTCCTTGCTAATCCTTCTTACTTATGGAGCTAGGGTTTTCCATGTTGCCCACTTTTGAGTTCATGAATCGTCCCTTCGGAGTTTGAGCAACTCCAGGGAGTAAGGAGAGTAGATATGATATCCTTTAGCTTGTCCATGTCATAAAAATGTAGACTTGTGGGTTATTTTGACACCATGCATGAGTTAAGACCCTTGGAAAGGTCTTAATGGGTTGGAAAGAGTTGTTGGGAGCATATTGGGTATGCAAAGGCATAAAGTTGACAAATTTATGCCTTAGGACTTTTCAAATGACCTAAATCTGAGTTTGAGAGTAAAGTATTCATATGTTAAGCACTTAATGGAGGATGTTCTTATTCTGTTTGTATGATGGGTGTACCAACCTGTACGCTGCGCGTACAACCAAAGAACCCAGTATGCTTAGCATACTTCTGATGAACTCCGGGTGTATGCTCAACTGTGGCAGTGGGGCTTCGATGGACTTTGCGGGCCATTTGGACTTCTCGTAGCCTTGGGCCTGGACCGTTAGGATAATGTTGGACCTTGCGATTTGATTTGGGTTTTTGGTGCTATGATTGGTCCTTATTGGGTCATGTGGCCCATTATAGTTTGTGTTGAGGTCGAATGTAGTTGTGAGATGTCAAATTCTTTCTGAGTCGGTCTTAGTGTCGAAAGGTAGTTTGTATGTTTTGCGTAGGGACAATGTTAGTTTCGAAACTGTAGAACTTAGTCCCTTGTGTATTTTTTGTATGATTTTGTATTCCCTATAAATAGGGGATGGATACTAGAGTTAGAGGGATCTTCGGGAGTCTGAACACTTGTACTCTATTTTTCTTTGTATTCTTCAAAAGCATAATCGAGCCAACCAGATCATATTTACACCGTGTGTTCTTAATTCGTTCATTACTCTGATTTTTGTTTACATACCTAATCAAACAACAACTACATTTGGTATCAGAGTGGGATTCATTTAGCTTTGATATGATTTTCTTAAGCTTTCAAAAGTTTTTGAGTCTCGTTCTAGATTAAAAATATTCCGCTCTTTTGATTCTGAAAATCATAACAAATCATATGTTTTGATTCAATTATGCATTTTGTTTGTTAAATCGAGTATACAGTGTTTGATTTCTGGAAGTTTTAAACATCAGATGTCAGTTTTTGAAGCTTTTCTCAAATCTATTCCGTACAACACTGGCAACTTTTAACATGAACACCATGACTTCATACTCTCATCTTCTAGGTTCATCCACAAAAATTCGTATGTTGATTCCAGAATTCTATGATCAATGGGTTGATCGAATGGAAGACTATCTGAATGGAATCGATGAGGATCTCTGGAAATGCGTTGTTGATGATGTCCGTTCTCCTACGGTGTTACAAAATGTTGGAACTTCTGCTACCAATCAAGATGTTGCTCAACAAGCAGAGGAACTGAAGAAAAACGAGAAATGATGCTTGCGTGAACTCCGTGGTTCTCTTCCATCTGTTGTATACAACTATGTCCGTAGTTGCAACACATCAAAGGAAATTTGGGACACATTGAAGGAGAATTACCAAGGTAGTGATAAGATAAAGACAAGCTCTGTTAAACAGTGTTTGTTAGAGTTGGGATAATTCAAGCAGAAAGATGGAGCATCCATTGAGCTTTATTACGACCGTCTGAATGAACTAATCTATAAATGCAACAAATATGGAGTCACAAGGTCAACAATGGAGTTCAACTTGAATTTCATCATCGGGCTTCGCAAGGAATGGTGCAATGTCATCTTAATGATAAAAACTCAACAAAGCTTCGACTACTTTTCTCTCAGTGATCTCTATAACGTGTTGAAGGCCCATGAAAGTGATGTGAATGAGATAGTTGAGGAAACAAGAACCGGTTTGGGTGGTCCTTTGGCACTGATGTCGAAGCTTGCTAGTAGAGAAGCTGAGAAAGAGACTGTTGAGAATGAGGGCTCAGAAGATGAAGGATTGATTGTTAATTTTGATAACGAAGTTGTGGCTTTCTATTCGAACAATCGAGTGAAGAAATTCTTCAAAAAGCCATTTAATTCAAAGTCAAGGACGAATGAGATGAAAGGAAGTTCTTCTGGGAAAAATGTGAATGAGGAAAAGACATTAGAGAAGAAGGAAGTGAAGAATGTGGAAGCGAAGATAGAGAAGAAACTCAAGGGAGATTCCGGGTTCGACTGCCATTATTGCAATGGTGCGAAGCACATGGCGAGTGACTGCATGCTCAAAAAGAGAGATGAGAAGAAGAGTAGAGTCAAGGACAAACCCTATTATGTGGAGAGTGTTGAATACGTGAGAGTGAAAACTAAATGAATGTGTTTGGTTGCGAAGGGAATGGATGATGAGGAAGGGACGTATAAAATCTGGTCTTCTGAATCACATTGATGAGGTGATGTGAAACCCGACTCATGGAGCGATGTTTGCATGGTTTGAGGAAGAGGATGAAGAGAATGTCACAGGGAAATGCTTTGTTTCGACCACTACTCATAAGTCTCCAATGACTTCGCATGTATGTTCTCTTTTTCAATCCTTTAAAATTCCTTCTAGTGCATATAATTCGATGTTATCTGAGTTTGATGAAGCAATTACATATGTTAATGATCTTCTTAATTCTGCTAGTAGTGATGCTGAAAGGTCCAAAACTTTATTGCTACAAACTCAAAGGATTTTGGAGGTCAAGAAGTATAAAATAGAATGTTTAGATTTACAATTTAAAAATATCATGTGTGATAGAGATAGCCTTAGAACTGATAATAGTATTTTTCTTAAACAACGAAATATATATTGTAATTGTTGGATTAGGTGTCTAAGTTCATAACTATTTCTGAAATGTACTTGACCCGACTAGCATGGTCCATTTGGGTTGCATGGCATCATGCATTTGGATAGACTAAAATGAGAGAAATAACACTTAAGGTTTATTAATATATTATAAGTTCTAATATATTAATAATATTATTTAATTAGTATTGATCACGAATTAATTTGTAATTAATTAAGTGATCAAAAGAAGACTAATTAAATATAGGGGTTGATTGTGTAAATCACTCATACTTGTATAGTCGACTAATGCTCCATGGATTATCAAGTTGGGCTAAAACCCATAGGATGCTCCTTGGATGCTCTATCGTGTTTATAGAACCCATGGGTCATGGAAATGAAAGGTCATGACGATTAGGGTTTACATGGTGTAACCCTAATTGTAACACACTATATAAGGATCCATATGTTCACCAAAATCGGCACTTAAGCAAGAAAGAAGAGGGCTAGCCAATTTCAAGTAGTGTGACATTTCTCTCAAGTTTATTCCAAGTGCATTTGGTGTTGTGTGAGACATTTGAGGCATCACACTTGAGGTGCTAGGCTCATAAGGTTTTCAAGGAATCCAAACTACTACAAGGTATGTTTTCTAGCTAACCTTTATGTTCAAAAGTTCCCTATTTATGCTAGATAGGATTATGAACCTTGGAAAAATCATTTTGCATGTATCTTAGTCAAACATAGATCCAAGGTTTCTAGGGTTGCCTGTACACCTTAGGAGTGTTAGAATGCTCAAAACCCTTCAGTGGTATCAGAGCCTAGGCTTGTTTGTTTGATAATTGATGCAAAATAGCTGATAAATTCGAAATTCTTGCTGTCTGCACAGGGGACTCGCCGAGTCCATGGGGGGACTCGACGAGTCCAAGCGTATCTTTAACCAACTCGGCGAGTCAGTTCTTGCACTCGACGAGTTGGCTAGGCTGAGTTTAGATTTTCAATTTTTGCTGCTGGAAATGGACTAGAAATATTACCCTAAAGTGTTTTGGTGTTTTAAAACTTGTTTTAGATGGTGTAATGGTTGTTCTAATCTATTTACAATGGGTAATATCATAATTCCATGTTTATATGTGTTCATATGTTCTTGAAATTTTGATATGAATATTCATGTTCTTATGAGTTCTTGTTAGATCATAGGAATTATGTGCTATTGATTGGTAGTAATTCATGATCATGATGTGTTTTAATGGAGTCCATAAGTTGTCCTCAAGTTTTCGATAACCAAAAGTCACTTTGTAATAAATCCATTAAAAGAACACATAAGTTACAAAATTGAAGAGTCTTCATTTTTAATAAACAATAACTCATAAGTTGTGAAAGATGAAATGTTTTGAAAGTTATAAAACTTGCCCTCAAGTTTTGGAACATGTAAAGTCACTTTAAATACTTTAGTTCCAACCCCTACAATTTTAAAAGTTAAAATTCAATCCTTATACCTCATAATATTATAAATTTAATAATATATATATATATATATATATATATATATATATATATATATATATATATATATATATATATATATATATATATATAAGAACAAGTCGTCTTACCGTTAGTAGTCCTCATTCACGAAGCCGGTCTATAAGGGGGGTATAAGGTTGTTGCCTATAAAATGGCAGCTTAATGGGTGTCCACTCTCACCCACCGCTTCCTTGACTGGTGGAGGGTCGTTAGCCGAACGGGTAGGACAAGGACTTATAAATTCTCATTAAAAGTATGATGAATATAAAGTAACTAAATGTTTTTATAAATTCCCAATCTTAGTTACTTTAGGAAAATGTGAATAAGGTGCTAACCCATGAAATTACACTTTGCACTTTGATTAAGTCGTTAGTGGAGCGTGTGTGGTTAACCGGCACACTAACCTGGACTTAACAAGGTAGGTAAAGGGTAACTTAATATTTATCATAGTATCGATGGAGCGCGTGTGGTTAACCGGAACATCGATTGAGGGGTAAATATTGAGGGTACCAAGTAATTTGCATGGTTACTTTACACCTTGTTTTGTGATCCTCGGCATCCCAGACACAAAACCTGAAGGGCACACTCGAGATTGAAACATGCCATTGAAAAGTTCAATGAATCTCAAAGAATCTAGGAGTTTCAAAAACCAACTAAAACCTAATAATTTATTTCGTTTTTCGTGGTGGAAATTGGTGAATCGTCATTCACCTACCTTCAAATATTTTATAGCTTGGATTACGACATCCCTCTTCTAAGTTATAAAATATTGTGTTGGGTCCTAGCCTTAATATTACATTTGGGTGTTTTATTAAGGACTATCTTTATATCTAATCTAAACTTGTCTTTCTTCTTTTCAGATGTCTTCCAACAATGTTGCTTCTGGCTCAAACCCTACCGGCTCCTTCTCTCTCATGAACCTTTGTGGGAGAGTCATCTTTGATGGATCCAACTTTATAGATTGGATCAGAAACATCTGAATGGTCACTTGGTATGAGGACAAGGAATATGTCCTCGACAAGGAGCTTAAAGAACTCGAGACGACTGCTACTCCTAAGGAGGTCGCTGAATATCAGGCCCATGAAATAGATGCTACCAAAGTGGCATGCATCATGTTGGCCACCATGACAGCCGAGCTCCAAAAGTCCTATGAGGACTACTATCCTTTTGAGATGCACCAGGATTTGATGGACCGCTACCATCAGAGTGCTCGTCAAGAGCGATATGAGATCATCTCCTCCATGATAACAACCTTGATGAAGGATGGTGAACCCATTACGGGCCACATGCAGAAAATGCAAAGGTATGTGGACCGTTTGATGAAACTGAATGTGAACTTCCCAGAGGAGTTAGCAATATATATCATTTTGCACTCCTTACCATCGTGTTATGATCAATTCCGCATGACATACCACATGAACAAGGAGGAAGTTACACTTAGCAAACTTCAAGCACTTTTGAATACCGCGGAAAGTGGTCTTAAAGGTAAGTCGGTTGTTACTCCTACTCCTATCGCGGCCCCTATCTTGGCAATCGTGCAAGGAAAATGAAAGAAGAGGAAGAGCCCTTTGAAGGGTACCAATGGAAAGTTCCTTGATGGCTCCTCTTCAAGTGGAACCAAGAAAGGTTTCGTCACTCCTTCTGCTAACCCTAAAGAGGCTGAATGCTTCTATTGCCATGAAAAGTCGCACTGGAAGCGAAACTGCCCAAAGTACCAGCAAGATGTTAAGGATGGGAAAGTACAACCCAACTATACAGGTATTTACACTATATTGTCTAATAACTCACCCTATTGTAATTCTTGGGTCCTTGATGCAGGTTGTGGTATTCACATATGTTGTGATTTGCAGGGAATAAGAAGAAGTGAGAATGTATAACATGGGAAGATAAACTTGATCATGGGAAATAGAAAAGTTACACCTGTCACCAAGATTGGAGTTTATTCTTTATTGCTAAGTAGTGGGTTAACATTAGATTTGAATAAATTTTGTTATTCGTCTGAAATGGCAAGAAATATTATTTCCTTTCATGCTTTGTACAAACAAGGTTTTACGTTTTCATTTGATAATGATAGTGGTGGTATTTATGCTTTCTTTAATAATGTTCTTGATTTTAAAGCATTACCTTGTGATGGTGTGTATGAAGTTGTGTCGGTTGTAGACAATCTAGGAAATAATGTGTTGTGTATTGATTCTTCTAATAATAACTTGGATAAAGCATCATTATTGCATTGTCGTCTTGGACATGTAAGCAAGAAACGCATAGGCCAACTCCAAAAGGATGGAGTCTTAGAGTCATTTGACCTAAAATCAGATGATATTTGTGAATCTTTTTTGCTTGGGAAAATGACAAAGTCACCCTTCACTGGTACATATGCTAGGGGTGAAGGTTTGTTGGATCTTGTACACACTGATGTGTGTGGACCCTTCAAAACAGCCACAAGGGATGCTAATTGTTATTATGTGACTTTTACTGATGATTATAGTAGATATGGTTATGTCTACTTAATCAAGCATAAGTCAGAGACTTTTTAAAGGTTTAAGGAGTTTAAACAGGAAATAGAGAATCAATTGGGAAGGAACATTAAGATGCTTCGATCCGATCGAGGTGGTGAGTATCTTAGTACAAAGTTCCTTGACTATCTTAAGGAATGTGGGATTATCTCACAATTGACACCTCCCAGGACACCGCAGTTGAATGGTGTGGCTGAGAGGCGCTATCGAACCTTGTTGGATGTGGTTCGTTCGATGATGAGTCGAGCTTCGCTACCAATCTCATTCTGGGGGTATGCCTTAGAGACTGCCGCCCATATTCTTAATCTAGTCCCTACAAAGAAGGTTGCCAAAACACCTCATGATAGGTGGACCGGAAAAGTTCCCAATCTGGACCATATCAAGATTTGGGGTTGCGAGGCTTTTGTGAGGCGTGAGTCTCACGATAAGCTCGAACCTCGAAGTGAGAGGTGTATTTTCATCGGCTACCCACAGAGATCCTTTGGTTACCTCTTCTACAGACCCAGTGATAATGTGGTCTTTGTAGCAAGGAGAGGAGTCTTTCGAGAGAGAGAATTTATAAGCCAAGGAAGTAGTGGGAGGCATATTGACCTTGAAGAAATTCAAGAATCAAGTGATGAAGGAACCTCAAACTCTAGCAATCAACCTGAGGAGGAAACTCCTGTTGATCCGACAGAAGAGTCTGTACCTCTGAGGCGTTCCACGAGAGTTAGGAATGCACCTGAGCATTACTATGGTTTCCATATTACTGCGGATGGTGATACACTTTTCAGTGATAGCACACTAGTGAGTCTGGATGAACCTAACAGCTACATGGAAGCCATGGCAGGCCCTGAGGCTGCTAAATGGAAAGAGGCTATGGACAGCGAGATACAATCCATGTATGACAATCAAGTTTGGAACTTGGTTGACAATGTACCAGGTCGTAAGACAGTTGGGTGCAAATGGATCTTCAAGAAGAAGACCGACATGGATGGTAATGTACACACTTCTAAGGCGCGAGTGGTTGCAAAGGGATTTTCTCAAACTCCGGGAGTTGATTATGATGAGACCTTTTCACTGGTAGCCAAGATTAAGTCTATTAGGGTTATGTTAGCCATTGCTGCATCTCATGACTATGAAATATGGAAAATGGATGTCAAAACTGCTTTCCTTAATGGAAAGTTGGCTGAGGATATTTACATGAGTCAGCCAGAGGTTTTTGTCAGTGCAGAGTACCCTAATAGAGTGTGTAAGCTTGAGAAATCCATCTATGGATTGAAATAAGCACCTCGTAGATGGAATCTTTGTTTCGATGAGAAAGTCAAAGAGTTTGGCTTTTCGAGGAGTGAAGATGAGTCATGTGTATATGTCAAGGCTAGTGGGAGTATAGTTATCTTTTTGGTATTGTATGTGGATGACATACTACTCATAGGAAATGACATCCCAACTCTGCAGGAAGTGAAGTCCTGGCTTGGGAAGTGTTTCGCTATGAAGGACCTTGGTGAAGCTGCCTATATCCTAGGGATAAGGATTTTGAGAGACATGAGTAAAAGACTAATTGGACTTAGTCAGAGTACCTACTTGGATAAGGTGCTGAATAGATTCAGCATGCAGAATTCCAAGAAAGGAGAGTTACCGATCCAGAGTAACGCCAGACTGAGTAAGACTTAGAGCCCGAGTATAGAGGCTGAGATAGCTGAGATGAGTCGAGTACCGTATGCTTCCGCTGTAGGCTTGATCATGTATGCTATGACTTGTACTCGTCCTGATGTGGCCTTTGCATTGAGGATGGTCAACAGATATCAGGGGAACCCTGGTAAGGCTCACTGGACTGCGGTAAAGAACATTCTCAAGTACCTGCGAAGGACTAAGGACTGGGTCCTTACCCTTGGTGGGAGTGATGACTTGAGAGTATTAGGGTATAGTGATGCTAGCTTCCAGACTGATAGGGATAATTTCCGCTCTCAGTCAGGCTGGGTTTTTACCTTAAACGGAGGAGCATTTTCTTGGAAAATTCCAAACAGGAGACAGTGGCTGATTCAACTTGCGAATCAGAGTTTATAGCGGCAAGCGAGGCAGTAAAGAGGGTATCATCGGATGAGAACCTGGCAGATTCACTCACGAAGGGACTGGGCATGGCTAAGCATCTCCAGCATGCGAGGCGTATAAGGCTGAAGGATGATATTAGTTTTAGTAGTTAGATAGTTTTGAAATGTGTAAAGTGTAATTGACATTTGATGATGAATAAAAGTTGTATTTATTTATGAGTAAAGTGTTGCTATCTTTTGTCAATCGTATACTATCAGTTCATTTTGCATGTTTTGACTTCCAGAATAATTATGTTTGGTATATCATATTATTGGAATTGTCCATAGTCGGTCATATGTTGGAAGTAGGTATGAATCAAGACTGTCATGAGTTGGTTGTAGAGGTCTAATATGTTCGACATTGCTACAAAACTCATGAGTGCTCATAAGTTCTGAGTATTGGATTCAACCCACGCTCACTGGTATCACTTCATGGAATTTATCTCGAGTGATCGTGAGACGGTAATATCATATAAGTCTTCAAACCTAGAGATATGACTTGTTACCTATGAGTTGGTTATGCATTGATTGTACGAATACGCATTGGTAACTCGATGTTATAAAACGTGCCTTTGTGTATGATTCAACAAGTAGTAGAACAAGCATATGAGTCGAAGTTTATCTGTTCCTTCTTGGATTAGAAGCGATACCTGGGCCCCTCAATTAAGTTCAATTAAGTTCAATTAAGTTCTATGTCAAACAAATCGGAAATCGGGAAAAAAACTACTGGACAATAAGTAAGACATTGTTCCATGTATTTGTCTGGCTGATATCTAGAACCGAGGATTATATGATCACTTATCTTAAATGGCGTGTCATTATCATCTCAGTTCCGAGAGACCTTGAAAGAGCTACGATTGCTGATAGGTTCCTGAAGTCATTCTTGCAGTTATAGTTATTAGACTTATCCAAGTGGGAGACTGTTGGATTAGGTGTCTAAGTTCATAACTATTTCTGAAATGTACTTGACCCAACTAGCATGGTCCATTTGGGTTGCATTGCATCATGCATTTGGATAGACTAAAATGAGGGAAATAACACTTAAGGTTTATTAATATATTATAAGTTCTAATATATTAATAATATTGTTTAATTAGTATTGATAAAGAATTAATTTGGAATTAATTAAGTGATCAAAAGAAGACTAATTAAATATATGGGTTGATTGTGTAAATCACTCATACTTGTATAGTGGACTAATGCTCCATGGATTATCAAGTTGGGCTAAAACCCATAGGATGCTCCTTGGATGCTCCACGGTGTTTATAGAACCCATGGGTCATGGAAATGAAAGGTCATGACAATTAGGGTTTACATGGTGTAACCCTAATTGTAACACACTATATAAGGATCCATATGTTCACCAAAATCGGAACTTAAGCAAGAAAGAAGAGGGCTAGCCGATTTCAAGTAGTGTGACATCTCTTTCAAGTTTATTCCAAGTGCATTTGGTGTTGTGTGAGACATTTGAGGCATCACACTTGATGTGCTAGGCTCACAAGGTTTTCAAGGAATCCAAACTACTATAAGGTATGTTTTCTAGCTAACCTTTATGTTCAAAAGTTCCCCATGTATGCTATATAGGATTATGAACCTTGGAAAAATCATTTTGCATGTATCTTAGTGAAACATAGATCCAAGGTTTCTAGGGTTGCATGTACACCTTAGGAGTGTTAGAATCCTCAAAACCCTTCAGTAATATGGCTAAACGTTTGTATGGAAAATTAACTTCATTGCATCATTCGTCAGACATTAGCAAAGAATAACATAGGAAGCTTTTGCCCTTTTTAGCTTTCGAAAGGGAGAAAACTAATTTGAATTGCTATGACAGTGAAAAGAAAATATATGAGTTTGACAAGGTCCCAATAGATCAATATGCATATAGTGTTGTTAGAATTGATGAATGTTTAGATGCAAATGATCTTGTTGATATTGTGAAGGAGAACTTGACCAAAAACGAACAAATAATTTTTTTGAAAAGAACTGACAATTCAACATCTAACTCTCAAATTTTTTTGGCTGATATCAAAGATGAATCTGATGATATTTGTGAAATTGAGGAGTAGGAAGTTGTTGATGGTTCTCAGTTATCCATCATTAATGTCACTTCAATGGTTAAGGGTAAAGAAAGCTGTAATGATTCTTCGGTTAAAGTTGACACTGACGAACCCTCAACTTTAAAAGTTCATGATGTTGACCATGTGACTGTCGAAGATAGTCAAATAAACAGTGATGGTGATAATGATAATGCTTCGAAAGAAAAAACCATACGCAGGGTTGTAGTAGAGCAGGTTTATGAGGAAACTAAGAAGTTCGACAAAATAATGAAGGAAAAAGGTTCTCATTATCTTGAATCAAATTCAGATATGTATCCAAACTTCAAATGCACAGATGAAGCTATCTTTCCAAAATCAGGTGTTTGTTACCTCTGGGAATGGTGATAAAGTTAAACCTGAAATCAACAAATTGTTGAAGAGGATAACAAGAAAGCTTCAAAAGAAGGATTTTTCTCCAACCAAAATACAATTGAAAATAATCTCAAGAAGAATTTGTTTACTTTCCAAAGACAAAAACCACAAAGAAATTGGGTAGTTAAAGCTGACAAACCAAAATATGAAAAACAATCAAAAGAAACAGTTTCTCAAAAATCAGAAACAGATGGTCAAAGTTTGAAAGAACAAATTGAAAAGATTTCGAATGAAAATAGGATTTCAATGAACAAAGAAAGAAAGATGGTTTATTGGAAAAATATTGAGTCTCAAAAGAAACAAAATGTTTTGTTAACTAAATCGACTGAAACGATTGAGTCTACATCAGTTCAGACATCTTCTCAAAAGAAATCTTATATAAAGAAAACACCCGCTCAAACACAACAAGATTTGTCAAAAAGTAAACCACAAGTTTCGAATTCATATTGTAAATCAAATTTTAAAAACCAAAACATGAGAATTTTGTGAAAAATCAACAATCAAAGAATTTTGTTCCTCATCCTTAAAATAAAAGGTTTTCACAAAATAATTTTCATAGAAGTGGTTTTCAACCGAATGAACAAATAAATTTTTCTCAATTTTCCAATCCCAAACGATATTTGAGTGTTCTACAAGCTTTTCAACGACCAAATGTTGGATATCATAAACAATTTCAAAATCGTTTTCAACCACATGTTAAATCGGTGTTTCCAAACACACAAATTTGAAAAATTGGATGGAAAAGGAACAAAACATACATCATTTATACCCAAACAACCTAATTTTCCCAATCCTCCTTCGAAGAAGCTAAGTAACGGTTTGTTTCCCAAACGAAAAACATATATCCAAAACATCAATCATTGGTTGGAGAGAAAAGGAAAACTTTATGAAAGTTATTTGAATGAGTCTTGAAATGGAAGATCTTCATCCAAGGAGTCGAATCCTTCTGTTCCACAGTGGAGATTTGTTCCAAAAGTGAAAGTCGATGAGAAACGAACTGAGAAAGACAAAGGGAAAGTCAATGTTGAGCATAAACCATCGAATCATTTCAATACCTTTGACTAACGAAATGGACCTAATTGACAGTTTGAAATTTAAAGTTCGTAATTGGGTATTAGGTTCCTCGTTTCACAATGTTTTTCACATTAATCACCAAGGACCCAAAAAGCCTTGGGGACCTAAATTTTTTTTACTGATTGCAGGTTTTGTGTGACGAGCAATATGATGATAAATGGTATATCGATAGTGGTTGCTCTCGTCACATGACTGGAAAGAAGGAAAACCTGAGAGATTTTCGAAGTCTAGAAAATGTTGGTGTAGTGAAGCTTGGTAATAATAACAAATGTAAAATCAAAGGATATGGAAATATTACGAATAGGAAGTTTACTGTGAATAGAGTAGCATATGTCAAAGGTCTTCAACACAACTTGATAAGTGTTTCGCAACTTATTGTGGGCACTAGCAATCAGGTTGTATTTGATGAGGAAGAATGTGATTTCGAACAAAGAAATGAAAGAAGTTCTCCTAAAATCCAAAAGAAAAGTCGATATGTTTACCCTTGACATCAAACCAATAGTTGGTGTTCCCTAGGTTTGTCTACTTTCGAAAGCTTCATCAGGTATAAGTTGGCTATGGCATCGAAGACTCCCTTACTTGAATTTCAATAATTTTAACAAATTTGTGGTAAATGATCTTGTTTGTGGTTTATCATTCTTAAAATTTGATAATGCTACTTTATGTGCAGCTTGCGAACAAGTGAAGCAACATAGACAAGGTCATTCAATTGTCATAGATTCGATGATCATTGAACCTTTGGAACTTCTTAACATTAATCTTTGTGGCACTTCGATTGTTAAGACACTCAACAGGTAAAGGTACATATTGGTAATTATTGATGATTTTTCAAGGTTTACTTGGGTGTATTCTACGACTGATGTCCGAAACAGCTCAAACAATGATTGACTTTATCAAGAACATTGAAATAAGTTTGAAGAAAAAGGCTCGTAAGATCAAGAGTGATAATGGAGCAGAGTTCAAGAACAAGATTCTTTATTCGTTCTTAAGTGAAAAATGAATTTCGCATAATTTGTCCTCTCCGTACACACCTCAACAAAATGTTGTTGTCGAAAGGAGGAACCGGTCTCTCTGCGAAGCAGCAAGAACAATGCTTAGATATGCGAATCTTCCATAGTATCTTTGGGCTGAAGCAGTTTCGACAACTTGTTTTACTCAAAATCGATCTTTCATTCATCGTCGATTTAATATCACCCCATATGAAATCATTAATAATAGGAAACCAAATGTTAAAATTTTCCATGTTTTTGGTTGCATGTGCTTCATTATGAATCTTAAGGATAACCTTTCGAAATTTCAGTCAAAAGCTAATGAAGGGATATTCTCATAATTCGGTTGCATACAGGGTGTTAAACAAACGAACCAAGAAAATCGAAGATACTTTTAATCTTACCTTTGATGATTATTATGTTTAAAGAGTCGAAAAGTGCTTTGAACAAAAGCCAATCGTTAATGAATCGAATGATGAATATTAAAGTTTAAATTCTTTAGATTTTGATTATGATTTCGTGTTTTATGTTCCTGACTGGTATATCCATGCAGACATTCATGCTGACGATAATCAAGTACCTGAAGCATCGAAGTACTCTGATAATTCAACTATCACCCAGGATGATGTTGATATGAACTCTTCAACAAATTCTCCAATGAACAACGAACGTCTGCCAAATTTACCCAATGATCAAGTGGATGGGGAGCACTTGAATGTCAATGTCAATGTCGAGGGGGAGCATCATACTAATGATCCAATTGTTAAGGGGGAGCAAAATGGATCTTTAACAAATACTTTGAATTTTCAAACTGATATTTTCCATGACATGACTGTCGAATGCAGGGGAAGGATTGGAAACTGAAGAAATGTTCGAAGATGCACCGTTGGACTTTGATCGTGCATATCCACCAATTGATAAATGGACTCGAAGTCATCCACAAGAACAAATTCTTGGTGATCCTCATGCTCGAGTGTTGACAAGAGCTCAACTTCATGCAAAGAATGAGGTACTCAATGCTAATAAATAATTTTGTATGTTCAATGTGTTTATTTCAAAAATTGAACCAAAGTCAGTAAAGGCTGCTATGGATGATCCAGATTGGATTGTTTCCATGCAATCTGAATTGGCTGAATTTGCACGAAATAAAGTTTGGAGACTTGTTCTGAAACCTAAAGATGTATCAGTTATAGGCTTAAAATGGATTTTCAAATATAAAACTAATAAAGAAGGTAACATAGTTCGAAATAAGGCCATGCTTGTTGTAAAATTATATTCTCAACAAGAAGGCATAGATTATGAAGAAACCTTCGCCCCTGTCGCAAGACTCGAGGTTGTTCGAATATTTTTAGCCTATGCAGCATACAAGGACTTCGATGTCTATCAAATGGATGTCAAGTGTGCATTTTTAAATGGTGAACTGCAAGAGACTGCGTATGTCGAGCAACCTCCAAGTTTCATTAATGAGAAATTCCCTAATCATTATTATATTGTTGATAAGGTTGTTTATGGTCTTAAAGAAGCACCAAGAGCCTGATATGCCACTCTTACTAATTTCTTAAAATCATCGAAATTTAAAGAAGGTTCTGTTGATCCCACTCTCTTTCTAAAGAAAGTTGGGAATCATCTCATGCTTGTTCAAATTTATGTTGATGATATTATTTTTGGCTCTACTGATCCTAACTTGTAAAATGAGTTTGAAAATATAACGAAGAGTCAGTTTCAGATGAGCATGATGGCAAGATCAACAATTTTCTGGGATTAAACATTCGAAAAAGCTTAGAAGGCATTTTTATTAATCAAGAGAAGTATTATCGAACTCTGCTTGAAAAGTTTGGAATGACAAATAGCTCAAAGTTGCGAGTACCGATGGCAGTTGGGACGAGACTTGGTCCTTCGTTGGATAAGCCAGCTGTCGATCTCACATTATACAAGAGCATGATCAGTTCGTTACTATACCTAACAACTAGTCAACCTGGTATCATGTTTGCTGTTTGCAATCGTGCTAGGTACCAACCGAATCCCATGGAACCTCATCTAACAGTTGTCAAGAACATTTTTTGCTATCTTAAAGGCACAATTTCGTTAGGCTTGTGGTATCCTTTGCAAATATGGTTTTTTATACAGGAATTTTCTGATGCGGATCTTGTAGGTTGTCAACTTGATCGTAAAAGCACAAATGGTGGATGTCATCTTTTGGATGGGAAGCTTGAGAGCTGGCAATCAAAGAAACAAACTTGTGTTTCGATTTCCACATCAGAAGCAGAATATGTTGATGTTGCAGCTTGCACTTCTCAAATCATTTGGATTCAAAGTCAACTGCGTGATTATGCAATTAACATGAAGAAAATTATGTTGTATTGTGATTCAAAAGGTGCTATTCACATATGCCATAATCCAGTGCAACATTCGAAGACTAAACACATTGCACTTCGCTATCACTTTATTAAAGATCATGTTGAGGATGGCAACATTGAAGTTCACTTTGTAAAGACAACCGATCAAGTTGCTGATATTTTTACCAAACCATTAGATGAAAAGACTTTTCTAAGGATTTTATCGGGATTAGGCATCCTTGATGCGAATTTTGTTCCTGGTCTGAATTCGTTATAAAATAGGGTCTTGTCGATATATCGTTGAATGATCTAGAAGTTATTGTTCACTATTCAGCGTTCGACACGCTTCGCTTTCGAAATTCCTTTGAACGATTCAGCATACGCTTCGCTACTCCACACCACGTGTTGTGTTGATACCTTCATTCCTTGTGTAAGAAACTTTACACTTAGCATGTCTGTTACATTTTTCTTCTTTTTATTAGCATTTTCATTCAAAAATCAAAAATATCAAAAAGATTTGCTTATTTTTGTTATTGTCATTCAAAAATAGAAAAAAATATCAAAAATATTTTCTTATTTTTGTTATTTTCATTCAAAAATCAAAAAGCCAAAAATATTTTCTATTTTCTTTTTCTTTGTAAACTTGTTTTTGTGTAGCGTGTTTTCGAAGTCTCTTGGTGGCACTTGCAATGCAACATTAGGGAAGGTATAAATTCACAAGTTTATCCTAGTTAGGCGTCCCTAGAAGCATGTTACATCATGTTGTCCCAAGTCTCCACGACTCAATGTGTCTCGAAACCTTAATGGATCTCTCATAATGAGGAGTCCTTCCCAATCAGGCTATATTCACATTAGTCACTGAGCTACCTTACTCTTCTCAATTGAGTTAAGAGTTTCTTGCTTGGTGTACTCATAGCAGAGGTGCATTTCATTTCATACACCAATATTTTTCATCATAAAATTCTTCCACGATCACACACAATGACATATGCCCAAGAGATCTCTGGTTGGAACCAACCATGATTTAGGCATGTACAAAGTCTGTGTTTATGATCTAGATTCATGAGACTGTGATGATGGTGAAACCACACCTTTCGAAATCTTTAAGAATTGACGGTGAACCTTTGTTCAATAATGTCACGAAACATTTGTTTTAGTACCTCACTTCGATATTCAAAATCATATTTTTTGTTTTGTGTGGTCTTGCTAAAATTTTCGACACCCATGACATTTTTACCCAACAAGATCCATGACTATTTTTTTTTTTTTTGAATTTGATTTTAGTCTGGATATCAGTTCGATACTTTATTACTTCATATATTTTTCCAAAGCATACTTGTCTTTGACTATACTGGTCAGAGAAGTAATTTTTTTTACATTTCATCACACTTATTTTGATTTGTGATATGTAACAAAATTCATGCCTGCCTACGAAGCCTTTCAAAACATACCCTTCGATACTCCTCTATGAGTATTCGATTGTAATTCACAGGAAACCACACAAGCCGTTCAACATCTTTCTTGATGTAGAACGAAGCGATCTTTGCCTGGAATCTTACTGCATTTGTATTGTTTTTAATTGACATCATAGATCTAAATTTTTTTTTATGTTGATCTCATCACAATTTTTCGCACAAAAAAGCACACACTGAAATCCTTGAGGTTCTAAGTAATACCAACTCAGGCATATAATTTCGAAAGGTCTGGCATATGACTTCGCTTTGAAACCAAAAACAAAAGAGCCCAACCTCCATGTCGATGGTTCTCTGACGATTTCTATCCTCTTGGGACAGGTGAAACGACATATTGATGTGACGGTTTGGTTGCTTCGCGGTTTTCAAGGAAAAGTATTCATCACTTTTCTGACATGGCTACTTTTACGGCAATAGGCCCAATTTTCAAGGCATCACGTGTCACGATCTTAATGCATAACCGCTGCAAATTCAAACTGGGGTTTACGTATAAAAGGGTTTTGGATGATCTAATTCAAACTTTAAGCATTCAAGATAAAGATTTCCTAAAATTGTCTTTCTTTATATGCATTGTTCTCTCAAAAACCTTCAACCCTAACAATGGCGGCTACAAAAGTTCACGTTGATCCATCTCAAACCACTGATAACACAACATCACAACCACTCTTGAAGATTCAAAGCACGAATTACAGGGTTCAATCGAATGTTGATGTTTATCGTGAGGAACTGAAGATGCTCATCGTTGCCTTGAATCACTCTGTTTTATCTATTGCTATGTCAGCATTGTTTTCAATTCTAATGACATGGTTACCGCTTGCTGCTTCTACTACAGTGTTTAACGAGACTAAAGAAGTGGTTACTTTTCAATTGATCAATGAGAAGAAGTACAAATTGACCAAGAAGCAGTTTTCCCAAATCTTGAACATTCCTAATTTCAAGCCTTTTTATGAGGTTACTAATGAACTGGTGGTTCATATGTTCAATGAGATGTGTCATCAACCACCTCTTACCAGAATGAGTGATCTCAAGAAATCGTCTTTTCCTTGCATCTGGAACTTTCTTTTTGGTATCTTTCTTCATTGCTTGACAGAACGAACTGTTGGTTTGGATAAAGAAAAACAGGAGGTTTAGGCTATGGTTGCTGGATTATACTACAATTTACAGGTTGATTATGCAACTCAACTATGGAAAGAGTTTGGAAACAATATTGCAAACATCAGTGTGGTGAATGGAGTCTCTTGTGCTCGTTACTAGAGTATGATTTTGCAGTTTATGTATGAAAATGAATGGATCTTGGTACCTGCTGATGATCCTAAAGCTGAGTTTGTTGTCTATCAACATCCCAAGACTGTGGAGGATGGTTCCGAAATTTTTCCCAATACGGAAAGGATACCTGATGCAATGCTTCGCAAAGTCGATCCTGGTAATCCAGTTCTTATTGGTTATTTTCAAACAATCAATCCTTCGATTGAGACTGGAGTTTTGTTAGAAAAGGGAGTTAATGTGAAAAGGGAAAATCTTCGAAGGATGGTACTCAGGCTAGTCTGTCAAAGCATGTTACTAAGTCTACACCAAAGAAGGTTAAAAAGGTTGGTGTTTCGAAACCTGCTCCGGTTCCTATTTAACAGGAAGTTGTTCAGCCTGTTCACAAGGAAACTTCTCAACCAGTAAAGGTGGTTATGCCTTCAAAGTCTAGTGTTCTCAAGCGACTAAAGAAAATGGATCACAGACCTCGCCATTCTCCAAAAAGGCCTGATGTCGAAACAGTTCCTAAAAAATCACAATCTTCTACCATGAGTATTTCTTTTACCAAGACGATTCATAAACCTCAAATCAATCGTAAGGGTGTACCAATTCCTGAAATTCCAGCTCCTGTTTCACCAGCATCTAAGAAGCGAAGGGCTCACGACATGGTGCAGAAGATTAAGAAGAAATGGAAGAAGCAAAAGAAAATTACTGATCCATTGTATGAAGTGGTTCTTGGAACAGATGACGATAATAATGGTAAGTCTCAATCTCCAATTCAACATACTGATACGGGCGTTCCATTACCAACGAGGGTTTCACCAGTCAAGTCGACTTTCGAGGGGACTGGTAGTGCTGGTGGCAATGTGGAAATATCTTGTGTGGACACAACCATCAATCAAGCTGATCATTTGCAACAATCCATCCCTCAGCAGACTACAGTCATACCACCCGAAGTTTCGCATGCCGAATCAGTTTTTGAGGAGGTGCGAACTTCAGGAATCACTACGAACATATCTGATATGGACGCAAATGTCAATAAGAGTGATGGGGTGTCGATTTATCAAGACCAAGGTAATTCGGATTCAATAATTGTATCATTTACCTTCGAAACTTCTTGTGTTGGCAAAAGTACTTCGTTACTACCATTTAATTCACATGTTTCTACTTATTTACCTTAATCCACTACTTCACCTACTTTTCATAACATCCTCAATCAAACTTTCACCTATTTGTTTCCTTCGCAATCCACTAAAGGTCCAACATCTATCCCTGATACTACAAAGAGGGTGATGATGTGTGTGTGTCTTTTGCTGATCTTTAGTTTGATCCAGAAGAGGAGGATATCCCAGATCATATGCTCATGTCTAGTAATCAATTTAAGATCCTAAATCGCAAAATTAATTCTTTACTCCAGCTTTAGGCTAATGCTGGAAGTCGACAAAATGTTACTAGGATCGAGGTTGATGTAATACTCAAGGCTCAAGAAAATCTCATGAAATCAGTGATGGATCCTATGGAAAAAAACAATGAACTCCGGGTGAAATTTCAGCCTGAAACGTTTAATTATGAAGTCAAAGATTTACGAACAGTTGCCAAGGAATGTAATCTTTTATTTGTTCAAGCGGTCAAAAAAGTTCAAGAAGATGTCAAATTCAAAATCGAAGACCTTCAACAAGAAATGATGAAGGAAATTTCAAAGTTTGATGAGAACTATTCTATCCTTCATACTAAGGTAGATATAGTTGTTGATGTAGTAACGAAGCTAGTTGAGTATAACACTTTGTCTAACTCTAAGGATTTCATACATCTACAAAGTGTCTTAGCAGAAGTGAAGGAAATGATTTCGAAGCTTGCTATTTCTCCTACTTCAACTGTTTCTTAAGAATCCATTTCACAATTGTTCTCTTCTTTTGAGTCTCGCATGAAGGTTGATCTCCGTCCCTTACTTAATTTGGTGAATTTGATGCCCACGGCTGCCCCCACCTATTTCAACAAGGGTGTAAGAGGGAGATAAGGGGGTGGGTGCATCAAAGAGTTCAGAACAAGCCAAAGTGGTTGGAAGAGTGTCAAGTACAGAAATTCCCAATACATTTCCAGTATCTACAACAACTACTTCCATGACCATGACTTCGAAACCTTTAACTAAAGGTGTTGTCATTGAATCATCTGCTGGGAGCTCAAGTTCAAAGCCACCACCTTCAGAAGAATAATTGAAGAAAAAGGGAAAGGGTGATTTGATTGAACCAACTGCTGAGGAGAAAAAGTTAGCATTGGAGCAGGAAATGGAAAAACAAAGGAAAATTCAGAGCATACTTCGACAAAGACTGGGTGATCCTCCTGGTCTTGATAAGGGTGATCCATCGAAACATTACATCTACGAAATAATTGAGGCTAATGTGTTCAGTGGTCTTATGCATGAGTTTGCAAAAGTTCCCAAAAATAGCTATGCTATCGAAAACTCATATTTCAATCAGTTGGACTTTCCAATCAACGAAATGATGTTCATCTCTTCGCAATATCAAATTCTTGATAATTTTGAAGACAAAGAAGAATTTAAAAAGTTGAAGATCAGATTCCATGCAGTTCTTGGGAAAAGGAAAGAAGAAATTTGGTCATTGGTCAAAGTTGTCAGAGTGCTAAACATTTCCAAGGATGTTCTTTTCGAAGGAATTTATAGAATTATCGATATCATGTACTTCGAGCAAACAATGTAGCATTCGACTTCTTAGTAGCTGACTTCCCATTGATGAATCTACATGATCTTGTTAATGTATCAAAAATTTTGAAAGGAGTGCGTACTTTAAAGCTACAACTGGCCAACAAATAATATTTTCTTCTTGGATTTGCTCATATAAAATTGTTTTTAGATAATAACTATGTTTTTCTTGCAATGACGGATGTGGGGCTTGCACTTACAATGGGAAAACAAATCTTTGTCCCACAATCATTGTCGAAGGTGAAAACAACTTGAAGAATTATGATGATGGAGAAATTTGTTTGATGCCTTTGGGAATTGTTTTTGTTGGAAATAACAAAAACAACAAAATTACAAAGTTTCCGTTCAAGGTTGAAGATGTGGAAAGATATATGAATTCTCAGTATACGAATTTACTGGTTCGTATCAACAATTGTAAGAAGAATTCAGAAGAAGATAAAGATGAGATTCGTAAGATACTTTTGTGGTATATGGAAGTTCGGAAGGTTTTACACCATGCAGCTCAGATGTTGATGACTTAGATTCGACATTTATCACAAAGGGGGAGAATGTTAAGGTCGAATGTCGAAGTATATCTGAGTCAGTATTAGTGTCGAAAGGTAGTTTGTATGTTTTGCATAGGGTCATTGTTAGTTTCGAAACTGTAACGCTTAGTCCCTTGTGTATTTTTTGTATGCTTTTGTATTCCCTATAAATAGGGGATTTATACTAGAGTTAGATGGATCTTCGGGGGTTTGAACACTTTTACTCTATTTTTCTCTGTATTCTTCAAAAGCATAATCGAGCCCACCAGATCATATTTACGCCGTGTGTTCTTAATTCGTTCATTACTCTAATTTCTGTTTACATACATAATCAAATAACAACTACAGTTTGGACTTTGATCTTGGGCCCATTATGGTAGGATAGACTTTTGGGCTTGAATAGTGGGCCAGAGATTATGATTTTGGGCGCTTAGCTGAATTGTGTCACAAATCTAATTAGGTTAATTTGTATATTTATACAGTTAGAGATTTGGGCTAGTATTCGAGCAACAATCATGTTCAACAGACTGAGGTGAGTCTTCTCACTGCACTCATGGGTCCAAGCCACCAAGGCGGGCCCATTAATTGATATGTTATGTTAGTGTTAGTGTATGTAATGGTTTGCTACTTGATCTATATGTGGAATTATGTAAAGGCCATGGGAGGAGTCCATGACACTCGGTAAGACCATGGGAGGAGCCAATGGCTCGGGGATATAAGACCATGGGGGGAGCCAATGGCATTCCAAATGAAGACCATGGATGGAGTCCATGGCAATATTATATGTTTGTGTGCATGACATTATGTGATTTTATGTTTTGGTGTTTTGGGAAACTCACTAAGCGTATGCTTACAGTTTTGTTGGTTGTTTCAGGTACTTCTAGCTCTAAGGGCAAGGACCCGGCTTGATGGCGCAGCGTGCACTCTCCAAAATTTTCCCACTTGTTATTATGAACACACTGATCTTTCTTAATAATGTGTTCATGTATCGGATTTTAGAAACAATTGTGATGGGAATTTCTATTTATTAAACTTGGGTTGTTAATGTTTAAATGAAAATTTTTACTTGGAATTTTGGGCTGTTACAAGTTGGTATCAGAGCCTTGGTTTGAGGGATTAGGGCAGACCCTTGGGTGTGTCAGAACTCAAACTGAGGAAATGGTAAGTTTATTTTTCAGAAAGAAAATAAAAGTTAAAATTTTCTTGAAGTCGATCTTTGTAAGTAAACAGGGAGAGTGCAAAGCGTGTAATCGGCCGAGCTCAAGTAAGTGTTCCCAATGTTTTAGCCATGCTATAGGATATATGGAAATTCATGTTTAATGGATTATTTGCTAAGTGTATGCCTTCAAAGTTGTACATGCTTAGGATTGAATAGACCTAGAAGGAGGGAATCTTCCTTATTCCTGTTCCTTGTTTAGTTGTGGTTTAGGGTAGAAGCTTTATTTGACAGTCTATGTGATTCTCTTTGTCTATAACTTGCATACATATGGCAACCTGCTTTGATTAATCTGAGTTTCTGGTTTGGTGAGGGTTAAGAATCCTAGAGCAGTCTAGGATCTGAGTTAGTGTTGTATTTATGAGTCTTGATTTGTGATTGGATGATTTAGGAATATCAGATATGGTCTTGGGGAAGGTACAGGTAGGTGTGGAAGGTGGTATTGGGCCTGTAATACTGAAAGCACATGACATGTACCTGAATCAATGACATATCTGATCATTCTTACAAGTCCAGTGAGGAGGAATCTCTTTCGAATTCCTTAACCTTGGGTTTTGAGATATTTTCAGTTGAGGATGGTGATGATCACGTGAGGTTCAGGTTCAGGATCAGGATCAGGATCAGATTCAGGATGGGGTGCAGAGCCCATTGATGAGAGGTTGTGCAATCTAATCGCAGTCGAGGTTACACGTGGTGTCGTTGACGCTACCCCGGTGATTTTCGGTACCGTCAAGGAGAGCATCATGGAGATCATGGAGGAGTGGCTCAGGTCTTTCCGAGTCGAGATTGTTGTAGACCAGATTGGGGCCCGAGCTCGCTTGTTCAAGAAGTTTAAGGCGTGTGGAGCGCCTGAGTTCTTTGGGGTCAGGGATCCCATCACTAGCTGACGCTGGGTGCGAAACACGGAAAATGCCCAACGCACGAGCTTTTTCCTTGAGGCGGCAAAGGTGGGATTTGCATTGTGTATGTTGAGGGATGGAGCATGAGATTGGTAGGAGGAGGTGACCTGCGAGGTGGGATTCGTGGGTGTGGCTGATATATCTTGGGATGAGTTTGTGAGGATATTTATCAGGAGTTTGCACCGTCCATTGAAGTGCAACATTTGGTGAGAGAGTTCCAGGATTTGCAGCAGACTACCTGAGACTGTTTCGGAGATCACCACCAAGTTCTGGGAGAGGGAACTATTGGTCCCGCAATACGTTGCGGATGAGGAAATGAAGAAGACGGGGTATCATTCGATGCTGAGGGATGATATACGTGACTTGGTGAGCTTTTCGGGGTGCAAGACCCTGAATGAGATGGTGGAGAAGGCCCGAGAACGGGAAATCAAGTTAGAGCTCCGCACGAAGCGGAAACCGGAGCAGGTTCAGGCAGTATTGGGTCAGGCCAAGAATCCTAAGACCTCCGATCCTCCCATCAGGGGCCAGCAGGTCCGTGGCCGTTGTGCCAAGTGCGGTAAGCCGCACAGTGAAGCCTGCCAAGCAACAGGCTCAACATGTTATACATGTGGCCAGTCAGGCCACATGATCCAGGATTACCCTGAAAAGGGCTTGATTTGTTTTCACTGCAACTAGACCGGTCACAAAAGGTCCGATTATCCGAGGTTGGATAGAGGAGGAGGAGGAGGAGCGGTGGTGGTGCCTACATCCGCCACGATGAGGATTACAGATGGCCGTCCTATCAAGGCGGAAGCTCCTGCGGTGAAGAGTCGTGCATTTCAGCTGAATATTGAGGAGGCCCGAGCAGCGCCTGACGTCGTGACTGGTATGTGATCTATCTCTGTATTGTTTATTTTGATTTTATGCTTATGTTGTTATGATTTTATATAGGGAAATTTTTGGTCAATGGTTTGTCGGATCATATTCTTTTTCATTCGGGGGCTACCCGATCGTTTGTATCTCTTACGCTTATCAATAAGTTTTGTGATGCTCCAGGGACTTTGGATTCCCCACTTGAGGTGGAGATTATAAATGAACGCACTGGGAGTACTGCGAGGGTATTTCGGAGGAGTGTTCTGAATATGTTCGGGGAGTGGTTTCCTATCGATTTGGTTCTGATTCCTTTGCGAGGATTAAAGGTGATCGTCGGGCTGGATTGGTTGGGGCCCAATGGGGCCATGATAGGCTATGAGCATCAGCTGGTGAGAGTTCGAACCGTTAGTGGGGGAGAACTGGTTATTCATGGAGAGAGAGCCTCACATGGGCCAGCTCTTTGTTCAGCTACGAGAGGTAGGAGACTCCTTCAGCAAGGTTGTTCTGGGTTTTTGGCTTATGTTTCGGATACGAGGGTGGAGGATACGCCATATATGAGTAGGGTACTGATTGTGAGAGATTTTCCTAATGTATTTCTAGAGGAGTTGCCTGGGGTGCCTCCCGAGAGGCAAGTGGAGTTCCGTAATGAATTAGTGCCTGGAGCGGCTCCTATAGCCAAGCCGACGTATCGCCTAGCGACGCCTGATATGCAGGATTTGTCCACGTAGCCCCAGGAGCTGCTAGACTAAGGATTCATTCATTCGAACAGTTCCCCGTGGGGAGCACTTATCTTGTTCGGGAAACAGAAGGATGGTACACACAGGATGTATATTGATTATCGGGAGTTGAACAAGCTAATGGTGAAGAACCATTACCCACTTCCGAGGACTGATGATTTATTCTGCCAACTTCAGGGTGCATCTTGGTTCTCCAAGATTGATCTTCGGTCGGGGTATTATCAAATGAGGATTAGGGATGAGGATATACCAAAGACGGCTTTTAGGACTCGTCCTTATGAGTTTGTGGAGATGCCATTTGGGCTCACCAATGCTCCAGCAGCGTTCATGGACCTCATGAACCGAGTTTACAGACAATTGTTGGATCGGTCTGTGATTGTTTTCATTGATGATATCTTGGTCTTTTCTAAGACCATGGAACAGCATGAGTAGCATTTGAGGGAGGTGTTGGAGACCCTAAGGAGGGAGAGGCTCTATGCCAAATTCTCCAAATGTGAGTTTTGGTTGCGTGAGGTGCAGTTTCTGGGGCATATCATCAACCAAGAGGGAATTTTAGTAGATCCAGCCAAGATTGAGGCAGTAATGCATTGGGAGGTTCCGAAAAACGCATCCGAGACCAGGAGTTTCTTGGGATTAGCAGGGTATTATCGGAGATTCATCTAGGATTTCTCCAAAATTGATGTACCCTTTACCCGTTGGACCAACAAAAGTGTGACCTTTCGGTGGGGTCCAGATCAGCAGTCGACTCTTGAGACATTGAGCCAGAAAATTATCTGAGGCCCCGATTCTAGCTGTACCCGAGGGATTGGATGATTTTGTAGTGTATTGCGATGTTTCTATTTTAGGGTTAGGAGTTGTGTTGATGCAGAGGGGGCATGTGATTGCTTATGCCTTGAGGCAGCTGAAGCCTCTACAACAGAATTACCCCACTCATGATTTGAAACTAGGGGCAGTGGTATTTTCCCTCAAGATTTTGAGGTATTATCTATATGGGATACAATGTAATATATTCACTGATCACAAGAGTTTGAAGTATTTGATGGATCAACAGAATTTGAATATGCGTCAGAGGAGGTGGTTAGATGTGGTGAAAGATTATGATTGTGAGATTTTGTACTATCCTGGGAAGGCCAATCAACTCAAGGGACTAAGGAGAGTAGATCTGAGGTCCTTTAGCTTGTTCATGTCATAAAAATGTAGAGTTGCGGTTTATTTTGACCTCATGCATGAGCTAAGACCCTTGGAAAGGTCTTAATGGGTTGGAAAGAGTTGTTGGGAGCATATTGTAACGCCCGCATATTCAGGCTACTAAATTTAGAGACAATTAGCGTCAAAAATGACTTTTTGATAGAATATTATTTAGAGTATCTAATCTTAACCAAGTTATAGCATAGGTCACAAGGATTCCGTACATATAAAGAACGCCGAAATCCGAGTTATAACGATGAAGTTATGACTCGTCGAAGTTTTACAGCAAAACCGACACGACACCGGGAATCGTAAAAAGTAAATTTTTGATAAATTGCTTTTTATCCTTAGAGATCTAAATGAAATTTTTAGTATACTTTAAACCGAGAGGATGCAAAAAAGAACGTCAAAATCTGACTTCATACGAGAAAGTTATGATTTTTCTAAAATTCTGCATAACAGTATACAGCCCGGAAATAAAATTTTAGACCGAACGATTTTTAGCCGACACAACCTAAATGAGAATTTACGATCTCATTAATAGGAGTTCAACGATAAAAAGGCAGTCGAAAACGGAGTCCGTATGAAGAAGTTATGAATTTTACACGGTCGTTAACAGTGTAATCTTCTCATACTGTTAAATTTAAAATTGGTAGAGAATTAGCTGATTATGTCAAAAGGAGAGTTGTAGATCTTGTCAATACCTACGTGTGGATATAAAGAATGTCGAAAATGGGGATCATATGCAAAAGTTACGAAATTTAGAAGTCGGAAGGGTATTGCTGCGAAAGGGGTGACGTGGCTTAATCTGAACCATTGCTTTCTCCCCATGCCTCGCCACCAGATGGTGACATGTGGCACCAACTCGACGGGTTGGACGATCAAACTCGATGAGTTTAGCCATATTTCAACCTATAAATAGGATGCGAGAGCACCCCATTTTCTTCACACCAAAAGCCTTTCTCTCTCTCTCTCTCTAACTTTTCTCTAAGCCCTCCCAAAGCCCTAGTAACTTCTAAGTGCTAGGGGAAAGCCCCAGAGCGTCCGAAGGCTCCAAGATAAAGAGCTTTTCGCCTCGGAAACTCTACCCCCGCAGAGCGCGGTTCCTAGCTTTTGTTTAAGTTTATTATTGTTATTATGAACTTATAAACAATATATATATATATATATATATATATATATATATATATATATATATATATATATATATATATATTAAAATATAATTTAAAAAGTGTTATTATAATATCTTTTAACTACTCAATGTACGGGGAATCTGGTTTGAAGGGCTGCATAGGGTTGTTGGATTTCAGAAGTGCTATAATGCCAAAATGGTTCTGCCCTTCGATGTTTCATGTCTGGCCCCTTTCTGTACATAGTGGTTGAAAAGTATTGTATAACACTTATAAAACAACATCGATCGTAAATAGTCGCAATAAATATTAGACTAAAATCTAGCGGTAATGATACTAGGTTTCGTCGAAGGAAAATAGAATTGTTAGAAGCGAAGCGCTGTCCGAGTTTGGAATCATCACTTTAACAAGTGAGTGCATAGTCCCTTTCATGAACATGATTTTAATAGAAGTATTGATTAAAGTATTAAATATATGTTTGTGTGTCAAATACTTGATATTGTCTGAAATATGTGTTAAGAGCATATCTGATAATATATGATGATTTAGGATACAGAGTAAACCTAAATTAATTAAGAGAAATATTGGGTAGTATCTCCTTTTGAGTACGAGTGGGATATACATGGAAGGTCGAAATTTAGGATTTGTCATTGATCTGAGAGCATGGATTAGACATAGTTATTTGTCCTTAGTCTGAAAGTATGGAGAGGACAAAGTTATTTGTCATTAATCCGGGAGCATGGATTAGACATAGTCAATTGTCCCTAGTCTGAGAGTATGGAATGGGCAGAGTTATTGATCTGACAGCATGGATTAGACATAGTCAATTGTCCCTAATCGGAGAGTATGGAATGGGAATTGTTATTGATCCGAGAGAATGGATTAGACATAACTGATCCGAGAGTATGGATTAGGTAAAGAGGTTAGTTTTAGATCCGAGAGTATAGACTGCGTCGTTGTGAGGATCGACGGGGTGGGGTAAAATTGCTTATATGAGGTGAAATTGTATATGTTTTGAGTTCTAAAACATATAGATATATATATATATATATATATATATATATATATATATATATATATATATATGATATAACATTGTGGGATTGAAATCCCTATGTACTCACCAGGTTTCCCAACCTGGCCCACTCAGTTCATTTGTATCACAGGTATCGATATGAAGCTACATTACTTTGAGAGATTAAAGGAGATGTAAATCAATAGTGTGAATGAATGTAAGGTTTGTTTATGCTATGTTTCTATATTGACAATGACATCCCAAAGTTTTAATATAAATAAAATACATTTTTTAGGAAATGCTTTGATAATATTATTATCATGTTTTTTGGGAACAAATTCCGCAATACTACTGTTCAAAAAGGGATACTCTGATTTTTAAATAATCATAAATAAAATTTTTAAAATGGTCGTGATTTGGGGATGTCACACATATAGGGCATGCACAAGCATAAAGTTGCCAACTTTATGCCTTAGGACTCTTCAAATGACCTAAATCTGAGTTTGGAGCGTAAGGTCTTCATATGTTAAGCAATTAATGGAGGATGTTCTTATTCTGTTTGTACGCTGGGCGTACCAACCTATAAGCTATGTGTACAACCAAAGAAACCAGTACGCTTAGCGTACTTCTGATGAACATCGGGCGTATGCTCAGCTGTGGCACTTGGGCTTCGATGGACTTTGCGGACCATTTGGATTTCTCTTAGCCTTGGGCCTGGACGGTTAGGATAATGTTCGACCTTGGGAATTTCTTTAGGTTTTTTGTGGTTTGATTGGGCCTTATTGGGTCATGTGGCCCATTATAGTTTGGACTTTGATCTTCAGCCCATTATGGTAGGATAGACTTTGGCGCTAGAATAGTGGGCCAAAGATTATGATGTTGGGCCATTAGCGGAATTGTGTCATAAATATAATCAGGTTAATTTGTATATTTATATAGTTAGATATTTGGGCTAGTATTCAAGCAACTATCATGTTCAGCAGACTGAGGTGAGTCTTCTCACTGCACTCATGGGTCGAAGGAACCAAGGCCGACCCATTAATTGATATGTTATGTGAGTCTTAGGGTATGTGATGGTTTGCTACTTGATTTATATGCTAAATTATGTAAAGAGCATGTGAGTAGCCCATAGGACATAAGACCATGGGGGAGCCCATGGCAATCCAAACAAACACCATGGAGGGAGTCCATGGAAATCTTGTATGTTTGTGTGCATGGGAATATGTGATTTTATGTTTTGTTGTTTTGGGAAACTTACAAAGAGTATGCTTACGGTTTTGTTGGTTGTTTCAGGTACTTCTAGCTCTGAGGGCAAGGGCCCGGCTTGATGGCGCAGTGTGCACTCTCCAACATTTTTCCCACTTGTTACTATGAACACTCTGATCTTTTTGAATAATGTGTTGATGTATCGGAATTTGGAAACAATTGTGTTGGGAATTTCTAATTATTAAACTTGGGTTGTTAATGTTTAAATGTAAATTTTTACTTGGAATTTTGGAATGTTATAGGGAAGACGTTAGTCTAATAGTTGAAAGAGATTGGATACATTTCGAGAGCTAAAGGATTAGAGTTTGGAAAAGAGAAAACGAAATCACATTACCATTTCAGATTTGAATTCCTAGATAAATGTTTATGGGAAAAAACAGAAAGTGAAATTTTGGATCTAGATCTCTGTGAAAAGAAATTTCGGATGCGATTTTGTAAGATAATGAACAACAACCTGAGAGCTTAAAACTAAAAGAAATGTTAGACAAGGACATATAATGATCCTTTATTTTCCGAGAAGAAACAATGTTGATATGAAAACTGTTTAGCTCAGAATTATTAGACTTTCCAATGTTTCATCAGAGAGTACAAACTTCTTGAAAAAACTAAGGATCAGTAATCATCATTCCCATTTTGTTCGGAAAACTGTTGAATTTGGTCACGTCCAATGCCTTCGTGAAGACATCAGCGATATCGTCATCATATGGAACGAAAATAAGCTTAATGTTTTCATTAAACACATGATCTTTAATGAAATGGTACCAAATATCCATTTGTTTGGTCATTGAGTGCTAGATTGGATTATGTGAGATCGCGATAGCATTTTGAGACTCACAATAAATAGAAATCTGCTGAAATCAGTGACCATATTCTAACAGCTCAGATTTCATCGAGAAAACATGAGAGGTGTAGCTTGCAGCAAAAATGTATTCTACTTCGGTTGTTGAAAGCGCTATGCAGTTATGTTTCTTGGATGACCAGCTAACCAATCTTCCCCCAAGAACTTGACAATCGTCGGATGTGATTTTCTGATCAACTTAAATTCCACCATAATTTGTGTCCGAATAGGCTTACAACAAGAAGCTTTCATTTGTTGGGTATCAAATTCTGAGGCTCTTTTTTCCTTGAAGATATCAGAAGATTTGTTTCACGGCTAAGAGGTGAGACATTTTCGGATTAACCTGGAACCTAGCGCATAGACATGTCGAGAACATGATGTTAGGGCGACTTGCAATGAGGTATAGTAGTGATCCAATCATTTATCTATACTTCTTCTAATAAACGGCTTAACCAGATGGGTCCGAGAAGATCTTTTGTCCGAAACCCATAGGAACTTTTGAAGATGCACAAGCGTCCACTGAATACTTCTTCAGAAATTCGTAAATGTATTTTGTCTTAGTGAATGAAGATTCCTCGATTTGTTTGTTTAACTTGTAATCTGAGAAACAAACTTAACTCACGATTCATGCTCATTTGGAATTGGCTAAACATTAGTTTTGGTGTTTTAAAACTTGTTTTAGATGGTGTAATGGTTGTTCTAATCTATTTACAATGGGTAATATCAAAATTCCATGTTTATATGTGTTCATATGTTCTTGAAATTTTGATATGAATATTCATGTTCTTATGAGTTCTTATTAGATCATAGGAATTATGTGCTATTGATTGGTAGTAATTCATGATCATGATGTGTTTTAATGGAGTCCATAAGTTGTCCTCAAGTTATCGATAACCAAAAGTCACTTTGTAATAAATCCATTAAAAGAACACATAAGTTACAAAATTGAAGAGTCTTCATTTTTAATAAACAATAACTCATAAGTTGTGAAAGATGAAATGTTTTGAAAGTTATAAAACTTGCCCTCAAGTTTTGGAACATGTAAAGTCACTTTAAATACCTTAGTTCCAACCCCTACAATTTTAAAAGTTAAAATTCAATCCTTATACCTCATAATATTATAAGTTTAATAATATATATATATATATATATATATATATATATATATATATATATAAGAACAAGTCGTCTTACCGTTAGTAGTCCTCATTCACGAAGCCGGTCTATAAGGGGGGTATAAGGTTGTTGCCTATAAAATGGCAGCTTAATGCGTGTCCACTCTCACCCACCGCTTCCTTGACTGGTGGAGGGTCGTTAGCCGAACGGGTAGGACAAGGACTTATAAATTCTCATTAAAAGTATGATGAATATAAAGTAACTAAATGTTTTTATAAATTCCCAATCTTAGTTACTTTAGGAAAATGTGAATAAGGTGCTAACCCATGAAATTACACTTTGCACTTTGATTAAGTCGTTAGCGGAGCGTGTGTGGTTAACCGGCACACTAACCTGGACTTAACAAGGTAGGTAAAGGGTAACTTAATATTTATCATAGTATCGATGGAGCGCGTGTGGTTAACCGGAACATCGATTGAGGGGTAAATACTGAGGGTACCAAGTAATTTGCATGGTTACTTTACACCTTGTTTTGTGATCCTCGGCATCCCAGACACAAAACATGAAGGGCACACTCGAGATTGAAACATGCCATTGAAAAGTTCAATGAATCTCAAAGAATCTAGGAGTTTCAAAAACCAACTAAAACCTAATAATTTATTTCGTTTTTCGTGGTGGAAATTGGTGAATCGTCATTCACCTACCTTCAAATATTTTATAGCTTGGATTACGACATCCCTCTTCTAAGTTATAAAATATTGTGTTAGGTCCTAGCCTTAAAATTACATTTGGGTGTTTTATTAAGGACTATCTTTATATCTAATCTAAACTTGTCTTTCTTCTTTTCAGATGTCTTCCAACAATGTTGCTTCTGGCTCAAACCCTACCGGCTCCTTCTCTCTCATGAACCTTTGTGGGAGAGTCATCTTTGATGGATCCAACTTTATAGATTGGATCAGAAACATCAGAATGGTCACTTGGTATGAGGACAAAGAATATGTCCTCGACAAGGAGCTTAAAGAACTCGAGACGACTGCTACTCCTAAGGAGGTCGCTGAATATCAGGCCCATGAAATAGATGCTACCAAAGTGGCACGCATCATGTTGGCCACCATGACAGCCGAGCTCCAAAAGTCCTATGAGGACTACTATCCTTTTGAGATGCACCAGGATTTGATGGACCGCTACCATCAGAGTGCTCGTCAAGAGCGATATGAGATCATCTCCTCCATGATAACAACCTGGATGAAGGATGGTGAACCCATTACGGGCCACATGCAGAAAATGCAAAGGTATGTGGACCGTTTGATGAAACTGAATGTGAACTTCCCAGAGGAGTTAGCAATATATATCATTTTGCACTCCTTACCTTCGTGTTATGATCAATTTCGCATGACATACCACATGAACAAGGAGGAAGTTACACTTAGCAAACTTCAAGCACTTTTGAATACCGCGGAAAGTGGTCTTAAAGGTAAGTCGGTTGTTACTCCTACTCCTACCGCGGCCCCTATCTTGGCAATCGGGCAAGGAAAATGAAAGAAGAGGAAGAGCCCTTTGAAGGGTACCAATGGAAAGTTCCTTGATGGCTCCTCTTCAAGTGGAACCAAGAAAGGTTTCGTCACTCCTTCTGCTAACCCTAAAGAGGCTGAATGCTTCTATTGCCATGAAAAGTCGCACTGGAAGCGAAACTGCCCAAAGTACCAGCAAGATGTTAAGGATGGGAAAGTACAACCCAACTATACAGGTATTTACACTATATTGTCTAATAACTCACCCTATTCTAATTCTTGGGTCCTTGATGCAGGTTGTGGTATTCACATATGTTGTGATTTGCAGGGAATAAGAAGAAGTGAGAATGTATAGCATGGGAAGATAAACTTGATCATGGGAAATAGAAAAGTTACACCTGTCACCAAGATTGGAGTTTATTCTTTATTGCTAAGTAGTGGGTTAACATTAGATTTGAATAAATTTTGTTATTCGCCTGAAATGGCAAGAAATATTATTTCCTTTCATGCTTTGTACAAACAAGGTTTTACCTTTTCATTTGATAATGATAGTGGTGGTATTTATGCTTTCTTTAATAATGTTCTTTATTTTAAAGCATTACCTTGTGATGGTGTGTATGAAGTTGTGTCGGTTGTAGACAATCTAGGAAATAATGTGTTGTGTATTGATTCTTCTAATAATAACTTGGATAAAGCATCATTATTGCATTGTCGTCTTGGACATGTAAGCAAGAAACGCATAGGCCAACTCCAAAAGGATGGAGTCTTGGAGTCATTTGACCTAAAATCAGATGATATTTGTGAATCTTTTTTGCTTGGGAAAATGACAAAGTCACCCTTCACTGGTACATATGCTAGGGGTGAAGGTTTGTTGGATCTTGTACACACTGATGTGTGTGGACCCTTCAAAACAGCCACAAGGGATGCTAATTGTTATTATGTGACTTTTACTGATGATTATAGTAGATATGGTTATGTCTACTTAATCAAGCATAAGTCATAGACTTTCTAAAGGTTTAAGGAGTTTAAACAGGAAATAGAGAATCAATTGGGAAGGAACATTAAGATGGTTCGATCCGATCGAGGTGGTGAGTATCTTAGTACAGAGTTCCTTGACTATCTTAAGGAATGTGGGATTATCTCACAATTGACACCTCCCAGGACACCGCAGTTGAATGGTGTGGCTGAGAGGCGCTATCGAACCTTGTTGGATGTGGTTCGTTCGATGATGAGTCGAGCTTCGCTACCAATCTCATTCTGGGGGTATGCCTTAGAGACTGCCGCCCATATTCTTAATCTAGTCTCTACAAAGAAGGTTGCCAAAACACCTCATGATAGGTGGACCGGAAAAGTTCCCAATCTGGACCATATCAAGATTTGGGGTTGCGAGGCTTTTGTGAGGCGTGAGTCTCACGATAAGCTCGAACCTCGAAGTGAGAGGTGTATTTTCATCGGCTACCCACAGAGATCCTTAGGTTACCTCTTCTACAGACCCAGTGATAATGTGGTCTTTGTAGCAAGGAGAGGAGTCTTTCGAGAGAGAGAATTTATAAGCCAAGGAAGTAGTGGGAGGCATATTGACCTTAAAGAAATTCAAGAATCAAGTGATGAAGGAACCTCAAACCCTAGCAATCAACCTGAGGAGGAAACTCCTGTTGATCCGACAGAAGAGTCTGTACCTCTGAGGCGTTCCACGAGAGTTAGGAATGCACCTGAGCATTACTATGGTTTCCATATTACTGCGGATGGAAGCCATGGCAGGCCCTGAGGCTGCTAAATGGAAAGAGGCTATGGACAGCGAGATACAATCCATGTATGACAATCAAATTTGGAACTTGGTTGACAATGTACCAGGTCGTAAGACAGTTGGGTGCAAATTGATCTTCAAGAAGAAGACCGACATGGATGGTAATGTACACACTTCTAAGGCGCGAGTGGTTGCAAAGGGCTTTTCTCAAACTCCGGGAGTTGATTATGATGAGACCTTTTCACCGGTAGCCAAGATTAAGTCTATTAGGGTTATGCTAGCCATTGCTGCATTTCATGACTATGAAATATGGAAAATGGATGTCAAAACTGGTTTCCTTAATGGAAAGTTGGCTGAGGATATTTACATGAGTCAGCCAGAGGTTTTTGTCAGTGCAGAGTACCCTAATAGAGTGTGTAAGCTTGAGAAATCCATCTATGGATTGAAATAAGCACCTCGTAGATGGAATCTTTGTTTCGATGAGAAAGTCAAAGAGTTTGGCTTTTCGAGGAGTGAAGATGAGTCATGTGTATATGTCAAGGCTAGTGGGAGTATAGTTAGCTTTTTGGTACTGTATGTGGATGACATACTACTCATAGGAAATGACATCCCAACTCTGCAGGAAGTGAAGTCCTGGCTTGGGAAGTGTTTCGCTATGTAGGACCTTGGTGAAGCTGTCTATATCCTAGGGATAAGGATTTTGAGAGACATGAGTAAAAGACTAATTGGACTTAGCTAGAGTACCTACTTGGATAAGGTGCTGAATAGATTCAGCATGCAAAATTCCAAGAAAGGAGAGTTACCGATCCAGAGTAACGCCAGACTGAGTAAGACTTAGAGCCCGAGTATAGAGGCTGAGATAGCTGAGATGAGTCGAGTACCGTATGCTTCCGCTGTAGGCTTGATCATGTATGCTATGACTTGTACTCGTCCTGATGTGGCCTTTGCATTGAGCATGGTCAACAGATATCAGGGGAACCCTGGTAAGGCTCACTGGACTGCGGTAAATAACATTCTCAAGTACCTGCAAAGGACTAAGGACTGGGTCCTTACCCTTGGTGGGAGTGATGACTTGAGAGTATTAGGGTATAGTGATGCTAGCTTCCAGACTGATAGGGATAATTTCCGCTCTCAGTCAGGCTGGGTTTTTACCTTAAACGGAGGAGCATTTTTTTGGAAAAGTCCAAACAGGAGACAGTGGCTGATTCAACTTGCGAATCAGAGTTTATAGCGGCAAGCGAGGCAGTAAAGAGGGTATCATCGGATGAGAACCCGGCAGATTCACTCACGAAGGGACTGGGCATGGCTAGGCATCTCCAGCATGCGAGGCGTATAAGGCTGAAGGATGATATTAGTTTTAGTAGTTAGATAGTTTTGAAATGTGTAAAGTGTAATTGACATTTGATGATGAATAAAAGTTGTATTTATTTATGAGTAAAGTGTTGCTATCTTTTGTCAATCGTTTACTATCGGTTCATTTTGCATGTTTTAACTTCCAGAATAATTATGTTTGGTATATCATATTATTGGAATTGTCCATAGTCGGTCATATGTTGGAAGTAGGTATGAATCAAGACTGTCATGAGTTGGTTGTAGAGGTCTAATATGTTCGACATGGCTACAAAACTCATGAGTGCTCATAAGTTCTGAGTATTGGATTCAACCCACGCTCACTGGTATCACTTCATGGAATTTATCTCGAGTGATCGTGAGACGGTAATATCATATAAGTCTTCAAACCTAGAGATATGACTTGTTACCTATGAGTTGGTTATGCATTGATTGTACGAATACGCATTGGTAACTCGATGTTATAAAACGTGCCTTTGTGTATGATTCAACAAGTAGTAGAACAAGCATATGAGTCGAAGTTTATCTGTTCCTTCTTGGATTAGAAGCGATACCTGGGCCCCTCGATTAAGTTCAATTAAGTTCAATTAAGTTCTATGTCAAACAAATCGGAAATCGGGAAAAAAACTACTGGACAATAAGTAAGACATTGTTCCATGTATTTGTCTGGCTGATATCTAGAACAGAGGATTATATGATCACTTATCTTAAATGGCGTGTCATTATCATCTCAGTTCCGAGAGACCTTGAAAGAGCTACGATTGCTGATCGGTTCCTGAAGTCATTCTTGCAGTTATAGTTATTAGACTTATCCAAGTGGGAGACTGTTGGATTAGGTGTCTAAGTTCATAACTATTTCTGAAATGTACTTGACCCTACTAGCATGGTCCATTTGGGTTGCATTGCATCATGCATTTGGATAGACTAAAATGAGGGAAATAACACTTAAGGTTTATTAATATATTATAAGTTCTAATATATTAATAATATTGTTTAATTAGTATTGATAAAGAATTAATTTGGAATTAATTAAGTGATCAAAAGAAGACTAATTAAATATATGGGTTGATTGTGTAAATCACTCATACTTGTATAGTGGACTAATACTCCATGGATTATCAAGTTGGGCTAAAACCCATAGGATGCTCCTTGGATGATCCACGGTGTTTATAGAACCCATGGGTCATGGAAATGAAAGGTCATGACAATTAGGGTTTACATGGTGTAACCCTAATTGTAACACACTATATAAGGATCCATATGTTCACCAAAATCGAAACTTAAGCAAGAAAGAAGAGGGCTAGCCGATTTCAAGTAGTGTGACTTTTCTTTCAAGTTTATTCCAAGTGCATTTGGTGTTGTGTGAGACATTTGAGGCATCACACTTGATGTGCTAGGCTCACAAGGTTTTCAAGGATTCCAAACTACTATAAGGTATGTTTTCTAGCTAACCTTTATGTTCAAAAGTTCCCCATGTATGCTATATAGGATTATGAACCTTGGAAAAATCATTTTGCATGTATCTTAGTGAAACATAGATCCAAGGTTTCTAGGGTTGCATGTACACCTTAGGAATGTTAGAATGCTCAAAACCCTTCAGTAATATGGCTAAACGTTTGTATGGAAAATTAACTTCATTGCATCATTCGTCAGACATTAGCAAAGAATAGCATAGGAAGCTTTTGCCCTTTTTAGCTTTCGAAAGGGAGAAAACTAATTTGAATTGCTATGACTGTGAAAAGAAAATATATGAGTTTGACAAGGTCCCAATAGATCAATATGCATATAGTGTTGTTAGAATTGATGAATGTTTAGATGCAAATGATCTTGTTGATATTGTGAAGGAGAACTTGACCAAAAACGAACAAATAATTTTTTGAAAAGAACTGACAATTCAACATCTAACTCTCAAATTTTTTTGGCTGATATCAAAGATGACTCTGATGATATTAGTGAAATTGAGGAGTAGGAAGTTGTTGATTGTTCTCAGTTATCCATCATTAATGTCACTTCAATGGTTAAGGGTAAAGAAAGCTGTAATGATTCTTCGGTTAAAGTTGACACTGACCAACCCTCAACTTTAAAAGTTCATGATGTTGACCATGTGACTGTCGAAGATAGTCAAATAAATAGTGATGGTGATAATGATAATGCTTCGAAAGAAAAAACCATACACAGGGTTGTAGTAGAGCAGGTTTATGAGGAAACTAAGAAGTTCGACAAAATAATGAAGGAAAAAGGTTCTCATTATCTTGAATCAAATTCAGATATGTATCCAAACTTCAAATGCACAGATGAAGTTATCTTTCCAAATCAGGTGTTTGTTACCTCTGGGAATGGTGATAAAGTTAAACCTGAAATCAACAAATTGTTGAAGAGGATAACAAGAAAGCTTCAAAAGAAGGATTTTTCTCCAACCAAAATACAATTGAAAATAATCTCAAGATCAATTTGTTTACTTTCCAAAGACAAAAACCACAAAGAAATTAGGTAGTTAAAGCTGACAAACCAAAATATGAAAAACAATCAAAAGAAACAGTTTCTCAAAAATCAGAAACAGATGGTCAAAGTTTGAAAGAAAAAATTGAAAAGATTTCGAATGAAAATAGGATTTCAATGAACAAAGAAAGAAAGAAGGTTTATTGGAAAAATATTGAGTATCAAAAGAAACAAAATGTTTTGTTAACTAAATCGGCTGAAACGATTGAGTCTAAATCAGTTCAGACATCTTCTCAAAAGAAATCTTATATAAAGAAAACACCCGCTCAAACACAACAAGATTTGTCAAAAAGTAAACCACAAGTTTCGAATTCATATTGTAAACCAAATTTTAAAAACCAAAACATGAGAATTTTGTGAAAAATCAACAATCAAAGAATTTTGTTCCTCATCCTTAAAATAAAAGGTTTTCACAAAATAATTTTCATAGAAGTGGTTTTCAACCGAATGAACAAATAAATTTTTCTCAATTTTCCAATCCCAAACGATATTTGAGTGTTCTACAAGCTTTTCAACGACCAAATGTTGGATATCATAAACAATTTCAAAATCGTTTTCAACCACATGTTAAATCGGTGTTTCCAAACACACAAATTTGAAAAATTGGATGGAAAAGGAACAAAACATACATCATTTATACCCAAACAACCTAATTTTCCCAATCCTCCTTCGAAGAAGCTAAGTAACGGTTTGTTTCCCAAACGAAAAACATATATCCAAAACATCAATCATTGGTTGGAGAGAAAAGGAAAACTTTATGAAAATTATTTGAATGAGTCTTGAAATGGAAGATCTTCATCCAAGGAGTCGAATCCTTCTGTTCCACAGTGGAGATTTGTTCCAAAAGCGAAAGTCGATGAGAAACGAACTGAGAAAGACAAAGGGAAAGTCAATGTTGAGCATAAACCATCGAATCATTTCAATACCTTTGACTAACGAAATGGACCTAATTGACAGTTTGAAATTTAAAGTTCATAATTGGGTATTAGGTTCCTCGTTTCACAATGTTTTTCACATTAATCACCAAGGACCCAAAAAGCCTTGGGGACCTAATTTTTTTTACTGATTGCAGGTTTTGTGTGACGAGCAATATGATGATAAATGGTATATCGATAGTGGTTGCTCTCGTCACATGACTGGAAAGAAGGAAAACCTGAGAGATTTTCGAAGTCTAGAAAATGTTGGTGTAGTGAAGCTTGGTAATAATAACAAATGCAAAATCAAAGGATATGGAAATATTACGAATAGGAAGTTTACTGTGAATAGAGTAGCATATGTCAAAGGTCTTCAACACAACTTGATAAGTGTTTCGCAACTTATTGTGGGCACTAGCAATCAGGTTGTATTTGATGAGGAAGGAAATGTGATTTCGAACAAAGAAATGAAAGAAGTTCTCCTAAAATCCAAAAGAAAAGTCGATATGTTTACCCTTGACATCAAACCAATAGTTGGTGTTCCCTAGGTTTGTCTACTTTCGAAAGCTTCATCAGATATAAGTTGGCTATGGCATCGAAGACTCCCTTACTTGAATTTCAATAATTTTAACAAATTTGTGGTAAATGATCTTGTTTGTGGTTTATCGTTCTTAAAATTTGATAATGCTACTTTATGTGCAGCTTGCGAACAAGTGAAACAACATAGACAAGGTCATTCAATTGTCATAGATTCGATGATCATTGAACCCTTGGAACTTCTTAACATTAATCTTTGTGGCACTTCGATTGTTGAGACACTCAACAGGAAAAGGTACATATTGGTAATTGTTGATGATTTTTCAAGGTTTACTTGGGTGTATTCTACGACTGATGTCCGAAACAGCTCAAACAATGATTGACTTTATCAAGACCATTGAAATAAGTTTGAAGAAAAAGGCTCGTAAGATGAAGAGTGATAATGGAGCAGAGTTCAAGAACAAGGTTCTTTATTCGTTCTTAAGTGAAAAATGAATTTCGCATAATTTTTCCTCTCCGTACACACCTCAACAAAATGTTGTTGTCGAAAGGAGGAACCGGTCTCTCTGCGAAGCAGCAAGAACAATGCTTAGATATGCGAATCTTCCATAGTATCTTTGGGCTGAAGCAGTTTCGACAACTTGTTTTACTCAAAATCGATCTTTCATTCATCGTCGATTTAATATCACCCCATATGAAATCATTAACAATAGGAAACCAAATGTTAAAATTTTCCATGTTTTTGGTTGCATGTGCTTCATTATGAATCTTAAGGATAACCTTTCGAAATTTCAGTCAAAAGCTAATGAAGGGATATTCTCATAATTCGGTTGCATACAGGGTGTTAAACAAACGAACCAAGAAAATCGAAGATACTTTTGATCTTACCTTTGATGATTATTATGTTTAAAGAGTCGAAAAGTGCTTTGAACAAAAGCCAATCGTTAATGAATCGAATGATGAATATTAAAGTTTAAATTCTTTAGATTTTGATTATGATTTCATTTTTTATGTTCCTGACTGGGCTATCGATGCAGACATTCATGCTGACGATAATCAAGTACCTGAAGCATCGAAGTACTCTGATAATTCAACTATCACCCAGGATGATGTTGATATGAACTCTTCAACAAATTCTCCAATGAACAACGAACGTCTGCCAAATTTACCCAATGATCAAGTGGATGGGGAGCACTTGAATGTCAATGTCAATGTCGAGGGGGAGCATCATACTAATGATCCAATTGTTGAGGGGGAGCAAAATGGATCTTTAACAAATACTTCGAATTTTCAAACTGATATTTTCCATGACATGACTGTCGAATGCAGGGGAAGGATTGGAAACTGAAGAAATGTTCGAAGATGCACCGTTGGACTTTGATCGTGCATATCCACCAATTGATAAATGGACTCGAAGTCATCCACAAGAACAAATTCTGGGTGATCCTCATGCTCGAGTGTTGACAAGAGCTCAACTTCATGCAAAGAATGAGGTACTCAATGCTAATAAAGAATTTTGTATGTTCAATGTGTTTATTTCAAAAATTGAACCAAAGTCAGTAAAGGCTGCTATGGATGATCCAGATTGGATTGTTTCCATGCAATCTGAATTGGCTGAATTTGCACGAAATAAAGTTTGGAGACTTGTTCTGAAACCTAAAGATGTATAAGTTATAGGCTTAAAATGGATTTTCAAATATAAAACTAATAAAGAAGGTAACATAGTTCGAAATAAGGCCATGCTTGTTGTAAAATTATATTCTTAACAAGAAGGCATAGATTATGAAGAAACCTTCGCCCCTGTCGCAAGACTCGAGGTTGTTCGAATATTTTTAGCCTATGCAGCATACAAGGACTTCGATGTCTATCAAATGGATGTCAAGTGTGCATTTTTAAATGGTGAACTGCAAGAGACTGCGTATGTCGAGCAACCTCCAAGTTTCATTAATGAGAAATTCCCTAATCATTGTTATATTGTTGATAAGGTTGTTTATGGTCTTAAAGAAGCACCAAGAGCCTGATATGCCACTCTCACTAATTTCTTAAAATCATCGAAATCTAAAGAAGGTTCTGTTGATCCCACTCTCTTTCTAAAGAAAGTTGGGAATCATCTCATGCTTGTTCAAATTTATGTTGATGATATTATTTTTGGCTCTACTGATCCTAACTTGTAAAATGAGTTTGAAACTATAACGAAGAGTCAGTTTCAGATGAGCATGATGGCAAGATCAACAATTTTCTGGGATTAAACATTCGAAAAAGCTTAGAAGGCATTTTTATCAATCAAGAGAAGTATTATCGAACTCTGCTTGAAAAGTTTGGAATGACAAATAGCTCAAAGTTGCGAGTACCGATGGCAGTTGGGACGAGACTTGGTCCTTCGTTGGATAAGCCAGCTGTCGATCTCACATGATACAAGAGCATGATCAGTTCGTTACTATACCTAACAACTAGTCAACCTGGTATCATGTTTGCTGTTTGCAATCGTGCTAGGTACCAACCGAATCCCATGGAACCTCATCTAACAGCTGTCAAGAACATTTTTTGCTATCTTAAAGGCACAATTTCGTTAGGCTTGTGGTATCCTTTGCAAATATGGTTTTTTATACAGGAATTTTCTGATGCGGATCTTGTAGGTTGTCAACTTGATCGTAAAAGCACAAATGGTGGATGTCAACTTTTGGATGGGAAGCTTGAGAGTTGGCAATCAAAGAAACAAACTTGTGTTTCGATTTCCACATCAGAAGCAGAATATGTTGATGTTGCAGCTTGCACTTCTCAAATCATTTGGATTCAAAGTCAACTGCGTGATTATGCAATTAACATGAAGAAAATTATGTTGTATTGTGATTCAAAAGGTGCTATTCACATATGCCATAATCCAGTGCAACATTCGAAGACTAAACACATTGCACTTCGCTATCACTTTATTAAAGATCATGTTGAGGATGGTAACATTGAAGTTCACTTTGTAAAGACAACCGATCAAGTTGCTGATATTTTTACCAAACCATTAGATGAAAAGACTTTTCTAAGGATTTTATCGGGATTAGGCATCCTTGATGCGAATTTTGTTCCTGGTCTGAATTCGTTATAAAATAGGGTCTTGTCGATATATCGTTGAATGATCTAGAAGTTACTGTTCACTATTCAGCGTTCGACACGCTTCGCTTTTGAAATTCCTTTGAACGATTCAGCATACGCTTCGCTACTCCACACCACGTGTTGTGTTGATACCTTCATTCCTTGTGTAAGAAACTTTACACTTAGCATGTCTGTTACATTTTTCTTCTTTTTATTAGCATTTTCATTCAAAAATCAAAAATATCAAAAAGATTTTCTTATTTTTGTTATTGTCATTCAAAAATAGAAAAAAATATCAAAAATATTTTCTTATTTTTGTTATTTTCATTCAAAAATCAAAAAGCCAAAAATATTTTCTATTTTCTTTTTCTTTGTAAACTTGTTTTTGTGTAGCGTGTTTTCGAAGTCTCTTGGTGGCACTTGCAATGCAACATTAGGGAAGGTATAAATTCACAAGTTTATCCTAGTTAGGCGTCCCTAGAAGCATGTTACATCATGTTGTCCCAAGTCTCCACGACTCAATGTGTCTCGAAGCCTTAATGGATCTCTCATAATGAGGAGTCCTTCCTAATCAGGCTATATTCACATTAGTCACTGAGCTACCTTACTCTTCTCAATTGAGTTAAGAGTTTCCTGCTTGGTGTACTCATAGCAGAGGTACATTTCATTTCATACACCAATATTTTTCATCATAAAATTCTTCCACGATCACACACAATGACATATGCCCAAGAGATCTCTGGTTGGAACCAACCATGATTTAGGCATGTACAAAGTCTGTGTTTATGATCCAGATTCATGAGACTGTGATGATGGTGAAACCACACCTTTCGAAATCTTTAAGAATTGACGGTGAACCTTTGTTCAATAATGTCACGAAACATTTGTTTTAGTACCTCACTTCGATATTCAAAATCATATTTTTTGTTTTGTGTGGTCTTGCTAAAATGTTCGACACCCATGACATTTTTACCCAACAAGATCCATGACTATTTTTTTTTTTTTGAATTTGATTTTAGTCTGGATATCAGTTCGATACTTTATTACTTCATATATTTTTCCAAAGCATACTTGTCTTTGACTATACTGGTCAGACAAGTAATTTTTTTTACATTTCATCACACTTATTTTGATTTGTGATATGTAACAAAATTCATGCCTACCTACGAAGCCTTTCAAAACATACCCTTCTATACTCCTCTATGAGTATTCGATTGTAATTCACAGGAAACCACACAAGCTGTTCAACATCTTTCTTGATGTAGAACGAAGCGATCTTTGCCTGGAATCTTACTGCATTTGTATTGTTTTTAATTGACATCATAGATCTAAATTTTTTTTTATGTTGATCTCATCACAATTTTTCGCACAAAAAAGCACACACTGAAATCCTTGAGGTTCTAAGTAATACCAACTCAGGCATATAATTTCGAAAGGTCTGGCATATGACTTCGCTTTGAAACCAAAAACAAAAGAGCCCAACCTCCATGTCGATGGTTCTCTGACGATTTCTATCCTCTTGGGACAGGTGAAACGACATATTGATGTGACGGTTTGGTTGCTTCGCGGTTTTCAAGGAAAAGTATTCATCACTTTTCTGACATGGCTACTTTTACGGCAATAGGCCCAATTTTCAAGGCATCACATGTCACGATCTTAATGCATAACCGCTGCAAATTCAAACTGGGGTTTACGTATAAAAGGGTTTTGGATGATCTAATTCAAACTTTAAGCATTCAAGATAAAGATTTCCTAAAATTGTCTTTCTTTATATGCATTGTTCTCTCAAAAACCTTCAACCCTAACAATGGCGGCTACAAAAGTTCACGTTGATCCATCTCAAACCACTGATAACACAACATCACAACCACTCTTGAAGATTCAAAGCACGAATTATAGGGTTCAATCGAATGTTGATGTTTATCCTGAGGAACTGAAGATGCTCATCGTTGCCTTGAATCACTCTGTTTTATCTATTGCTATGTCAGCATTGTTTTCAATTCTAATGACATGGTTACCGCTTGCTGCTTCTACTACAGTGTTTAACGAGACTAAAGAAGTGGTTACTTTTCAATTGATCAATGAGAAGAAGTACAAATTGACCAAGAAGCAGTTTTCCCAAATCTTGAACATTCCTAATTTCAAGCCTTTTTATGAGGTTACTAATGAACTGGTGGTTCATATGTTCAATGAGATGTGTCATCAACCACCTCTTACCAGAATGAGTGATCTCAAGAAATCGTCTTTTCCTTGCATCTGGAACTTTCTTTTTGGTATCTTTCTTCATTGCTTGACAGAACGAACTGTTGGTTTGGATAAAGAAAAACAGGAGGTTTAGGCTATGGTTGCTGGACTATACTACAATTTACAGGTTGATTATGCAACTCAACTATGGAAAGAGTTTGGAAACAATATTGCAAACATCAGTGTGGTAAATGGAGTCTCTTGTGCTCGTTACTAGAGTATGATTTTGCAGTTTATGTATGAAAATGAATGGATCTTGGTACCTGCTGATGATCCTAAAGCTGATTTTGTTGTCTATCAACATCCCAAGACTGTGGAGGATGGTTCCGAAATTTTTCCCAATACGGAAAGGATACCTGATGCACTGCTTCGCAAAGTCGATCCTAGTAATCCAGTTCTTATTGGTTATTTTCAAACAATCAATCCTTCGATTGAGACTGGAGTTTTGTTAGAAAAGGGAGTTAATGTGAAAAGGGAAAATCTTCGAAGGAAGGTACTCAGGCTAGTCTGTCAAAGCGTGTTACTAAGTCTACACCAAAGAAGGTTAAAATGGTTGGTGTTTCGAAACCTGCTCTGGTTCCTATTTAACAGGAAGTTGTTCAGCCTGTTCACAAGGAAACTTCTCAACCAGTAAAGGTGGTTATGCCTTCAAAGTCTAGTGTTCTCAAGCGACTAAAGAAAATGGATCACAGACCTCGCCATTCTCCGAAAAGGCCTGATGTCGAAACAGTTCCTAAAAAATCACAATCTTCTACCATGAGTATTTCTTTTACCAAGACGATTCATAAACCTCAAATCAATCGTAAGGGTGTACCAATTCCTGAAATTCCAGCTCCTGTTTCACCAGCATCTAAGAAGCGAAGGGCTCATGACATGGTGCAGAAGATTAAGAAGAAATGGAAGAAGCAAAAGAAAATTACTGATCCATTGTATGAAGTGGTTCTTGGAACAGATGACGATAATAATGGTAAGTCTCAATCTCCAATTCAACATACTGATACGGGCGTTCCATTACCAACGAGGGTTTCACCAGTCAAGTCGACTTTCGAGGGGACTGGTAGTTCTGGTGGCAATGTGGAAATATCTTGTGTGGACACAACCATCAATCAAGCTGATCATTTGCAACAATCCATCCCTCAGCAGACTACAGTCATACCACCCGAAGTTTTGCATGCCGAATCAGTTTTTGAGGAGGTGCGAACTTCAGGAATCACTACGAACATATCTGATATGGACGCAAATGTCAATAAGGGTGATGGGGTGTCGATTTATCAAGACCAAGGTAATTCGGATTCAATAATTGTATCATTTACCTTCGAAACTTCTTGTGTTGGCAAAAGTACTTCGTTACCACCATTTAATTCACATGTTTCTACTTCTTTACCTTAATCCACTACTTCACCTACTTTTCATAACATCATCAATCAACCTTTCACCTATTTGTTTCCTTCGCAATCCACTGAAGGTCCAACATCTATCCCTGATACTACAAAGAGGGTGATGATGTGTGTGTGTCTTTTGCTGATCTTTAGTTTGATCCAGAAGAGGAGGATATCCCAGATCATATGCTCATGTCTAGTAATCAATTTAAGATCCTAAATCGCAAAATTAATTCTTTACTCCAGCTTTAGGCTAATGATGGAAGTCGACAAAATGTTACTAGGATCGAGGTTGATGTAATACTCAAGGCTCAAGAAAATCTCATGAAATCAGTGATGGATCCTATGGAAAAAAACAATGAACTCCGGGTGAAATTTCAGCCTGAAACGTTTAATTATGAAGTCAAAGATTTACGAACAGTTGCCAAGGAATGTCATCTTTTATTTGTTCAAGCGGTCAAAAAAGTTCAAGAAGATGTCAAATTCAAAATCGAAGACCTTCAACAAGAAATGATGAAGGAAATTTCAAAGTTTGATGAGAACTATTCTATCCTTCATACTAAGGTAGATATAGTTGTTGATGTAGTAACGAAGCTAGTTGAGTATAACACTTTGTCTAACTCTAAGGAGTTCATACATCTACAAAGTGTCTTAGCAGAAGTGAAGGAAATGATTTCGAAGCTTGCTATTTCTCCTACTTCAACTGTTTCTCAAGAATCCATTTCACAATTGTTCTCTTCTTTTGAGTCTCGCATGAAGGTTGATCTCCGTCCCTTACTTAATTTGGTGAATTTGATGCCCAAGGCTGCCCCCACCTATTTCAACAAGGGTGTAAGAGGGAGATAAGGGGGTGGGTGCATCAAAGAGTTCAGAACAAGCCAAAGTGGTTGGAAGAGTGTCAAGTACATAAATTCCCAATACATTTCCAGTATCTACAACAACTACTTCCATGACCATGACTTCGAAACCTTTAACTAAAGGTGTTGTCATTGAATCATCTGCTGGGAGCTCAAGTTCAAAGCCACCACCTTCAGAAGAATAATTGAAGAAAAAGGGAAAGGGTGATTTGATTGAACCAACTGCTGAGGAGAAAAAGTTAGCATTGGAGCAGGAAATGGAAAAACAAAGGAAAATTCAGAGCATACTTCGACAAAAACTGGGTGATCCTCCTGGTCTTGATAAGGGTGATCCATCGAAACATTACATCTACGAAATAATTGAGGCTAATGTGTTCAGTGGTCTTATGCATGAGTTTGCAAAAGTTCCCAAACATAGCTATGCTATCGAAAACTCATATTTCAATCAGTTGGACTTTCCAATCAACGAAATGATGTTCATCTCTTCGCAATATCAAATTCTTGATAATTTTGAAGACAAAGAAGAATTTAAAAAGTTAAAGATCAGATTCCATGCAGTTCTTGGAAAAAGGAAAGAAGAAATTTGGTCATTGGTCAAAGTTGTCAGAGTGCTAAACATTTCCAAGGATGTTCTTTTCGAAGGAATTTTATAGAATTATCGATATCATGTACTTCGAGCAAACAATGTAGCATTCGACTTCTTAGTAGCTGACTTCCCATTGATGAATCTAAATGATCTTGTTAATGTATCAAAAATTTTGAAAGGAGTGCGTACTTTAAAGCTACAACTGGCCAACAAATAATATTTTCTTCTTGGATTTGCTCATATAAAATTGTTTTTAGATAATAACTATGTTTTTCTTGCAATGACGGATGTGGGGCTTGCACTTACAATGGGAAAACAAATCTTTGTCCCACAATCATTGTCGAAGGTGAAAACAACTTGAAGAATTATGATGATGGAGAAATTTGTTTGATGCCTTTGGGAATTGTTTTTGTTGGAAATAACAAAAACAACAAAATTACAAAGTTTCCGTTCAAGGTTGAAAATGTGGAAAGATATATGAATTCTCAGTATACGAATTTACTGGTTCGTATCAACAATTGTAAGAAGAATTCAGAAGAAGATAAAGATGAGATTCGTAAGATACTTTTGTGGTATATGGAAGTTCGGAAGGTTTTACACCATGCAGCTCAGATGTTGATGACTTAGATTCGACAAAGGGGGAGAATGTTGAGGTCGAATGTCGAAGTATATCTGAGTCAGTATTAGTGTCGAAAGGTAGTTTGTATGTTTTGCATAGGGTCATTGTTAGTTTCGAAACTGTAACGCTTAGTCCCTTGTGTATTTTTTGTATGCTTTTGTATTCCCTATAAATAGGGGATTTATACTAGAGTTAGATGGATCTTCGGGGGTTTGAACACTTTTACTCTATTTTTCTCTGTATTCTTCAAAAGCATAATCGAGCCCACCAGATCATATTTACGCCGTGTGTTCTTAATTCGTTCATTACTCTGATTTCTGTTTACATACATAATCAAATAACAACTAAAGTTTGGACTTTGATCTTGGGCCCATTATGGTAGGATAGACTTTTGGGCTTGAATAGTGGGCCATAGATTATGATTTTGGGCCCTTAGCTGAATTGTGTCACAAATCTAATTAGGTTAATTTGTATATTTATACAGTTAGAGATTTGGGCTAGTATTCGAGCAACTATCATGTTCAACAGACTGAGGTGAGTCTTCTCACTGCACTCATGGGTCCAAGCCACCAAGGCGGGCCCATTAATTGATATGTTATGTTAGTGTTAGTGTATGTAATGGTTTGCTACTTGATCTATATGTGGAATTATGTAAAGGCCATGGGAGGAGTCCATGGCACTCGGTAAGACCATGGGAGGAGCCAATGGCTCGGGGATATAAGACCATGGGGGGAGCCCATGACATTCCAAATGAAGACCATGGATGGAGTCCATGGCAATATTATATGTTTGTGTGCATGACATTATGTGATTTTATGTTTTGGTGTTTTGGGAAACTCACTAAGCGTATGCTTACAGTTTTGTTGGTTGTTTCAGGTACTTCTAGCTCTTAGGGCAAGGACCCGGCTTGATGGCGCAGCGTGCACTCTCCAAAATTTTCCCACTTGTTATTATGAACACACTGATCTTTCTTAATAATGTGTTCATGTATCAGATTTTAGAAACAATTGTGATGGGAATTTCTATTTATTAAACCTGGGTTGTTAATGTTTAAATGAAAATTTTTACTTGGAATTTTGGGCTGTTACAAGTTGGTATCAGAGCCTTGGTTTGAGGGATTAGGGCAGACCCTTGGGTGTGTCAGAACTCAAACTGAGGAAATGGTAAGTTTATTTTTCAGAAAGAAAACAAAAGTTAAAATTTTCTTGAAGTCGATCTTTGTAAGTAAACGGGGAGAGTGCAAAGCGTGTAATCGGCCGAGCTCAAGTAAGTGTTCCCAATGTTTTAGCCATGCTATAGGATATATGGAAATTCATGTTTAATGGATTATTTGCTAAGTGTATGCCTTCAAAGATGTACATGCTTAGGATTGAATAGACCTAGAAGGAGGGAATCTTCCTTATTCTTGTTCCTTGTTTAGTTGTGGTTTAGGGTAGAAGCTTTATTTGACAGTCTATGTGATTCTCTTTGTCTATAACTTACATACATAGGGCAACCTGCTTTGATTAATCTGAGTTTCTGGTTTGGTGAGGGTTAAGAATCCTAGAGCAGTCTAGGATCTGAGTTAGTGTTGTATTTATGAGTCATGATTTGTGATTGGATGATTTAGGAATATCAGATATGGTCTTGGGGAAGGTACAGGTAGGTGTGGAAGGTGGTATTGGGCCTGTAATACTGAAAGCACATGACATGTACCTGAATCAATGACATATCTGATCATTCTTAGAAGTCAAGTGAGGAGGAATCTCTTTCGAATTCCTTAACCTCGGGTTTTGAGATATTTTCAGTTGAGGATGGTGATGATCACGTGAGGTTCAGGTTCAGGATCAGGATCGGATTCAGGATGGGGTACAGAGCCCATTGATGAGAGGTTGTGCAATCTAATCGCAGTCGAGGTTACACGTGGTGTCGTTGACGCTACCCCGGTGATTTTCGGTACCGTCAAGGAGAGCATCATGGAGATCATGGAGGAGTGGCTCAGGTCTTTCCGAGTCGAGATTGTTATAGACCAGATTGGGGCCCGAGCTTGCTTGTTCAAGAAGTTTAAGGCGTGTGGAGCGCCTGAGTTCTTTGGGGTCAGGGATCCCATCACTAGTTGACGCTGGGTGCGAAACACGGAAAATGCCCAACGCACGAGCTTTTTCCTTGAGGCGGCAAAGGTGGGATTTGCATTGTGTATGTTGAGGGATGGAGCATGAGATTGGTAGGAGGAGGTGGCCTGCGAGGTGGGATTCGTGGGTGTGGCTGATATATCTTGGGATGAGTTTGTGAGGATATTTATCAGGAGTTTGCACCGTCCATTGAAGTGCAACATTTGGTGAGAGAGTTCCAGGATTTGCAGCAGACTACCTGAGACTGTTTCAGAGATCACCACCAAGTTCTGGGAGAGGGAACTATTGGTCCCGCAATACGTTGCGGATGAGGAAATGAAGAAGACGGGGTATCATTCGATGTTGAGGGATGATATACGTGACTTTGTGAGCTTTTCGGGGTGCAAGACCCTGAATGAGATGGTGGAGAAGGCCCGAGAACGGGAAATCAAGTTAGAGCTCCGCACGAAGCGGAAACCGGAGCAGGTTCAGGCAGTATTGGGTCAGGCCAAGAATCCTAAGACCTCCGATCCTCCCATTAGGGGCCAGCAGGTCCGTGGCCGTTGTGCCAAGTGCGGTAAGCCGCACAGTGAAGCCTGCCAAGCAACAGGCTCAACATGTTATACATGTGGCCAGTCAGGCCACATGATCCAGGATTACCCCAAAAAGGGCTTGATTTGTTTTCACTGCAACTAGACCGGTCACAAAAGGTCCGATTGTTCGAGGTTGGATAGAGGAGGAGGAGGAGGAGCGGTGGTGGTGCCTACACCCGCCACGATGAGGATTACAGATGGCCGTCCTATCAAGGCGGAAGCTCCTGCGGTGAAGAGTCGTGCATTTCAGCTGAATATTGAGGAGGCCCGAGCAGCGCCTGACGTCGTGACTGGTATGTGATCTATCTCTGTATTGTTTATTTTGATTTTATGCTTATGTTGTTATGATTTTATATAGGGAACTTTTTGGTCAATGGTTTGTCGGATTAGATTCTTTTTCATTCGGGGGCTACTCGATCGTTTGTATCTCTTACGCTTATCAATAAGTTTTGTGATGCTCCAGGGACTTTGGATTCCCCACTTGAGGTGGAGATTATAAATGAACGCACTGGGAGTGCTGCGAGGGTATTTCGGAGGAGTGTTCTGAATATGTTCGGGGAGTGGTTTCCTATCGATTTGGTTCTGATTCCTTTGCGAGGATTAAAGGTGATCGTCGGGCTGGATTGGTTGGGGCCCAATGGGGCCATGATAGGCTATGAGCATCAGCTGGTGAGAGTTCGAACCCTAAGTGGGGGAGAACTGGTTATTCATGGAGAGAGAGCCTCACATGGGCCAGCTCTTTGTTCAGCTACGAGAGGTAGGAGACTCCTTCAGCAAGGTTGTTCGGGGTTTTTGGCTTATGTTTCGGATACGAGGGTGGAGGATACGCCATATATGAGTAGGGTACTGATTGTGAGAGATTTTCCTAATGTATTTCTAGAGGAGTTGCCTGGGGTGCCTCCCGAGAGGCAAGTGGAGTTCCGTAATGAATTAGTGCCTGGAGCGGCTCCTATAGCCAAGCCGACGTATCGCCTAGCGACGCCTGATATGCAGGATTTGTCCACGTAGCCCCAGGAGCTGCTAGACTAAGGATTCATTCATTCGAACAGTTCCCCGTGGGGAGCACTTATCTTGTTCGGGAAACAGAAGGATGGTACACACAGGATGTATATTGATTATCGGGAGTTGAACAAGCTAATGGTGAAGAACCGTTACCCACTTCCGAGGACTGATGATTTATTCTGCCAACTTCAGGGTGCATCTTGGTTCTCCAAGATTGATCTTCGGTCGGGGTATCATCAAATGAGGATTAGGGATGAGGATATACAAAAGATGGCTTTTAGGACTCGTCATTATGAGTTTGTGGAGATGCCATTTGGGCTCACCAATGCTCCAGCAGCGTTCATGGACCTCATGAACCGAGTTTACAGACAATTGTTGGATCGGTCTGTGATTGTTTTCATTGATGATATCTTGGTCTTTTCTAAGACCATGGAACAGCATGAGTAGCATTTGAGGGAGGTGTTGGAGACCCTAAGGAGGGAGAGGCTCTATGCCAAATTCTCCAAATGTGAGTTTTGGTTGCGTGAGGTGCAGTTTCTGGGGCATATCATCAACCAAGAGGGAATTTTAGTAGATCCAGCCAAGATTGAGGCAGTAATGCATTGGGAGGTTCCGAAAAACGCATCCGAGACCTGGAGTTTCTTGGGATTAGCAGGGTATTATCGGAGATTCATCTAGGATTTCTCCAAAATTGATGTACCCTTTACCCGTTGGAACAAGAAAAGTGTGACCTTTCGGTGGGGTCCAGATCAGCAGTCGACTCTTGAGACATTGAGCCAGAAAATTATCTGAGGCCCCGATTCTAGCTGTACCCGAGGGATTGGATGATTTTGTAGTGTATTGCGATGTTTCTATTTTAGGGTTAGGAGTTGTGTTTATGCATAGGGGGCATGTGATTGCTTATGCCTTGAGGCAGCTGAAGCCACTTCAACAGAATTACCCCACTCATGATTTGAAACTAGGGGCAGTGGTATTTTCCCTCAAGATTTGGAGGTATTATCTATATGGGATACAATGTAATATATTCACTGATCACAAGAGTTTGAAGTATTTGATGGATCAACAGAATTTGAATATGCGTCAGAGGAGGTGGTTAGATGTGGTGAAAGATTATGATTGTGAGATTTTGTACTATCCTGGGAAGGCCAATGCATAAGACGGCAAGTGCCCCGATTCAAAATGTTTCTTTGAGGATGACAGTGATTTCACCTTTATTAGATATGATCAAGGAGGCACGGGTAGAGGGTTTAAAAAGGGAGAACTAGAAGATCAAGCGGATTCGGGGGGAATTTCGTTGTTTGTTCGAGATAGTCGGGGGGTTATTGAATCGGTGTGGCAGAGTCTGGGTTCCAAAATATGGGGGTGTGAGGCAAAGAATCTTGGAGGAGGCGCACAAGTCCAAAATTTCTATTCATCCGGGGGCCACCAAGATGTTCCGAGACCTGAGATTGAGCTATTGGTGGCCCTGCATGAAGCGGGGGGTTGCGTGGTTTGTTGAGCGGTGTTTGACCTGAAGTAATGTCAAAGCCAAACATCATAGGCCTCACGGGAAGATGTATCCGCTACCCATTCCCATGTGGAAATGGGAAGATATCACCATGGATTTTATCACGAAGCTACCTAAGACAGCGCGATGTGTGGATTCCATTTGGGTTATTGTGGACAAGTTGACCAAGAGTGTGCATTTTATTCTGGTTTCTGAGAGTATCTTCGCTGAGAAATTAGTATACATTTATGTACATGAGGTGGTGGTCAGACATAGGGTGCCGGTATCGGTGGTCTCAGACCGTGATGTTCGTTTCACCTACAGATTCTGGAGGAAGTTTCATGAGGAATTGGGTACTCGATTGGATTTCAGCACTGCTTACCACACCCAAATTGATGGACAGCGTGAGTGGACGATTCTGACGCTCGAGGATATGCTCCGGGCATGTGTATTAGACTTTGGAGGGAGTTGGGATATGTAACTTTCACTAGCAGAGTTCTCATATAACAATAGTTATTTTGCTAGTATTTATCGACCCCCGTTCAAGATGTTGTATGGTCGGAAGTGTAGGACTGCAGTTTGTTGGGGTGAAGTTGGGAATCGAGTTATGGGTGCACTGAAGTCGTGCTTAAGACCACCTATTTGATTCAGTAAGTGCGTGAAAGGTTGCGGGTTGCACAGCTCCGTCAGAAGAGCTATGCTGATCGTCGTCGATCAGACCTCGAGTTTCAGGTGGGAGATTATGTGTTGCTTAAGGTGTCTCCTTGGAAAGGTGTCATTTGTTTTCGAAAAAGGGGCAATTTCGGACCCTGATTCATTGGTCCATTTAGGATTTCCGCCCGGTTGGGCAAGTTTGCTTATCAGTTGGATCTCCCTGACGAGCTGCGTCAAATTAACAACACCTTCCATGTGTCTCAGTTACGGAAGTGTGTATCCGATGAGAATGCAGTTATTTCCTTGGATGATATTTTGGTGGATGGAAGCCTGAACTACGTAGAGAAGCACATTGCAGTATTGGATAGAATGACTAAAGCCCTTCAGCACAAGGTAGTGAAGTTGGTTAAGCTGCAATGGTGACACCGGAAGGGCTCTGAATGGACATGGGAGACAGAGGGCAAGATGCGAGAGCATTAACTTGATCTGTATGTGACAGTGGACTTCGAGGGCGACGTCTAGTTCAGGTGGGGGAGAGTTGTAACACTTCAATCCATTTAATCACCCTTCCTTACATTAAACAAAATTATTTTGCAAAATGGTCCCTTTTTGTATGTTGGGCGTACTTAAGAGTACGCTTAGCGTACTGTGCAAGAATGATCTCGAAGGAGCATCACGTACGCGGGTCGTACTAGAAGGTACGTGGGGTGTACGTGGCAGATAGCCAAACCCTAATTTTCGGATTTGTGACCTATTTAAACACCCTTAAGTCATTTAGACATCACCCTAGCAAGCCTCCATCGCTCTCAATTGTCCCTAAAACCATAAAATCATTAGCGTGTGTTTCTTGATCTTGTGAGTGCTTCAAATATCTCATTCTTTGTGTGTTAGCTAAAGGGAAGAAGTGGAAGCAAGCATGAACGAGGGAAAGGATTATGGATCTTACATATAGAGCAGCTTAGGAAGGTTGTGGAGGAAAAAAGGTGTCTCCTTGCTAATCCTTGTTACTTATGGAGCTAGGGTTTTCTATGTTGTCCTCTTTTGAGTTCATGAATCATCTCTTGGGAGTTTGAGCAACTCCAGGGACTAAGGAGAGTAGATCTGAGGTCCTTTAGCTTGTTCATGTCATAAAAATGTAGATTTGCGGTTTATTTTGACCTCATGCATGAGCTAAGACCCTTGGAAAGGTCTTAATGGGTTGGAAAGAGTTGTTGGGAGCATATTGTAACGCCCGCATATTCAGGCTACTAAATTTAAAGACAATTAGCGTCAAAAATGACTTTTTGATAGAATATTATTTAGAGTATCTAATCTTAACCAAGTTATAGCATAGGTCACAAGGATTCCGTACATATAAAGAACGCCGAAATCCGAGTTATAACGATGAAGTTATGACTCGTCGAAGTTTTACAGCAAAACCGGCACGACACCGGGAATCGTAAAAAGTAAATTTTTGATAAATTGCTTTTTATCCTTAGAGATCTAAATGAAATTTTTAGTATACTTTAAACCGAGAGGGTGCAAAAAAGAACGTCAAAATCTGACTTCATACGAGAAAGTTATGATTTTTCTAAAATTCCGCATAACAATATACAGCCCGGAAATAAAATTTTAGACCGAACGATTTTTAGCCGACACAACCTAAATGAGAATTTACGATCTCATTAATAGGAGTTCAACGATAAAAAGACAGTCGAAAACGGAGTCCGTATGAAGAAGTTATGAATTTTACACGGTCGTTAACAGTGTAATCTTCTCATACTGTTAAATTTAAAATTGGTAGAGAACTAGCTGATTATGTCAAAAGGAGAGTTGTAGATCTTGTCAATACCTACGCGTGGATATAAATAATGTCAAAAATGGGGATCGTATGCAAAAGTTACGAAATTTAGAAGTCGGAAGGGTATTGCTGCGAAAGGAGTGACGTGGCTTAATCTGAACCATTGCTTTCTCCCCATGCCTCGCCACCAGATGGTGACATGTGGCACCAACTCGACGGGTTGGACGATCAAACTCGATGAGTTTAGCCATATTTCAACCTATAAATAGGATGCGAGAGCACCCCATTTTCTTCACACCAAAAGCCTTTCTCTCTCTCTCTCTCTCTCTCTCTCTCTAACTTTTCTCTAAGCCCTCCCAAAGCCCTAGTAACTTCTAAGTGCTAGAGGAAAGCCCTAGAGCGTCCGAAGGCTCCAAGATAAAGAGCTTTTCGCCTCGGAAACTCTACCCCCACAGAGCGCGGTTCATAGCTTTTGTTTAAGTTTATTATTGTTATTATGAACTTATAAACAATATATACATATATATATATATATATATATATATATATATATATATATATATATATATATATATTAAAATATAATTTAAAAAGTGTTATTATAATATCTTTTAACTACTCAATGTACGGGGAATCTGGTTTGAAGGGCTGCATAGGGTTGTTGGATTTCAGAAGTGCTATAATGCCAAAATGGTTCTGCCCTCCGATGTTTCATGTTTGGCCCCTGTCTGTACATAGTGGTTGAAAAGTATTGTATAACACTTATAAAACAACATCGATCGTAAATAGTCGCAATAAATATTAGACTAAAATCTAGCGGTAATGATACTAGGTTTCGTCGAAGGAAAATAGAATTGTTAGAAGCGAAGCGCTGTCCGAGTTTGGAATCATCACTTTAACAAGTGAGTGCATAGTCCCTTTCATGAACATGATTTTAAAAGAAGTATTGATTAAAGTATTAAATATATGTTTGTGTGTCAAATATTTGATATTGTCTGAAATATGTGTTAAGAGCATATCTGATAATATATGATGATTTAGGATACAGAGTAAACCTAAATTAATTAAGAGAAATATTAGGTAGTATCTCCTTTTGAGTACGAGTGGGATATACATGGAAGGTCGAAATTTAGGATTTGTCATTGATCTGAGAGCATGGACTACACATAGTTATTTGTCCTTAGTCTGAAAGTATGGAGAGGACAAAGTTATTTGTCATTAATCCGGGAGCATGGATTAGACATAGTCAATTGTCCCTAGTCTGAGAGTATGGAATGGACAGAGTTATTGATCTGACAGCATGGATTAGACATAGTCAATTGTCCCTAATCGGAGAGTATGGAATGGGCATTGTTATTGATCCGAGAGAATGGATTAGACATAACTGATCTGAGAGTATGGATTAGGTAAAGAGGTTAGTTTTAGATCCGAGAGTATAGACTGCGTCGTTGTGAGGATCGACGGGGTGGGGTAAAATTTCTTATATGAGGTGAAATTGTATATGTTTTGAGTTCTAAAACATATATATATATATATATATATATATATATATATATATATATATATATATATATGATATAACATTGTGGGATTGAAATCCCTATGTACTCACCAGGTTTCCCAACCTGACCCACTCAGTTCATTTGTATCACAGGTATCGATATGAAGCTACATTACATTGAGAGATTAAAGGAGATGTAAATCAATAGTGTGAATGAATGTAAGGTTTGTTTATGCTTATGTTTCTATATTGACAATGACATCCCAAAGTTTTAATATAAATAAAATACATTTTTTAGGAAATGCTTTGATAATATTATTATCATGTTTTTTGGGAACAAATTCCGCAATATTACTGTTCAAAAAGGGATACTCTGATTTTTAAATAATCATAAATAAAATTTTTAAAATGGTCGTGATTTGGGGATGTCACACATATAGGGCATGCACAGGCATAAAGTTGCCAACTTTATGCCTTAGGACTCTTCAAATGACCTAAATCTGAGTTTGGAGCGTAAGGTCTTCATATGTTAAGCAATTAATGGAGGATGTTCTTATTCTGTTTGTACGTTGGGCGTACCAACCTATAAGCTATGTGTACAACCAAAGAAACTAGTACGCTTAGCGTACTTCTGATGAACATCGGGCGTATGCTCAGCTATGGAACTTGGGCTTCGATGGACTTTGCGGACCATTTGGATTTCTCTTAGCCTTGGGCCTGGACGGTTAGGATAATGTTCGACCTTGGGAATTGCTTTAGGTTTTTTGTGGTTTGATTGGGCCTTATTGGGTCATGTAGCCCATTATAGTTTGGACTTTGATCTTCAGCCCATTATGGTAGGATAGACTTTGGCGCTAGAATAGTGGGCCAAAGATTATGATGTTGGGCCATTAGCGAAATTGTGTCATAAATATAATCAGGTTAATTTGTATATTTATACAGTTAGATATTTGGGCTAGTATTCAAGCAACTATCATGTTCAGCAGACTGAGGTGAGTCTTCTCACTGCACTCATGGGTCGAAGGAACCAAGGCCGACCCATTAATTGATATGTTATGTGAGTCTTAGGTATGTGATGGTTTGCTACTTGATTTATATGCTAAATTATGTAAAGAGCATGTGAGGAGCCCATGGGACATAAGACCATGGGGGAGCCCATGGCAATCCAAACAAACACCATGGAGGGAGTCCATGGAAATCTTGTATGTTTGTGTGCATGGGAATATGTGATTTTATGTTTTGTTGTTTTGGGAAACTTACAAAGAGTATGCTTACGGTTTTGTTGGTTGTTTCAGGTACTTGTAGCTCTGAGGGCAAGGGCCCGGCTTGATGGCGCAGTGTGCACTCTCCAACATTTTTCCCACTTGTTACTATGAACACTCTGATCTTTTTGAATAATGTGTTGATGTATCGGAATTTGGAAACAATTGTGTTGGGAATTTCTAATTATTAAACTTGGGTTGTTAATGTTTAAATGAAAATTTTTACTTGGAATTTTGGAATGTTACAGGGAAGACGTTAGTCTAATAGTTGAAAGAGATTGGATACATTTCGAGAGCTAAAGGATTAGAGTTTGGAAAAGAGAAAACGAAATCACATTACCATTTCAAATTTGAATTCCTAGATAAATGTTTATGGGAAAAAACAGAAAGTGAAATTTTGGATGTAGATCTCTGTGAAAAGAAATTACGGATGCGATTTTGTAAGATAATGAACAACAACCTGAGAGCTTAAAACTAAAAGAAAGGTTAGACAAGGACATATAATGATCCTTTATTTTCCGAGAAGAAACAACGTTGATATGAAAACTGTTTAGCTCAGAATTATTAGACTTTCCAATGTTCCATCAGAGAGTACAAACTTCTTGAAAAAACTAAGGATCAGTAATCCTCATTCCCATTTTGTTCGGAAAACTGTTGAATTTGGTCACGTCCAATGCCTTCGTGAAGACATCAGCGATCTCGTCATCATATGGAACGAAAATAAGCTTAATGTTTTCATTAAACACATGATCTTTAATGAAATGGTACCAAATATCCATTTGTTTGGTCATTGAGTGCTAGATTGGATTATGTGAGATCGCGATAGCATTTTGAGACTCACAATAAATAGAAATCTGCTGAAATCAGTGACCATATTCTAACAGCTCAGATTTCATCGAGAAAACATGAGAGGTGTAGCTTGCAGCAAAAATGTATTCTACTTCGGTTGTTGAAAGCGCTATGCAGTTATGTTTCTTGGATGACCAGCTAACCAATCTTCCCCCAAGAACTTGACAATCGTCGGATGTGATTTTCTGATCAACTTAAATTCCACCATAATTTGTGTCCGAATAGGCTTACAACAAGAAGCTTTCATTTGTTGGGTATCAAATTCTGAGGCTCTTTTTTCCTTGAAGATATCAGAAGATTTGTTTCACGGCTAAGAGGTGAGACATTTTCGGATTAACTTGGAACCTAGCGCATAGACATGTCGAGAACATGATGTTAGGGCGACTTGCAATGAGGTATAGTAGTGATCCAATCATTTATCTATACTTCTTCTAATAAACGGCTTAACCAGATGGGTCCGAGAAGATCTTTTGTCCGAAACCCATAGGAACTTTTAAAGATGCACAAGTGTCCACTTAATACTTCTTCAGAAATTCGTAAATGTATTTTGTCTTAGTGAATGAAGATTCCTCGATTTGTTTGTTTAACTTGTAATCTGAGAAACAAACTTAACTCACGATTCATGCTCATTTGGAATTGGCTAAACATTAGTTTGGCAAAGTCAGCAACCACGTTGGATTAGTTGTTCCAAAGATGATGCCATCAACATATATCTGAACTAATATGAGATGTTTTCAATTTGATATTTGGAACAAGGGCGGATCAAGAACTCCTCATGGAAAATTAGAACGCTTCAGAATATATGTAAGAGTCTCGTACCAGGCGCGATGAGCTTGCTTCAGGCCATACACAGCTTTCTAGAGTTTGTAACAGTAGTTGAAATAGTAAACACAACCATTACATTATAATATGAATATTTACATTGTTCAAAAACATGGTTTATACATAACAGTATAAATCAAAAGTAAAAGACATGACTTCAGAATGTTCCGTCTTCTCCAAAAGTTGGCAAGAGTACCTGTCTATTGATGCCCTGAGAATACAAGCAGTTTTAAAAATATCAGCATAAAGCTGGTGAGTTCATAAGCGTTTAATTCTGGTGAAAGAAATGTTTCTTTGATTCTTTGAAAAGTTGTTTCCCAAGAAAATCCTATATTTTCTAATGAAAGAGGTTTGATTATCCATTAGTTACACGTTAAACAGCCTGTTTATGAAAGGTTAAGTTATCCCAGGAAAATCCTATATTTTCCTTAAAACTTGATAGTTGATTTTTGATTCTGATACGAGGTGTACAAGTATCTACCTTACTTGTATCGATAGATGTAGTTTCCTTGAAAAACCCTGGTTACTCGCTGTGAGATGTATTAGCCTTATTACATAAATAAAACTAATAAAATAGGTAGTGAACTAGATCCCAAGGGCGTTACAGATGCCCTCTAGTAATCAAATCAGATATTACTTTGAGGTTAGTTCACTTGTTTCATTATTACAAAAGTAAATTCTCGTTACCTAAGTTGTGAGTGCCATAACCGTACTTAGACTGGATAAGGCACGAAACGGGGGTCAATATCTTTTATGAATTAGTCACCCACGAACCTAATGGTTCCATTATAGCTAGCAGCGAGGGTGCGGGATAGTCAGTCCCATATAGATCTATACACAATAGTCACGTTCTCCCTCCAAGAGATTCTGGTTATAAGTGGTAGTCCTCCACTCACGAATCCGATGGAGTGTTACCAAGGACATGTCTCAAACTTAGCCTAACAAATTTACAAGTAATAGTACGAAAATCCTGCTTATGATTTACATGAATCCTTTATTAGATAATACATATTATAACATGATTCACAAATTTCTTGCTTTAGATTTGAAAACTGTTTCTACAAGTTGATTTCCTAATCGATTGGTAAAACGGTTTTCTGAGTTAAAAGCATACTGAACATAAAATCATTCTATGCAAAATAAGATAATTTGAGCATAAGTTTCCTTGTACTTTTGCTTGTATTCCCCCCTTGAAAACATGAAAAACTCGGAAAAAGCGTAGGGGTATGAACTCACTGTTTGACGTGGGATTCGAGTGTAAGTTGCTCGGAGTTGCTGAGTGTCAAATAAAGCCTCGGACACAAACATATCCTATTTAGCATGTAGAAGTACATATATACATTAGGTGAGGACATAACACTATTTGTTATGGAAGGAAACCACCTTAGGGACTAGGAAACAGTTAAAACTAAGTGTTAGAATCACATGTGTTTGAAGAGGGGAGTTTGCGGCCGTAATCAGGAGTTTATGGTCCCTGCGTATACAGTCCAGGTGTTTACGGTCCAGGTGTTTACGGTCCAGGTGTTTACGACCGTAAACACTTGGCGAAAAGTGCGATTTTCGATGTTTCAAGGCCCTTTCTAGCCTTCTGGAAGTGTTCTAAGCCTCGTTTCTAATCTTAGGAGGGTGTTGTGGCAACTTTGCACCCTATAAATAGAGTTTACAGTCGAGGGAGATTGTCTTTAATCCGGGAGCATGGATTAGACATAGTCAATTGTCCCTAGTCTGAGAGTATGGAATGGACAGAGTTATTGATCTGACAGCATGGATTAGACATAGTCAATTGTCCCTAATCGGAGAGTATGGAATGGGCATTGTTATTGATCCGAGAGAATGGATTAGACATAACTGATCTGAGAGTATGGATTAGGTAAAGAGGTTAGTTTTAGATCCGAGAGTATAGACTGCGTCGTTGTGAGGATCGACGGGGTGGGGTAAAATTGCTTATATGAGGTGAAATTGTATATGTTTTGAGTTCTAAAACATATATATATATATATATATATATATATATATATATATGATATAACATTGTGGGATTGAAATCCCTATGTACTCACCAGGTTTCCCAACCTGACCCACTCAGTTCATTTGTATCACAGGTATCGATATGAAGCTACATTACATTGAGAGATTAAAGGAGATGTAAATCAATAGTGTGAATGAATGTAAGGTTTGTTTATGCTTATGTTTCTATATTGACAATGACATCCCAAAGTTTTAATATAAATAAAATACATTTTTTAGGAAATGCTTTGATAATATTATTATCATGTTTTTTGGGAACAAATTCCGCAATATTACTGTTCAAAAAGGGATACTCTGATTTTTAAATAATCATAAATAAAATTTTTAAAATGGTCGTGATTTGGGGATGTCACACATATAGGGCATGCACAGGCATAAAGTTGCCAACTTTATGCCTTAGGACTCTTCAAATGACCTAAATCTGAGTTTGGAGCGTAAGGTCTTCATATGTTAAGCAATTAATGGAGGATGTTCTTATTCTGTTTGTACGTTGGGCGTACCAACCTATAAGCTATGTGTACAACCAAAGAAACTAGTACGCTTAGCGTACTTCTGATGAACATCGGGCGTATGCTCAGCTGTGGCACTTGGGCTTCGATGGACTTTGCGGACCATTTGGATTTCTCTTAGCCTTGGGCCTGGACGGTTAGGATAATGTTCGACCTTGGGAATTGCTTTAGGTTTTTTGTGGTTTGATTGGGCCTTATTGGGTCATGTAGCCCATTATAGTTTGGACTTTGATCTTCAGCCCATTATGGTAGGATAGACTTTGGCGCTAGAATAGTGGGCCAAAGATTATGATGTTGGGCCATTAGCGAAATTGTGTCATAAATATAATCAGGTTAATTTGTATATTTATACAGTTAGATATTTGGGCTAGTATTCAAGCAACTATCATGTTCAGCAGACTGAGGTGAGTCTTCTCACTGCACTCATGGGTCGAAGGAACCAAGGCCGACCCATTAATTGATATGTTATGTGAGTCTTAGGGTATGTGATGGTTTGCTACTTGATTTATATGCTAAATTATGTAAAGAGCATGTGAGGAGCCCATGGGACATAAGACCATGGGGGAGCCCATGGCAATCCAAACAAACACCATGGAGGGAGTCCATGGAAATCTTGTATGTTTGTGTGCATGGGAATATGTGATTTTATGTTTTGTTGTTTTGGGAAACTTACAAAGAGTATGCTTACGGTTTTGTTGGTTGTTTCAGGTACTTGTAGCTCTGAGGGCAAGGGCCCGGCTTGATGGCGCAGTGTGCACTCTCCAACATTTTTCCCACTTGTTACTATGAACACTCTGATCTTTTTGAATAATGTGTTGATGTATCGGAATTTGGAAACAATTGTGTTGGGAATTTCTAATTATTAAACTTGGGTTGTTAATGTTTAAATGAAAATTTTTACTTGGAATTTTGGAATGTTACAGGGAAGACGTTAGTCTAATAGTTGAAAGAGATTGGATACATTTCGAGAGCTAAAGGATTAGAGTTTGGAAAAGAGAAAACGAAATCACATTACCATTTCAGATTTGAATTCCTAGATAAATGTTTATGGGAAAAAACAGAAAGTGAAATTTTGGATGTAGATCTCTGTGAAAAGAAATTACGGATGCGATTTTGTAAGATAATGAACAACAACCTGAGAGCTTAAAACTAAAAGAAAGGTTAGACAAGGACATATAATGATCCTTTATTTTCCGAGAAGAAACAATGTTGATATGAAAACTATTTAGCTCAGAATTATTAGACTTTCCAATGTTCCATCAGAGAGTACAAACTTCTTGAAAAAACTAAGGATCAGTAATCCTCATTCCCATTTTGTTCGGAAAACTGTTGAATTTGGTCACGTCCAATGCCTTCGTGAAGACATCAGCGATCTCGTCATCATATGGAACGAAAATAAGCTTAATGTTTTCATTAAACACATGATCTTTAATGAAATGGTACCAAATATCCATTTGTTTGGTCATTGAGTGCTAGATTGGATTATGTGAGATCGCGATAGCATTTTGAGACTCACAATAAATAGAAATCTGCTGAAATCAGTGACCATATTCTAACAGCTCAGATTTCATTGAGAAAACATGAGAGGTGTAGCTTGCAGCAAAAATGTATTCTACTTCGGTTGTTGAAAGCGCTATGCAGTTATGTTTCTTGGATGACCAGCTAACCAATCTTCCCCCAAGAACTTGACAATCGTCGGATGTGATTTTCTGATCAACTTAAATTCCACCATAATTTGTGTCCGAATAGGCTTACAACAAGAAGCTTTCATTTGTTGGGTATCAAATTCTGAGGCTCTTTTTTCCTTGAAGATATCAGAAGATTTGTTTCACGGCTAAGAGGTGAGACATTTTCGGATTAACCTGGAACCTAGCGCATAGACATGTCGAGAACATGATGTTAGGGCGACTTGCAATGAGGTATAGTAGTGATCCAATCATTTATCTATACTTCTTCTAATAAACGGCTTAACCAGATGGGTCCGAGAAGATCTTTTGTCCGAAACCCATAGGAACTTTTAAAGATGCACAAGTGTCCACTTAATACTTCTTCAGAAATTCGTAAATGTATTTTGTCTTAGTGAATGAAGATTCCTCGATTTGTTTGTTTAACTTGTAATCTGAGAAACAAACTTAACTCACGATTCATGCTCATTTGGAATTGGCTAAACATTAGTTTGGCAAAGTCAGCAACCACGTTGGATTAGTTGTTCCAAAGATGATGCCATCAACATATATCTGAACTAATATGAGATGTTTTCAATTTGATATTTGGAACAAGGGCGGATCAAGAACTCCTCATGGAAAATTAGAACGCTTCAGAATATATGTAAGAGTCTCGTACCAGGCGCGATGAGCTTGCTTCAGGCCATACACAGCTTTCTAGAGTTTGTAACAGTAGTTGAAATAGTAAACACAACCATTACATTATAATATGACTATTTACATTGTTCAAAAACATGGTTTATACATAACAGTATAAATCAAAAGTAAAAGACATGACTTCAGAATGTTCCGTCTTCTCCAAAAGTTGGCAAGAGTACCTGTCTATTGATGCCCTGAGAATACAAGCAGTTTTAAAAATATCAGCATAAAGCTGGTGAGTTCATAAGCGTTTAATTCTGGTGAAAGAAATGTTTCTTTGATTCTTTGAAAAGTTGTTTCCCAAGAAAATCCTATATTTTCTTATGAAAGAGGTTTGATTATCCATTAGTTACACGTTAAACAGCCTGTTTATGAAAGGTTAAGTTATCCCAGGAAAATCCTATATTTTCCTTAAAACTTGATAGTTGATTTTTGATTCTGATACGAGGTGTACAAGTATCTACCTTACTTGTATCGATAGATGTAGTTTCCTTGAAAAACCCTGGTTACTCGCTGTGAGATGTATTAGCCTTATTACATAAATAAAACTAATAAAATAGGTAGTGAACTAGATCCCAAGGGCGTTACAGATGCCCTCTAGTAATCAAATCAGATATTACTTTGAGGTTAGTTCACTTGTTTCATTATTACAAAAGTAAATTCTCGTTACCTAAGTTGTGAGTGCCATAACCGTACTTAGACTGGATAAGGCACGAAACGGGGGTCAATATCTTTTATGAATTTGTCACCCACGAACCTAATGGTTCCATTATAGCTAGCAGCGAGGGTGCGGGATAGTCAGTCCCATATAGATCTATACACAATAGTCACGTTGTCCCTCCAAGAGATTCTGGTTATAAGTGGTAGTCCTCCACTCACGAATCCGATGGAGTGTTACCAAGGACATGTCTCAAACTTAGCCTAACAAATTTACAAGTAATAGTACGAAAATCCTGCTTATGATTTACATGAATCCTTTATTAGATAATACATATTATAACATGATTCACAAATTTCTTGCTTTAGATTTGAAAACTGTTTCTACAAGTTGATTTCCTAATCGATTGGTAAAACGGTTTTCTGAGTTAAAAGCATACTGAACATAAAATCATTCTATGCAAAATAAGATAATTTGAGCACAAGTTTCCTTGTACTTTTGCTTGTATTCCCCCCTTGAAAACATGAAAAACTCGGAAAAAGCGTAGGGGTATGAACTCACTGTTTGACGTGGGATTCGAGTGTAAGTTGCTCGGAGTTGCTGAGTGTCAAATAAAGCCTCGGACACAAACATATCCTATTTAGCATGTAGAAGTACATATATACATTAGGTGAGGACATAACACTATTTGTTATGGAAGGAAACCACCTTAGGGACTAGGAAACAGTTAAAACTAAGTGTTAGAATCACATGTGTTTGAAGAGGGGAGTTTGCGGCCGTAATCAGGAGTTTATGGTCCCTGGGTATACAGTCCAGGTGTTTACGGTCCAGGTGTTTACGGTCCAGGTGTTTACGACCGTAAACACTTGGCGAAAAGTGCGATTTTCGATGTTTCAAGGCCCTTTCTAGCCTTCTGGAAGTGTTCTAAGCCTCGTTTCTAATCTTAGGAGGGTGTTGTGGCAACTTTGCACCCTATAAATAGAGTTTACAGTCGAGGGAGATTGTCTTTAATCCGGGAGCATGGATTAGACATAGTCAATTGTCCCTAGTCTGAGAGTATGGAATGGACAGAGTTATTGATCTGACAGCATGGATTAGACATAGTCAATTGTCCCTAATCGGAGAGTATGGAATGGGCATTGTTATTGATCCGAGAGAATGGATTAGACATAACTGATCTGAGAGTATGGATTAGGTAAAGAGGTTAGTTTTAGATCCGAGAGTATAGACTGCGTCGTTGTGAGGATCGACGGGGTGGGGTAAAATTGCTTATATGAGGTGAAATTGTATATGTTTTGAGTTCTAAAACATATATATATATATATATATATATATATATATATATATATATATATGATATAACATTGTGGGATTGAAATCCCTATGTACTCACCAGGTTTCCCAACCTGACCCACTCAGTTCATTTGTATCACAGGTATCGATATGAAGCTACATTACATTGAGAGATTAAAGGAGATGTAAATCAATAGTGTGAATGAATGTAAGGTTTGTTTATGCTTATGTTTCTATATTGACAATGACATCCCAAAGTTTTAATATAAATAAAATACATTTTTTAGGAAATGCTTTGATAATATTATTATCATGTTTTTTGGGAACAAATTCCGCAATATTACTGTTCAAAAAGGGATACTCTGATTTTTAAATAATCATAAATAAAATTTTTAAAATGGTCGTGATTTGGGGATGTCACACATATAGGGCATGCACAGGCATAAAGTTGCCAACTTTATGCCTTAGGACTCTTCAAATGACCTAAATCTGAGTTTGGAGCGTAAGGTCTTCATATGTTAAGCAATTAATGGAGGATGTTCTTATTCTGTTTGTACGTTGGGCGTACCAACCTATAAGCTATGTGTACAACCAAAGAAACTAGTACGCTTAGCGTACTTCTGATGAACATCGGGCGTATGCTCAGCTGTGACACTTGGGCTTCGATGGACTTTGCGGACCATTTGGATTTCTCTTAGCCTTGGGCCTGGACGGTTAGGATAATGTTCGACCTTGGGAATTGCTTTAGGTTTTTTGTGGTTTGATTGGGCCTTATTGGGTCATGTAGCCCATTATAGTTTGGACTTTGATCTTCAGCCCATTATGGTAGGATAGACTTTGGCGCTAGAATAGTGGGCCAAAGATTATGATGTTGGGCCATTAGCGAAATTGTGTCATAAATATAATCAGGTTAATTTGTATATTTATACAGTTAGATATTTGGGCTAGTATTCAAGCAACTATCATGTTCAGCAGACTGAGGTGAGTCTTCTCACTGCACTCATGGGTCGAAGGAACCAAGGCCGACCCATTAATTGATATGTTATGTGAGTCTTAGGGTATGTGATGGTTTGCTACTTGATTTATATGCTAAATTATGTAAAGAGCATGTGAGGAGCCCATGGGACATAAGACCATGGGGGAGCCCATGGCAATCCAAACAAACACCATGGAGGGAGTCCATGGAAATCTTGTATGTTTGTGTGCATGGGAATATGTGATTTTATGTTTTGTTGTTTTGGGAAACTTACAAAGAGTATGCTTACGGTTTTGTTGGTTGTTTCAGGTACTTGTAGCTCTGAGGGCAAGGGCCCGGCTTGATGGCGCAGTGTGCACTCTCCAACATTTTTCCCACTTGTTACTATGAACACTCTGATCTTTTTGAATAATGTGTTGATGTATCGGAATTTGGAAACAATTGTGTTGGGAATTTCTAATTATTAAACTTGGGTTGTTAATGTTTAAATGAAAATTTTTACTTGGAATTTTGGAATGTTACAGGGAAGACGTTAGTCTAATAGTTGAAAGAGATTGGATACATTTCGAGAGCTAAAGGATTAGAGTTTGGAAAAGAGAAAACGAAATCACATTACCATTTCAGATTTGAATTCCTAGATAAATGTTTATGGGAAAAAACAGAAAGTGAAATTTTGGATGTAGATCTCTGTGAAAAGAAATTACGGATGCGATTTTGTAAGATAATGAACAACAACCTGAGAGCTTAAAACTAAAAGAAAGGTTAGACAAGGACATATAATGATCCTTTATTTTCCGAGAAGAAACAATGTTGATATGAAAACTGTTTAGCTCAGAATTATTAGACTTTCCAATGTTCCATCAGAGAGTACAAACTTCTTGAAAAAACTAAGGATCAGTAATCCTCATTCCCATTTTGTTCGGAAAACTGTTGAATTTGGTCACGTCCAATGCCTTCGTGAAGACATCAGCGATCTCGTCATCATATGGAACGAAAATAAGCTTAATGTTTTCATTAAACACATGATCTTTAATGAAATGGTACCAAATATCCATTTGTTTGGTCATTGAGTGCTAGATTGGATTATGTGAGATCGCGATAGCATTTTGAGACTCACAATAAATAGAAATCTGCTGAAATCAGTGACCATATTCTAACAGCTCAGATTTCATCGAGAAAACATGAGAGGTGTAGCTTGCAGCAAAAATGTATTCTACTTCGGTTGTTGAAAGCGCTATGCAGTTATGTTTCTTGGATGACCAGCTAACCAATCTTCCCCCAAGAACTTGACAATCGTCGGATGTGATTTTCTGATCAACTTAAATTCCACCATAATTTGTGTCCGAATAGGCTTACAACAAGAAGCTTTCATTTGTTGGGTATCAAATTATGAGGCTCTTTTTTCCTTGAAGATATCAGAAGATTTGTTTCACGGCTAAGAGGTGAGACATTTTCGGATTAACCTGGAACCTAGCGCATAGACATGTCGAGAACATGATGTTAGGGCGACTTGCAATGAGGTATAGTAGGGATCCAATCATTTATCTATACTTCTTCTAATAAACGGCTTAACCAGATGGGTCCGAGAAGATCTTTTGTCCGAAACCCATAGGAACTTTTAAAGATGCACAAGTGTCCACTTAATACTTCTTCAGAAATTCGTAAATGTATTTTGTCTTAGTGAATGAAGATTCCTCGATTTGTTTGTTTAACTTGTAATCTGAGAAACAAACTTAACTCACGATTCATGCTCATTTGGAATTGGCTAAACATTAGTTTGGCAAAGTCAGCAACCACGTTGGATTAGTTGTTCCAAAGATGATGCCATCAACATATATCTGAACTAATATGAGATGTTTTCAATTTGATATTTGGAACAAGGGCGGATCAAGAACTCCTCATGGAAAATTAGAACGCTTCAGAATATATGTAAGAGTCTCGTACCAGGCGCGATGAGCTTGCTTCAGGCCATACACAGCTTTCTAGAGTTTGTAACAGTAGTTGAAATAGTAAACACAACCATTACATTATAATATGACTATTTACATTGTTCAAAAACATGGTTTATACATAACAGTATAAATCAAAAGTAAAAGACATGACTTCAGAATGTTCCGTCTTCTCCAAAAGTTGGCAAGAGTACCTGTCTATTGATGCCCTGAGAATACAAGCAGTTTTAAAAATATCAGCATAAAGCTGGTGAGTTCATAAGCGTTTAATTCTGGTGAAAGAAATGTTTCTTTGATTCTTTGAAAAGTTGTTTCCCAAGAAAATCCTATATTTTCTTATGAAAGAGGTTTGATTATCCATTAGTTACACGTTAAACAGCCTGTTTATGAAAGGTTAAGTTATCCCAGGAAAATCCTATATTTTCCTTAAAACTTGATAGTTGATTTTTGATTCTGATACGAGGTGTACAAGTATCTACCTTACTTGTATCGATAGATGTAGTTTCCTTGAAAAACCCTGGTTACTCGCTGTGAGATGTATTAGCCTTATTACATAAATAAAACTAATAAAATAGGTAGTGAACTAGATCCCAAGGGCGTTACAGATGCCCTCTAGTAATCAAATCAGATATTACTTTGAGGTTAGTTCACTTGTTTCATTATTACAAAAGTAAATTCTCGTTACCTAAGTTGTGAGTGCCATAACCGTACTTAGACTGGATAAGGCACGAAACGGGGGTCAATATCTTTTATGAATTTGTCACCCACGAACCTAATGGTTCCATTATAGCTAGCAGCGAGGGTGCGGGATAGTCAGTCCCATATAGATCTATACACAATAGTCACGTTCTCCCTCCAAGAGATTCTGGTTATAAGTGGTAGTCCTCCACTCACGAATCCGATGGAGTGTTACCAAGGACATGTCTCAAACTTAGCCTAACAAATTTACAAGTAATAGTACGAAAATCCTGCTTATGATTTACATGAATCCTTTATTAGATAATACATATTATAACATGATTCACAAATTTCTTGCTTTAGATTTGAAAACTGTTTCTACAAGTTGATTTCCTAATCGATTGGTAAAACGGTTTTCTGAGTTAAAAGCATACTGAACATAAAATCATTCTATGCAAAATAAGATAATTTGAGCACAAGTTTCCTTGTACTTTTGCTTGTATTCCCCCCTTGAAAACATGAAAAACTCGGAAAAAGCGTAGGGGTATGAACTCACTGTTTGACGTGGGATTCGAGTGTAAGTTGCTCGGAGTTGCTGAGTGTCAAATAAAGCCTCGGACACAAACATATCCTATTTAGCATGTAGAAGTACATATATACATTAGGTGAGGACATAACACTATTTGTTATGGAAGGAAACCACCTTAGGGACTAGGAAACAGTTAAAACTAAGTGTTAGAATCACATGTGTTTGAAGAGGGGAGTTTGCGGCCGTAATCAGGAGTTTATGGTCCCTGGGTATACAGTCCAGGTGTTTACGGTCCAGGTGTTTACGGTCCAGGTGTTTACGACTGTAAACACTTGGCAAAAAGTGCGATTTTCGATGTTTCAAGGCCCTTTCTAGCCTTCTGGAAGTGTTCTAAGCCTCGTTTCTAATCTTAGGAGGGTGTTGTGGCAACTTTGCACCCTATAAATAGAGTTTACAGTCAAGGGAGATTGTCTTTAACCGTAAACACTCTTTTGGTCACGATTTCTAGATGTTCAGCAAGAGATTCTTGTATCCAACAAGCTAATGGTAGAGTACTTACGTAATGGAAGCTTGAAAGGGTGGTTAGAGTCCAAAAACACTAGTGTGTGTTCTTGGTGTTCTTGGTGAGAGAGAAAATCTAGAAAAAGATGAGATTCATGAGATAGGAGCATGGATTTACCACTAGGAGTGAGATAGAAACACAATCAAGGTGAAGAATCACTTACATTCTTGAGGATCTTTGAGCAAAATCGAAGTTTGTAGAGAGAGAGAGAGAGTAGAGAAAGAAAGCTTCTGGAGTGTGTAAAGTGAGAAATGAAGGCCACTCATCCCTTATATAGGGGTGAGTTTACGATCAAGGGGTGGGGTGGAGGGTTTACGGCCGTGAATAGTGTTTACGGTCGTAAACAGAGTTTACGGTCGTAAACCAAGTTTACGGCCGTAAACTCCTCTCGAAGAGTTATTTGGCCCGAATGCTATGCTTTGACTTAGAAAACCTCGTTTTCGAATACGAAAGTCGATCGAACTGAGTTTAGAATATTACGTTAGAGCAAAAATAGTACTAATGTAAATGGAAATAAATAAAAACCCAAATTTGACTAACGGAATTGAGTAAGGATAACGGAAAAAGTTTCTGATCCTCGCGCTCCTAAGTGAATTCAGGTCCCCGCTTGGCATTTCAGCGAACCTTCACTATCGGGATGCGACTTTGTTTCGTTCGTTTGATCTCTCTATCCATGATTTCGACTGGTTCTTCCATGAAGTTCAGGTTCTCGTTGATCTCAATCTCGTCGAGAGGAATCGTAAGGGTTTCATCGGACACACATTTCTTAAGATTCGAAATATGGAAGACAGGATGGATGTTGCTAAGTTCTTGCGGTAAACGAAGTTTGTAGGCTACGGGACCGATCCTAGCGAGGATCTCGAAGGGTCCTATGTATATTGGAATTAGCTTTCCACGCTTACCAAAGCGTATCATGCCTTTCCAGGGTGAGACTTTTAGCAGAACACGGTCTCCAACCTGGAAATCCAAGGGTTTTCGTCGTTTATCAGCGTAGTTCTTTTGTCTATCTCGTGAGGCCTTAAGTCGTTCTCGTCTTTGTACAATCTTTTCTGTGGTTTCACGGATGATTTCTGGGCCAGTGAGAGTACTGTCAGGGACTTTACCCTTGGCTAGCTGCGTGTCGCCTACCTCAGCCCAGCACAGAAGGGATCTGCACTTGTGTCACACCCCAAAACCAAGAACGGCAGAAACGTTCAGGGTGGAGGACGTCATGTAAAGTATCATAACAGTGCAAAGTGGTAAACAAGCAACAACATCATCCATTGCATTAAAAGTAAAGTTTTAATACATGAGTGTTCTTTCATAGTAATAAGACACCAAAATATGTAATCAAAATAAAAGACGAGTCTTGTCTGTGCTCCGTCTTCTCAAAACCTAGTCATCATACATGTCTACTGGTGACCTGAGAATACAAGTTATTTTGAAAGCGTAGATCAGCATAAAGACGGTGAATTCATAAGTATTATGGTGTCATTGATTTGAAAAGTTGTTATGAAAGAATGAAAGCTCTCAGATCAATACATATGTATATGAAACATAAGTGTATAGATATGGTTTTTAACAATAAGTTGAAAGAGGTTTTTGTAAAACATTTAAGATTTTTGAACAATAAATAATGATGACTTGATGTCAGTTTATAAAAAGATTCAAAAGTAAATCATTTGATAACAAAGTATAAAACAGCCGAAAACTATTGTATTTATCACATTTTGAAGTATGTGAAATCAGTTGGTTGAAAACACAATTACAAATCATATGTGATTGATTCTATAACTTCCTGTTTTCTACTTGTATCCCCCCCATTAAAGCATTTAAAATCATTTAAAAGATTGATTAAGGGGTATGAACTCACCTATAGTGGGTGGTTGTGGATGAACTGAATGATGTAGGATCCTAAGTGTCAAGTGAAGACTTGTACACACACAATGATCCTAGTTATCATATAATCACATATATGTATCCAATTAGTCATAAAACAACTAATTAACCAAGTTTAAGACATCTTAAGACATGTAAAACACTTGATTTAAGTGCTATAAGTCATAACGATTGCATCTAAGGGTGGTAGGACCTTGCTATTGAGTTTGGGGATCAAGGGTAAACTCCCTTAGAGTTTAGGGTTTTGTGACCATAACTCCTTGAGTTTACGGTCGTAAACCCATGAGTTTATGGCCGTAAACTCATGTTTCTTGACCATTTTGTGTTTTGAAGCCTGAAAGGTCACAAGAAGCATTCTTACTTCATGTTTAAGCCTTAGGAAGAGATTAGGGCACCATTTCACTCCTTTTTAGGAGTTTACGGTCCTTAGACCATTTCCCTTTGGGTTTACGGCCATAAGCCCAAATGATTATGGTCTTTTGGTTGTTTTGAGTCCTAAGCACAACAAGGAAGGGGTCTAGACTAGTTTTCCAAGGCTAAGAAGGGACTAGGGCACACTTTGGCACCCTTAATAGGGTTTACGGTCCAAGAACATCTTGGACCGTAAACACCTTGATCTTGTGTTTCTTGGTTGTTTTCTTGATGTTTAGAAGTGTAACAAGCTTTATAATACACTAGGGTAGGAGTACTTACTAGGTAGACGCTTGAAAAGGTGCTAAAAGTCCAAGAACACTAGTGTGTGTTCTTGGTGAAACTTGAAGATCTACACTTTTGGAATGATTTCACGGATGGAACCATGTTAGATCACTAGATTAAGGTAGATATCAACTTATTAGGGCTAGAAACATTTACAAGTTGAAGATCTTGAAGAATTGTTGGATGATACTTGAGAGTGAATTTGATTTTGGATCTTGAAAATGTGTAATGTGGTAAAATATGACTAAGTGTCATATTTATACCCCCTTTTAGGGTTTACGGCCGTAAACACCCTTGTTTAGGTCGTAAACTCCAAAATCTTGGAGTTTTGGAATATTATTGATGCACAATAAACCCTAGGGCATCCTCTCTCCTGATATCTCCTGAAGTACTAACTTAAAATCACTCAAACTTATTCCTAAAAGCTTTAAAGTTAGCAGAAACAGTTCTGACTTCTATTGAAGTGAATGGTTGTACAGAATAGAAATTTCGGGTTGTCACAACTTGCGGCCATAGAGAGCTTCGAACGGCGCAACCTTGATGCTGGATAGGTCGCCGTTCGTTGCGAGAAGGTTCAACTAAGAGTAGTTGAGTGTCCCATGACGTATTTCTAATTGTCCGGATAACTCTCTTACTTTGTCCATGTCCTTGTGGGTGGCACCCTTTGTATGAATACTTTCGGGTTCTTCGAAGAGTGATGAAGTTTTGAAGTTCGCATCTAATTTGTCGTTACAAGTGACGAGAGTTTTGCGATAACACGATTTAAGAAAACAGGGTTTGGTATAATCGCACGTTAAGTTGGTTTGGAAGGATCGTTTTGTTTAGAACATTGATGCCCCTGGGTGAATGTCTATGGTGTTTTCTGTGTTTGACTCGAAGTTAACAGGTACTACTAACACGAGGGTTCTGATGTTTCGAAGTTATGAACTTTCATGAAGTGGTTCTTACTAGATCTCCCTATGATTGTTTGGTGTACGCAAGTCGTGAATAATTACAACTGACCCTAGTGTATTCACTAAGCTATCATAATTTGCTTATTAGGGCTTTAAACCTTATAAAGATTTCGTGATTTAATCCGGACGAGAAAGTAATCACAATTATGAACAATTATCAGGGTTTTCGAAAACGTACCAAAATGTGGCAGGGTCCTTCGATACTTCCTCACTCTCGGAGGTTAGGCTCCTCCTGTTTCCTCATTGTTCTTCTCTGTTGGGCAATCTCTTTTGAGATGTCCCATTTCGCCACATACGCAACACACTTGGACTATGCTAGCATCAGTAGTGGAAGTGATGTGTTGGGTTGGGGTCTGTACGGAACAAGTATCCTGGCCATCCATAGTCCTTGGACAATTTCTTCTGTAATGTCCGTGTTCGCCACAATTGTAGCAAACTTGGTTCATCCTTACACCAGAAATCGAGGTGTTTGGCTGTGCAGGTGCCCTGCAGTATCGTGTGGTGTGTCCTTGCCTGTTGCTCGCAATTTGGAAGTTTTCCAGCATATTGCCGCACTGGCGTTGGCACTAGTTGGGTGGATGTGGCGGTTGTAGAAGTTATCTCGAGTTGTCGTTTCTTGGCAAGTTTCTGAGACGACTTGTTCTTTCTCTCGGACCAAAATTTCCGTTTGGCGCTCTTAGGTTTAGGAGCTGGAATGTTTTCTTGGACAGGCCCTTGTTGATTTTCTGGTGTGTTGTTACAGCTTGAGGTGTGAAAGTCGTTCCCATTCCCATTTAGGTCGTTAGCAATAAGCACAGCTAGTGCGGCTGCTACAGCTGCTGTGACAGTAGCTTGGACCGTAGCTGAGTCCATCTGGAGGATTGGTGCCTTACTGGTGGATTGGTTCTGTTTTGTTCGGAGGCATGATCTCCTATATGTCAAGAAAAGAGTTTATTAGCAACAATGGTTGCCTCTGGATGTATCCTAAATGTTTTTCTATGCATTGATATTTCCCGTTTTGCTACTGACTCTCTTTGATTCGACCCACGTCCCCATGATGTGGTCTTAGCAAGGATAGAAAAGATTTGAGCACACAAAGTTCACATAAAATAATATTAAGAACTCTTGTTTGCTCAGCCCGTCGGGCTGGCGGAGTAACTCTCCCATTCCTTCGGTTCCAGATGAGATGAAGGGTTAACTTGATGCTCGAGAGAAATCCTTGGAATGTCTTTGGGGAAGACATCGAGAAAGTTGCGGACTTCGGAAATGATCTCGAGGTCTTTAACTTTTTGCGTCTCATTGACAACACGAGCCAGGAATGCATAACATTCCTTTCGTAGATGATCCTAGGCTTTGACGCAGGAAATGATACGAGGGTTCGAACGATATTATCACTGAAACTAGTGAGGACTCCGTCAGAGGGACGATTGAGACGAATCTCTTTCTCGAAGCAAAGGACATTGGCACGATGTGAGGCTCATTCGTCCTATGCCGATTAGGGCATTGAAGCTTTTCATGGATGCTGATATGAAATCGATTGGGGAAAAGGAATGATTGTCTAAGATAAGAGCACATCCTATGATACATGCTTTAACTGAAATATGATTGTTGTCATCATAACTGAAACTGAGATTTCATATTTCAAAACTTAGGACCTAACTATAGGTCTAAGTCCTGATATCAAAGAAAAAATTTCGGCAATATGGAAGACCGAGAGGTTTACGGAAAAGGGCTACTCTGAACATAAACATGAAAGTTATTCCTTAGGCCAGAAAGGAAGAACGAGTAGAGTGGTCCTCTATTGACGACAGGCACTCCTCAAGTGAAACCCTAATTCGGCCAGCTGTCGCTCTACGTCAAGCAGGCGTCCTTCGTACTCTGACTGGCGGGCTCGGAGCTCTATGACCTCGGCTCGGGTTGTAGCTAACTCTCGCCGCAGAGCTTCGTTGTCCCTCATAGTTCTCCCGTGAGCAACTTCAAGATTACGAATGTGGTTTGTGTTAGCATCCGAGTCTGCTTCAAGTTCCATAGTTCGCCGAAGGGTTGCCATACCTAGCTCCACATTGCGAGCCACTCGACGTATCGGGATTGGAAGGGCCCTGTCTGCAGGACCTCCTCCATCCAGATTGTAGAAGTTGCGGTTACCGTTGTATGGGAGGGGTTGGCCTTGTTCATGGCTCCACCTATTCAAGCTCCCGACCTACATGGGCGTTGGACCTTGGAATCCAACTTGAGGGTTAGGATTTAGCATTGGGGTCACTTGGGGTAGGTTCTCGACTTCGGGTTCCGAGTCAGTCTCTTCAGGAAATGGTTCGACAAAGCCATCGTCCAAACGAATTTCATGGTTTCCTTCTAGCTCTGGCTCGATCCATCTGCCATCTCCTTGGTTGGGAAAGTACGGGTCGCCAGGAAGATGGAATCCAGCCATGCTATCTACGCGAGGTGATGGTAATGGATAGTTAATAGGCATCGAATCTCATAATACTTCCAATGTATTATAGCTGCATGATTGATCCTTGAGGAATGGATCCTTGGGTAAGTTTCTAGTTTGGTCATCATAACCTCCTAAAATACTCCTATAGCATTTTAATCTTCGTGTTTAGTTCTATAACTTTCCTGGTATCTAGGTAAGTTTTAGGCTTGCTGCAACAACAAAGTCACTCCCAGGCACATGTTGGTCATGTCTCGAATGAATATAGTTGATCAGGCTATATTGACCCTAGACATGATTACATAACTGCCCAGGTTTAACCACGATGTCTAGCACCCAAATACTTTTATTTTGTTCTACTTATGACATGGATTCTGGTACTCGGGTATACTTGTATACTTTGCTATAAAAGTACTTATATTTTTGAAAGTATACTTTTAGTTCTAAAGCACTTAGGCCCCTTAATGTTTATAGTTGTATACCATGTAAGGTTTGGTATACTTACTTCACTATAAACAATAGCTCTGATACCAATCTGTCACACCCCGAAACCGATGGCGGAAACGTTCAGGGGCGGAGGACGTCATGCGTAGTATCACAACAGTTGTATCATAGTAAGCGAAGTAAACACAACCATTACATTATAATATGAGTATTTACATTGTTCAAAAACATGGTTTATACATAACAGTATAAATCAAAAGTAAAAGACGTGACTTCAGAATGTTCCGTCTTCTCCAAAAGTTGGCAAGAGTACCTGTCTATTGATGCCCTGAGAATACAAGCAGTTTTAAAAATATCAGCATAAAGCTGGTGAGTTCATAAGCGTTTAATTATGGTGAAATAAATGTTTCTTTGATTCTTTGAAAAGTTGTTTCCCACGAAAATCCTATATTTTCTTATGAAAGAGGTTTGATTATCCATTAGTTACACGTTAAACAGCCTGTTTATGAAAGGTTAAGTTATCCCAGGAAAATCCTATATTTTCCTTAAAAGTTGATAGTTGATTTTTGATTCTGATATGAGGTGTACAAGTATCTACCATACTTGTATCGATAGATGTAGTTTCCTTGAAAAACCCTGGTTACTCGCTGTGAGATGTATTAGCCTTATTACATAGATAAAACTAATAAAATAGGTAGTGAACTAGATCCTAAGGGTGTTACTGATGCCCTCTAGTAATCAAATCAGATATTACTTTGAGGTTAGTTCACTCGTTTCATTATTACAAATGTAAATTCTCGTTACCTAAGTTGTGAGTGCCATAACCGTACTTAGACTGGATGAGGCACGAAACGGGGGCTAGTATCTTTTATGACTTTGTCACCCACGAACCTAATGGTTCCGCTATAGCTAGCAGCGAGGGTGCGGGATAGTCAGTCCCATATAGATCTATACACAATAGTCACGTTCTCCCTCCAAGAGATTCTGGTTATAAGTCGTAGTCCTCCACTCACGAATCCGATGGAGTGTTACCAAGGACATGTATCAAACTTAGCCTAACAAATTTACAAGTAATAGTAGGAAAATCCTGCTTATGATTTACATGAATCCCTTATAAGATAATACATATTATAACATGATTCACAAGTTTCTTACTTTAGATTTGAAAGTTGTTTCTACGAAGAGTTATTTGGCCGGAATGCTAAGCTTTGACTTAGAAAACCTCGTTTTCGAATACGAAACTTGATCGAACTAAGTTTAGAATATTCCGTTAGACCAAAAATAGTACTAATGTAAATGGAAATAAATACAAACCCAAATTTGACTAACGGAATTGAGTAAGGATAACGGAAAAAGTTTCGGGTTGTCACAAAGAGTATGTTCCTGGTGTGTTGAAGGAGGAAGAAGTAGCATCAAGGATCCTAAAAGTGGAAGCAAGCTTGTGGATCTGAGATCTTTGCCTTCTTGAGAAGCTCCAGACGGTATAAAGTCTATACCTTGATTTCTTAGTTGTTAGATCCCAATTTTGTGTGTTTTATGTTGCTTTTCTTGTACCAAAGTTCCCATCTTGTGCATGGTTTGTTCTTGTCATTTTGAGATGTCCTTTCAGACCCTAGGAAAGGTCCTTAGCCATAAAAATGAAGTCCCTTTGGTTAGATTTTCTCCATGCATCTTGTATAAGGTCATAATGGATTAAGACCTTGTGTTAATCTCTTATTAGGCGTGTAAATTCATAAAGTTGGAGACAATATGACTCTAGGGTATGTTGAGGTCATGGATCTGAAATATGGGCTTAAGTGCTTAAGCCATTAAGCACTAAATGGAGTTTGGAGGCTGCGAGGGTACAAACCCGCATACATGGGAGTACGGCCTGCGTACTCGGTTAACCACCCCGATGGTTGTCTTCTGTGAGGCTTCGCGTACGCTAAGCGTACTTCCAGAGTACACCCCGTGTACTCGTACTGGGTCAGCACAGTTGGTGTAACATCCGGATTCCCAGGTATTCTACGTTATTCATTTATTTTGAGTTTGAGAGAAGGACACGACGAGTCGACGCCTAGACTCGTCGAGTAGGATTGTGATTTGCTGACGGGATTAATGAATGGACTCGACGAGTCGGCAGGGTGTCTCGACGAGTCCGTGCTGGCGGCAGAAAACCTAAATCTTTGGGCATGTGCCCTATTTAAGGGTCCTTATAGCCCTCATTTGCGGCTACCAGTCCAGAGAGAGAAACCCTAGAGAGCTTGGGCGAGTTGTGTGTGAGAGCAAGCCATTTTAATCCTTTTTGGTGTTGTTTTGCAAAGAAGAAGGTGTTTCCAGCTAGAGGAGGTCAAGAGGATTGCTAATCCGTGGTTTTCAAGCTTGGATCTACAGTATTGAGGTAGAAAATCGAACTCTCATTCTGTTTTGGTTAAGATCTATGAATCTAGGGTTTTATATACCCTTTTTATGGCTTGAATTGATGAGTTAATGGTCCCTTTATGTGTTAGACTTCTGATCTGGACCCATAGAGGTCCAGAGAGCATTATCCATCTTGCTTTATGAAGTGTTATGGAAGGAATGAACTTAGGTTGTCATTTTTGAGGCTATTTCTATAAAGGAACCATATATGTGTTGCATGAGTGTAAAGGTTTCACCTTTAACTGATTCGTGGGTATGGAAAGGTCAGGTCTATAGGTTAGAGAAGCGGATCTGACCTCAGAAGGTCATTCGAGTGTTGCCATGGACGCTACTCGCCGAGTTCATAAGTGGACTCGACGAGTCGAGTCGAGGTTGCCCCGCGATTCGTGACAGGAGTAACCCGTCGAGTGAAGGGATGACTCGATGTGCCAGGTGAGGCTAGAAGGATTCAGAGGACCCGTATGGACTCGCCGAGTCGCCCATGTGCACTCGACGATTCGGGTAAAAGTTTGACCGTTGACTTCAGTTGACCTTAGGGTTTTGGTCAAGCTGATTCAGGAGAGTTCAGGGAGGGGTAAAATGGCCTTCTACCCAATCTTTAGAGATGAGGCTATGAGAGGGTATTGATCAGGAATGTTATTCGTATGATAGGAGGAGGCTAGGTCGGGACGTCAAGCACGAGAGACCGGAAGGTCTTATATGCTATGAGATGTATGTGATGTATGCTGTTATATCATTTGTATGTGTTACGTATGTTATGAATGAGAAGGACCGGAAGGTCATTACGATATGGACCAGAAGGTCATTACGGGTAGGGCCGGAAGGTCTACCAGGGTTGTGGGGCGGAAGTCCTCTGAGACACAGTGACCGGAAGGTCTTATAGCCTTGTGCGTATGTGGTATTTTGGGGAACTCACTAAGCATTTATGCTTACAGTTGTTGTGTTATGTGTTTCAGGTACTAGCGAGGATCGCGGGAAGGCGTCGGCATGATCCGTACACACTCATGGAGTTTATGTATTGAGATCCCGGGATATGTTTTGCTATGATAACATTGGATACATTATGTTTTGATATTACCTTATGAATAAAAGTATGTTTTAAAAATGAAAAAATTGTTTTGGAAACTTACGTTGTTATAGTTGGGTTGACTCGGTTGGTGGAAATAGGTATCGATTAGAGAACTGAGATTCAGAGTCGGGCCTCATCAGTTATGTTTAGTTTACGAGGTAAGTTTACGTCACTGCACATGCGGGTTGAATACACCAATGTCTGCCCATTGGAGTGATATCCTATTATTCACGCTATTGTATTGTACTGATTTGTTAGATCGGTATCCTTGTATATTGCATGATGCCATGCTTAATGATCTGTACATCTGTTTGACGGGCTGTAGACTGTTATATGATTATGTATTATATGTGCACATTTTTGGTTGATGGGTGAGGGGTCATTGCTTTCTGTGTAAAACAACAAGCTGGGGCATACCAACCTGATGGTTTAATGGGCCCGAGGGTATTCCATCCTGAGGATAATTGGACCCATAGTATGTTGGCATTCCATGTGACAACCCGAAAATTTTTAATTTTTATAAGCTCAGTCAGTCAACTCAACTGAGTGTCAGAATCATTAGTACAGAGTTCTAGCCCGGTTACATTTCATTCTAAGGAGTTGCGAGCCTAATACACTTAAGGAATAAGTGTTAGAAAGTACCTGCTAGAACCACAGTGTAGCAAAACGAACCCTAACCTCATCTAAGTGAATTCACGGCCACAAGACCATGAGTTTACGGCCGTAAACTCATGTGGCCGTAAACTCAAGAGCATATATAAGGCTTATGGTCATTTCTAGTCATTTCTCTCATTCCTTAGTCGATTTTCCCTCATTCCCTCTCAACTATCATCCCGTTCTTCGCCTTAGATCTTCAAAACTAGTAAGTATTCATCCTTGATTAGTTGATATATGTTATTAACTAGCAACATACATTGATTTCATCCATAAAATTCATGTTTGTTTAGATCTTCAAGAAACACCAAGAACACCAAGAACACACACTAGTGTTCTTGGCCAAAACCGACCCTTCAAGCTCCTAGATCGTAAGTATTCTTGTTCCAACTTGTTATGTACTAAATTAAACATATTTAGACCTTAGAAACATCAAGAAACATGGGTTGGAAGAGATTTTATGGCCCAGGAACACCCAAGGCCGTAAACTCCCTAAAATGGTGCAATGATGCCCTAAATTCCTTTCTTATGCCTAGAAACTAGCCTAGACCTTTACCTTGATGTGCTAAGTACTTGAAAACATCAAAAGTCCATCACCCATATGGGTTTACAGCCGCAAACACATGGAGAATTGGTCCATGGGCCGTAAACTCCATTCAGGAGTGTATTGATGCCACAAACACTTCCAAAGGCTTAGATTTAAAGTTAGGATGCTTCATTATGACTTCTAGGACTTCAAACCACAAAATGGTAGGAGTACCATGAGTTTACGGCCGTAAACTCAAGGGTTTACGACCGTAAACTCCAATGGAGTTGGTCCCAAAGTAGTAAACACCTTTAGATGCCATTTCACTTCCCTTTGATGAATCACATGTGATTCCAACACTTGATCAAGGTGTTTCCTAGTCCCGGAAGGCGTTTCCTTTCATATAGTTGTTTATAAACACTATATTCATGTCAATATGTGTCCTTATATGTCATTTAGGACTTATTGTGTCTCGGGACATCATTCGTGGAACTTCTCATCCTTACACGCATACCCGATTGAATCACCCACATCAGGTGAGTTCATACCCCGTAATGAATCTTTTAACTGTTTTAACTGTTTTAAGGGGGGGAATACAAGTTGAACACAATGATAATTGTGTAAATGTTTGTTCTTAAACATCTTTCAAAATGTTACTTATGTTATTTATAAGTTGTCAAAACATTTCAAAACTCTTATAAAGTTATGTTACTTCGTAGTTATACAAAACTCTGTTTTTAAAGTATAAACATAACTTATTATGCAAATGAGTCTTTTCAGTAACAGTCCAAGTAGAACATTAGTAAACTATAATAGGTATAGTTTAGGAGAATGCTATTCATTACTTATAGTACAATGAAGCACACAAAGGGTCAGTATTACATGAAACATAACAGATAGTGAAGAGAATCAAATAATACCATACAGAACAGATAGTGAAGAGAATCAAACAATACACTACGGAACAAACAAGATAAGATGCTATAGCATGAGAACACACACACAGGATATAATTATACCAATGAATCACTAACGCATTGTATTAAACAAAAGGTGATAGTTATATTGGGTATACATGATCATATAACTTTAATGTGAATTACGCGGCTTGCAAGAATTTGCAGCAGTCGTGTTTTGTTACCTTAATCTCTTGACAAGGAGAGCGTTTAGTAGGGGTTCTAACCTTCACATTAGGACCGTAATAAAACAAATATGTTTTTAGGTTATTAGTACATCCGCATGTCATTATAAACGGCATCTGTGTACTTAAAATTCCCATTACTTTCATAAAGTGACGGTACCACTTGAAAGTTGGACTCAAACCCAGTTTCAGTTATAAACTAGGGAAAATATACTTTTTACAAATCGACAAATGAAACAGTAGAGTCTAGCACAGAATAGAAGATGCCTTGGTAGAAGGCTACGATTAAAGGATAGGACCATAATGCTAGTCTTATGATTCCTTAATGTACACATCAGAGGATACATATATACCAATAGGGTCCAACAGCTAATAGGATGTGTGCTCTCCGCTTCATTTCCTGTTCCTCGTTGGGTTGTGGGCTTGGAACAGATTCACCCAACCTATTATCTACCTGATTCTATATATATGTATGCTTAGTATTCATTAAGTCATCATAAGGGTAGCAGGTATGGGTCAGGTTGTAGGACACATAGTCAAAGCACAGTTTTTCTAGTACAAAACATACTTTCCAAAGTCAGTACTTTTGGTATACAAAACTAGAAACTTCCCAGTAAAGGGTTTAATCCATTTTATTAGACTAGTACAATTTAAAAGACCTTAGGTGAGTAAATCTATAATACCTTAGTTTATACATCATGTTTATATATAAAACTAATACCCAATACGTAGTTAAATGTGTGTTTTCCGCCTTACTTCCTGTTCCTCGTTGGGTTGTGGGATTAGGGCAGATTCACTCAATTAACTTTCTATCCGATATTAGATTATATATAGCAGTATAAACTAAGTTATTATAAAAGTACTTACTGTGGTCACCATTTCTACTATAAGAAATATAGGTTTTCTTAAGGTACTTTTCATTAGATATAAAGAAACCATTACAATTAACTCCATGAGTAACAAGTGAATACATCGGGGTTATATACGACAACGATCTAACAACCAATGGGATGTGTGCTATCCGCCTTACTTTCTGTTCCTCGTTGGGTCATGAGCTTAGGGCAGATGCATATAATCGATTGTTTGTTTACTCTGAGTCTTATATAACTGGTACCCACTTAGTACTCATAGAAAGTCTTGTAGTGTCATTTTACTAAACTTTCATCAAAGTAGGAAATATAGGATTTTCTAAAGGAACAGGCGAATCTTTTCAAAACAGAACTTACAACGTACAACACTTTTACATATACATTTGCAACCACATTTTACAGCTTACTCACATCACTAACATCTTATGAACTCACCAGCTTAATTGCTGATCAACTCTTTCAAATAACTTGTATTCTCAGGAGACTATTAGACAGGTGCTCGTACTGGGAATTCAGAAGATGGAGCATTATAGCTTGAAGTCTTGTTTTGTTATTTGTTTATGATCTCTAAGTTTTGTGAACACACACATTGTAAACACTTTCTTTCTAAATGAAATGGTTGTTCATTACTTGCTTACCATATACATATCTCGTGATACTAAACATGACGTCCTCCACCCCCGAACGTTTCCGCCGTTCTCGGTTTTGGGGTGTGACAGATTGGTATCAGAGCATTGTTTATGGTGAACTAAGTATATTAACCGATAAAAGATATACAGCTATAAATACAATGGGGCTTAAGTGCTCTGAATAATGATATATTTTAGAGTATAACTACAAGTTATAAAAATATACCTACTTGCTCATGACATGTACATACTAGAATTAGTGTCACGAGGAGAACAGAACAAAAGTATTTAAAGGTTGAGCAGTGTCGTCAACCTAAACAATTATGTAATCATAGCTAGGATCAATATAGCCTGATCAACTATATTCATTCGAGATGTGACCGACATGTGTTTGGGATTGATGGGGTGTAGCAACAGTGTTAAAACTTACTAGAACACCAGAACAAGTACATTCAGAGTTAGAATACTATAGGAGTATTTTAGTCCAGATAAATAACTTATGTGAGAACTTAAAAGACCCTTGCGGATAGGTCTATAATCTTGCAAGGTATATTCCTAAAGTTTTATATATAATCAAGATCTTATAGACTTAGAATCCGTGGCCTACGCTTCGCTATCCATTCCTCTTAAGGGTGTAGTGTTGGAGTGGGATCACTTATTCGAAGGTCTATTTAATCTTCAATTATATACAAACTTGTGTACCTTGTACAATTATAGGAGAGTTCCGTGAGGATCACCCCATAAAGTTACCTTAAAGCTCATAAGATTCTTTAGTCGCATTCATTCTCGCACGACAAGCCCATATAGATGTAACCACTTCCTCGTAGTAGTCAACGAAAAAGTCCAGGAGGAACAAGAACAAGTTCATGAGAAGTTTCAAGGAGAGATCAGCCGAAGTAACCAAAACGTATTACACGTCACACTAATAAATATTAATCCTATTAATTTAACGAGCGAGTGGAAACACTGCTCACATTACATGTGTTAGGATTATTTTCTTATATGCAGCTGGTAACAGTTATTCAGGAAACAGATATTCATTCGAGGATAGTTATTTCAAATTCATAGAGTTTATTAGGTATAGACTCATTTATGAATTGTTTCTAGAACCCTGTGGAAGCCAGGACCCGATACATCCAGAACTAGGATAACCTTGTCTTTTCAGCTTTCGGCTTGTGTCCATTGCTTTAGACTTATTTCGTCTCATCTTTGTTTTCTTTTAGCAAAGATGCCTCCTCGCAGATCACCCAGGTACACTACTCCGATAACACCAATACCGCCTCCTTCGCAAGTCGATATGGCAGCTATAAACGCTGCAGTGGCTGCGGCTGTGGCAATAGCCATGGCTCAATATCACTCCATCAGTACCAGTGGAGGTGGAACTCCTACTGATTCTACTAAAGGTGAAGTCTCTGTGCGCACAAGAGAGTTCTCCTACAAGGACTTCACCAGATGCCAACCCTTGTCCTTTAAAGGGACTGAAGGAGTCATTGCTCTCATGCAATGGTTCGAGAAAACAGAGTCGACCTTCGAAATCTGTTTATGCCCAGAAGGAAGCAAAGTGAAGTTTGCTGCCTGCACCTTCTCTGGCAAGGCCCTAACATGGTGGAACAGCCACGTTAAGTCACTAACCCTATCAGTGGCTAACTCAATAGGTTGGGAAAGCCTAAAAGAGTTAATGCGGGAGGAATACTGCCCGTTAGGCGAGATTCAAAAACTGGAGCAAGAGCTGTGGGATCTCACTATGGTCGGCTCAGACATAGTGACCTACAAGGACCGGTTCTGTGAACTATCAGCTCTATGCCCCGAGATGGTGACCTCGGAGAGCAAGAAGATAGAAAGGTACATTTGGGGTATGACTGCTCCGACACAAGAAAATGTATTGTCTTCTAACCCAGCCATGTTTGCAAGTGCTAAACGCCTGGCTCAGCGACTCATCGACCACGGAGTCCGCCATGGTTTAAAAGTCCCTATTCCCAAGCCATCGAGGGAAGAGGACTATAATCAGAAGTCGGGGAACAAGAGGAAGAAGAAGCGAACAACACAAGACACCCCGTGAGAGCAACGAGCGAGTACTATGTATGCCGCTACGACGCCTACTGCTTCAGCACCTGCCAGTCGATATGCTGGAAACCTTCCGAAGTGTGGAAAGTGTAACTTTCACCACACCGGAGTATGCCGGGAAATGCAGTGTCTGAACTGCCACAGGAAGGGACACACAGTTCGTTACTGTAGGGCACCGGCTCAACCGATCTCCCGAGTTCACAGAGCTGAAGAAAACCAAGCCTGCTATGGCTGTGGTGAGTCTGGACACCGTTAGAGAGACTGCCCGATAACAAAGAACTCAGGAGCGGATGGTCGCATTCTGATGATCACCACAGGAGAATCTACCCCGGAGTCGTCGACGAGTAGTGGTACGTTTTCAAAATAGTAATTACTTTTAAAATTAATTTATATTTATATAAGATTAAAATTTGGGGATAACACTTAAAAGTAACTATAACAACACACATGTTGAAATAGGTCATGGTATTCAAGAGAACTAAAAGATCCGTTTAGAGAAGCTATTATGGCTTACCCTATACATGAGGGTTGTACAACTAAGATGTTGCAGACTTAAAGTGAGTAACTCCGCTTAGGTACCCTTTCTTTAATTGGTTAGGGATTTGAGGCAGAGTTACTCAGTTGACTGCCTGGTTCATCTTAATATACATAACTTGTATATGGCATGCGATGGTAGTGGTACCAAGGAGGATCATGATATAAAGCATCCCTACAGTTAGTAGAGCACTTTTGTTCGTATGTATGTGCACATAGCGGTACAATACGTAGGAGTGTTAACTTCAAATAGAAAACAAGAAACACGGGAACATTTACAAAGAGTACATTGTTGAACATACTAGGGGTACAGTATCGAGCATACCAGGGATACATCGTCGTTTATCAGACGTTACTTTCATTTGACCAAAACTTTGTTCAGTAAAGAGTCCGTTGTTTTCTTTCGTCATGAGTTGGCGTGGTCCTCACCATACTGATGTTCATATGTTTCTATCGCCTCGATCGGCAAGTTCTCGAAACTTTCGTCATTCGTATCGAAGGTCCGACCTAAACCTAAAATTTTATCTTTCATATTCTAAAACCCCGAAGTACTCGTGCGAAGAGTACTTTGTCTCCGAAGCCTTACCGTCAGATGTCCGCAGACCGTTACGAAATACCACTCGTCCAGCAGACCAAGTTCCAGCACAGAGGCTATGGACAAATACAGCCCACCTATTACTATTTAGTGTATACGCAAGGGTAGTATATGATTATGATTACGCAGACTTAGTATGTGTGTTTCCGCCCTTTCTCCTGTTCCTCGTTGGGTTGTGGACCTGGGGCAGAGTCGCACATCCGACCATCTTACTAACCCTAATTATATACGGCTTGTATACACGAAGTAATGATAGATGGACCAAGTATGAATCCTATCATGAATAGAAGGGCAAAGTTGCCAAGTCTACGAGCGGGTATTCTGCCAATCCGAAGAGCGCAACCCCAGTAGTAATGCTAAGAAAGCTAATTTCGGGACGAAATTCCATCTAACGGGGGGATGATGTGACAACCCGAAAATTTTTTATTTTTATAAGCTCAGTCAGTCAACTCAACTGAGTGTCAGAATCATTAGTATAGAGTTCTAGCCCGGTTACAGGTCATTCTAAGGAGTTTCGAGCCTAATACACTTAAGGAATAAATGTTAGAAAGTACCTGCTAGAACCACAGTGTAGCAAAACGAACCCTAACCTCATCTAAGTGAGTTCACGGCCACAAGACCATGAGTTTACGGCCGTAAAGTCATGTGGCCGTAAACTCAAGAGCATATATAAGGCTTATGGTCATTTCTCTCATTCCTTAGTCGATTTTCCCTCATTCTCTCTCAACTATCATCCCGTTCTTCGCCTTAGACCTTCAAAACTAGTAAGTATTCATCCTTGATTAGTTGATATATGTTATTAACTAGCAACATACATTGATTTCATCCATAAAAATCATGTTTGTTTAGATCTTCAAGAAACACCAAGAACACCAAGAACACCAAGAACACACACTAGTGTTCATGGCCAAAACCAACCCTTCAAGCTCCTAGATCGTAAGTACTCTTGTTCTAACTTGTTATGTACTAGATTAAACATGTTTAGACCTTAGAAACATCAAGAAACATGGGTTGGAAGAGAGTTTACGGCCCAGGAACACCCAAGGCCTTAAACTCCCTAAAATGGTGCAATGATGCCCTAAATTCCTTCCTTATGCCTAGAAACTAGCCTAGACCTTTACCTTGATGTACTAAGTACTTGAAAACATCAAAAGACCATCACCCATATGGGTTTACGGCCGCAAACACATGGAGAATTGGTTCATGGGCCGTAAACTCCATTTAGGAGTGTATTGATGCCACACACACTTCCAAAGGCTTAGATTTAAAGTTAGGATGCTTCATTATGACTTCTAGGACTTCAAACCACAAAATGGTAGGAGTACCATGAGTTTACTGTCGTAAACTCAAGCGTTTACGACCGTAAACTCCAATGGAGTTGGTCCTAAAGTAGTAAACACCTTTAGATGCCATTTCACTTCCCTTTGATGAATCACATGTGATTCCAACACTTGATCAAGGTGTTTCCTAGTCCCGGAAGGCGTTTCCTTTCATATAGTTGTTTATAAACACTATATTCATGTCAATATGTGTCCTTATATGTCATTTAGAACTTATTGTGTCTCGGGACATCATTCGTGGAACTTCTCATCCTTACACGCATACCCGATTGAATCACCCACATCAGGGGAGTTCATACCCCGTAATGAATCTTTTAACTGTTTTAACTGTTTTAAGGGGGGGAATACAAGTTGAACACAATGATAATTGTGTAAATGTTTGTTCTTAAACATCTTTCAAAATGTTACTTATGTTATTTATAAGTTGTCAAAACATTTCAAAACTCTTATAAAGTTATGTTACTTCGTACTTATACAAAACTCTGTTTTTAAAGTATAAACATAACTTATTATGCAAATGAGTCTTTTCAGTAACAGTCCAAGTAGAACATTAGTAAAATATAATAGGTATAGTTTAGGAGAATGATATTCATTACTTCTAGTACAATGAAGCACATAAAGGGTCAGTATTGCATGAAACAGAACAGATAGTGAAGAGAATCAAACAATACCATACAGAACAGATAGTGAAGAGAATCAAAAAATACAATACGGAACAAACAAGATAAGATGCTATAGCATGAGAACACACACACAACATCTAATTATACCAATGAATTACTAACGCATTGTATTAAACAAAAGGTGATAGTTATATTGGGTATACATGATCATATAACTTTAATGTGAATTACGCGGCTTGCAAGAATTTGCAGCAGTCGTGTTTTGTTACCTTAATCTCTTGACAAGGAGAGCGTTTAGTAGGGGTTCTAACCTTCACATTAGGACCGTAATAAAACAAATATGTTTTTAGGTTATTAGTACATCCGCATGTCATTATAAACGGCATCTGTGTACTTAAAATTCCCATTACTTTCATAAAGTGACGGTACCACTTGAAAGTTGGACTCAAACCCAGTTTGAGTTATAAACTAGGGAAATATACTTTTTACAAATCGACAAATAAAACAGTCGAGTCTAGCACAGAACAGAAGATGCCTTGGTAGAAGGCTACAATTAAAGGATAGGACCATAATGCTAGTCTTATGATTCCTTAATGTACACATCAGAGGATATATATATACCAATAGGGTCCGACAACGAATAGGATGTGTGCTCTCCGCTTCATTTCCTATTCCTCGTTGGTTTGTGGGCTTGGAACAGATTCACCCAACCTATTATCTACCCGATTCTATATATATGTATGCTTAGTATTCATTAAGTCATCATAAGGGTACCAGGTATGGGTCAGGTTATAGGACACATAGTCAAAGCACAGTTTTTCTAGTACAAAACATACTTTCCAAAGTCAGTACTTTTGGTATACAAAACTAGAAACTTCCCAGTAAAGGGTTTAATCCATTTTATTAGACCAGCACAATTTAAAAGACCTTAGGTGAGTAACTCTATAATACCTTAGTTTATACATCATGTTTATATATAAAACTAATACCCAATAGGTAGTTAAATGTGTGTTTTCCGCCTTACTTCCTGTTCCGCGTTGGGTTGTGGGCTTAGGGCAGATTCACTCAATTTACTTTCTATCCGATATTAGATTATATATAGCAGTATAAACTAAGTTATTATAAAAGTAGTCACTATGGTCACCATTTTTACTATAAGAAATATAGGTTTTCTTAAGGTACTTTTCATTAGATATAAAGGAACCATTACAATTAACTCCATGAGTAACAAGTGAATACATCAGGGTTATATACGACAACGATCTAACAACCAATGGGATGTGTGCTATCCGCCTTACTTTATGTTCCTCGTTGGGTTGTGAGCTTAGGGCAGATGCGTACAATCGATTGTTTTTTTACTTTGAGTCTTATATAACTGGTACGCACTTAGTACTCATAGAAAGGCTTGTAGTGTCATTTTACTTAACTTACATTTGCAACCACATTTTACAGCTTACTCACATCACTAACATCTTATGAGCTCACCAGCTTAATTGCTGATCAACTCTTTCAAATAACTTGTATTCTCAGGAGACTATTAGACAGGTGCTCGTGCTGGGAATTCAGAAGATGGAGCATTATAGCTTCAAGTCTTGTTTTGTTATTTGTTTATGATCTCTAAGTTTTGTGAACACACACATTGTAAACACTTTATTTCTAAATGAAATGGTTGTTCATTACTTGCTTACCATATACATATCTCGTGATACTAAACATGACGTCCTCCACCCCCGAACGTTTCCGCCGTTCTTGGTTTTGGGGTGTGACATTCCAACCCAATGGTTCAGGGTCTGGGGTATTCCAACCTGATGGTTGATTGGACTCATAATATGTCGGCATTCCAAGTTGGTATCATAACCTGTGGATTGGTTTTAAAAGTTTAAAATTTTCATGAATTTTATGGATGTTAAAAGTTGGTATCAAAGCCTTGGTTTGAGTGAATTGGAGGAACACTCTTGTGAATCCAGTCTCAAACTGAGGAAAAATATTTTAAAAACACTTTTCAAACGGTTTTCAAAAATAATCCATGAGGACGCGATGTGTACAATCAACCAAAGCCACTAAGTAGACCCTAAATTACCACACAATTAATTGAGATGATGTTATGATTTGTTAGAAGAGCATGCTAGTAATAGGATAGGGATCTTCAGGAACAAGATGTTAAAATTTCCTGATATATGATGCCTTATTTCTTATAGAATGCTTGATTGATTGTTGTATGACTCTTTCGCATGTGAACTAGCTATTGAGTGAATACACTAAGTCACATGCTACATGATTTAAATGATCTTAGGATAAGGGATTTGGTCCTGTTCCGCAACTCTTGCCTTTGTCCAACCGTTGTAGGATTGAATTTTTTAGTCTAAAATTGTTTAAGTTGTGTGTCATGTGATTTTATTCATGCGATAGTTATCTGGCACCAATAGAGGGTCGTGTGGCAGTTAATGGTAGCGTGAGTTGTGTAGGGTCAGCCGACCAGTTGCGTTATATTTAGTGTTCATCTAGGGAGTGAGGACGGAGCGCATGTATATGTCAAGTGTTTGGCCTGAGTGTATGAGCATGTTAGTATGTATTGTTAGGGTTATTGTGATGATCCTCTTAGAGAAATACGGGTAGGTATGGAAGGTAGTATGGGCCTGTACTACTGAAAGCACACGACCCGTACACCAAGGTCTGAGCTTTATAGGGGCAAGGGGGGTTGTGCCCCCTGATGTTTTTGTTAGAAATAGTCCTTCTACTTTAATTTTAAACATATTAGGCCCAAAAATATAACATTTTGGCTATGGCCCCCCCTGTTCACCGATTTTTATACGTATTATATTCCCCCCCCCCCCCCCCGTAAATCAAATGTTGAAGCTCCGCCCCTGCCGTACGCATAACAAGGAAGTCAGAACCCCTAGCGATTTGTTAGGAGTTGGTTCCTCAGTTATGATATGTGGGTTATCTGATATCTTCCTGGTATCTTTTCAGTATGGTGACGACGAGACGATTTGAGGTTGGATCTGGATCGGGATCGGGCAGTCAGGCTGTGCCAGTTGTGTCTGAGGACAGGATTACGGAGATTATCCCTGAGGAGGTGGTTACCATTGTCCAGGGACAGATTTCGGAGTTATTTGGGTATATTAAGACCGCAATGATGGACTTCCTTGATGATAGATATGCTGCTTTGTCTGAGGCTAATGCTGATGTAGCCACCGCAGCCATCGCGGATGCAGGGATTGGTGTTGGGCTGGTTTTTCAGTATCGGGACTTCGGCAATACGAAGCCCCCGACTTTTGATGGAGTTTAGGACTCGACCATAGCCATGAGGTGGCTGTCTGATGTTGATGGATGCTTTTTCACCTGCTCTTGCCTAGTTGACCAGAAGGTCAGGTACGCTCTAAACCTTTTGAGGTCCGGAGTGAAGGATTGGTGGAGACTTGCTGCTAGTTCATTTTCTTCTGGGCGAAGGGGTATTGTGTTATGGGGACAGTTATCGGAGAAGTTTCGCTCCAGATATGTGCCGCTGGTGGAGCATGAGAGGTTGGCCCAGGAGTACCAAGATTTGAGACAGGCGACGGAGTCGGTGAAGGAGATCACCAATATGTTCACGGAGACGGCCATGTTTTGTCCTGAGTTTGCCGCCTCTGAGGAGGCTCAGATGACCTGTTACTTGAGCATGCTCAAGACATAGATCAGACAGTTTGTATCCACCTAGCGCTATGGTTCCTTGTAAGGGTTGCAGGAGGCCGCCAGGCGGCGTGAGATTGATATTAAGTTGCAGACGAGGGAGCAGAGACTGGCCCCGGTACAGTCGCAACCTGTGCCGAAGCGCTTTAGGACCGTTCACTCTAGGTCGGGGGAGACAGAGTATGTGAAGTGCAGTAAGGTGCATAATGGATCTTGTTGATCTTCTTCGGGATGCCACAAATATGGCAATCAGGGTCACATTGCAAGGGAGTGTCGGTAGTAGGGTCCAGCTTCTAGAATCATACTTTGTTATCATTATGATTAGGTGGGCCATATGAAGGCCTAGTGTCCTTTGATTGTTGCCATGTCGGCGTAGGCTCCAGCGCCGGCTACTTTGAGGATCACTGATGGGAGTCAGGGCAGGGTGGAGCCCCTGAGGGCTCGAGGTCACGCTTTCCAAATCACTTCTGAGGAGGCCAGAGTGGCTCCAGATGTTGTGACTGGCATGTTTCTATCCATTATCTTGTTGATTATGTTTTGTGTTATGCCTATTTATGTGCCTATGTTAGGTACATTTCTAGTGAACTCTTTGGCTGCTCTTGTGTTATTTGACTCGGGTTCGAGTCGGTCCTTTGTATCTAGTTCGTTCAGTAGAGAGTTTGATATTCCTAATGGGGAGTTAGAGTGTCCGTTGCGGGTTTCTACCGCCAAAGAACACGAGGTTTTTGCGTCATCATTGTATCAAGGTTGCGTATTGGAGATTTTCGGGGTGCCTAATCTGATCGATATGATCCCTATTCCCTTAGGGAATGTTTGCGTGATTGTGGGCATGGATTGGCTAAGCCAGTTTGGTGCCATAATTGATTGTGAGGGCCAACGAGTGGTAGTTCGAAACCCCAGTGGGGGAACATTGGTTATATATGGTGAGGGTAGCAAGATAGGTTCAGGGTTTTGTTTAACGGACATGGCTCTTCAGTATATTCAACATAGGTGTGTGAGCTATTTGGCTTATGTGGTTGATACGCATGTTGGGGATTAGATTTCAGTTTTAGAGGTCCTGATTTTTAGGGAGTTTATAGATGTGTTTCCAGATGAGTTACCCGGTGTGCCTCCCGAAAGTCAGGTCGAGTTCAGGATCGACCTTGTGCAAGGTGCGGCCCCGATTCCTAAGGCATCGTACCGCTTGGCACCATTTAAGACGCAGGAGTTGTCATCTCAGTTGCATGAGCTGCTAGGCAAGCAGTTCATTAGATCGAGCAGTTCTCCATGGGGGAGCGTCGATACTGTTCATCAAGAAGAATGATGGTTCACACCGGATGTGCATTGTTTATCCGGAGTTGAACAAGTTAAAGACGAAGAACCGTTATCCCCTTGTGCAGATTGAAGACCTATTTTGATCAGTTCTGGGGTACATCTTGGTTCTCCAGGATAGATCTAAGGTCTGGGTATCATCAGGTCAGAGTGAGAGAGGAGGACATGGAGAAGACCGCATTTCAGACTCGCTATGGGTATTACGAGTTCATGAATTTGATGAATCGAGTATGCAGGTTGATGCTCGATTGTTCCGTTATTGTGTTTATCGATGATATTTTGGTGTATTCCAAAACCAGAGAGCAGCATGAGAAGCATCTTTGCGAGCTTCTAGGGGTTTGAAGTGAGAATGGCTTTATGCCAAGTTCTCGAAGTGCGAGTTCTGGTTACGACAGGTCCAGTTCCTTGGCACCTCATTAACCAGGATGGGATTTTGGTAGATGCGGCCAAGATCGAGGCCGTGATGCAGTGGGAGGTTTTGAAATCTCCCTCATATCAGGAGTTTCTTGGGTTTAGCAGGGTACTATTGGAGATTTATTTAGGATTTCTCCAAGTTTGCGGTACCCCTCACTCATCTGAAGAATAAGGGGGTGGATTTCCGATGGGGCCCTGAGTTGCAGTCAGCATTTCAGACCTTTCAGCACAGGTTGTGTGAGGCCCTGGTATTGACCCTCCCGGAAGGAATTGAGGATTCTGTGGTATTCTGTTATGCTTCCATCACTCGTCTAGGGGCAGTCCTCATGCAGAGAGGATGGTTGATTGCTTATACTTCACGGCAGCTGCAGTCGTAAGAGGCGTGATATCCCAGTAATGACTTGGAGTTGGGGGTAGTGGTCTTTGCCCTCAAGATTTTTAGGCACTATCTATGTGGGGTCTGTTATACTATCTACACGGATCACAAGTGTCTGAGGCATATTATGGATCATCCAAACCTGAACATGAGGCAGCACAGGTGGCTGGACATAGTCAAGGATTAAGACTGCGAGATCCTTTGCCATCTGTGTAAAGAGAATGTGGTGGCGGATGCTTTGAGCCGCATGTCGGTTGGATCTTCAGATCAGGAGATGCGTATAAGGATATCCATGGATTCCCCGCTTTTTGGGATTGATCAGGGAGGCTCATGTTGACGGTGTTTGGAAAGAGAATTGCAAGAAAGAGAGGATCAGGGGTGAGATTGATATATAACTCATGGATAGTCGAGGGCTGTTAACCCGGTGTGGTCGCGTATGGGTTCCATTGTCTGCTGGAATTAAACAGATTGTGTTGGACAAGGCTCATAAGTCTCGTTTTTCTATTCATCCAGGGGCGACCTATATGTATCGGGATTTGATATTGACCTATTGGTGGTCGTGTATGAAGAGAGAGATAGTCTGGTATGTTGAGAGATGCATGACCTGCAGGATGGTCAAAGCTGAGCATCAGAACTGCATGGCAAGCTGCAGCCTCTGGAAGTTCCCATATGGAAATAAGAACCAATTTTGATGGATTTTATCACCAACTTGTCGAAGACGGATAAGGGTTTTGATGCTATCTGGGTCATCGTGGATCGATTGACCAAGAGTGCCCAGTTTCTGGCGATTCGGGAGAGTTCTCCGGCCAAGAAGTTGGCCGATGTGTATGTTCGCAAGATCGTTGCTTGCATGGGAGAATTGTAACATCCCGATGTTCAGGTACTTTTAAATTCATCCCTATAATTCTATTTCATGTTATTTTGGTCCCTAAGTTCAAGAAGTTATGCCTTGAATCCCTAGTGGCAATTTCATAATTATGGAAGGAGGAGTACGCCTTGTGTACATGTGTGTACGCTGGGCATACACTTATGTACGTGGGGTGTACTAGTTTCAGAAGAAACCCTAATTTTTATGGTTTGGGTTGTAGTTAAGCAACATTATGTCTCATTTCTCCTCTCCTTTTCAGCCTCCACATCCTTTGAGATGTTTTTGCAAACCCTAGCCCTCTTAGTGCGTATTTTGAGCACAAGAGTGTGTTCTTGGTGTGTTTAAGGAGGAAGAAGTTTCATTAAGGAGCCTTGAAGTGGAAGCAAGTTTGTAGATCTGGGATCTTTGCCTTCTTGAGAAGCTCCCGAAGGTATAAGGTCTATACATTGATGTCTTGGTTGTTAGATCCCATTTTTAGGTGTTTTATAGTGAGTTTCTTTACCCAAAGGTCCCATATTGTGCATGGTTTGTTCTTGTCATTTTGAACTATCCTTTCAGACCCTAGGAAGGGTCCTCAGCCATAAGAATGAAGTCCCTTTGGTTAGATTTTCTCCATGCATCTTGTATAAGGTCTTAATGGATGAAAACATTGTGTTAAGCTCTTATTAGGCGTGTAAAGTCACAAAGTTGGAAACTTTATGACTCTAGCGTATGATTTGGTCGTGGATCTAAAATATTGGCTTAAGTGCTGAAGCCATTAAGCACTAAATGGAGTTTGGAGGCTATGAGGGCAAGCCTCGTGTATCTCGGAGTACGCTCCTCGTACATGGGAGTACGCCCTGCGTACTCGGTTAACCACCTTGATGGTGGTCTTTTGTGAGGCTTCCCGTATGCTAAGCGTACCTCCGGAGTACCTTCCGCGTACTCACATTAGGTGCGGTTGGGTTGACTCGGTTTCGTCGACTCGGCTGGGTTGACTCGGTTGACTTAGTGGGTTTAACCGGTTGAATTTGACTTTGACTTTGACTTTGACCAAGTTTGACCTTGAGGGAATTTCGGGTATTTTGGGATTTTGATGGAATTGGTCATTTGGTGAAAATAGGTATCGACTAGAGAGTTGAGATTCGGAGTTGGGATTTATCAATTATGTTCAGTTTGGAAGGTGAGTTTTCCTCGCTGTACTTGCGGGTCGAAGGCTCCAATGCCGACCTATTGGTTTGATATCCTGTTATGCATGCTATTGTACTAAAGTGATATGTTAGATCGGTATCCTGGTATATACGATGATGCCATGCTTAGTGATCTACAGATCTGTTTGATGGGTCATAGTCTGTTATATGATTATTTGTTATATGTGCACATGTTTGGTCGGTGGTTGAGTATTCACTGCTTTGTGTGTAATGCAACAGGTCGGGGCATACCAACCCGATGGTTGAATGGGCCCAAGGGTATTCCATCCCGAGGATGATTGGACCCATAGTATGTTGGTATTCCAACCCAATGGTTGAGGGTCTGGGGTATTCCAATACGATGGTTGATTGGACCCATAATAAATCGGCATTCCAACCCGATGGTTGAGGGGCCTCGGGTAATCCAACCCGATGGTTGTTTGGACCCATAGTATGTTGTTATTGTTTATGTGATATTTTATGTGTGTTGATACATTGGGGGAAATCACTAAGCTTTGGGCATACAGTTTTGGGTTAGTTTCAGGTACCTCAGATGTTCGCGGAAAGGAGAAGGCGTGATTATGCACCTCCTCGTGTTTTGATTTATGATTTTGGGAAAACTCTGATATTAAACACATTTTAAAAACTACTCAGAGTCGGCAAAAGAGCTATGCCGACCGACACCGATCCGAGTTAGAGTTCCAGGTCGGGGACATGGTATTATTAATGGTCTCACCTTGGAAAGGTGTGATACGCTTGAGGAAGAGGGGGAAGTTGGGCCCTCGGTATATTGGGCCTTTTTGGGTGATTGTCAAGGATGGCAAGGTTTCTTATAGATTGGATCTTCCTGAGGAGATTAGTGAAATTCAGAACACTCTCCTTGTTTCGCAGCTGCGAAACTGCATATTGGATGAGGATGCAATGGTTTCCTTGGATAATATTTAGGTCTATGAGCGCCTGAACTATGTTCAGATGCTGGTGGCTATCCTGGAATGGAAGAATGAAGGTTTTGCGTAACAAGGAAATACCTTTGGTAAAGGTACGATGGTAGGTCCAGAGGGGCTCTGAGTGGACCTGGGAGTCGGAGGCTGAGATGCGGGAGGATTATCCTGATTTGTTCATTACGGCAGGCTTCGATGACGAAGGCTAGTTCAAGTGGGGGAGAATTGTAACATCCCGATTTCCAGGTACTTTTAAATTCATCCCTATAATTCTATTTCATTTCATTTTTGTCCCTAAGTTCAAGAAGTTATGCCTTGAAGCCCTAGTTCCAATTTCGTAATTATGGCAGGAGCAGTACGCCATGCGTACATGCGTGTACGCTGGGCATACACTTATATGTGGGGTGTACTAGCTTCAGAAGAAACCCTAATTATTACGGTTTGGGTGGTATTTAAGCAACATTATGTCTCATTTCTCCTCACCTTTTCAGCCTCCACATCCTTTGAGATGTTTTTACAAACCCTAGCCCTCTTAGTGCTTGTTTTGAGAACAAGATTGTGTTCTTGGTGTGTGGAAGGAGGAAGAAGTTGCATTAAGGAGCCTTGAAGTGGAAGCAAGCTTGTGGATCTGGGATCTTTGCCTTCTTGAGAAGCTCCAGAAGGTATGAAGTGTATACCTCTATGTCTTGGTTGTTAGATCCCATTTCTGAGTGTTTTATGTTGATTTTCTTGTCCTAAGGTCCCATCTTGTGCGTGGTTTGATTTTGTCATTTTGAACTGTCCTTTTAGACCCTAGGAATGGTCCTTAGCCATAAATATGAAGTCCCTTTGGTTATATTTGCTCCATACATCTTGTAAAAGATCTTAATGGATGAAAGCATTGTGTTGAGCTCTTATTAGGCGTGTAAAGTCATAAATTTGGAAACTTTATGACTCTGGTCCATTAAGCACTAAATGGAGCTTGGAGGCTATGAGGGTACGCCCCATGTACATGGGAGTACGCTCCAAGTACATAGGAGTATGCCCAGCGTACTCGGTCAACCACCTCGATGGTGGTCTTCTGCGAGGCTTCGCGTATGCTAAGCGTACCTCCGGAGTACGCCCCACGTACTCACATTGGGTTAACTCGGTTGGGTTTACTCTGTTGGGTCGACTTGGCTGGGTTGACTCGGTTGAATTAGTGGGTTTACCCGGTTGAATTTGACATTGACTTTGACTTTGACCATGTTTGACCTTGAGGGAATTTTGGGTATTTTAGGATTTCGATGGAATTTGTCATTTGGTGGAAATAGGTATCTATTAGAGAGCTGAGATTCGGAGTCGGGCATCATCAGTTGAGTTCAATTTGCAAGGTGAGTTTTCCTCAATGTACTTGTGGGTTGAAGGCTTCAATGATGGCCCACTAATTTGATATCCTATTATGCATGCTATTGTACTGTAGTGATCTGTTAGATTGGTATCCTGGTATATAGGATGATACCATGCTTAGTAATCTATAGATTTGTTTGATGGGCTATAGACTGTTATATGATTATCTGTTATATGTGCACATGTTTGGTCGGTGGTTGAGGCTTCACTGCTTTGTGCATAAGCCATCAGGTCGGGGCATACAAGCCCAATGGTTGAATGGGCTTGAGTGTATTCCATCCCAAGGATGATTGGACCCATAGTATATTGGCATTCCAACCCAATGATTGAATGTCTGGGGTATTCCAACCCGATGGTTGATTGGACCCATAATATATCGACATTCCAACCCAATGGTTGAGGAGCCTGGGGTAATCCAACCCGATGGTTGATTAGACCCATAGTATGTTGTTATTGATTATGTGTTATTTGTCTGTGTGTTGGTACATTGGGGAAACTCACTAAGCTTTGGGCTTACAGCTTTGGGTTAGTTTCAGGTACCTTAGATGACCGTGAAAAGAAGAAGGCATGATCGTGCACCTCCTCATGTTTTGATTTACGATTTTCGGAAGACCCTGATATGAAACATGTTTTGAAAACCGCTCAGAGTCGACATAAGGGCTATGCCGACCGGCGCCGATCCGATTTAGAGTTTCAGGTCGGCGACATGGTATTATTGAAGGTCTCACCTTGGAAAGGTGTGATACGCTTGAGGAAGAGGAGGAGGTTGGGCCCCCGGTATATCGGGCCTTTCGGATGATTATCAGGGTTTGGGTGGTATTTAAGCAACAATATGTCTCGTTTCTCCTCACCTTTTCAGCCTCCACATCCTTTGAGATGTTTTTGCAAACCCAATCCCTCTTAGTGCATATTTTGAGGACAAGAATGTGTTCTTGGTGTGTTGAAGGAGGAAGAATTTGCATTAAGGATCCTAGAAGTGGAAGCATGTAACATCCGATTTGGAATTGTTCTCAATTTGAATTGGTGATCAGAGGACTAGGTATTATCAGGCTTCAGCACCTCGAGGGTTTTAGTTTGGACCCAATTGGAGTTCGATAATGTATCTTAGTTGCTCGAGTATTCAGTTGGAGTTTTTGGACCAAAGGGTATTTCGGTAATTTATCAGCTCGTACTTATATGGAAAGTAGATCTAGTTCGCGATTTTGTAGGGCAGGGAGGAATTGATATCAGTGTTGGGTGTCTCCATACCTTTCTATATATATATATGGATGGCCGGGATCGGGGTTGTATCGAGTAAGTTATGGTCTTCGGAAGAATTTGGGTTTTTGGAAGAAGCCCTACTACGCGGGGCGTACCAAGTTGTTATGCGGGGCGTACCGAAGAGAAACGAATTACACGAGGCGTAGCTAGGAACGCGTAGCATATAAGCAAGGACTAGGTCGGGGTGGGCGGCCTCGTACGCGGGGCATATGAGGGTCAGATAGAAAACCCTAAAATTCATACTTGACACATATTCAAACATCCTTAAGTCATTGGGACTAATCCCTAATCCGCCTCTAGAGCCTCATTTCATCCCTTTACCTCATTTTTCCTTTGAGAGTGTGATTTTAGAGCATAAAAGTGTGTTGGTGGCCATTTTGGAGCTTATCTAAGAAAAATAAATTGCTAAGGAAGCTTGGAGTGGCATTGGGCTTCAAGAATATGCATCTAGTTCACCTTGAAGAGCTACTGAAGGTATAAAGTCTTGATCTTGCAATCTTCTTGTAACATCCGGATTTCCAGGCATGACAATTTGAATATTTCTTTTTGAGTTATGAGGAGGGACTCGACGAGTTGACACCTAGACTCGTGGAGTAGGATCGCGATTTGCTGACTGGATTAATGAAGGGACTCGACAAGTCGATGGGTGGACTCGACGAGTCCGTGCTGGCGGCAGAAACCCTAAATCTTTTGGCCTGTGCCCTATTTAAGGGTCCTTATAGCCCTTATTTGCGGCTACCATTCCAGAGAGAGAAACCCTAGAGAGCTTGGGCGAGTTATGTGTGAGAGGAAGCCATTTTAATCATTTTTTATGTTGTTTTGCAAAGAAGAAGGTGTTTCCAACTAGAGGAGGTCAAGAGGATTGCTAATCCGTGGTTTTCAAGCTTGGATCTGCAGTATTGAGGTAGCAAATCGAACTCTCCTTCTGTTTTGGTTAAGATCTATGAATCTAGGGTTTTCTATACCCTATTTATGGCTTGAATTGATGAGTTTATGGTCCCTTTATGTGTTAGAATTCAGATCTGGACCCATAGAGGTCCAGAGAGCATTATCCATCTTGATTTATGAAGTGTTATGGAAGGAATGAACTTAGGTTGCTATTGTTGAGGCTATTTCTTCAAAAGGAACCATATATGTGTTGCATGAGTGTAAAGGTTTCACCTTTACGTGATTAGTGGGTATGGAAAGGTCAGATCTATAGGTTAGAGAAGCGGATCTTACCTCAGAAGGTCATTTGAGTGTTGCCATGGACGCTACTCGGCGAGTTCATAAGTGGACTCGACGAGTCGAGTCGGGGTTGCCCTGCGATTCGTGATAGGAGTAACTCGTCAAGTGAAGGGATGACTCGACGTGCCAAGTGAGGCTAGAAGGATTCAGACGACCCGCATGGACTCGCCGAGTCGCCGATGTGCACTCGACGAGTCGAGTCAAAGTTTTATTGTTGACTTCAGTTGACCTTAGGGTTTTGGTCAAGCTGATTCAGGAGAGTTCATGGAGGGGTAGGATAGCCTTCTACCCAATATTTAGAGATGAGGCTATGAGAGGGTATTGATCAGGAATGTTAGTCGTATGATAGGAGGAGGCTAGGTCGGGACGTCAAGCACGAGAGTTTATCCGACTTCGTACGAGGTGAGTCTTCTCACTATACTATACCTAGAGTGGTACCTATGTGTGACCGGAAGGTCTTATATTCTATGAGATTTATGTTTTGTATGTTGTTATATGATATGGATGTGTTATGTTTGTTATGAATGCTAAGGACCGGAAGGTCAATATGATATGGACCGGAAGGTCAAGATGATATGGACCGGAAGGTCATTACGGGTAGGACCGGAAGGTCTACCAGGGTTGTGGGACGGAAGTCCTCTTAGACACAGTGACCGAAAGGTCTTATAGCCTTGAGTGGCGTATGTGCGTATGTGATATTTTGGGGAACTCACTAAGCATTTATGCTTACAGTTGTTGTGTTATGTGTTTCAGGTACTAGCGAGGATCGTGGGAAGGCGTCGGCATGATCCGTACACACTCATGAAGTTTATGTCTTGAGATTCTAGGATATGTTTTGTTATGATAACATTGGATACATTATGTTTTGATAGTACCTTATGAATAAAAGTATGTTTTAAAAATGAAAAAATTGTTTTGGAAATTTACGTTGTTACAAGTTGGTATCAGAGCCTTGGTTTGAGGGATTCAGATACACCTTCGGGCATATCTGAACTCAAACTGAGGATTTTAGAAAGTTTTTCATGAAAAGGAACAATTTTTCTAAAAGAGTAAAAGACTTTGAGAAAAGCAGAAAGGAGTAGTGTGTACAATCAGCCAGCGCCCGAACGGTGATTTCCCAAAATACCCTTACCTTATGTATTATGAGATATGATATGATATGCTATGCATGCTAGAGTAGGATAGGTATTCATATTAGGACTAGATTGGCCTGATTTGTGATGCCTTAGCCTAGGAGATTACTGCTGCTATGTGATGCTTCGAGATTGAGTAGGTAGCAGTGAGGAGCTTATGAGAGGTCTACCGAAGGGTCGCCTATGCTTAGTGAGGTGTAGAGTAATTGTGATCAGGGATCCTAGGAGGAGGACTTGGGATGAATACTGATGCGGTGTGAAAGGTAGTATAGGGCCCGTACTACTGGAAACATCGGATCAGTGAGCAGTCCAAGTAAGAATCCTTAGGGTACCAAGGAACAAGTAGGGTTGGGTGATTGAGTGCGAGTATACTCGATCGAGTCTCTGGTATCTTTGTGTTGTCAGAGACATCATGGTTGGTACACCACACACACCAGAGAGCAGTGGTGTTAGCGATGATGAGATTCGCCGTATGATTCATGACCAGATTACCGCGGCGATCCGGAAGGCTAATCCGGAGGATTTTATGTAGCGGATTGAGAAGTGATGTCATGGTTCGAGTACCATGATAAGTAGCGGATTGAGAAGTGATGACATGGTTCGAGTACCATGATAAGTAGCTGTCACACCCCGCTAAAGTGGAAACACGAGGCGTGGCAGTATAAAGGGTTTCATAGCAAAAGTTAAAAGACAACACCAACCATAGTATTAAAAATCATTACAATTTTTACAATGGGTTTGAACAACTTTTAAAAGAAATTACAATGTAAATTGAAATACAACACATGCGAATGCTCCTAAAAGTGAAGTGTCCCTAAGTGCCACTTACTCGATGATTCTTGAAAAAGCATGTAAAACGAGCGTCAACTATAAAAATAGTTGGTGAGTACTCACAGATAAACAAAATAATATTGGTTCCATGAATTGAAATCAAAGTTTTGATAAAAGTTTCCAATAATAAAAGTATATTGTTAAAATGAGTAAATAAGTTTGTAAAAACAAAGTTCTTTGTCATCATGAGAGATAAAGTATGTTGCCCAAATAAGATGCAACATTCATATTCTCAAGGAAGATAAAGTTCGTTACTCAAACGAGTAAACAAGTTTCATTGCTAAAATGAGCAATCAATTTTGTTGCTACAAGGAGCAAACAATTTCATTGCTAAAACATGTATATAAGTTTTCAGTAATAAAAATTCGTTGTTGTAATGAGAAACAAAGTTCATTGCTATAAATAATAAACAAGTTTATTGCTATAACGAGAAACGAGTTTGTATGTGTATGAGCAAACAATGAGTCTCAACCAAACCTATGACTGAAGCCCTATCAAGATCTATGCTTATCGTTCCATAGATGAATATGGTATCATGCACTCCAGCAATAGGGCGAGTGAGGAGTTGTCAATTCCTAATAGCGCTATCCATAATGACCATTGGCTCAAAGAGTTAATGGTTAGAGATAAGGGAAGGGCCTTAGTACGATAAGTTCTCATGTTCCGTGTTGCATAGACATATATAGAGAGACATAGCAATAAAATAGCAATCATGTTTGATACAAATCAATATAAATACAACATTCAAATAATAGTTTTTCGGGACATGCTTTTCCACCCCAAAACATAAAAAAAACTGAAAATAGGGGAGTGCGTGAATACTCACAATATGCAAAATATAGCAACCAAGTTTATACGAGTCAAATAAATACAACGAACATAAATAGTTTAGGACATGCTTTTCCACCCCAAAACATAAAAACCGAAAATAGGGGAGTGGTGAATACTCACAATATGCAAAATATAGCAACCAAGTTTATACGAGTCAAATAAATACAACAAACATAAATAGTTTAGGACATGCTTTTCCACCCCAAAACGTAAAAACCGAAAATAGGGGAGTGGTGAATACTCACAATATGCAAAATATAGCAACCAAGTTTATACGAGTCAAATAAATACAACGAACATAAATAGTTTAGGACATGCTTTTCCACCCCAAAACGTAAAAACCGAAAATAGGGGAGTGGTGAATACTCACAATATGCAAAATATAGCAACCAAGTTTATACGAGTCAAATAAATACAACGAACATAAATAGTTTAGGACATGCTTTTCCACCCCAAAACGTAAAAACCGAAAATAGGGGAGTGGTGAATACTCACAATACATTGAGATGATGCAAATGATGCCTTGATCTACGCTCCACTCGTACCACTATCGTTTTCCTACAACGATGTTACACACTAATGAGTCTCTAATTGAAATCTAATACTAGTATACTTACTACTACAATAGAATTATGCCAATAATGTGTCAAAATTTAATATTGATAAGTTACAAACATTTTTCTGTGGAAATTAAGTTTCAAAGAATCAATTGTTATATAACAATTTAAGTGGAAAATTTTCATTATTGAAATGTTAATATTTAACATTTTAGAGGTGTTCCAATGATTAAATATTCAAAACGAAATCAATTTAGTTCTAAACTTTCCCAAACTTTGTATTTCATTTTTAATTGAAGTCAAACACCTTAAGATAGATTTTCTTGAATTTTTGATTTGTCTAACTATTTTTCACCATTTAATTCCATGAATAATCATAAAATCATGGAAAAATAGTAAATTATCATGAAAAAATCTTGTAATTTTTGTGTAACTATTTTACAGTGTACATAATCTAGGAAAAATATTAATATGTGTTTTCAAAAAGTTTAACACAATTTTTCTGATTTTTGTACATTTAAGTGTATTAAATCTTGGGAAAATAGAAGAAAAATAGCATACAGAAGATAAAAATCATCAAAAATTTTATGTATCATCCTAACATATTATAAGAGTTTCTGGTAAATTTTCATGAATTTTGGATGAGTAAAACTACTTTTCCTGTTTTTAGTCCATTATAAACACAAAAATTCAAGAAAAATAGATAGACATTTTCAAAAATTCTCAAAATATTTTTCGGAGTCTTAAATATAACGTACAAGCTGCGAAAAATAAGAAATAATATTTTCACATTCCCGAAAGTAGTTTTATGATTTATTAGAGCTAAACAAAAAGAAAATTAAAAACCATACTAAACAGTAAAAAAATCGATAAAACTTCATGAGAGATGTTTATTAACTTAAACGGTCATCCACAAATATTTCCAGAATTTATTTACAAGTTTAAATATTTTATATGCTTTAACACTCTATTTTATTATTATTTTCATGTAAAAATAAAGAAAATATATATTGAGCTGAAAATTTCCAGAATGAAACTTCAAACAATTTAATAACAATGAAAAATTGTTTTCTTATTTTTGATGTCGAAAAACATGCCTAAAGGCTCAAACAATTATAGAGAAAACTTGATTCTTGTGATTTTAGTAAAAATTATTGATGTTACTTTGAGAATTTTTGCAACATGTTCCAAACGCTTTTGAATCAAGATATTTTTATACCTCTTAACAAATGATGTTAAGTGCTCAAGTTAATTTTTCCTTGATTTTTAGTGATGAATAAGATCTTTGAACATGCAATACAAAACTAGTATTCACAAAAAGGTGCTGATTGAGCAACAGTTTTGCACTAAGATCATGAACATGCAACCTTGTTTATCATACATGCATGGTGTTAAAACACATCCATCATGTTCTAAAAACCATTTTAACAAAAATAAAAAAAGTTTGAAGAAGATGAAAAAGGAGAAAGTGTAAGAAAAAGAGCAAAACTTGAAGGAAAAGTGAAGTAGAAATCGATTTTACCTTCAAGAATACCACAAGATGATGAAAATTTCAAGTTTGAGGAGTGTTCTTGGGTTTGTTTTCTGGAAAATTTCATGGTTCTTAGAGGGAGGAAGAGAGAATGGAGTGGTGTTTGGAGAGAAAAATTAGAGAGAAGGTAGAGAGAGTTTTCTAGAGAGAGAAAGAAGAGAGATGTGTGTGTGTGTTGGAGAATGAGAGTGTGAGAGAGAGATACGGGGAGAGAGGGATCCGAATTTTTTAGTATAATACCCCTTTCTCATTCATTTACTTTTATAAAATTTAAGTTCTTTTATAAAATATCTCAATTTTTATATAAAATGTGCACTAAAATCAAGTTTTTATTCATAAAACCTTGATTTTTGATTTATAAATTAAGGGTAAATGTTAATGAGTTAAATTTTATTTTCCTTGATTATATTTCCCTGAATTTAATTGTTTTAGGATAATATTATGAGTTTCATAACTATTTTTATAGAATTCTTGATGTCAAATTTTATAAAATATAGGTTTTAGGGTTTTTAGGGTTTTGAGAATTAATAAATCTTTAGATATCAAAATCAATAGAATCTTTGAGACTTCAATTTATCTTATGGTATTATAACTCTTTTATAGTTATAAATAATATTTGTAACTTATTTTATCGGTTTATTGGCATTCTATGTAGTGGTTTCAAGATTCAAACGAAATTGAGGAATCAAGTATACTAGTCATAGTTTTCAACTCTGACTTAAGTTTCTATGAGGCTCCAACCTAATTTCTAATGCTAGGTCAAGTGCATAATGTGTGTATATGATTCATGAAAAGGAGTTTGAGTCAAAGAGTGACCCAAATATGGATAGTCACTACAGTTAAGTAGTAGTAGAATTCACATATCAATGTGAAATCTAAGTACACTATCATCCGATCCTACTTGTTTCCAAGTTTCTAGTAGGTTATAACTTAGCTTCTAGTTACTAAGTCTATTATGTGTCGTGCCTATATGTGCAACTAAGTTTATTCAAATCTAGAACCGACTCGAATTTTGACGGTTGTCACATTCTCCCCCGGTTGAAAGAATTTCGCCCCGAAATTCAATTCGTGACGTATTCTATTAGAACTCAGTCGAATACAATTATATAGCTGGAGAGGTGGTGACTTGCAGTGTTCTTTGATTATTCCGGGTTTATTTCCTCAAAGGAAGAACCCAATTCTTTAGCTATAGTCAAATTAATGTTTCCTTAATTTGAGTTCTACAATTTAGATTGCGAGAAATTAGGATCATGGAAATCATGATCCAAACATGGCGACCTTGTCGAAAAAGATCATCTACTTAGATATTATCTGAATTAAGAGACCTATAAGTTTTGCTGAAGCACTAATTGCACTGAGCGTTAAATCCACATTGATCCTTAAGTTTCATTCTAAATTAGCACTAAGTGTAAATTCGCCGCCTAATAAAGAAGAGATTAGGAACAATTTGTTCACTTCCGGGTTGGCTACTAAATCTGGAAAAGATATATTCCAAAATAAGAAGGGGTAGCACGAATAAAAGAGAAGCGATCGAGGGTAAGTTCCTAAATATACGTACTAAGGGTAGGCAACGAAGTTTTGGTACATCTCAAATGTGAAGGCTATTTAAGTGTCGTCTACAAAATAAATTACGAAATTATTGAGGATCTCCGAGGCTATAATTACTACTAGAGTTACTCTTACAATAATAAAACCTTATTCGAAGAATAAATATATTTAGTGAGTCATTGTTGCAAATGGAAGCGATGAAAGTTTATGATATTTTAAATTACATTGTGTAGATAGCATTTTAAGTGTTTAGAAGTGAATAAAAAAAAATCTCACTGTTATTAAAATGTGTGTTTAGAAATGATAATTAATCTCACTATTATCAAAATATGTAATAATTCCAAGATAACGAAAATACATGTGTGGCGATCAAACGAAGTAGTAAAATAATATAAAGATTAATTAAGGTTACAGGTTTAAGTCATCAATAAGGGAATTTATACGAAAATATTTTGATTACTCTTTTGAAAAATTGTCTAATTCTCTAAGTCAGGACAAATTCAAGCTTATGAGTCAGAATATTTATAAAAACAAAGTTGAGAGTTTAGGAACTCACTGAAAATTACAAAGTAGAATGCTATTTTAAGAAATGTGTAAAAATATCGATCATTGAAAATAGTGGATTATTAATTTAGTGTTTCTACAAAAACAATCATTTAGAGAATAGATAATCGTAAAATTCAAAACTTTTTGATGTATTTAAAAAAAAAAAAACATAAGGAAACATGTCCTTCACATATATTTTATGGATTTAGAAAAATGAAAAGAACAATGGTATTCTTCTTGTGTATTAATTATAAGGAAAAATACAATGAAAATTGCATTTTATATCAATTTTCTGAATTTAGAACGAAAAAACAAATGTAAATAAGGATCACTTGTTTATAGAGATTTCAAAATAAAAACAAGATGTATATGATAAAAAGGCGTAATTGAATATATCAAAGTTGACTAAATAAAAATTATTCCTCACGGCTATACATGTATTAATTGCTCAAAACGAAAGGATAGACTTCTAGTATGTATGTGTACAAACATGATACCAGGAGAAGCAAAATAGACAGAAACAAAGTTAGACAATGTATTATGTTACTATTATGGGTGTGCGAGATCTAAAGTCATAAGGAGAGCAAGAAATCAAGTGCGGGGGAAAGAAAAAGGAAGGTAGCGGCGGCAATGATTGTTATTGTTAAAATTATAAGGACAATACCTATAGGTAGATTAAAACCATGTTGAGATATATTTCAAACTTTAATATTTGATGTATATTGATGATTAAATAGACATGTGGGAGTTTTAAAGTGTTCTCTAAAAATTTATGAGTTATCTATTAAGTTAAACTCCATTTGTGAAAAAGAAGAAACACTAAAACTTGTAATTGAAATTCCGACAGCTTTGACATTTTTGACTGGAGTCCAACAATGGTTAAAACGGATAAGGTAAAGACTTAACATATTTAGATGAATAATTGTGCATTGTCGAAAGTGCGCCACTGCAAATTTAAAAGTGAACACTAAGTTTTGCAATGCTTTATATTTTAGAATCTTTATAGATTATAAAACTATATTGAAGCAAAGTACACAATTAAGGTATCTTTTGAATTACAAGCGTTAGATATGTCTTATAAACATGTTTGAAGTAGACATTTGCATAAATATCATGTTGTGTTTTTGAGAAAACACATTAAAGTAAATTACAATTCCTAAATGAGAAAGCGGTTAAATGTGTCAAAGCAAAAGTGGTTTGGAAAATCCGAGGACGCTTTTACATATAATAGGACTTCAATGTTATATGTTTAAGTTTTATAGAATAGAGTTTAAACACTTTTATAAAAGAAAATGTTTCTAAGTTTTTCGAAAACGTGTCAAAATGGTAAGCAAGGTTTAAAATGGTTTATATGCCCTTAAAAACACATCTATCCATTGAAATGGATTTGAAATAAAATTGAAATAGCAAGATTAAAACCAATAATGGTTAAATTGAGTTTTGAAGAAAAATGTTAAGTTAAAGCAAGTTGTCAAAAGATTTTTAGCGAGAATATTGCTTACATTGTTAAGAAATGTCTACTAAGTTGATTGAAGTGGTTATAAAATATTTTATTGATGATAGATAAAACGATGAAGCGAAATAATTTTTCGATGGAAGATTAAGAAGTAAGGAATAAGTATATTAGTGTAGCTGATCGTACCTAAATACTAAGGCGAGTACAAGGCGAGTATAAGACGAGTACCGATGTCTTTTTCCCTAAGATAAAGGGCAAGAAAATTGTTTGAAAAACGTTTTATGGTGTCAATGCAGTTTACGACCTTTTATAGAGGTCAAAGGGACATCCTATGTTAAGTTTTAAGCTCAAGGTGGAAACAACGTAGAGCTAAATCCTAGCGTAGTAATAAGGTCTCACGTATGCGTTAAACCTCCGTGTCTCCTTGTGAGTCGAATCCGGAATGCCCACCAATGGTATCCAAGTGATTACTTAGTGGTGACTCATCTACCTCCTTACGAGATGCTCCAATTATCATTCGTTTCGGTATCGAAACGCTTTTTCCTAGTTGTAACTCTTGAAGACGATGAAGAGGTATTGAGGAATAATTGGTATATGTTTCGACTTAAGATAATTACTAGTGTATATCTAGCTACTAATCTTACATCTAAATTCAATAGCTACCGAGGAATACCCATTCTTAGTACTAAGTGCATTGCTCCTAGAGTGGCTAGTGATATAACCTAAGTGGTTAACCTAGCACTTGATAAGGGACAAGAATATTTCTAAATAAAGGCATTATTATAAAAGTGCACTTAGTTTCTAAGTGTATCTAGATGAATGCCTATAATATGCAATGCCCGTACGCACACCGCAAAATTTTGTTTTTCAAAAGTTTAAGTTGAAAATCGTTTTGAACATAATTCTACTATAACCGGTTCAAGCCTCACATTAAGTTTCCTTAATTAAGCATAGTTGGCCAGCCTATACTTAATTAAAGTCCAATAATGCGTACTCGAATTAGTTATACCAGGAGTATGTTCGGTATTTTAAAAACATTTTGAAAATTTTTGGCTATAGTTGTGGTTCTCCAAAGGAAAACCGGTATTCTCTATAACCTTCGGCTCTGACACCATTTCCTGTCACACCCCGCTAAAGCGGAAACACGAGGCGTGGCAGTATAAAGGGTTTCATAGCAAAAGTTAAAAGAAAACACCAACCATAGTATTAAAAATCATTACAATTTTTACAATGGGTTTGAACAACTTTTAAAAGAAATTACAATGTAAATTGAAATACAACACATGCGAATGCTCCTAAAAGTGAAGTGTCCCTAAGTGCCACTTACTCGATGATTCCTGAAAAAGCATGTAAAACGAGCGTCAACTATAAAAATAGTTGGTGAGTACTTACAGATAAACAAAATAATATTGGTTCCATGAATTGAAATGAAAGTTTTGATAAAAGTTTCCAATAATAAAAGTATATTGTTAAAATGAGTAAATAAGTTTGTAAAAACAAAGTTCTTTGTCATCATGAGAGATAAAGTATGTTGCCCAAATAAGATGCAACATTCATATTCTCATGGAAGATAAAGTTCGTTACTCATACGAGTAAACAAGTTTCATTGCTAAAATGAGCAATCAATTTTGTTGCTACAAGGAGCAAACACTTTCATTGCTAAAACATGTATATAAGTTTTCAGTAATAAAAGTTCGTTGTTGTAATGAGAAACAAAGTTCATTGCTATAAATAATAAACAAGTTTATTGCTATAACGAGAAACGAGTTTGTATGTGTATGAGCAAACAATGAGTCTCAACCAAACCTATGACTGAAGCCCTATCAAGATCTATGCTTATCGTTCCATAGATGAATATGGTATCATGCACTCCAACAATAGGGCGAGTGAGGAGTTGTCAATTCCTAATAGCGCTATCCATAATGACCATTGGCTCAAAGAGTTAATGGTTTGAGATAAGGGAAGGGCCTTAGTACGATAAGTTCTCATGTTCCGTGTTGCATAGACATACATAAAGAGACATAGCAATAAAATAGCAATCATGCTTGATACAAATTAATTTAAATACAACATTCAAATAATAGTTTTTTGGGACATGCTTTTCCACCCCAAAACATAAAAAAAACTGAAAATAGGGGAGTGCGTGAATACTCACAATATGCAAAATATAGCAACCAAGTTTATACGAGTCAAATAAATACAACGAACATAAATAGTTTAGGACATGCTTTTCCACCCCAAAACGTAAAAATCGAAAATAGGGGAGTGGTGAATACTCACAATATGCAAAATATAGCAACCAAGTTTATACGAGTCAAAAAAATACAACGAACATAAATAGTTTAGGACATGCTTTTCCACCCCAAAACGTAAAAACCGAAAATAGGGGAGTGGTGAATACTGACAATATGCAAAATATAGCAACCAAGTTTATACGAGTCAAATAAATACAACGAACATAAATAGTTTAGGACATGCTTTTCCACCCCAAAACGTAAAAACCGAAAATAGGGGAGTGGTGAATACTCACAATATGCAAAATATAGCAACCAAGTTTATACGAGTCAAATAAATACAACGAACATAAATAGTTTAGGACATGCTTTTCCACCCCAAAACGTAAAACCGAAAATAGGGGAGTGGTGAATACTCACAATACATTGAGATGATGCAGATGATGCCTTGATCTACGCTCCACTCGTACCACTATCGTTTTCCTACAACGATGTTACACACTAATGAGTCTCTAATTGAAATCTAATACTAGTATACTTACTACTACAATAGAATTATGCCAATAATGTGTCAAAATTTAATATTGATAAGTTACAAACATTTTTCTGTGGAAATTAAGTTTCAAAGAATCAATTGTTATATAACAATTTAAGTGGAAAATTTCCATTATTGAAATGTTAATATTTAACATTTTAGAGGTGTTCCAATGATTAAATATTCAAAACGAAATCAATTTAGTTCTAAACTTTCCCAAACTTTGTATTTCATTTTTAATTGAAGTCAAACACCTTAAGATAGATTTTCTTGAATTTTTGATTTGTCTAACTATTTTTCACCATTTAATTCCATGAATAATCATAAAATCATGGAAAAATAGTAAATTATCATCAAAAATTCTTGTAATTTTTGTGTAACTATTTTACAGTGTACATAATCTTGGAAAAATATTAATATGTGTTTTCAAAAAGTTTAACACAATTTTTCTGATTTTTGTACATTTAAGTGTATTAAATCTTGGGAAAATAGAAGAAAAATAGCATACAGAAGATAAAAATCATCAAAAATTTTATGTATCATCCTAACATATTATAAGAGTTTCTGGTAAATGTTCATGAAGTTTGGATGAGTAAAACTATTTTTCCTGTTTTTAGTCCATTATAAACACAAAAATTCAAGAAAAATAGATAGACATTTTCAAAAATTCCCAAAATATTTTTCGGAGTCTTAACTATAAGGTACAAGCTGCGAAAAATAAGAAATAATATTTTCACATTCCCTAAAGTGGTTTTATGATTTATTAGAGCTAAACAAAAAGAAAATTAAAAACCATACTAAACAGTAAAAAAAATCGATGAAACTTCATGAGAGATGTTTATTAACTTAAAGGGTCATCCACAAATATTTCCAGAATTTATTTACAAGTTTAAGTATTTTATATGCTTTAACACTCTATTTTATTATTATTTTCATATAAAAGTAAAAAAAATATATATTGAGCTGAAAATTTCCAGAATGCAACTTCAAACAATTTAATAACAATGAAATTTTTTTTTCTTATTTTTGATGTCGAAAAACATGGCTAAAGGCTCAAACAATTATAGAGAAAACTTGATTCTTGTGATTTTGGTAAAAATTATTGATGTTACTTTGAGAATTTTTGCAACATATTCCAAAGGCTTTTGAATTAAGATATTTTTATACCTCTTAATAAATGATGTTAAGTGCTCAAGTTAATTTTTCCTTGATTTTTAGTGATGAATAAGATCTTTGAACATGCAATACAAAACTAGTATTCACAAAAAGGTGCTGATTGAGCAACAGTTTTATAAAAATTGCTAAAAATCGAAATATTTGAATTTTCCAGTGAGGTCAGATGTGTTTGAAAGCTAACTCAAAATATTATATTTCAGAAAAAGAATCCCGAATTTTGGTTAAGAAATGAGTGAGATATGACAGTTTAAAGTCAGGTAAAGAAATCTGGCAGATTGCATGCATGGTGATTGGTTAGAAAAATGAGTTTTCATCATTTCTTTGAGTAAATCTTTTGAAATATTTTAAAAGATATCATGATAAACTTATATTCTAGTCATGTTTCCAGAGATCAAAAGATTAAAACTTATCAAAATGTATACATTCATTTATGAACAAAATTTTGTTTCTCAAAAACTCTTAACTTGAGTTTGATGTTTTAATCCTTAAAATCGATTTTTGCACTAAGATCATGAACATGCAACCTTGTTTATCATACATGCATGGTGTTAAAACACATCCATCATGTTCTAAAAACCATTTTAACAAAAATAAAACAAGTTTGAAGAAGATGAAGAAGGAGAAAGTGTAAGAAAAAGAGCAAAACTTGAAGGAAAAGTGAAGTAGAAATCGATTTTACCTTCAAGAATACCACAAGATGATGAAAATTTCGAGTTTGAGGAGTGTTCTTGGGTTTGTTTTCTGGAAAATTTCATGGTTCTTAGAGGGAGGAAGAGAGAATGGAGTGGTGTTTGGAGAGAAAAATTAGAGAGAAGGTAGAGAGAGTTTTCTAGAGAGAGAAAGAAGAGAGATGTGTGTGTGTTGGAGAATGAGAGTGTGAGAGAGAGATATGGGGAGAGAGGGATCCGAATTTTTTAGTATAATACCCCTTTCTCATTCATTTTCTTTTATAAAATTTAAGTTCTTTTATAAAATATCTCAATTTTTATATAAAATGTGCACTAAAATCAAGTTTTTATTTATAAAACCTTGATTTTTGATTTATAAATTAAGGGTAAATGTTAATGAGTTATATTTTATTTTCCTTAATTATATTTCCCTGAATTTAATTGTTTTAGGATAATATTATGAGTTTCATAACTATTTTTATAGAATTCTTGATGTCAAATTTTATAAAATATAGGTTTTAGGGTTTTTAGGGTTTTGAGAATTAATAAATCTTTAGATATCAAAATCAATAAAATCTTTGAGACTTCAATTTATCTTATGGTATTATAACTCTTTTATAGTTATAAATAATATTTGTAACTTATTTTATCGGTTTATTGGCATTCTATGTAGTGGTTTCGAGATTCAAACGAAATTGAGGAATCAAGTATACTAGTCATAGTTTTCAACTCTGACTTAAGTTTCTATGAGGCTCCAACCTAATTTCTACTGCTAGGTCAAGTGCATAATGTGTGTATATGATTCATGAAAAGGAGTTTGAGTCAAATAGTGACCCAAATATGGATAGTCACTACAGTTAAGTAGTAGTATAATTCACATATCAATGTGAAATCTAAGTACACTATCATCCGATCCTACTTGTTTCCAAGTTTCTAGTAGGTTAGAACTTAGCTTCTAGTTACTAAGTCTATTATGTGTCGTGCCTATATGTGCAACTAAGTTTATTCAAATCTAGAACCGACTCGAATTTGACGGTTGTCACAGTAGCGGATTGAGAAGTGATGTCATGGTTCGAGTACCATGATAAGTAGCGGATTGAGAAGTGATGACATGGTTCGAGTACCATGATACGTAGCGGATTGAGAAGTGATGACATGGTTCGAGTACCATGATAAGTAGCGGATTGAGAAGTGATGTCATGGTTCGAGTACCATGATATGTAGCGGATTGAGAAGTGACGTCATGGTTCGAGTACCATAAGTTGTAGCAGGTCGAGAGGTGATGTCATGGTTCGAGTGCCATGATGTGAGGTGGAATGAGAAGAGGGAACATGGTTCAAGTACCAGGGTTCGTAGAAGATTAAGAGGAGATAACATGGTATAGGTACCATGATTCATTGCAGATCGAGAGGTGGCCACGCGGTTTGAGTACCATGACATGTGGCGGTTAGGATTTCTGGTTTTTACCGGTTATTCCGTGGGGATTGTCTAGACTGGGATCAGAGGTGAATGAGTATGGGGCCAGAAGGCCTTGATGAACAAGTTTTAGTGGAGCGTCCCTTGAAAAGGGAAATCGAGTGAGCTCCGAGGGATTATGGGTGATATGCCAGTTGGGGTCGCAAGACTCAGGGATGAGTAGGGATGGTGTATTATGGGAGAATACGGTCTGGGTTGGGCAACCAGCCGATAGTGGAGAGGTCACTTTCTGTGACTCGAGTGGTTCTATTTCTGTTTCCTGTGAGAGACGTATTAGGTGATGAGATTTCAGTTTTTGAGTTTTGGGGTGAGCCTTGTGGGATTGCACGGATGGTGATCTCCAACCAGACTATATGGGAGTAGGTCTGCCGCGAGGTAAAGATATAGCTGAACAGGGCATCAGTGGGGACTGAGATGGTCAAGGAACAGGAAACACCTTAATTGAGTATAGTAGGGTATGTGTTAGTTGCAGTGTCGGACGATCAAGAGGAGTATATTAGGTTGGTGGCCCTTATTGTCTTTGATGGGTATTAAGAGTGGAAAAATGGTTTCTGCTCTTATGATAAGTGACGTGATGGAACGTTGGTTGAGGAGTCAATGATGAGGAGTACGGTAGATCATTACTTCCAGACTAAGAGTCAGGGTTAATACTGGACAGTTGGGAGGTCCGGTGATGGAATGGTGTGAGATTCTGAATGACTAGAGGCAGTCATGGTGGGAAGTTCTGTGGATTTCATCTGAGTTTCAGGGCATTTGGAGTTTCTCGATCTCTGTCGGGAGATTATCGAGCGTTGCGTAGCACCTTCTAAGAGTAGGTGCGATGATTACTGGGGGAAACAGTCGGTGTGATAGATTGCTGGTGCACCGATTGGGGATGGTTCGAACCCTAAGTGGGGGAGAACCGGGTATTTTATTGAGGGGATCAGAGATTCGATCGAGAATGGTTAGAGATTTGGATATAGAGACCGACGGTGCGAATTCATTGAGCCCAAGGTTGTTGGTGATTGAGACGAGGTGCAGAGCGAGATAATGCATGTGTTATGTTTGAAAAGGATGAGTGCCTCCACGACAAGTGGCCGTTGATCGGAAACCTTGGGGTGAACGGAAATTCTTCAAGGTCATAATGGTGAATTTGAGGTGGTTGGCTCGTAGGGTTAGTTCGGCGGATTAGAAATTTTGGTTCAATGATGGGGCTGTTATTCAGCTTAAAAAGGGCAGAAGTTGATTAGATAACCAATTTCAGGTTGTGGAACAGAAAGATCAGTGGATGAGACGAGACGTCGTGAGGTCTCATGAGGTGTATCGAGCTATCCGAATTTAATGCATTGGATTTCGGATAATTTTGAGTCTTGAGTGGAGACGGCAAGTGGTGGGTCAAGCATCGATGATTCCAGTGGGAGCCCTTTCGGTTAATGACAGCAAGTGAGATTGACTAAGAATATGGATCGTAGCAGGGATATGTGTTTTCTTATGACGATTGCCGCTAGATATAGTGATGCATAATTTGGGTAAGTGCATGCACCTATCTATGATTGATCCGCGGATTGTGAATCAATCAGAGGTTGTTGTGATGCTACGGGAAGCCGTAGTACTCACTAATCAGAGTTTGATGTGATGCTACGGGAAGCCATAGTACTCACTAATCAGAGGTTGTTGTGATGCTACGGGAAGCCGTAGTACTCACTAGTCAGAGGTTGTTGTGATGCTACGGGAAGCCGTAGTACTCACTAGTCAGAGGTTGTTGTGATGCTACGGGAAGCCGTAGTACTCACTAATCAGAGGTTGTTGTGATGCTACGGGAAGCCGTAGTACTCACTAGTCAGAGGTTGTTGTGACGCTACGGGAAGCCGTAGTACTCACTAGTCAGAGGTTGTTGTGATGCTACGGGAAGCCGTAGTACTCACCAGTCAGTGAGAGGTTTTGGTGATACTGCGGGAAGCCGTAGTACTCACCAGTCAGTGAGAGGTTGATGTGATGCTACGGGAAGACGTAGTACACACCAGTGAGTGAGAGGTTGATGTGATGCTACGGGAAGACGTAGTACACACTAGTCAGTGAGAAGTTGTCATGATAAGGTACTCTTTGATCAAAGCATGGCGCAGAAGAGTTTTAAGCATAGGGTGGCCCTAATTTATGAGTTTTTGGGAACTTGGTGGTCGGACCAGGGGCGAGACCGGGTTCTCCTCAATGATAGGGAGTCATTATATTCTGAGTAAGGTGTGGTCATCGCAATCCAAAATAATGAGATCAGTGAGGTACGCATGGGTTGCGGGAAATGAGTTCTGAGTTGAGTGCTTCGTTGGGACGAGTGGTTCCAACTCTGGGTCGGACCAAACTCTCGAGTTTGAGTTTGGCTCTGGTGGTGTGTTGGATAGGCGAGATGAGATTCTGGATTCTGAGGTGGGTTCCATGTTGAGGAGTATTGTTTGTCATCTGATGTCTTAGACATGTGTGGGTCAGTACTCGGGTACGGGAGGTACCGCAAGTTGCATGGAACGATGAGTAACAGATGCCAGAGGTCGGGGTTGAGTCGATCTCCAGTTGGGAAGGTAGCATTCGCTTCGGGCTAAGCGAACTTCGTTACTTGTGTGTCACATTGGGCCGATGTAGTTATAGTGAGAAGGAAACCATGGAGACGGTTGGGATAATGCAACGGATGACCCTGGAGGTTCAACTTTTGGGTCGAGATCAGACCTGGTACTCAGTGCTAAAAAGGGATACCAGGGATGCAGCTGAGGCTTATGATTTTAGATGTCTGAGGACTTCTGAGCGAGCATGATCCTCTTGTGTTAGAGAACAGGATGTTGAAAGTTTATTGTTCGGATGGATTCTGATAGTAGTTTAGTGGATGAGCCTTGGTGGGGTGTAAACCCTTTCGTTCCTTGGGGTGTGATTCAGACTGTTTTGGAACGTTTGTATGAGTGATCGGTAGCCGATTATCGGATTTTGTCTTGTGAGAATCATAGGAGCAGTGAGTTATCAGGGTTTGATGTTCGAAGAGCGAATATCATGGTGATAGCGTGAGTGGGCGGTCTGGCGGCGGGCCAGGCCACTAGAGTTTCCCGATTCTGGGAAGGTCATAAAGGAGTATTTTAGTGACAGAGGGGTCGATTTTGTTCCAAATTTTGGAGTTCCTGGTCAGATCCAAGTATTCTTGGAAGAAGATATCATTTTGGCGTGAGAACCTCTCAGTGGTGCTTTTCGAGTGTTTGGTTTCTATCTATGTGGTTGAGGAGCGATTTCGAGGACGAAATATATTCCAAGTGGGGGAGAATTGTAACATCCGGATTTCCAGGCATGACAATTTGAATATTTCTTTTTGAGTTATGAGGAGGGACTCGACGAGTTGATGCCTAGACTCATCGAGTAGGATCGCGATTTGCTGACTGGATTAATGAAGGGACTCGACGAGTCGATGGGTGGACTCGACGAGTTCGTGCTGGCGGCAGAAACCTTAAATCTGTGCGCCTGTGCCCTATTTAAGGGTCCTTATAGCCCTCATTTGCAGCTACCAGTCCAGAGAGAGAAACCCTAGAGAGCTTGGGCGAGTTGTGTGTGAGAGCAAGCCATTTTAGTCCTTTTTGGTGTTGTTTTGCAATGAAGAAGGTGTTTCCAGCTAGAGGAGTTCAAGAGGATTGCTAATCCGTGGTTTTCAAGCTTGGATCTGCAGTATTGAGGTAGCAAATCGAACTCTCCTTCTTTTTTGGTTAAGATCTATGAATCTAGGGTTTTCTATACCCTCTTTATAGCTTGAATTGATGAGTTTATGGTCCCTTTATGTGTTAGACTTAAGATCTGGATCCATAGAGGTCCTGAGAGCATTATCCATCTTGCTTTATGAAGTGTTATGGAAGGAATGAACTTAGGTTGCCATTGTTGAGGCTATTTCTTCAAAAGGAACCACATATGTGTTGCATGAGTGTAAAGGTTTCACCTTTACGTGATTAGTGGGTATGGAAAGGTCAGATATATAGGTTAGAGAAGCGGGTCTGACCTCAGAAGGTCATTTGAGTGTTGCCATGGACGCTACTCGGCGAGTTCATAAGTGGACTCGACGAGTCGAGTCGGGGTTACCCCGCGATTCGTGACAGGAGTAACTCATCGAGTGAAGGGATGACTCGACGTGCCAAGTGAGGCTAGAAGGATTCAGAGGACCCGCATGGACTCGCCGAGTCACCCATGTGCGCTCGACGAGTCGGGTCAAAGTTTGATCGTTGACTTCAGTTGACCTTAGGGTTTTAGTCAAGCTGATATAGGATAGTTCAGGGAGGGGTAGGATGGCCTTCTACCCAATCTTTAGAGATGAGGCTATGAGAGGGTATTGATCAGGAATGTTATTCGTATGATAGGAGGAGGCTAGGTCGGGACGTCAAGCACGAGAGTTTATCCGACTTCGCACGAGGTGAGTCTTCTCACTATACTGTACCTAGAGTGGTACCTATGTGTGACCGGAAGGTCTTATATGCTATGAGATGTATGTGATGTATGATGTTATATGATATGGATGTGCGATGTTTGTTATGAATGCTAAGGACCGGAGGGTCAATATGATATGGACCGGAAGGTCAAGATTATATGGACCAGAAGGTCATTACGGGTAGGACCGGAAGGTCTACTAGGGTTGTGGGACGGAAGTCCTCTGAGACACAGTGACCGAAAGGTCTTATAGCCTTGAGTGGATATGTGTGTATGTGGTATTTTGGGGAACTCACTATGCATTTATGCTTACAGTTGTTGTGTTATGTGTTTTAGGTACTAGCGAGGATCGCGGGAAGGCGCCAGCATGATCCGTACACACTCATGAAGTTTATGGCTTGAGATTCTGGGATATGTTTTGTTATGATAACATTGGATACATTATGTTTTGATAGTACCTTATGAATAAAAGTATGTTTTAAAAATGAAAAAATTGTTTTGGAAATTTACGTTGTTACACTTCTTCATTAGGTCTAGTTGGAGTTTTCCCTATTGTCCCTTTTGAGTTCATAAGTCACCTATTGGGAGTTTAGCAACTCCAGAGCTTAGGTAGAGTAGATCTGAGGTCCTTTAGCTTGTTCTTACCATAAAAATACAAGCTTGTTGGTTGTTTTGACCTCATGCATGAGTTAAGATCTTTGTAAAGGTTTTAATGGGTTTTTGGGAGCATATAGAGCATGCAAAGGCAAAAATTTGCCAACTTTATGCCTTAGGGCTCATCAAACGACCTAGATCTGAGTTTCGGATGTAAAGTCTTCAAGTATTAAGCACTTAATGGATTTTGTGCATAAGTTGTTTGTACGCTGGGCGTACAATGTAGTACGCTGCGCGTACAACCCTTTTACCCAGTACGCTAAGCGTACAGAAGAGGTACGTTGGGCGTACGCTCTCAGGAAGACTTAGACCGTAGCGTAATTCGGACCATTGGGCCCTAATGGTTTTGGGCCTGAATTTGCTGGTAATTGGGCCTTAATGTATCTATGGGCCAATATTGCAATAGTTGGGTCTATTGGACCTTGTGGCCCAACGTAGAAATGGACTTCGCATTTGTGGTCCTCGGTTTGGGCCAAGTCTTGGACTACCTTGCTGTGGGCCTTCGTGGGCCAATTGGAAGCACGATTATGGACTAGAGAAGCATTATTGGGCCTTAGGTTGAGGCCAATGTGAAGGGATTGGGCCAAATTGGAAATTGGGCCATATATTGGGCCTTGTAGGAGTATTTATCTTTAGTGTGCCCAATGGGCTTCGTCCTTGGACCATCGGAGAATTATTATTTGACCATTGGAATGATAAGTGTGTTGGACTGAAAAGAATTATTGGGCCTCATGGCAAGACCCATGTAGAGGTTTGGGCCTAATTTGGAAAATTAGGTCATTGATGGATTTATAGACATTATAGTGTTGGGCTTTTGTTTTGGGTTTGGGCCTTAGCTTTGGATGATACCGGGCCAGGGGTAGAATGGTCATTTTGGGTTGCATATCACCACGACAATTTGATAGGATGGACTTTTGAGAAGAGGTTATTTATGATTTATTAATATATTATAAGTTCTAATATATTCATATGAAATCATATGATTTAATTAGTATTGATCAAGAATTAATTTGGAATTAATTTAGTGATCAAAAGAGACTAATTAAATTAATAGGGACTAATTATGTAAATTAGTTATATATATATATATATATATATATATATATATATATATATATATATATGTTTTGGGCTTATGATACATGATGGACTAAGTTTATGGATGAATCCATAAAGAGTTAGCCCACTTGAATCATGGATAATGGATAATAAGCCCAAGTGTATGGATTAGGGTTTACCCATGACTCTTGGATTCCTACATAATATATATGACACCCTATAGCCTAAATTTGGTTGCACAAGTTTTGCTAGAATGTTCTTGGAGAGCCATAATCGATTTTAGTGTGCATAAACTCTCTCAAAAGTCATCCTTTGTCTAAGGTGTGTTGTGAAACATTTGAGGTGCAACATTTGGGGCACTAAGTTCTTAAAGGCGAAATACAACAAGTTCTACAAGCTACATAAAGAGGTAAACTCCTAACAAGTATTTTCTGTTGTTTATGTCAATCGCATTCTAGTTGTAGGCTTAATGCTTTGGAAACAATATTGCATGTATAATTAGAGAAAACATAGATCCAAAGCATTTAGTGTTGTATGTGCACCATCGGATGTTGTAGTATACAAATCCCAACACATTTTACCCCATTCATGAATTAAGGATTATGGTATGGCACCCAATTGCTAATTGGGTATATTGATCGATATTGATAGCTAAGGAAGTGCACATGGCGGTAGCTAAGGATTTCTTTCAGGAAGCTTCTGCATTCGAGGTGAGTCTCCTCACCATACCAATGGGTCTAAGGCACCATGGCCGACCTATTTTATGATATGTGGTACACTAGTTGATGTAGTGATATGTGGCATGTTAGTTGGTTATATGCTAGGTGGTATGCTAGTTGTATATGTGATACTTGCATGAAAGACCATGAGGGGAGCCCATGTCGCTTGGATGTAAGACTATGTGGGGGAGCCCATGGCTTTTCAGGTAAAGAGCATTGGGGGAGCCCATGTCACTTGGATGTCAGACCATGTGGGGGAGCCCAAGGCATTCCAATTAAAGACCATGGGGGTGCCCATGGCACCTAGGTGTAAGACCATGTGGAGGAGCCCATGACATCCTGTCGTAAGACCTTGGGAGGAGCCCACTGCGTCCTTATATGTTTGCATGTTGTACGCATGTTTTATATGGTAGTGGGCTAAGACCATGCAGGGGTTTGCATGACACCCGGTGTAAGACCTTGGAGGGTTTCCATGGCATCCTTGTATGTAGCTTATATGGCTTATGTGATTGATATGGTTTATGTAGCTGATATAGCTTATAAGGACTATGTGGTTATGTTGATTGTCTGGGGTATGCTATGGGGAGTTCACTAAGATTCATGCTTACTGTTTTGTTTATTGTTTCAGGTATCATCGGTTTGGAAAGAAAGGTCCGGCTTGATCGAAGTACACACACCCATGTTTTCCGCAACGAGTGATTTTTGGGATGAACTATGATAAATGTTTTGATTAGCGATGTTTTGGGATGTTTGGAAAATATGATATCTATGTTTTGGAAATATTAAAAATGAAATTTTTTACCCTTGATTTTTGGGTCGTTACAAAGCAAGCTTGTGGATCTGGGATCTTTGCCTTCTTGAGAAGCTCCAAAATGTATGAATTCTTTACCTTGATGTCTTGGTTTTTAGATCCCATTTTTGGGTGTTTTATGTTGCTTTTCTTGTCCCAAAGGTCCCATCTTGTGCATGGTTTGTTCTTGTCATTTTGAACTGTCCTTTCAGACCTTAGATTTTCTCCATGCATCTTGTATAAGGTCTTACTGGATGAAAACATTGTGTTAAGCTCTTATTTGGTGTGTAAAGTCATAAAGTTGGAAGCTTTATGACTCTACGGTATGTTTTGGTCATGGATTTGAAATATGGGCTTAAGTGCTTAACCCATTAAGCACTAAATGGAGCATGGAGGCTATGAGGGTACGCCCCGTGTACATGGGAGTACGTCCCATGTAGATAGGAGTACGCCCCGCGTACTCGGTCAACCGCTCCAATGGTGGTATTCTGTGAGGATTTGTGTACGCTAGACGTACATCCTTGCGTATTCACAGTGGGTCAGCTCGGTTCGGTTTACTCGGTTGGGCCGACTTGGCTGGGTTGACTCGGTTGACTTAGTGGGTTTGACCGGTTGAATTTGACTTTGACCAAGTTTGACCTTGAGGGAATTTTGGGTATTTTGGGATTTTGATAGAATTGGTCATTTAATGGAAATAGGTATCTATTAGAGAGCTTAGATTCGGAGTCAGGCATCATCAATTTATTTCAGTTTGCAAGGTGAGTTTTCCTCACTGTACTTGCGGGTCGAAGGCTCCAATGCCGACCTATTGCTTTGATATCTTGTTCTGCATGCTATTATACTGTAGTGATTGGTTAGATCGGTATCCTGGTATATATAGGATGATGTCATGCTTAGTGATCTATAGATCTGTTTGATGGGATATAGACTGTTATATGATTTTCTGTTATATGTACACATGTTTGGTTGGTGGTTGAGGATTCACTGCTTTGTGCGTAAGCCAACAGGTCGGGGCATACCAACCCGATGGTTGAAATGGGCCCGAGGGTATTCCATCCCGAATATGATTGGACCCATAGTATCTTGGCATTCCAACCCGATGGTTGAGGGCCTGGGGTATTTCAACCCGATGGTTGATTGGACCCATAATATATCGACATTCCAACCCGATGGTCGAGGGGCCTGGGGTAATCGAACCCGATGGTTGATTGGACCCATAGTATGTTGTTATTGTTTATGTGTTATTTGTTTGTGTGTTGGTACATTGGGGGAGCTCACTAAGCTTTGGGCTTACAGTTTTGGGTTAGTTTTAGGTACCTTAGATGATCGCGAAAAGGAGAAGGCATGATCGTGCACCTCCTCATGTTTTGATTTACGATTTTGGGAAAACTCTTATATTAAACATGTTTTAAAAACTGCTCAGAGTCGGCAGAAGGTGTCACACCCCCGAACCGAGTAAACGGCGGAAACGTCCCGGGGCGGATGACTTCATGTACAGTATCATAACAATTGTATAATAAAGATCAAAGCATAACAACTATTATATTGATAAAAGTATTTACATTGTATTTGAATCATTTTTTGACTCTAAAAGCATACAAAAAAAAAAATATAAGACGCAACAATATTGAGCTCCGTCTTCACAAAACCTGAGTGGATATCTGTCTACTAATCTCCTGAGAATACAATTGGTTTTGAAAAAGAGTGTCAACAATTAAGTTGGTGAGTTCATAAGCATTTTATGTGAGAAAGATATGTCTTTGATCCTTGAAAATGAGAGTGTGTTCTTCCTAGAAAATTCAATATTTTGTTTTAAATGTAAAGTAGTCTTTAAATGTTCCAAGACCGAAATGTACAAGTATTTTCCATACTTAGAATAGTAATATGTAGTTTTATATAATTATAAAACCATTTGAATGCATGTTACTAGAAATGTAAACTGTATTGTAATGTAGTTTTATATATAAATAAAACCATTTGAATGTATGTGTCTGAATCTACCAGCTGTAAGTTTTATTATTAAATAAAACCATTTGAAGATATGCAAGTATTTGTAAACCAAACGTATTGTTAATATCCCTTGTGAGTTATTATAACCATACTTAGCGACTGTTGGCCTTTTACGACGTTCTTCAGGTGTCGAAATATTACGACATTTGTCACCCCAGACCTTTCGGTCCAACTGTAGCTAACAGTCAGGGTGCGGGGATGTCAATCCCGTATAGATCTATACACAAATATCACGCTCTCTTACGGGTGATTCTGGTTATAAAAACAGGACTTTTGTTGGTACTTAGGTAAGTACTTGAAGACGTGTCTCACAAAGCCATATTGACTGCTTACATGAAGTATCATCAAAAACTCCTTTTCTTCTAAATATATGTAACATCCTTTTATAGTAGTTACGTAGTATAAAATAATTATGCTTTCAAATAATTATTTTTGTATTGTATCTCGAAATGGTAAAATAGTATGTATGTCTCATAAACTATACCTATTATAGTTTATAAAAATGTTTCGCTGAAATGAGGTAAAAATTGATGTGATAGATGCATATGGAAGTGTATTTTATCATCTTGAATTATATGCCACTGCCTAGAAGTGGTGTTCTCGGGTTATCCTCCAAACCAAGAACCTTGATTTCAGTCATAAAGTCTGACCGAGAACCTGGGGTCTTCGGTCTAGAGGTTCTCGGTCCAAAGGTGTTTTCGGTGGGGGTTATCGGTCATGGCTTAGATCTCGTTCAAGGCTTAAGGGTTTTTGGTCCTTAGTTGTTCCACAAAAGTGAATTTAGTTTTGGTGGTTTTTTATTCCAAAAACCGAAAAACCTCTAAAATAAGGTATTAACTATACTTTATGTTTTTATGAATTATCTAATTGACTTTTTATTTGAGATACTTTGACTTTTATTGACATTCCTTGACTTTTGTTTGATTTGTTTACCTTTTATTGACCTGAAATATCCTGTTGTTACATTATCCCCTCGTTAGAGGGAATTTCGTCCTACAATTATTTCTAAAGTGGGTACTCATGAACTAGGAAAAAGATGCGGACACTTTTGTTTCATCTGATCTTCTCATTCCCAAATGAATTCAGGCCCTCGCTTGGTGTTTCAGCGGACCTTCAGTATTGGTATACGACTTTGTTTTGTTCTACTTATTTCCCTGTCCATGATTTCCACAGGTTCCTCCACGAAGTGTAGACTCTCATTTATCTCGATTTCATCGAGTGGGATTACAAGAGTCTCGTCGGATAGACACTTCTTTAAAGTAGACAGGTGGAAGGTGGGGTGTATGTTACTGAGTTCCTGTGGTAGTTGAAGTTTGCAACCCACCAGGCCGATTCTAGCAAGAATCTCGAATGACCCGATATACCTTGGATTTGGTTTTCCACGTTTTCCAAAACATATCATTCATTTCCAGTGTGAGACCTTTAATAGGACGTGGTCACCAACCTGGAACTCCAAGTGTTTTCGTCATTTATCCGCATAACTCTTTTTTCGGTCCCTAGATGCTTTTAGTCGTTCTCAAATTTGTACAATTTTTTCTGTTGTCACCCTTATGATCTCAGGACCGGTGAGAGTGTTGTCAAGAACTTGTTTCTTTGCTAGTCGTGTGTCACCCACTTCAGCCCATCACATAGGGGATCTGCACTTAAGGCCATAGAGGGCTTTGAATGGCGCGACCTTGATGCTAGTGTGATAGCTGTTATTATATGAGAATTCGACGAGTGGTAAATTGGTATCCCAAGCTTTACCAAAGTCTATCACACAAGCTCTCAACGTGCTTTCCAGCATCTGAATGGTTCTCTCGCTTTGCCCATCAGTTTGGGGATGGTACGTTGTACTCATGTCGAGTTTGGTTCCCATGGACTTTTGCAGTGATTGCCAAAACCGTGAGGTAAATCTACAATCTCTGTCAGAGATAATGGATATTGGCACACTATGCAATCGTACGATCTCTTTAATGTACGTTCGAGTCAGCTTCTCCATCTTGTCAGTTTCTTTTATTGGCAGGAAGTTCATGCATTTGCTTAATCTGTCAATGATTACCCAAATGGTGTCATGACCACCCGTTGTCTTGGGCAACATGGTTATGAAATCCATATTTATACGCTCCCACTTCCAGTCGGGTATTTCTGGTTGTTGTAGTAAACCCGAAGCCTTCTGGTATTCTACCTTGACCTTGGCGCAAGTCAGGCACTTGCCCACATAGGTAGCAATTTCTGCTTTCATGTTTGGCCACCAATAAAGTTTCCTGAGGTCCAGGTACATCTTATTTGAACCGGGATGAACATAGTATCTAGTCTTGTGAGCTTCGTTCATGACTACGTCTCTGTACCAACCGAACTTCGGTGTCCATATTCGATTCATGAGATAGTAAGCTCTATCATCCTTAACTTCAAAGTTTTTTTCCATTCCATGTAAGGCCTCCTGATGCACCTCCTTGATCTGTGTGGACATGTGGGAATGGATGATCATGGTTAATGACTTTACTCGGCGGCCCGAGTACTCCTTTCGACTAAGAGCATCTGCTACTACATTGGCCTTGCCTGGATGATAGCGAATATCGCATTCGTAAGCATTTAGTAGTTCTACCCATCGCCGTTGCCTCATGTTGAGTTCTTTTTCATTGAAGATTTGCTGGATGCTCTTATGATTTGTGAAGATTGTGCACTTCGTACCATAAAGATAGTGTTTCCAGATTTTAGAGCAAATAGTACTGCTCCCAGTTCGAGGTCATGTGTGGTATAGTTGACCTCGTGATTCTTAAGCTGTCTCGAGGCATAGGATATGACCTTTCCTCGTTGCATAAGAACACAGCCTAGCCCTTGTTTGGACGCATCGCAGTAAACTACAAAATCTTCCGTCCCTTTTGGGAGAGACAAGATCGGGGTGCTGCATAGGGCTCGCTTAAGTGTTTGGAAAGCAGTTTCTTGTTTCTCCTCCTAGTTGAAGGTTACACCCTTCTGAGTCAAGGTGGTGAGTGGCTTTGCGATCTTGGAGAAGTTTTGAATGAACCTTCTGTAGTATCCATCGAGGCCTAGAAACCAACGAATTTCTGTTGGTGTTCTTGGGGTCGCCCAGTTTTCGAATGCTTTGATTTTGGAGGGATCCACATGTATCCCTTCCTCGCTGACCACGTGGCCTAGGAAATCCACCTTTCAAATCCAGAATTTGCATTTCAAGAACTTTGCATACAATTTATGTGCTCTTAATGTTTCTAGGACTTGTCATAAGTGTTGACTATGTTCATCCTTACTTCGGGAGTAGACTAATATGTCGTCGATGAAAACTATTACGAATTTGTCAAAGTAAGGTCGACATACGCGGTTCATCAGGTCCATAAACATTGCGGTTGCATTTTTTAATCCGAAGGGCATTACTACGAATTCATAGTGACCGTAGCGAGTTCTGAATGTGGTCTTCGGAATATCTTCCTCCTGGACTCGCAGCTGATGGTATCCTGATCTTAGGTCTATTTTTGAGAAGTAACTTGCTCCTTGAAGTTGGTCGAAAAGGTCATCGATGTTAGGTAAAGGGTATCGATTTTTTATGGTGAGTTTATTTAGTTCCTGGTAGTCTATGCACATGCGGAACGATCCATCCTTCTTCTTCACGAACAAGACCGGCGCTCCCCAAGGTGAGAATCTTGGTCTAATGAATCCTTTGCTTACCAGTTCATTCAGTTGACTGGATAGTTCCTGCATTTCTTCTGGTGCTAAACAGTATGGGGATTTGGCTACGGAGGTAGCTCCAGGAAACAAGTCGATTCTGAACTCGACTTGACGTTCAGGAGGTACTCCTGGGAGATCTTTGGGGAATATGTCGGGGAAGTCACAAACTTCGGGAATATCCTTGATGTATTTTACCTATTGTTTCTTATCCACCACATGGGCTAGAAAGGCATAATATTCTTTGCAAAGATACTTTTGCGCCTTGACGTAGGAAATGATTTGAAGGTTCGTGCGAGGTTTGTCGCCATAAATGACGAGGGTTTCGTTATTTGGTAGATTAAGGCGAATGACTTTTTCGTAACACAGGATATCGGTATGGTGAGCACTTAACCAATACATGTGACAACCCAAAATTTCTATTATGTACAACATTTCAATTCAATAGAAGTCAGAACAGTTTCTGCTAACTTTCAAGCTTTTTGGAATAAGTTCGAGTCTTTTTAAGCTAGTACTTCAGGAGATACCAGGAGAGAGGATGCTCTATGGTTTATTGTGCAACAATAAAGTCCCAAAGCTCCAAGAGTTTGGAGTTTACGGCCTAAACAAAGGTGTTTACGGCCGTAAACCCTAAATTGGGGGAATATATATGACACTTAGTCATTATTTACCATTTTTCACAAATTCAAGATCCAAACTCAATTCTCTCTCAAGTATCATCCAACAATTCTTCAAGATCTTCAACTTGTAAGTGTTTCTAGCCCCATTAAGTTGATATATTACTTAATCTAGTGATTTAACACACTTCCATCCGTGAAATCATTCCAAAAGGTTAGATCTTCAAGTTTCACCAAGAACACCAAGAACACACACTAGTGTTCTTGGACTTTTAGCACCTTTTCAAGCCTCTATCTTGTAAGTACTTCTATCCTGGAGTATAATAAGGGTTGTTACACTTCTATACATCAAGAAAACACCAAGGAAACCAAGGATCAAAGGTGTTTACGGTCCAAGAACACCTTGGACCGTAAACCCTAAAAAGGGTGCCAAAGTGTGCCCTAGTCCCTTCTAAGCCTTGGAAACTTGCATAGATCCCTTCCATAATGAGTTAAGTACATGAAAACATTAAAAGACCATAAACCATTTGGGTTTACGGCCGTAAACCCAAAGGCAAATGGTCCAAGGACCGTAAACTCCATTTAGGAGTGAAATGGTGCCCTAATCACTTCCATAGGCTTATACTTCAAGTGGAAATGCTTCTAAGGACTTGTAGAGCTTCAAAACAACACATGGTCAAAGAAGCAAGAGTTTACGGCCGTAAAATCATGGGTTTATGACCGTAAACTCAAAGAGTTATGGTCACAAAACCGTAAACTCATATAAAGGGTTCCCTTGAACCCTAAACTCAATAGCAATGTCCTACAACATTTAGATGCAATCCTTAGCACTTATAACACTTATATAAGGTGTTTTTCATGCCCTAGGATGTCTTAACTTTGTTAATTAGTTGTTTAAAGACTAATTGGATACATATATGTGTTATTATATGTTAAATAGGATCATTGTGTGTGTACAAGTCTTCACTTGACACCTAGCAATCCTATATCATCAGTTCATCCAAACCACTCACTACAGGTGAGTTCATACCCCTTAATTAACCTTTTAAATGTTTTTAAATGCTTTTATGGGGGGGGGATACAAGTTGAATTATTATAGTTATTATATCAATCACATGTGATTAATAACTACCAAAACAAGTGGATTTCTTACTTTTCAAACTGTGTTACCAAACTGTTTTACTTCAAACTGTTTTACAAACTCCTTTTCATGTCAAATACTTTTACTTAAACTCTTTTAAACTTATATTCTGTTAAATGTGTATCTATATAGATATAGTTATATAAGTAGGATTGAAAGGGCTTAGGACTGATAGCTCACCTTACTTCCTATTCCTTGTTTGGTTGTGGACTTAGGGTATTAGGGTTATCTGTCCGAAGTTCGTTTGAATCCTTGTTATATATTATGTATAAGTATATAGATACAAAGGTTCCTTCTTTCATTCAGCTCCATACCTTTGGGTAGCAAGGGTATACATACATGTTCATACATTACTAGTAAGCTACTATAGGAGTAGTTTAGGAAGATACTAATACTATTACTAGAACAATGAAACATACAAAGAGTCAGTTCATACATGAAACAATACCATACAGAGAAAGAGATAACAAACAATACCATACAGAGAAAGAGATAATAAACAATACCATATAGAGAGAACATACAGGCTAGACAGAGGTAGAACATACAATACAGCTAGCACATTCATTACATATACATTATTACAGTTATGTGAGCCACCTAACGGGGCATGGCACTACCTGCCATGACCGTTTTTGTATCCAGAATCTCCTTAAATGGGGAGCGTATGAGTTTGTGTATAGATATATACTGGATTGACTATCATACACCTTGCTGCTCGCTACAGTGGGACTTGCAAGTCTACGGGTGCCAAACGTCATTTCTTACGACGTCTTACGTCGTCGTTTTTCTATTGAGTCGAACAGGATACAGGCCGATCACATGGTACTTTAAATAACAATTGGTTTAAAGTAGTTAGTACAGCAGTAGTTACTCAATACAACACTACAATACTATTTTATTTTCCCTTTACATTTACTTTGTGATATTCACACAATAAACAATAATGTAAGAACCATATTTTTGGTTAATAATAGTCAGATTTGGGAAAATACACACTCTTACAAGAGACACACACACAGGTACTAGATGCCTTGGTAGAAGGCTACTTTTAGTAGGAAACATAGGGTTTTCTAGGAGAGTTCAAACAATTACAAACTTTTACAAAACTTATACATTACAGACTTACAAACACTTTCATACAAATGCAGACACTAATATACTTATGATCTCACCAGCTTTAAAGCTGATAAACTCTTTCAAAATAACTTGTATTCTCATGTCGCCAGTAGACAGGTACCGGAGCCAAGTTTTTGCGAAGATGGAGCTCGTCCAAGACTCATATTTATTTTGATGTATAATATTGTTATTGTCTATATAACTTGACATAACACACTTGTATGAAATTATATTATTAATGTAATGGATGATGTTGTTGCTTGTTTACTACTTTGCATTGTTGTGATACTGTACATGACGTCCTCCACCCCCGAACGTTTCCGCCGTTCCGGTTTTGGGGTGTGACAGATTGGTATCAGAGCTTTGTTTATAGTGAATCGAGTGTATCAACCCATAAAAGATATACGAACTATAAACACAGCGGGATTAAAATACTCTGAGAAAGAGTTTATACTTTTAAATAATAAAATATTTAACCAAGTATACATACCTGCATTCATACTAAAATCAGTGTCACTAGGATCGAAGAAAAGTATTACGATTGTTGGACAACACAAGTAGACTTAGAGACATATGGTCAACCCTGGGAAGATGTAGCATGATCAACTACATTATCCGAGGAGTGATTAGCATGTGCCTAAGTGTGGTAGAGAGGTTGCAACAAGTCTAAAAACTTACCAACACTTCTACAACAAGAACAGTAGAACATAACATAAACTAAAAATACTATAGGAGTATTTTGTGTGTCTATTAATTACTTATCTGAGAATTAAAAAGGTCTTTATTGATATGTCAATAGTTACGGGATGGATACATTAAGGTTATAGGTAACTAGGATGGCATAGACTTAGAATCTGTGATATTTGCTCTACTTCCTGTTCCTTGTTTGGTTGTGGGTTTAGAGTTAGGGTCACTTATTCGAAGGTCTATCCTGTCTAGGTTACCTATGACTGGTGTGCACTACGCAAATGTTGGAGTAACTGATAAAGATCATCTTATAATTATCTAGTTAGTTTGTCTATTGATTATTTCCTTATCCCTTTTCTCGCGTAGATATAATGGCTGGATTCCATTTTCCCGGAGACCCGTACTTTCCCAACCACGGCAATGCTGGATGGCTTGGAGAAGAGCCAGAAGATGATCACCAAATCCGTTTGGATGATCATGAAGCTGAAGGCTTTACTGATGGTTCTGACTCAGAGCCTGAAGTCAACAACCTACCCCCAGCTGGTCAAGACCCAAACCTGAACCCTCGTCCAGCATTTTAAGGACCCACTCCTCTGTGGGCCACAAACTTGAACAGATGGAGTCAGGAACAGGGTCAAACCATACCCTTCAATGGAGACAGAAACTTTTACAACCTCACTGAGGGAGGTTCAGCTGACAGGGTCCTACCCATAATGGTCCGTAGGATTACTCGGAACACCGAGCAAGGTCGAGTAGCTATCGACCGAGTCGTGGAGATTGACGCCAACTCTGGCGTTAACACAGTCCGCATTCGCCAGCTTGAGTCTGCTCATGAAAGGACTCAGGTCTGCAATGCAGTTCTACAGAGGGAACTTGCTGAAACCCAAGCTGAAGTCAGGAAACTTCGAGCTCAGCAAGCAAGATCTAATAGGCGCGTGAGAGACATAGAACGCCTTCTGTCGGATTCAAGAACTCACTCTAGTAGTTCTCGTCGCCGATAGAGTCTTATCGACTTCTCTTTTGGATATAACCTAGTTTGTGTAAAAACTCTAGTCTAATTTCCTATCTTTGTAAATCTTAGACCCGTTAGGTCTTGATTTGGTAGTATTCTGTCAAAATTTTCCATCTTGGTTGATGTAAGACCTACTTCTAGGTCATTTTTCCCGAACTCATTACATCTGTAATCCCAGTATAATTGACAGATATCTAATCTTATGGAAATCAATATCCAATTGCTATCATCTGTTAGTACTAGATCTTCATTCAATCATACTTTTCAATCGTGCTATTCACTTGTGCTGTTGGGCTATGGAGAGTTAGTCCATGAGTCATTCTTATCTACTTCCTATTAAATTCTTATCAATATCTTCATCTTTCTAAACTTATAGTTAAAAGATGCCCCCACGTAAATCAACAACACACGATCCTCCCGCACCGACACCACCTGCTCCTCAATTCGATACAGCAGCTCTAAATGTTGTTGTAGCTGCGGCTGTGGCTACAGCCATGGCTCAATATCATTCCTCAGGTTCCACTGGAGGAGGAACCCCTGTCCTATCTACTCATGGTGAAATCCCGGTGCGCTTGAGAGAGTGCTCCTATAAGGGCTTCACCAACTGCAAGCCCAAGTCTTTCAGAGGGACTGGCGGAGTCATTGCCCTCTCGCAATGGTTCGAGAAAACCGAATCGGTTTTCGAGATCTGCTCCTGCCCAGAAGGGAGCAAGGTCAAGTTCGCTGCTTGCACCTTCGAAGACAAAGCCCTGACATGGTGGAATAGCCATGTCAAGTCACTATCTCTAATAGTGGCTAATGCTATGGGATGGGAAACTCTGAGAGATCTAATGATTGAAGAGTACTGGCCGAGGGGCGAGATCCCAAAGCTGGAGGAGGAACTATGGAGCCTAACCATGAAGGGCTCCGAGGTAGTCTCTTATACCGCCAGGTTCTGTGAACTGGTGGCCCTCTGTCCCAACATGGTTCATACTGAGGGAAAGAAAATCGAGAGATATATATGGGGGCTGATGCCACCATACCAGGGAAATGTTTTGGCATCACACCCCACTACATTTGATAGTGCCAAGTGATTGGCACAACGGCTCATAGACCATGGGGTTCGTACCCCGGCCGCAACAACAACCCTGGCCATCTCAGAACCCGCCAGAACCGCTGATTCCAAGCGGAAGTTTTGGGATGACAAGAAAAAGAAGAAGGCTGCCAAAAAGCAGCAGATCGTGGCAGTACATGCTGCAATAGCACCTGCCGTTGCTGCTCCAGTAAGGCAATACGCCGAAAGTTTGCCCAAGTGCAACAAGTGCAACTTCCACCACACAGGAGCCTGTCGGGAAATGTAGTGCTCGAACTGCGACAGGAAGGGGCACACCGCCCGTTTCTGTAAAGCTCCGGCGAGACCACTCAACCAAGTCCCCGGCGCTGGTGTGGGCCAGGCTTGCTACAATTGTGGTGACGTGGGCCACTACAAGAGGAACTGCCCAAAGGCAGGGAATTCTGGTAGGGTTGGAAGAGTTCTGGGCATAGGCCACAAGGAAGCGGTTGCCGACCCCACAGTGGTCACTCGTGCGTTTCTCCTCGATAACTTATATGCATGTATACTATTTGATAGTGGAGCGGAGAGGAGCTTCGTGAACCAAAGATTTGCTCGTTTACTTAAGCAAAAATCACAAGCACTCAAAGAACCGTTCACTGTAGAAATGGCTAATGGAAAGACAGAGAGCACTAACAGTATATTTATAGGGTGTACCCTAACCTTAGATAGCCATTCATTTTCGAACGATCTCATGCCGGTATCTATTAAAAGTTTCGTCGTCATCATCGGCATGGATTGGTTGAGTCTTCATCGTGTCGACATCATGTGTTATGAAAAGGCTATCCGCCTTAATCTGTCGTCTGGCGAAACTCTAGTAGTATATGGCGACAAACCCGTCACGAACCTCCGTATCATCTCGAGCATTCAAGCTCAGAAATTCTTGCAAAAGGAATGTCGCGCATTCCTTGCTCGTGTGGTCGATGTGAGCCAAGAAACGAAAGACATTCAGAACATTCCAGTGGTACGCGACTTTCCCGACATCTTTCCAGAAGAACTCCCAGGATTACCTCTACAACGACAAGTCGAGTTCAGAATCGACTTAGTTCCAGGGGCTACCCCCGTAGCCAAATCGCCTTATCGTCTAGCACCTGCAGAGATGCAAGAACTGTCCTGTCAACTTAAAGAACTGCTCAGCAAGGGATTTATAAGACCAAGCTTCTCACCTTGGGGAGCACCAGTCTTGTTCGTCAAGAAGAAAGACGGATCGTTTCGTATGTGTATCGACTCCAGGGAGCTCAACAAAGTGACCGTCAAAAATCGTTATCCCTTGCCTCGTATTGACAATTTATTTGACCAACTTCAAGGGGCGAATTTCTTTTCAAAAATTGACTTAAGATCCGGATATCACTAACTACGAGTGCTAGGGGAGGATGTTCCGAAGACAGCCTTCCGAACTCGTTATGGCACTATGAATTCGTAGTGATGCCGTTCGTATTAACAAACGCACCTGCTGTATTCAAGGACTTAATGAATAGGGTGTGTCGTCCTTACTTGGATCAGTTCGTCATCGTCTTCATCGATGACATACTTATCTACTCTCGTAGTAAGGAGGAACATAGTCAACATCTGTGATTAGTCTTAGAAACCCTTCGTTCGGAGAAGCTCTATGCGAAGTTCTCGAAATGCGAATTTTGGATCCGACGAGTCGAATTCTTAGAGCACGTGGTTAGCGAAGAGGGAATACACGTGGACCCTTCCAAAATTAAAGCCATTGAGAGTTGGTCAGCACCGAAGACGCCTACACAAATTCGTCAATTTCTAGGCCTCGCTGGCTACTACCGCAGGTTCATTCAGAACTTCTCCCGCATAGCGAAACCTCTTACAACACTGACCCAGAAAGGTGTGGCCTTTGACTGGAAAGAGAAGCAGGAGAGAGCGTTCTAAACGCTCAAGCGAGCCTTGTGCACCGCACCAATACTATCCCTCCCCGAAGGGATGGAAGACTTCGTCGTCTATTGCGATGCGTCAAATCAAGGACTCGGATGTGTTCGGATGCAGCGAGGTAAGGTCATTGCCTATGCCTCGAGATAGCTGAAGACACACGAGGTCAACTACACTACCCACGATCTGGAACTAGGAGCAGTTGTGTTTGCTTTGAAGATCTGGAGACACTACCTGTATGGTACAAAAAGCACAATCTTTACAGATCACAATAGCCTTCAACATATATTCGACCAGAAAGAGGTCAACATGAGACAACGACGGTGGGTCGAGCTACTCAGTGATTACGAATGCGAAATTCGTTATCATCCGGGTAAAGCCAACGTAGTAGCTGACGCCCTAAGTCGGAAAGAATATTTTGGTTGTAGAGTCAAATCATTGACTATGACTATCCATTCACACTTGTCCACGCAAATTAAGGAGGCTCAGCTCGACGCTTTGAAACCTGAAAATGTGGCGGGTGAATCCCTGAGAGGGATGGATAAGAACTTGGAGGTTAAGGGTGGCGGAGCTTATTTTCTCATGGATCAGATCTGGACCCCGAAACTTGGTGGTTTCAGAGACTTGGTCATGAACGAGGCGCACAACACTCATTATTCCGTCCAGCCAGGTTCAGATAAGATGTATCTGGATCTTAAAAAGTTATACTGGTGGCCTAACATGAAAGCGGATATTGCTACCTTTGTAAGTAAATGCCTTACTTGCGCCAAGGTCAAGGTCGAATACCAGAAACCCTCCGGTCTACTACAATAGCCAGAGATACCGGAATGGAAGTGGGAGCGGATCACTATGGATTTCATAACCAAGTTGCCTAAGACAACGGGTGGACTTGATACCATATGGGTCGTCGTCGACAGATTGACCAAGTCCGCACACTTCCTGCCTATCAAAGAAACAGACAAGATGGAGAAGCTTACAAGAACTTACATTAGGGAGATTATACGACTGCATGGTGTTCCGATATCCATTATCTCGGACAGAGATAGTAGATTCACTTCGAGGTTCTGGCAGTCGTTACAAAGTTCCCTAGGAACTAGGCTGGACATGAGTACAGCCTACCATCCGCAGACAGACGGGCAAAGTGAGAGGACTATCCAAACCTTGGAAGATATGCTGCGAGCATGTGTGATCGACTTTGGGAAAGCATGGGATACTCATTTACCCCTTGTCAAATTTTCCTACAACAACAGTTATGACACAAGCATAAAGGCTGCTCCATTCGAGGCCCTCTATGGCCGCAAGTGCAAATCCCCTATGTGCTGGGCTGAGGTGGGTGATACCCAGTTAGCTAAAGGACGAGTTCCTGAAAACACTCTTACAGGTCCGGAGATCGTTCGGGAAACGACAGAGAAGATCGTTCAGATTCGTGAACGATTGAAAGACTCGAGAGACTGACAGAGAAGCTACGCTGATAAACGAAGGAAACCGTTGGAATTCCAGGTGGGCGACCGTGTTCTATTGAAGGTCTAACCCTGGAAGGGCTTGATACGCTTCGGAAAGCGTGGAAAGCTAAATCCAAGGTATATAGGGCCTTTAAGTAACGTACATTCTACTTTCCACGTCTTGAACTTGAAAAAGTGTCTGTCCGACGAGACTCTTGTAATCTCACTCGACTCTTGTAATCTCACTCGACGAGATCGAGATCAAGCAAACGAAGCAAAGCCGTGTCCCGATAGTGAAGGTTCGCTGGAACGCCAAGCGAGGACCTGAATTCACTTGGGAGCGAGAGGATCAGATGAAACTGAAATATCCTCTTCTTTTTACTTAGTTATTTGTAACTACTTATTTGCTTAAGCTCTAATTTCGGGACGAAATTCCTTGTAAGGGGGGGATGATGTGACAACCTGAAATTTCTATTATGTACAACATTTCAATTCAATAGAAGTCAGAACAGTTTCTGCTAACTTTCAAGCTTTTTGGAATAAGTTCGAGTCTTTTTAAGTTAGTACTTCAGGAGATACCAGGAGAGAGGATGCTCTAGGGTTTATTGTGCAACAATAAAGTCCCAAAGCTCCAAGAGTTTGGAGTTTACGGCCTAAACAATGGTGTTTACAGCCGTAAACCCTAAATTGGGGGTATATATATGACACTTAGTAATTATTTACCATTTTTCACAAATTCAAGATCCAAACTCAATTCTCTCTCCAGTATCATCCAACAGTTCTTCAAGATCTTCAACTTGTAAATGTTTCTAGCCCTATTAAGTTGATATATTACTTAATCTAGTGATTTAACACACTTCCATCCATGAAATCATTCCATAAGGTTAGATCTTCAAGTTTCACCAAGAACACCAAGAACATACACTAGTGTTCTTGGACTTTTAGCACCTTTTCAAGCCTCTATCTTGTAAGTACTTCTATCCTGGAGTATAATAAGGCTTGTTACACTTCTATACATCAAGAAAACACCAAGGAAACCAAGGATCAAAGGTGTTTACGGTCCAAGAACACCTTGGACCGTAAACCCTAAAAAGGGTGCCAAAGTGTGCCTTAGTCCCTTCTAAGCCTTGGAAACTTGCATAGATCCCTTCCCTAATGAGTTAAGTACATGAAAACATCAAAAGACCATAAACCATTTGGGTTTACGGCCGTAAACCCAAAGGCAAATGGTCCAAGGACCGTAAACTCCATTTAGGAGTGAAATGGTGCCCTAATCACTTCCATAGGCTTATACTTCAAGTGGAAATGCTTCTAAGGACTTGTAGAGCATCAAAACAACACATGGTCAAAGAAGCATGAGTTTAAGGCCGTAAACTCATGGGTTTACGACCGTAAACTCAAACACTTATGGTCACAAAACCGTAAACTCATATAAAGGGTTCCCTTGAACCCTAAACTCAATAGCAATGTCCTACAACATTTAGATGCAATCCTTAGCACTTATAACACTTATATAAGGTGTTTTTCATGCCCTAGGATGTCTTAACTTTGTTAATTAGTTGTTTAAAGACTAATTGGATACATATATGTGTTATTATATGTTAAATAGGATCAATGTGTGTGTACAAGTCTTCATTTGACACCTAGCAATCCTATATCATCAGTTCATCCAAACCACTCACTACAGGTGAGTTCATACCCCTTAATTAACCTTTTAAATGTTTTTAAATGCTTTTATAGGGGGGGGGGATATAATTTGAATTATTATAGTTATTATATCAATCACATGTGATTAATAACTACCAAACAAGTGGATTTCTTACTTTTCAAACTGTGTTACCAAACTGTTTTACTTCAAACTGTTTTACAAACTCCTTTTCATGTCAAATACTTTTACTTAAACTCTTTTAAACTTATATTCTGTTAAATGTGTATCTATATAGATATAGTTATATAAGTAGGATTGAAAGGACTTAGGACTGATAGCTCACCTTACTTCCTGTTCCTTGTTTGGTTGTGGACTTAGGGTATTAGGGTTATCTGTCTGAAGGTCGTTTGAATCCTAGTTATATATTATGTATAAGTATATAGATACAAAGGTTCCTTCTTTCATTCAGCTCCATACCTTTGGGTAGCAAGGGTATACATACATGTTCATACATTACTAGTAAGCTACTATAGGAGTAGTTTAGGAAGATACTAATACTATTACTAGAACAATGAAACATACAAAGAGTCAGTTCATACATGAAACGATACCATACAGAGAAAGAGATAACAAACAATACCATACAGAGTAGATAACAAACAATACCATATAGAGAAAGAGATAACAAACAATACCATACAGAGAAAGAGATAACAAACAATACCATACAGAGAGAACATACAGGCTAGACAGAGGTAGAACATACAATACAGCTAGCACATTCATTACATATACATTATTACACTTATGTGAGCCACCTAACGGGGCATGGTACTACCTGCCATGGCCGTTTTTGTATCCAGAATCTCCTTAAATAGGGAGCGTATGAGTTTGTGTATAGATCTATACTGGATTAGCTATCCTACACCTTGCTGCTCGCTACAGTTGGACTTGCAAGTCTACGGGTGCCAAACGTCATTTCTTATGACGTCTTGCATCGTCGTTTTTCTATTGAGTCGGTAGCAGGATACAGGCCGATCACATGGTACTTTAAATAACAATTGGTTTAAAGTAGTTACTTAATACAACACTACAGTACTATTTTATTTTCCCTTTACATTTACTTTGTGATATTCACACAATAAACAATAATGTAAGAACTATATTTTTGGTTAATAATAGTCAGATTTGGGAAAATACACACTCTTACAAAAGACACACACACAGATACTAGATGCCTTGGTAGAAGGCTACTTTTAGTAGGAAACACAGGGTTTTCTAGGAGAGTTCAAACAATTACAAACTTTTACAAAACTTATACATTACAGACTTACAAACACTTTTATACAAATGCAGACACTAATATACTTATGATCTCACCAGCTTTAAAGCTGATAAACTCTTTCAAAATAACTTGTATTCTCAAGTCGCCAGTAGACAGGTACCGGAGCCAGGTTTTTGCGAAGATGGACCTCGTTCAAGACTCATCTTTATTTTGATGTATATTATTTTTGGTGTCTATATAACTTGACAGAACACACTTGTATGAAATTATATTATTAATGCAATGGATGATGTTGTTGCTTGTTTACTACTTTGCATTGTTGTGATACTGTACATGACGTCCTCCACCCCCGAACGTTTCCGCCGTTCCAGTTTTGGGGTGTGACAATACATGCCAATGATGACATCGAAAATTTTTATTGTGACTGACATTAGGTCGGTTTGGAAAGAATAGTTGTTTAGAGTGTGGGTACATCCTATATATATATCGTTAGTGCTCTCTGCCCTTCCGTTTGCCATTTCTATGGTGAATGTGTCTTTTAGTGATTGGGGGTTTTGTGTAAGTAAGTGTTTAAATTTATGGTTCACAAAACTTTTCTCTGCACCACTATCGAAAAGTATACATGCATATGAATTGTTGAGGAGGAACGTACCGGTAACCACGATAAGATCATTCACATCCTCTTCATGCCCCATTGTTAGAACTCTTCCCGTGCATCCAACATTCCTTGCCTTTGGACAATCTCTCTTAAAATGTCCAGTTTGTCCACACTCATAGCAAGCCTGTCTCACTCCAGCATTGACGGGTTGGGTGGTTTGTTGGGTCGGCGTGTCACACCCCAAAACCGAGAACGGCGGAAACGTTTTGGGGTGGAGGACATCATGTAATGTATCACAACAGTGTAAATCAGTAAACAAGCAACAACATCATCCATTGCATTAATAGTATAATTTTGCTTACAAGTGTGTTCTTTCATAGTATAAAACAACATAATGAATACTCAAAATAAAAGACGAGTCTTGACTGCTCCGTCTTCTCTAAACCTTGCATCGGTACCTGTCTATTTGTGACCTGAGAATACAAGTTATTTTGAAAGCAAGTATCAGCAATAAAGCTGGTGAATTCATAAGTATTTTAGTGTCATTACTTTGAAAAGTTGTTATGAAAGACTGGTGAATGTTTAATGAAACATTTAGTATAAATGTGAAAACCCTAGAAAATCCCATATTTCCTACTAGTATAAAAAGTAGTCTTCTACAAAGACCCGAATGTTTTGAAAGTTTGAACCTCTACATAAGTGAAGGTTTTTCCTTTCACAACTATTATTATCCAAATCTAATCTACCTCATCGGTTATGTGAATATATCACAAAATAAAGGTAATAAAGAAATAATATAATAACTGAAGTATTATCCTTTGGTACTAGGATAAACAAATCTAATCTACCTCATCGATTATGTGAATGTGTCACAAAATAAAGGTAATAAGGAAAATTATATAATCATATAAGTATTATCCTTTGGTACTAGGATACACACGACATAGTAATTGCCGAATAGTATTAACCGTAGACATCCGTAGATGTGCATTTTCCTCTGTAGCTAACAGCTGGGTGTAGAATGGTTAGTCCTGTACATATATAATAGTATTTACACCTATAATATGTAATAGTATCTCATCATATAGTATCTATGTAACAGTATCCATGTAAAAGTATCTATGTAAAACAATCCATGTATTACTATCTCTTCATATTGATGTATTAGTATCTCTTCATATTGATGTATTAGTATCTCTTCATATTGATGTATTAGTATAGACTCATGAATGAACTGACTCTGGTGTAATTCCTTGTAGTAGGAATAGCAAGTAGTATCTCCTAACTATACCTATTATAGTTACTAACATTGTACGAGTATAATCAAAGGTATACCTTTGCTACCCAAGGGTACTGAACTGACTGATGGAACTTTTATGTCTATATAGGTATACAAGATATATAACTAATATTTAGACGACATTCGGACGAATAACCGATACCCTAAGGCCACATCCCAACGAGGAAAAGGAAATAAGGCGAGCTAACCGTTCTAAGTCCTTTATACATTACCTATATAACTATGCATATATAGGCATGCATTTAACAATATAAAAGTATAAAAGAAGTTTTGTAAAACCTTTGAAAAGTTAAATAAATAAGAATTTATGACTTGATGTCAGTTTATAAAATGCTTTGAAAACAGTTTGACAAGACAGTTTAAGTGTAAGAAAACCTTTGTTTGAAACACAACTGTACAGATTTTGAAAGGAAACATACAGTTTGTAAGACAGTTTCTTAAAGAGTTTCAACATGTAAAAACGTTTGATAAAGCCCCTTTAAAGTAATTTGTTTGGTAAAATAGCTAAAAGTGTAGTAAATCCATTTGTATGCTAGTTATTAATCACATGTGATTGATATAATAACTAGCATGATTCAACTTGTATTCCCCCCCCCCCCATAAAGCATTTAAAAACATTTAAAAGATTGATTAAGGGGTATGAACTCACCTATAGCGAGTGGATCGGATGGAAGTGTCGGACAAGTGCTTGGTGTCAAGTGAAGACTAAGACACACACAATGATCCTAATAACATATAAAGACATATGTATATAAACAATTAGTGCTTAAAACACTAATTAGGCAAGTATAATATTCTAAGGCGTGGAAAACACTTTAGTCAAAGTGTTAGGAGGCCAATGGGTTGCAACAAAGGAGTGCAAGGCATTGTTATGGAGTTTATGGTCTATGGACCATACTTGATGGAGTTTACGGCCCAGGGGAGTTTACTCCTGGACGTAAACTCTCTAATTGGTCTCCATTTGAGGCTTAAAGCTATGATGTCTTAAGTGGTTAAGTGTTCTAAGGCTAAACAAGAGGCTAGGTGAGTTTAAGGTCCAAGAATGACCTTAACTTGTGTTTACGGCCTGGGGACCACTTCCCCATGAGTTTACGGCCTTAAACTCATGGTGGGAAGTGTCATTTTGATGTTTTGAGGTTCCTAGTTCAATGGTGATTGGTTCTAAGGTAAGTTCTAGTCATTAGGAAGCATTAGGGGCACAATATCACCCCTTTATAGAGTTTACGGCCTAAGGACCATTTCCTTATGAGTTTACGGTCGTAAACTCTATGTGGACATGGTTTCTTTGATGTTTAAGGTCCTTAACACTTCAAGGAGGTGATCTGAGCTAGGTTCTAGGCATAAGGAAGGAACTAGGGTGCAATTTGCCCCACTTATAGGGGTTTACGGCCCAAGAACATGTATTGGCCGTAAACTCCTTTGATCTTGGGTTTCCTTATGAATTCTAAGCTCTAAACTTGTTAAACTTAGTGTACAACGAGTTAGAACAAGAGTACTTACGATCTAGGAGCTTGAATGGTCGTTTCTGGGCAAGAACACTAGTGTGTGTTCTTGGTGTTCTTGGTGGAACTTGAAGATCTACAAAATGGAATTATTTCACGGATGAAATCATGTAAGATCACTAGATCATGCAAGATATCAACTAGTTAGGACAAGAAACTTACGAGTTTTGAAGATCGGGGACGAAGATCGGGATGATACTTGAGAGGATTTGGGCCAGGGGAAAGAAAGAAATGAACTAAGGGCCTAACTTTCATCATATTAGATGGAGTTTACGGCCCACCTGGAGTTTACGGCCGTAAACTCCCATGTGGTGGCCGTGAACTCCAGGTCATGGTGTTTCAGGCTCGTTCTTTGTACTATAGATTCAGCAGATAAACCCCGACACTTACTCCTTAAGTGTACAAGGCTCAGAACGCTAAAACAGACTCTAAATTGTGCTAAATGATAGAAGGAATGAGTTTGACTTTCCATGAAGTGTTTGACTGTACAGTATAGAAAATTTCGGGTTGTCACACGGCGTCCTATAGAAACGGGCAGTAAGCCCCTTCTTTTTGCAATTGTTGCAGTACATATCCCGAAAGGCCCCGGTGTGATGGAAATTACACTTATTACACTCTGGGAGGGTTCCAACATATCGGTTGGCGGGTGCTGGAGTGGAAGGAACAGTAGCAGCGTGAACTACCAAAGTTTGTTGCTTCTTTGTGGGCTGTTGTGTCGGCTGGCCCTTCTTCTTAGTCCAAAACTTTCTCTTATAGTCACTTCCTTTGTTTTGCTCGAGAATGGTTGTCATAAAGCCCTGGTGGAATCCATGATCCAAAAGTGTTTGTGCCAGGCGCTTGGCACTGTCAAAAGTAAGTGGGTTTGCAGATATGACGTTTCCTTGAATCTGGGGAGATAGTCCCCAGATGTATCGCTCCACCTTTTTACTCTCCGGGGTGACCATCCCGGGACATAGTACTGCTAGATCGCTAAATCTGGCAGTGTAAGCTATAATGTCAGAGTCCTTCATCGTCAGGTTCCAGAGCTCTTGCTCTAGTTTTTGTACTTCACCCCTCGGGCAATATTCTGCTAGCATCAGAATTTTCCAGTCTTCCCAACTCATGGCGTTGGCTTCTTGGAGAGTCAACGATTTGACATAGCCGTTCCACCAAGAGAGAGCTCTATCCATGAATGTGCATGCTGCAAATTGACTTTGCTAGCTTCTGGGCATACGCAAATTTCAAACACCGACTTTGTTTTCTCAAACCATCTTTTAAGAGCAATGACACCTCCAGTTCCATCGAAAGACTTTCGTTTGCCGTTTGTGAAGTCTTTGTAGGAACATTCCCTTGGGTGTCCCTGGCTGTCTCACTGGTTAGTGTTATTAGTACCGCCTCCCGAACCACTGGCACCATTTGTGTTGATTTGCGCCATGACGGCTGCCACAGCGGCGGTTACAGCAACTTCGAACACGGCAATGTATATCTGTAGAGCTGCTGGCGTTGGTGGAGTTGATGGTGTGTTGTTGAAACGCCTGATTGATTTACGTGGTGGCATCTTTCTGCCATAAGGTTTAAGAGTGGAATAATGATAAATCTTTGATAATGGCTATGAATCGAGCATTATCGAAACATTGTGTCTTAACTATTTAGTTATGTTGATTACATCAGAATAGTGGTAATAAGACACATGAAGAGTCTAGTTTTATAGTTCTATAGTGTCATAAAATACTCCTATTGTATTTTAAACTTTATGTTTGGTTATAGAGTTTCATTGTATGGAGTGTTGGTAAGTTTTAGACTCGTCTTTCACCACGACCATTCCCAAACACATGTTAGTCGTATCTCAAATAAATATAGTTGATCAGGCTATATTTATCCCAGATATGATTAAATAATTATATGGGCTTAACCGTAGCATCCAACTTATCTAAATACTTTTATATGGTTCTTACTATGACACCTTTTATGGTATGTATTCATGTATGTATACTTTTATAAAAATACTTATAATTTAAAAGTATACTTTTAGTCAGAGTGCCTTAGACCCATTGTGTTTATGGTTGTATATATTATATGGTTTGATATACTTAGTTCACTATAAACCTGGCTCTGATACCAATCTGTCACACCCCCGAACCGAGTAAACGTCATGTACAGTATCATAACAATTATATAATAGATATCAAAGCATTACAATTATGTTGATAAAAAGTATTTACATTGTATTTTAATCATTGTTTGACTCCAAAAGCATACAACAAAAAAAATATAAGACGAGACAATATTAAGCTCCGTCTTCACAAAACCTGAATGGATACCTGTCTACTGATCTCCTGATAATACAAGTGGTTTTGAAAAAGATTGTCAACAATTAAGTTTGTGAGTTCATAAGCATTTTATATGAGAAAGATATATCTTTGATCCTTGAAAATGAGAGTGTGTTCTTCCTAGAAAATCCAATATTTTTTTAATGTAAAGTAGTCTTTAAATGTTCCAAGACCGAAATGTACAAGTATTTTCCATACTTAGAATAGTAATATGTAGTTTTATATAATTATAAAACCACTTGAATGCATGTTTCCATAAATATAAACTGTATTGTAATGTAGTTTTATCTATAAATAAAACCATTTGAATGTATGTGTCTGAATCTACCAGTTGTAATGTAGTTTTATTATTAAATACAACCATTTGAAGATATGTAAGTTTTCGTAAACCAAACGTATTGTTAGTATCCCTTGCGAGTTAATATAACCATACTTAGCGACTGTTGGCCAGTTACGATGTTCTTCAGGTGTCGGAATGTTACAACATTTGTCACCCCAGACCTATCGGTCCAATTGTAGCTAACACTCAGGGTGTGGGGTTGTCAATCCCGTATAGATCTATACACAAATATCACGCTCTCTTACGGGAGATTCTGGTTATAAAAACAGGACTTTTGTTGGTACTTAGGTAATTACTTGAATACATGTCTCACAAAGCTATATTTACTGCTTATGTGTAGTATGATGAAAAGCTCCTTTTCTTGTAAATGTATGTAACATCCTTTTATAATAGTTACGTAGTATAAAATAATTATGCTTTCAAATAATTATTTTTGCATTATATCCCGAAATGGTAAAATAGAATGTATGTCTCATAAATTATACCTATTATAGTTTATAAAAATGTTTCGCTGAAATGATGAATCTCTTGTATGTACATTATCATTTTTACTATGATAATAAAATGGAATGAAATAATTATATATGTAGTTTTATATAATTATACCCTTTTGCTCAACATGTTACAAAAGGGTTAAAGTCTTATTGTAATCAACTTTGTACCCATATGTTGTAACGCCCGTCTTTCTAGGCTAGGCACTAATATTGACATAATGGTCTAGGTTAACCTTTGTGACTCATTTTGAAGAAATGAAAAAGGAATTATGTGAATTATATGTGTTTTATGCTTAATTACTAAGAGTTAATTAATTCAAAATAAAAATAAGCGTCAAAATTAAATTTTAGATAAAGCCGATATCTATTAAGAAAGTTGTAGTGGTCGTGACAAGGATTACGGATATATAAAGAATGCCGAAATCCGAGTTATAACGAATAAGTTATGACCAGTCGAAGTTTCACGACAAAACTGGCTCGGTGCTGAATGTCGTAAAAAGTGAGTTTTCGATAAACTAGTTTTTAGCCTTAGTAATCTAAACGAAACTTGTAGTGTTCGTTAAACCGAGAAGTTCGATAAAAAGAACGCCCGAATCTGACTTCGTATGAGGAAGTTATGATTTTTCGAAGTTTCAGCTTAGCAGTAGACAGCTAAAAACTCGAATTTTAGAGCGAGTGGTTTTTAGCCGACACAACCTAAACGAGAATCGAAGGTCTCGTCATTAGTAGCACAACGGTAAAAAGTCTGACGAAAACGGACGTCGGATGAAGAAGTTATGAATTTTTAACGGATTTCCTGTCCCGGTCTGTTAAAAATAATAATATAAAATTTATAATCAAAATTAGCCGACGAAGTCTAAACAGAAGTTGTAGAGCGTAATTATACCTACGCCTGCATATAAAGAACGTAAAAAACGGAGCTCGTATGCGAAAGTTATGGATTTTAGAAGTTTTTGCACAAAAACCGAGAAAATTCGCATAGTCAGGATTTGCCACGTCACCCTCGCATAGAAGGTGCCACGTGTCCGAAATGGTGAGTCAGGCGAGCCACGTGTCCGAGCTGCTGAGTCATCCGAGCACCTGATCTATCCGAAGTGGTCCAATAGCGGTGCGACACGTACTTTCTTCCCTCGTGTCCGAAACATCGCAAGAATGCCACGGATCCCCCCTACTTCGGACTAGACCTCGGTCCAATCAGGAGAGGACAGCGAGGCCTTCGCACGTGCAGCCACCTGTACACCCTCGCCTGCGGACCCCACCACCAAAACCGACTTCGGACCGAGGCTTCGGTCCAATCACAAGAAGCCAGCAGCCACTTCGCACGTGCAACCCTCATGCGGGCCATCACCTGCGAGCTTCTTCTCAGCGGTTGGATCAGGAGGCTCGCCCCTATAAATAGAAGGGTGCGAGACCTCCCGGGGGTATTTTGAAAACTTGTCACTTTTAGCCCCTAAACCCATATTTCTTTCATATTAACATCCCCCGAAGCCCCGATATCAATTATAAGCCCCAGAATACGCCACGAAGTGCCCGTGAAGCCCGGAAAATTTATCTTTTCGGTTTCGAAGCCCGACTTTTGCAGAGCCCGGTTTCTCAATAAAACTCCCAGTTTTATTAGAAACGAACGTTTTAGGAAACGAATTGCTGCCCGATTATCATCAAATCATGTGAGTGTGTAGTTACTTTCACCTTACACATAGATATGAAGTATTTTACATAAAATACGTGCTGTGTGAATATATATTGTTTGTTTATTTGAGATGGGTGTTGAAGGAATGATTTATACAGGTTTTTAAATAATTTAAACTATATATGTATTTTGATCTACGAAAAATGTTGGGTAAAACATGGGTAGATGAAATAGTGGGTGTGATGAAAGGTGAGTTGGATAAAGAAGATGATTAGTAATATTGATCATGAGTTGAGGGTGAGTGGTGAAATTTGAGAGAATCACTTACCCAAAATGTTGGCCCCCGTCATTCAACAGAGTATGGATGACAACCATGGACTATTTTAGACAGTCTGTGTAACACTAGCAGGCCCGCAACTTGTAGGTGTAATGAACTATATGTTCATTTGGAGTACTCTAAAAACCCATTGACATGTATGACAGGGGTGAATACTGTCAATAATACTGTCAATAAATAAGAGCTATGAATTTAGCCCCTGTTGTATAAACCCTAGTGATGGTGTGACCTTGTGTCTATTCCTTAGGATGAATCCTTAGGAAGGAGTGATAGTTGATTCTTAGGGTAAACCCTTAAGAAATAAATAAGATAATGGGGTTGGGGTAATTTGGTTGATTGATTGATGTTTAAGTACAATAAATTTATTTATTGTGGGTTGAAAACCCTATATGCTCACCAGGCTTCCAAGCCTGACCCACTCAGCTTTTTATGATTACAGGTAGTGGACCCCGAGCATAGTCGGATGATGATGATGAGTGATTTACGGATTATAGGCCAGTAGTTATAAATAACTGTTGTAAGGCTTATAATGTCTTGTTTATGCTTTTGATCTGTATCGGAACATGACATCCCGAGGTTTTAATATAAAAAGGAAATTATATATTTCTTAAAGAAAGGTTTTGATAAACTTTTATCATATGTTGTTTTGGGGACCAATTCCGCAACATCTTTTAAAAAGATTCTCTGATTTTATTTTAAAAAAAGCATAAATTAAATCAGTCTTTTCTGGCCGAGAAATTAGGGGATGTCACAGTTGGTATCAGAACATTAGTTTAAGCGAACTAGGAAATTTATAGGATTTCTTGACTTAAACTTAGAATGCTAAGCGATGATTGTGAGTTGAGTGTGTCTATTATATTTTAGGTAGTACACCTAAAACACGAGCACTAGTTTATTTTAGGAAAGATGCCTAAAATGCTTTTATGTGATAAATGCTATATGTTTGCCATATATGCCATTATTTGTTCGGATCTATGGTCTGTTGCCGATCGGATCTGGAAACCTTATGTGCATAGGATTCTAAACGTATGACTACGATATTAGAACTAACATATAAACATTTCGGAGTAATAACGAAGACTTAACGTCTAACAAAAATGAAGATCTAAATTCCCCTACGATTGGTGTATAGATCGAAATGACGAGTACACAAAGTGGGTTCGGAAGCGATAATCCACAGCCTGAGCCAATCACGATGGCTGGGGTGCAGGCAATGGTGCGTACGATGTTGGATGAATAGATGGAAGAAACAAAACGTTTACTTCAACAAAGTAAGGGTGAACTTACTATGCCAGTACGTCAGGCATCTGTTCTTGAGGCAACTATTAGGGTTGCCAAGTCTGTTGAAGATATGATCAATGACAGGACCGCCAACAAGATTGAAGTTTGCAAGAAGAGAAAATTTGAGGGGACTTAAAGGCCCAACAAGAGCAACATATCCTCAAAGTCTGGCAAAAGAGGAGGTAAAGGAAATTGGTGCGGGAAGTGCAAAAATAAACACTCTGGGGATTGTGATAGGAAGGTGAAGTGCTTTCGGTGTGGAGAAATAGGGCATTACGCCAATAAGTGTACGATTCCCAAGGAGGTGTGTTATGTATGTAAAGAAGAAGGCCATATTTCTAAGAACTGTCCGAAGAACAATGAAGTAACAAGGCCAAGTGCACCATCAACGCTAAAGGAATTTCAGGATATCCTTGACGAAGCGATTAATAACGCTAGGAAGTAGAAGTAAAGACTTGATACCCGAAGATCAAGTTACGAAGTAGTATTGTGAATAGTAACAAGTGGTTTAGCCTATTAGAGGCATAGTATAGGGTAAACTTGAACCTTTGTGTAATCGTTTCAAGGAAATAATATAAACCCTGGTTTTGTCATCTGATGAATGGAATGGTTGGTGTAATTTTTGAAGTTGTCCCAATCGTCTGGAATTTCCATCACCAACCAAGTTGAAGCAGAATTGATGATTGAAGATACGTATGGAAGAAGTCCTAGTAGAGTCTAGGAAAATTTTATGATTAATTGGACACATTCGTATGTGTTAAATTGTTTTGTGATTTTAGGACTTGGGGACTGCGAGACCGTACTTGGGACGAGTATGAGTAGGTGTGAATACTAGTAGAGATCTATACTACTGGAAGCACAGGACTCACACTTGGATCTGGGAAAGTCACAAGGTTACCAAGAAACTAGTAATTGATTCCGTCTTATTCTAGTCTGTCGTTACCATCGTTTCGGTAATGACTAGGAAGATGATTGTTATTCCGACCTTAGAGGTCATATCGAATCGAGTCCGACTAAGATGAGTGTATTATGTGGTTCAGAGAACCAAGTTCGATGTAGTATTTGACTTAAGCCAGAAGATTGAAGTGAGAAATGATCAAAGCGATCAATAGAAGTATCAAACTCATTATTGAAGAAGTTGGTAGTTAGAAATGATACACGTTGAAATGTGATTGTATCACATTAGAACATGAAGGAAGGTATAGTTTGTTCTGAAATTTGTCCCTAGGAGATCTGAGTCTAAGTAGTGCAGTATACAATGAGAGATCATTAGAGCATGACCCATCGGTCTGTTACAATAAACGAAGGAAAATACTTATTCTAAGAAGAAGAAGGAGTCCTCAATAAGGATTTATTTTGTAACTCGAAGGTTACGATCGAAAGTCCTATGGAGACCTGAAGCTTTTTAAGATTAGCTGGATATTATCGCTGATTTATCCAAGGCTTTTCTTCGATCGCGACTCCATTGACAGCTTTGACCCACAAAGGAGCTGTCTATACTCGGAATGAGAAGCATAGGAAGCTTTGAGAAGTTAAAGAAGACGTTGTGTGAAGCACCGATTCTTTCGTTACCTAAAGGAGTTGATGACTTCACAGTTTATAATGATGCCTCTGGAGTTGGGTTAGGTTGTGTTCTGACCCAAAGGGATAAAGTGATAGCGAATGCATCGAGGCAATTGAAGGAGCATGAAAGGAACTACCCCACTCATGGTCTGGAGTTGGCAGCGGTAGTGTTCGCCTTAAAGATTTGAAGAAGGAATTGAACATGAGGCAACGACGCTGGCTAGAGTTACTCAAGGACTACGACTGTGAGATGCTTTACCACCCTGGTAAAGCAAATGTTGTTGCTAATGCTCTCAGTCGGAAGGTAAATCTTCAAAAGAAAAGGCCAAGAGCATTGAGAATTGAAGTTGTCTCGACAGTTGTGGAAAGTATAAAGAAAGCTCAAGAGGAAGCTTTAGAGAGAAATGACCGAAAGGAGGAACGTTTGGGCAAAACGTTGGTGTTTGATACAAACGGTCAAGGACTGAAGGTATTCAAGGATAGGATTTGGGTACCTAAGGCGGGAAGAGTAAGAGATCTTCTGATGGAAGAAGCTCACAAAACCACGTACTCGATTCATCCCGGCAGTAAGAAAATGTATAGGGATCTAAAACCCTATTACTAGTGGCCGACGATGACACTTGATGTTGCTAAGTATGTGGCCGAGTGTGTAACTTGTGCTAGGGTTAAGGCACAACATCAGAAACCGTATGAGAGTTTAGAACCTTTACCTATACCCATGGGTAAATGGGAAGATATCACTATGGATTTTGTGACTAAACTGCCCAGAACAAGGAATGGTCCCGACATGATTTAGGTGGTCGTTGATCGCTTCAATAAGAGTGCGCATTTCATAGCAGCCAACGAGAAATGGTCTATGGATAAACTTGCGAATTCTTGTGTGAAAGAAATTGTGAGGCTTCACGGTGTTCCGTTAACGATTGTATCCGATCGTAACAGCCGTTTTACCTCAAGGTGTTGGAGGAGTCTGTAAGAGGAATTGGGTACCAAGTTGTGTTTGAATACGGCTTACCATCTGCAAACCGATGGTCAGAGCGAATAAACGATTCAAACATTGGAGGATATGCTGAGAACATGTACCCTGGAATTCCAAGGTAACTGGGATGAACATTTACCTTTAGTAGAATTTTTCTAGGGTAATAGTTTCCACTCAAGCCTCAAGATGGCACCTTATCACGCTTTGTATGGGGAAAAGTGTTGAAGGTCGTCATGGTGACTGGAAGTTGGGGAAAAGCAGCTTATGGGACTTGAAATAGTCCATCAGAGTGCTGGAAAGTTGAAAGTGATTAGGGAAAGGATGTTAGCTGCTCAAAAGAGCTATGCTGACAAGAAAAGACAACCGATATCATTCGAAGTTGGAGATTCGGTTTTACTTAAAGTCTCGTCGTGGAAGGGACTTATAAGGTTTGGTAGAAGGGGAAAGTTGAGTCCAAGGTTTATTGGACCATTTAAAGTTCTTCGGAGGATCGAGAATCAAGCTTACAAGCTAGAATTACCGGAAGAACTGGAGGGTATTCATAACACATTTCATGTGTGTTATTTGAGGAAGTTCACGGGAGGTGTGCCCGACATAATTCCCATTTCTGAATTAAGGTTGGATGAGAGCAAGAGGTTAATTGGAGAACCTGAGGCAATCGTTGACCATAAGACTAAGAAGTTGTAACGTAAGATAGTCGATTTAGTGCTTGTGCGATGGAAACATATAAATGGGCGAAATCCCACCTGGGAAACGGAGAGAGACATGGTGAGTCGCTACCCGTAGTTGTTTGTCGTTGTGTGATTCCGGGGACGGAATCATCCTAAGGGGGAGAGAGTTGTAACGCCCGTGTTTCTAGGCTAGGCATTAATATTGACATAATGGTCTAGGTTAACCTTTGTGACTCATTTTGAAGAAATGAAAAAGGAATTATGTGAATTCTATGTGTTTTATGTGTTTTATGCTTAATTACTAGGAGTTAATTAATTAAGAATAAAAATAAGCGTCAAAATTAAATTTTAGATAAAGCCGATATCTATTTAGAAAGTTGTAGTGGTCGTGACAAGGATTACGGATATATAAAGAATGCCGAAATTCGAGTTATAACGAAGAAGTTATGACTTGTCGAAGTTTCACGACAAAACCGGCTCGGTGCTGAATGTCGTAAAAAGTAAGTTTTCGATAAACTACTTTTTAGCCTTAGTAATCTAAACGAAACTTGTAGTGTTCATTAAACCGATACGTTCGATAAAAAGAACGCCCGAATCTGACTTCGTATGAGGAAGTTATGATTTTTCGAAGTTTCAGCTTAGCAGTAGACAGCTAAAAACTCGAATTTTAGATCGAGTGATTTTTAGCCGACACAACCTAAACGAGAATCGATGGTCTCGTCATTACTAGCACAACGGTAAAAAGTCTGACGAAAACGGACGTCGGATGAAGAAGTTATGAATTTTTAACGGATTTCCTGTCCCGGTCTGTTAAAAATAATAATATAAAAATTAAAGTCAAAATTAGTCGACGAAGTCTAAATGGAAGTTGTAGAGCGTAATTTTACCTACGCGTGCATATAAAGAACGTCAAAAACGGAGCTCGTATGTGAAAGTGATGGATTTTAGAAGTTTTTGCACAAAAACCGAGAAAATTCGCATAGTTACGATTTGCCACGTCACCCTCGCTTAGAAGGTGCCACGTGTCCGAAATGGTGAGTCGGGCGAGCCACGTGTCCAAGCTGCTGAGTCATCCGAGCACCTGATCTATCCGAAGTAGTCCAATAGCGGTGCGACACGTACTCTCTTCCCTCGTGTCCGAAACCTCGCAAAAATGCCACGGATCCCCCCTACTTCGGCTAGACCTCGGTCCAATCAGGAGTGGACAGCGAGGCCTTCGCACGTACAGCCACCTACGCACCCTCGCCTGCGGACCCCACCACCGGAATCGACTTCGAACCGAGGCTTCGGTCCAATCACAAGAAGCCAGCAACCACTTCGCACGTGCAACCCTCGTGCGAGCCATCACCTGCGAGCTTCAGATCTGCGACGCGTGGCTTCTTCTCAGCGGTTGGATCAGGAGCCTCGCCCCTATAAATATAAGGGTGCGAGACCTCCCGGGGGTATTTTGAAAACTTGTCACTTTTAGCCCCTAAACCCATATTTCTTTCATATTAACATCCCCCGAAGCCCTAGTATCAATTATAAGCCCCAGAATACGCCACGAAGTGCCCGTGAAGCCCGAAAAATTTATCTTTTCGGTTTCGAAGCCCGACTTTTGCAGAGCCCGGTTTCTCAATAAAACTCCCGGTTTTATTAGAAACGAACGTTTTAGGAAACGAATTGCTGCCCGATTATCATCAAATCATGTGAGTGTGTAGTTACTTTCACCTTACACATAGATATGAAGTATTTTACATAAAATACGTGTTGTGTGAATATATATTGTTTGTTTATTTGAGATGGGTGTTGAAGGAATGATTTATACAGGTTTTTAAATAATTTAAACTGTATATGTATTTTTATCAACGAAAAATGTTGGGTAAAACATTGGTAGATGAAATAGTGGGTGTGATGAAAGGTGAGTTGGATAAAGGAGATGATAAGTAATATTGATCATGAGTTGAGGGTGAGTGGTGAAATTTGAGAGAATCACTTACCCAAAATGTTGGCCCCCGTCATTCAGCAGAGTATGGATGACAACCATGTACTATTCTAGACAGTCTGTGGAACACTAGCAGGCCCGCAACCTGTAGGTGTAATGAACTATATGTTCATTTGGAGTACTCTAAAAACCCATTGACATGTATGACAGGGGTGAATACTGTCAATAATACTGTCAACAAATAAGAGCTATGAATTTAGTCCCTGTTGTATAAACCCTGGTGATGGTGTGACCTTGTGTCTATTCCTTAGGATGAATCCTTAGGAAGGAGTGATAGTTGATTCTTAGGGTAAACCCTTAAGAAATAAATAAGATAATGGGGTTGGGGTAATTGGGTTGATTGATTGATGTTTAAGTACAATAAATTTATTTATTGTGGGTTGAAAACCCTATATGCTCTCCAGGCTTCCAAGCCTGACCCACTCAGCTTTTTATGATTACAGGTAGTGGACCCCGCAGATAGTCGGATGATGATGATGATGAGTGATTTATGGATTATAGGCCAGTAGTTATAAATAACTGTTGTAAGGCTTATAATGTCTTGTTTATGCTTTTGATTTGTATCGGAACATGACATCCCGAGGTTTTAATATAAAAAGGAAATTATATATTTCTTAAAGAAAGGTTTTGATAAACTTTTATCATATGTTGTTTTGGGGACCAATTCCGCAACATCTTCTAAAAAGATTCTCTGATTTTATTTTAAAAAAAAAAATCAATTAAATCGGTCTTTTCTGGCCTAGAAATTAGGGGATGTCACATATGTAACGCCCGGTTCCCGGTACACATTTTAAATCTAAAGATTTTACATTTTTACTCTAGGACTTGGCGAGTTGGTGGCCCAACTCGTCGAGTAGACAAGACTTTGGACACGGGTTTTAAGTAACCTAATCAACGAGTCGAGAGCCCGACTCGGCGAGTATGACTGTCTAGATGAAACCCTAATATTTAGGGTTTGCACCCTATTTAAACAACTTATCTTGACTCAACCCAACCTCCATCGTCCCGCCCAACTCAGAGAAACCCTAAATCGAAACCCTAACCTTGTTTGAGTGTTCTTGAGCCATTTTTGTGTGTTTATGGTGATTGTGAAGCTTGAGAAGGAAGAAGGAGCTTGGAAGTTCGAGTGGAATCTAGTAGATCCAAAGGTTGTGCCCCATTTCCAGCTCACTTGAGTTATAAAGCTGAAACCTTGACCATCTAACTCTTAGATCTCTAGTTAGGGCTCATTTCTACCCTTTTCTAAGCTTTGTAAAGCTATACTCGGATTTGGGTGTATATTTGCAGTTGCACTTCAGATCTAGAACCATTGAGGGTTCCCATGGCATAAAGGTCCCAACTTATGGCCATGGGAGACCCATGCAACATTTAAACCCCATTTTATAGCCTTTTGAGCCAAAAACCCCATGCATGGACATCAAGTTCGTAGCTTTATGTGTAGAATGGACCCTAGGAGGTCAGATCTATGATTTGGATACGTTAAGACCCACTGAAATCGACTGTATAGTCTTGGACAAAGAGGGACTCGGCAATTCGTTCATGGGACTCGGCGGGTCGGGTCACAATTTCCCCAAACGTCTTCCGGAAATGGCCTTTGGTTGAGTTGAAGGAAAACTCAGCCTGTTGGGGTTGTTATGGACTTGAAGATCGAAAGACTCGACGAGTGCAAGGAGGAACTCGACGAGTTCAAGGCAATGTCCCAACCACATGAAGACGGACTCGACGAGTTCAAGGAGAACTCGGCGAGTCATAGACTAAACACTTTCTTCGGATGAAGATGAACCCGACGAGTTCAAGGATGAACTCGGCGAGTCAGTTGAAGAAAGTCCCGATGTTTTATTGAAAGAGAACTCACTGAGCTCTTGCTAGACTCGACGAGTAGGGACAGGGTTGTAGCCTTTTGTGGACGTGGGGACTCGACGAGTTGGTGAACCAACTCGGCGAGTCTAGCCAACCAGATGTTGACTTTGACCAAGGTCTTGACCTTGACTTTGAGTTGGACTTGAGTAACCCTTGTAAGGGTTAAGAGTATGTAATGCTAAATTAAGGAAGGTTGTTACATGTAGGGATTGAGAGGAGTTGATCCTGGCAGCGAGGACAGTTCGGACACTTCACGACATTGAGGTGAGTTACCTTCTAGTAGGAGTCAGTCTACGGCCACAATGCCGGCCCACTAGTAGGAGTCGTTTGTTAGATGATTGTCTTTGTGATAATTATCTGGCGTGTTGTTATCTGATATGCTTTATCTGCTAGAATGCTATGACATATGTGTTAGTAGTGGTAAGGGTGATCTAGTCCCTAGTTACCGGTTGAATGATACCGAAGGGGTAGGTAGTACCCATGCATGCCTAGCGGTATGATCATGATATGTTATTATGTGATAGTGGTAGGGGTGAAATAGTCCCCAGTTACCGGTTGAAAGATACCGAAGGGGAGGTTAACTCCCGATTATCGGTTGAAAGATACCGAATGGGAGGTTAGCTCCCGGTTACCGGTTGAAAGATATTGAAGGGGAGGTTAGTTCCCGGTTACCGGTTGAAAGATACCGAAGAGGAGGTTAATTCCCGGTTACCGGTAGAAACATACCGAAGGGGAGTCCAGCTCCCAGTTATTCCAAACAGATACCGGTTGAAAGATACCGAGGGACAAGCATTATGTGGTATGTGGTATGATGGGGGAACTCACTAAGCTTCGTGCTTACTGTTTTCGATTTTGTTTCAGGTACCTCTTCAGCGAAGGGAAAGGAGCCAGCACGGTAGCAGCGCATCGCACACACACGATTCCGCATATTAAGATCCATGGGATTGTACTCTGACATACTTACTATTTATGATATGATTTTGAGACATGTTATTATGATTTGATGAATTTTTATGATATTGATGATGTTTCTCGGTAAACGGTTTTATAAGTAATATAATTAAAACAAAATTTTTGGTCTTGAAAATTGGGATGTTACAAGTTGGTATGAGAGCCCTGGTTTGAGGGATTCGGACACACCTTCGGGGGTGTCTGGACTCAAATATAGAGTTTGAAAGATTTTTATAACGAAATAATTTTCCAAGATATAAAATAGGGAGTTTTGAGAAAGAACAAACTGTGTGATGCGTGCAACCGGCTGAGCTTAAGTAAGTTTTTCCCAAGATACCCATACATGTTATGTTATGATGTGATATGATTATGATAACTTCATGCTAGATTAGGGCTAAGGATCTAGGAAGGATGCCTCGTATGCCTGTTATATGTGTATAAGAACTGCATGCTAGATTAGGGCCAAGGATCTACGAAGATGCCTTATGTACCTGTTATATATGCCTATTGAGTTCTATGCTAGAACTGATTAGTCAGTAATATGATGGCCTGAATAGAACATGCTTTGTATGGTTACTCAATGCTCGAATACTGCTTGCTTTGTGCTTTTAGGAGTTCTAGTTATATTTAACTAACTAGTAAACGAATACGTTAAGTTACATATTGCAAGGACTAAATAATTTCAGAAGGTTAGGTCTAGCACTATTTCACAGCTCTTGTCTGAGTCCAATCATTGTAGGGTAGGACCTCTCATTCGAAGAATTATTTGGTCTTAGTGATATGTAATGGTATTCGCAAGCTAGTTAGGTAAAGGTAGCAGGGATTCCTTATGCAGCTGATGGCGGAGAGTATGTTAGAGAGTTACCTCAGGGTAAGCCTAGGATGGGATCAGTACAACGAGCAGTATTAGTGGAAGGGACTTGGTGAAGTCAAGGCAACCCTTGAGGAAAGTACGGATAGATGTGGAGGGTAGTATGGGCCTGTACTACTGAAAGAAGAGGATCCTTACTCGAGTCAAGGTGGGCCGAGATAGAACCAGGAAACTTGTAGTATGTGAGACCTCTCGAGGTTATGTATGACCTTAAAAATTATGTGTCTTGTTTCAGAATGGTGATGATTACGCGACACGGAGAAGGAGGAGGTTCAGGATCAGGATCAGCCTCAGGATCAGGTTCGGGATCTGGTGTCGAGCCAGTCGATGAGGGACTACGCAAGTTCATTGCTTCTGAGATCACTCGAGGCATCCTTGATTCGACCCCAGTGATTTTCGGGTTGATCAAGGAAGGGATTATTGAGCTGATGGAGGATCGCCTCAGGGCGTTTAGGAGTGACTGGGCGGCTAGCCAGTCAGGGTCGCGTACATTGTCCTTTAAGGAGTTCAGGGGGAGTGGTGCACCGGATTTCCATGGGGCGAAGGACCTCATCGCGGCCAGGAGATGGATTGCAGACATCGAGTCTGCATAGTTGACAAGCTTCTGCCCCGAGGGGTCGAAGGTTCGATAGGATGCAGGTTGTTTGAGGTACACAGATAAGGATTGGTGGGAGTCAGTTTGTGATTCCTTGGGAGCCTTAGTCGTTGAGGCTATGACCTAGTCAGACTTTGTGACCAGGTTTAGGGTTGAGTTTGCGCCGGCTGTGGAGCTTCAACAGCTGGCCATGGAGTTTCTGTACATGAGACAGACTACAGAGACAGTGGCAGAGATTACCGCCAAGTTCCAGGAGAGGGCCTTATTAATACCTCAGTATGCGGGGGATGAGGAGATGCGGAGCACCCTCTATCATGATATGTTGAGGGTAGATATCCGAGAGCATGTCAGCTACTCGGCATGCCCGACCATGGATTCCATGATTGCCAAGGCGAGGGAGAAGGAGATAGACTTGGAGCACATCAGGAAGAGGAAGGCGGAGGAATGACAGGTTATTGGGGGCTTCTGGGAAGAAGCCCAAGGGATTCGACTCTTGGTCAAAGGGCCAGCAGGGCCGGCGCCGTTGTGAGAAATGCGGCAGGTCACATGAGGGGGTTTGCCGCACTAGGTCGGGATCATGATGCTATAAGTGTGGCAAGACTGGGCACTTTGGTAGGGATTGTACTGCCCCTGCCCCCACCTTTCAGATGTCAGACCTGATTTGCTTTCATTGCAATCAGAAGGGCCATAAAAAGGCCAACTGGCCGAGATTGACAGCAGCAGCGCCAGTGGCTGGCAGGGTAAGTCAGAGGCTCCACTGGTGAGGATCTGACCCTTCCAGTTGACTACCGAGGAGGCACACGTCGCACCCGATGTGGTGAAAGGTATGATTTCTTCTCCCTAGCTTTCATTATATGTTGTTTATGATATTCATGTGTCATGTTATGTGTTTTGTTTAAGATCGTTCCATGTGGACGGTATTCCAGTTCAGGTGTTGTTCGACTCGGGTGCTACCTGATCATTTGTCTCTCTTGCACTTAGCAAGAAGTTCCCTAAGTCTTCGGGCATGTTGGATTGCCCGCTAGAGGTCGAGATTGCTGACGACTGATCAGTTCGAGCATCGGAGGTTTTTAGAGATTGTGTGTTGAGGTTGTTCGAGGAGCGCTATTTGGTAGACTTGGTTCCCATACCATTGCGTGGGAACAAGGTCATCATCGATATGGATTGCTTGAGCCCTAATGAGGCTATGATTGACTGCGCGCAGCAGTTGGTACGTGTCAGGACCCCAAGTGGGGGAGAGCTGGTGATTTAGGGCGAGAGGCCACAGCATGGACCAGCTTTATGCTCAGCAGTGAGGGCTAGGCACTACCTTCAGCAGGGTTGAGCCGGATATGTCGCCTACGTCATGGATACCCGGGAGCAGGGTAAGACGACTGTGAGTGATGTGCCGGTGGTGCGAGAGTACCCGAATGTGTTTCTAGAGGAGTTTCCTGGGATACCTCCGGAGAGACAGGTGGAGTTTAGGATCGACCTGGTTCCTGGTGCGGCTCTGATAGCCAAGGCACCGTATTGGTTGGCTCCTCCTGAGATGCAGGAGTTGTCTACACAGCTGCAGGAGCTGTTAGACAAGGGATTCATCAGACCGAGCAGTCCACCCTGGGGAGCCCCGATCCTGTTCGTGAAGAAGAAGGATGGGTCGCATCAGATGTGTATAGATTACCGGGAGCTGAACAAGGTAACGGTGAAGAACCGTTACCCACTCCCGAGGATTGATGATCTCTTCGACCAGCTACATGGGGCATCTTGGTTTTCCAAGATAGATCTATGTTCAGGTTATCATCAGATGAGGGTTAGAGACGAGGATGTATAGAAGATTGTGTTCCGGACTCGCTATGGCCACTACGAGTTTGTGGTGATACCCTTCGGGATCACCAATGCTCCTGCCGCATTTATGGACCTCATGAACTGCGTATGCAGGCCCATGCTGGAACGGTCTGTGATAGTTTTCATCGAAGACATCTTGGTTTATTCCAAGACACAGGAGCAGCACGAGGAGCACTTGCGGGAGGTGATGGATACCTTGAGGAGGGAGAGCTTGTACGCCAAGTTCTCCAAGTGTGAGTTCTGGTTGCACGAGGTGCAGTTTCTTAGGCACCTTGTCAAGCAGAACGGTATTTTGGTTGACCCAGCCAAACTAGAGGTCGTGATGAGATGGGAGGTTCCGAAGTCTCCATCTGGGATTCGAAGTTTCCTGGGATTCGCGGGCTATTACCGTAGATTCATTCAGGATTTTTCCAAGATAGTCGTACCCCTGACCCGAATGACGAAGAAGGCCGTTGTTTTTCGCCGGGGGCCTGAGCAGTAGGCAGCGTTTGAGACATTGAGACAGAGGCTATGCGAGGCGTCGATCCTTGCCCTGCCAAAGGGTGTGGATGATTTTGTGGTATACTGTGATGCGTCCATTTCAGGTTTGGGCGCAATATTGATGCAGAGAGGGCATGTTATCGCTTACGCTTCGAGGCAGCTGAAGCCTCACGAGGCGAACTACCCGACGCACGATTTGGAGTTGGGGGCGGTGGTCTTCACCCTCAAGATTTGGCGGCACTACCTCTATGGGGTCTGTTGTACCATTTACACGGATCACAAGAGTCTGAGGTACCTCATGGACCAGCCGAATCTGAACATGAGGCAGCGTCGGTGGCTAGATGAGGTGAAGGATTACGATTATGAGATCCTCTACCACCCGTGGAAGGCCAATGTGGTAGCCGATGCTCTTAGCCGCAAGGATGCCCCGATCAGAGACGTTTGCTTGCAGATGACAGTGGTGACTCTGCTTTTGGAGCAGATCTGAGAGGCTCAGCAGGAGACTATGAAGGAGGAACATCGGAAGAGCGAGCGTATTGTGGGACAGGTTTCCTCCTTCAACTACGATAGCCGTGGGTTGTTGACACTACATCGTAGGGTGTGGGTTCCCTATCATGGGGGTGTGCGCCAGGTTCTGATGGAGGAGGCGCACAAATCCAGGTTTTCTATTCATCCCGGGGAGACGAAGATGTATAGAGATCTTCGCCCTGATTACTCGTGGCCCTGCATGAAGCGGGATGTAGCATGGTACGTAGAGCGGTGCTTCACCTGCAGGAAGGTCAAGGCCAAGCACCAGAGGCCACACGGCAAGATGTAGCCGCTAGATATTCCCATGTGGAAATGGGAAGATATTACCATGGATTTCATCACCAAACTTCCCAGGACCGCGCGGGGAGTGGATTCCATATGGATCACCGTGGATCGGTTGACCAAGAGTGCACATTTCATACCGATCCAGGAGAGCATTTCGGCCGAGAAGCTAGCCGATATCTACATCCGAGAGGTTGTAGCCTGACACGGAGTACCATTATCCGTGATTTCTGATAGAGATGTACGGTTCACTTCCAGATTCTGGAATAAAATCCACGACGAGTTGGGTACTCGTCTGCACTTTAGCACCGCTTTTCACCCGCAGACGGATGGCCAGAGCGAGCGGACCATCCAGACTTTGGAGGATATGTTGCGGGCATGTGTCTTAGGCTTTGATGGTAGCTGGGATACCTATCTTCCATTAGTTGAGCTCTCCTACAACAACAGCTACCACACGAGTATCGATCGTCCTCCCTTCGAGATGTTATACGGGAGGAAGTGTAGGACGCCGATTTGCTGGGGTGAGGTTGGGAAGAGAGTCATGGGGAGTACTGAAGTGTACTCAAGACAACAGAGAGTATCCAACAGTGACAATCCGAAAAATTTTTGCTTTTAAAATCACAGTCTGTCAACTCAACTGAGTGTCAGACTAATTGGAAATGAGTCCTAGTCTGGTTAAAGGTCATTCTAAGGAGTTTTAAACCAAGTACACTTAAGGAAGGAGTGTTAGAATGTACCTGCTAGAGACATTGTGCAACACTAAAGCCCTAAACACCAACATGTGGAGTTTACGACCATAAACATGGAGTTTACGACCGTAAACATGGAGTTTACGGCCGTAAACCCAATCCTGGCCGTAAACCCAAGAGTATATAGGTGGTCCTTGATCATTTTCAGCCATTTCTCACATTCCAACCTCAAGAACACTCCTATTCTCTCTCAACTATCATCCCGATCTTCACTCGAGATCTTAAAAAACGTAAGTGTTCTTTCCTAGATTTGTTGTTACACTTCATCTTCTAGTCACACTCTTTGATTCCATCCATGAAAACATCCATTTTTGACTAGATCTTCAAATCTTCAAGTTTCACCAAGAACACCAAGAACACACACTAGTGTTCTTGGCCAAAATCGACCATTTCAAGCCTCTACATCGTAAGTACTCCTCCCTATACTTGATATCCAGTTAAGGGTCGTGCTTAGGACCTTGATAACATCAAGAATGAAGGACCAAAAGGAGTTTACGGTCAAGCAATCTCCCTTGACCGTAAACCCCTATAAGTGTGTCATTTGAGCCTTAAACTCTTCCTAAGACTTGGACTTTAGGCTAGAACACTCCCAGGTGCTTTGAAAGACCTTAAACCACACTCACTTCATCATGCCCATGAGTTTACGACCGTAAACTCCTTTGGGCCGTAAACTCATCAAAAGCCTCCAATGAAATGGTCTTCCTCACCATTGTGTAGAGCAAAAATCCCTCAAGCTTCCCTAGCATTCAAACCCACAATTATGCAACTTTGACCATGAGTTTACGGCCGTAAACTCCCTTGGCCGTAAACTCAGAACCATAAACACCAAACCATGGCCGTAAACACTCTTTAGTTGAATCACATGTGATTCCAACACTTGGTCAAAGTGTTCCCTAGTCCCGTGAGGTGTTTCCTTGCATTTGGTTGCTTCCAAGCACTATATTTATGTCCGTATATGCCAATGTATGTCATTTAGGACTTGTTGTGTCTCGGAACTTCACCCGTGGAACTTCTCATCCTTACGCGTATATTCGTTGAATCACCCACATCAGGTGAGTTCATACCCCGAAATGAATCTTTTAACTGTTTTAAATGTTTTAAGGGGGGAGGGGGAATACAAGTTGAACACAATGATAATTGTGTAATTGGTTGTTTTAAATATTTCAAGAGGATTAATTATGTCATTTATAAGTCATCAAGACATTTCAAAAACCCTTTTAAGGTTATGTTACTTTATAGTTTCACAAAACTCCGTTTTTAAAGTACTGGCATACCTTGGTAGATAAAAGAGTCTTTTCAATATCAGTTCAAGGAAAACAATAGTAAACTATAATAGGTATAGTTTAGAAATCTAGTTCATGCTAGATACAATACACGATAATATAAAGAGAACCCACTATAAAGAGAAACAGGGAGGAATACACCATACTAAGTACCCGAAAAAATCATGTTATATATCTTGCCGGGTTTGCATTGACACTGGTACGATTTCACGTACCAGGACTAGCAGGCACGAGGTGATAAACCAAATAATATATCTTGCCCGATCTGCATTGAGACTGGTATGATTTCACGTACTAGGACTAGCAGGCACGAGGTGATAAACCTAATAATATATCATGTCGGGTTTGCATTGACACTGGTACGATTTCACGTACCAGGACTAGCAGGCACGAGGTGATAAACCATTAAGTAACCGACTTAGGACTAAAGGCTACTTTAGACTCCCCGAGGTGTATTGTTCATTTAATACTACCTGGAGTCAGTATTTTATTTCTTTATAACCAGCAGTACCATTGCTGAGGTGAAACATTATATTCCCTATTACATTTACTTGTGATCTTCTCACATATTCATTAATGTATAAACTATATTTAGTTAAAGATAGTCCCATTTGGGAAAATACCTACTAATACAAGGAAAGAACACCCATAACACTTGATGGCTTGGTAGAAGGCTACGTTTAGTAGAAAGGACCATAATGCTAACCTTATGATTCCCTAATGTATACATCAGAGGATACATATATATCAATAGGATCCGACAGGTAATAGGATGTGTGCTTTCCGCTTCATTTCCTGTTCCTTGTTTGGTTGTGGGCTTGGAGCAGATTTACCCAGTCTACTATCTATCCGATTTTAGATATATATGTAAAGTATGCATTGAGTCATCATGAGGGTACCATGTATGGTTCAAGTCATAGGACACAAAGTCAATGCACAGTTTTCTAGTTCGGAATATACTTTCCAAATCAGAACGTTTGGTATACAAAACTAGAAACTCACCAATTGAGGGTCTAATCCATTTTATTAAACCAGTCTAAACTTAAAGGACCTTAAGTGATTAACTCTATAATACTTTAGTTTATACATCACGGAGATATATACTATTAATACCCAATAGGTAGTTGGATGTGTGCTTTCCGCCTTACTTCCTGTTCCTTGTTTGGTTGTGGGCTTAGGGCAGATTCACCCAATTAACTCTCTATTCGATATTAGATCATATATAGCCTGTATAAACTAAGTGATTATAGGAGTAATCACTGTGGTCACCATTTTATTATAACAAATAAGAGTTTTCCTTAAAGAATCTTTTCATTAAATATAAAGGAACCATTACAACTAATTCCGTGAGTAACAAGTGAATACACCAGGATTATATACTACAATGATCAAACAAACAATGGGATGTGTGCTTTCCGCCTTAGAGCAGATGCGCTGAATTGATTGTTTGTTTACTCTGAGTTATATATCACTTGTATCCATTTAGTACTCATAGAAAGGATTGTAGAATCATTTTTACATATCTTTCACCAAAGTAGAAAATATAGGATTTTCTAAGAGGAACTGGCGAACTTTTCTAAATAGAATTTATGATTTACTAATATCACTAAAATCTTATGAACTCACCAGCTTAATTGCTGATCAACTCTTTCAATTAACTTGTATTCTCAGGAGACTATTAGACAGGTACTCGCACTGGGATCCCGAAGATGGAGCAGTATAGCTTCAAGTCTTGTTTGTTAATTGCTATTGTATTCTATGTTTTGAGAATACACACTTTGTAAACACTTTCTTTCTAATGAAATGGTTGTTTATTACTTTGATTACTATGATTTATGTCTTGTGATACTAAACATGATGTCCTCCACCCCAGAACGTTTCCGCCGTTCCGGTTTTGGGGTGTGACAGATTGGTATCAGAGCATTGTTTATAGTGAACGAAGTATATCAACCGATAAAAGATATACAACTATAAATACAATGGGGCTTAAGTGCTCTGGATAATGGTATAGTTTAAAGGTATAACGATAATTATAAAAATATACCTACTTGCTTACACATGTACATACTAAACCGAGTATCACAAGAAGAACAGAACTAAAGTATCTAAAGGTTGAACACTGTCGTCAAACCTGAACAGTTATGTAATCATAGCTAGGATCAATATAGCCTGATCAACTATATTCATTCGAGATGTGACCGACATGTGTTTAGGAGTGGTGTGGTGTTGCAACGGTCTTAAAACTTACCTAAACATCAGTCGAGAGAATACTAGATCAAGTACATTTGAGTTAGAATACTATGGGAGTATTCTATGATTCTATAATACGAGAACAAGTTTGAAACATACCAGGAAGATTACATTAAAATACAATAGGAGTATTTTAGGCACTATACAAATAATTTCTGTGATAACTTAAAAGACCCTTACGGATAGGTCTATAATCTTGCAATGTATACTTCCAAGGTTATATATAATTGAGAATTTATAGACTTAGAATTTGTGATCTACGCTCCACTACCTGTTCCTTGTTTGGTTGTGGTTTTGGAGTAGGATCACTTATTCGAAGGTGTATATAATCTTAAGTTATATACAACTTGTATACATTGTGCAATTATAGGAGGACTCAGTAAGGATCACCCCATAAAGTTACCTTAAATCTCATAGATTCTTTAGTCACTTCCATTCTCGCACGACGAGCCTAGATAGATGTAACGACTTCCACATAGTAGACAACAGAAGAATCCAGGAGGAATAGGAGCAAATTCAGGAGAAGTTTTCAAAGAAGGAGCAACCGAAGTAACCAAAACGTCTTATACGTCACACTAATAAATAATAATCTTGTTAACTTAATGAGCGAGTGGAAACACTGCTCACATTATGTGTTAGGATTATTTTCTTACATGCAACTGGTATCAGTTATTCAGGTAACAAATATTCATTCGAGGATACTCATTTGAAATTCATATGAGTTTATTAGGCATAAACTCTTTTATGAATTGTTTCTAGAACCCTGTGGAAGTCAGGACTCGATACACTCAAAACTTGGATAACCTTGTCTTTTCAGCTTTTGGTTTGTGTCCACTGCTATAGACTTATTCCATCTCATCTTTGTATTCTTTTAGCAAAGATGCCTCCTCGCAAATCGAACAGACAGACTGTTCCGATAACTCCAACTCAACCGCCACTACCCCCGCCACATTTCGACCTAGCTGCTTTTGAGGCAGCGAAAACAGCAGCCACGACAGCCGCCCTAACCCAAATTCGCGCAAGTGGTATCAGTGGATCTGGTAGCGGTGCTCACCTAACCGACCATGAAGATACCCACGAACACCCAAGGGAGTGTTCATATAAAGACTTCATGAAATGCAAACCCAATTCCTTTGATGGAAATGGTGGAATCATCGCTATGATGCAATGGTTCGAGAGAACAGAGTCGATTTTCGAGATCTGTTCGTGCCCCTAAGGGAGCAAAGTGAAGTTTGCTGCCTACACCTTCTTCGGAAGAACCCTAACATGGTGGAATGGCCATGTTAAGTCACTGACTCTAACAGTGGCAAACTCTATAGGCTGGGAAAACTTGAAGGAAAGGATGATGAGAGAGTACTGCTCAAGGGGCGAAGTGCAAAAGTTGGAACAAGAGCTATGGGAGCTCAGGATGGTTGGCTCAGACATAGTAGCCTACACTGACAGGTTTAGCGACTTGGTAGCAATATGCCCCGGGATGGTTACCCCGGAGAGCAAGAAGATAGAAAGATACATCTGGGGTCTGACTGCCCTGACCCCAGGTAATGTGTTGTCTTCTAACCCATCCACATTCGATAGTGCCAAACGCTTGGCCCAGCTACTCATCGACTACGAAGTCCATCATGGCATAGAAGTCCCGGTTCCCGAGCCATCGAGGGGAGAGGACTATGGACAGAAATCAGAAAAACGATGGGAGGAAGAAGCAAACAATACAGGACACCCTGCAGGAAGAACGAACGAGTACTATGTACACCGCCACAAAACCTGCTACTCCAGCACCTGCCAGTCGATATGTTGGAACTCTTCCGAACTGTAGGAAGTGCAACTATCACCACACCAGAGTATGTCGGAAAATGCAGTGTCTGAACTACCACAGAATAGGACACACGGTCTGTTTCTGCAGGGCACCAGCTCAACCTATCTCCCAAGTCCCCGAATTTGAAGAAAACCAGGCCTGCTATGGCTGTGGCGAGACTGGACACTACCAGAGGGACTGCCCGATAACGAGGAACTCATGAGCGGATGGACAAATTCTGATGATCACCGCAGGGGAATCGACCTCAGAGTCGCCTTCGAGCAGCGGTACGTTTTCGACCTAGTAATTACCTTGAAAATTAATTTATATTTATATATAAGATTAAAATTGGGGATAACACCTAAAAGTAATAATACTAACTCACTTTTTGAAATAAGTCACAACATTCAAAAGAACTAAGAGGTCCGTTTCGAGAAGCTATGATGGCCAGTATGTACATTAAGGGTTGTGCAATAGCTAAGATTTTGCGGACCAAGAGTGAGTGATTCCACCTTAATTCTTGTTCCTTGTCTGATTGTGGATTTGAGGCAGAGTTACTCAGTCGGCCATCCAATTCATCTTAAGTATTCGCAACTTGTATATTCCAGGCGATCGTAGTGGTACCAAGGAGGATCGTAGTTTAAAGTATCAATACTAGTTATCAAAACACTTTCGCAGTATGTACGCGCACCTCGCGGTACGATACGTAGGAGTGGTAACATAAAGGGGAAAACAGAAAACACTAGAACATTTACAAAGAGTACAATTTCGAACACACTAGAAGTAGATAGTCGGGCGCACTAAGAGTACAATTCGAACGTGCTAGGAATACATCATCGTATAAGATACATTCCCTTCTAATCGACCGGACTTTGTTCAGTAAAGAGTCTGATGCTATCATTCGTCATGAATTGGCGTGGTCCTCACCATACTAAAGTTCATATGTTTTTATCGCCTCGATCGGCAAGTTCTCGAAGCTTTCGTCATTCATATCGACAGTCCGACATAAACCTCAGTTTTATCTCTCGTATTCTAAACCCCGAAGTACTCATGCGAAGAGTACTTTGTCCTCCGAAACCTCATCGTTGAATGTCCGCAGACCATCACAGAATACCACTCCTCCAGCAGACCCAGTTCGAGCATAGAGGCTATGAACGAATACAGCCCACCTATCACTATACAGTGTATACATGAGGGTGGTATATGATCATGATTATGCAGAGTTAGTATGTGTGCTTCCGCCCTATCTCCTGTTCCTTGTTTGGTTGTGGACCTGGGGCAGAGTCGCACATCTGACCGTCTTACTAATCCTGATTATATACGACTTGTATACACGAGGCGATGATAGAGGGGCCAAGCACAAATCCTATTATGATCACCAGGGCAAAAGTTTCCAGGTCTACGAGTAGGTATTCTACAAATCAGAGGAGCGCAACCCCAGCAGTACTGTAAGAAAGCTAATTTCGGGACGAAATTCCCTCTAACGGGGGGGGGGGGGGTGATGTGACAACCCGAAAAATTTTTGCTTTTAAAATCACAGTCAGTCAACTCAACTGAGTGTCAGACTAATTGGAAATGAGTCTTAGTCTGGTTAAAGGTCATTCTAAGGAGTTTTAAACCAAGTACACTTAAGGAAGGTGTGTTAGAATGTACCTGCTAGAGACACTGTGCAACACAAAAGCCCTAAACTCCAACATGTGGACTTTACGGCCGTAAACATGGAGTTTACGACCGTAAACATGGAGTTTACGGCCCTAAACCCAATCCTAGCCATAAACCCAAGAGTATATAGGTGGTCCTTGATCATTTTCAGCCATTTCTCACATTCCAACCTCAAGAACACTCCTATTCTCTCTCAACTATCATCCCGATCTTCACTCGAGATCTTCAAAAACGTAAGTGTTCTTTCCTAGATTTGTTGTTACACTTCATCTTCTAGTCACACTCTTTGATTCCATCAATGAAAACATCCATTTTTGACTAGATCTTCAAATCTTCAAGTTTCACCAAGAACACACACTAGTGTTCTTGGCCAAAATCGACCATTTCTAGCCTCTACATCGTAAGTACTCCTCCCTATACTTGATATCCAGTTAAGGGTCGTGCTTAGGACCTTGATAACATCAAGAATGAAGGACCAAAAGGAGTTTACGGTCAAGCAATCTCCCTTGACCGTAAACCCCTATAAGTGTGTCATTTGAGCCTTAAACTCTTCCTAAGACTTGGACTTGAGGCTAGAACACTCCCAGGTGCTTTGAAAGACCTTAAACCACACTCACCTCATCATGCCCATGAGTTTACGGACGTAAACTCCTTTGGGCCGTAAACTCATCAAAAGCCTCCAATGAAATGGTCTTCCTCACCATTGTGTAGAGCAAAAATCCCTCAAGCTTCCCTAGCATTCAAACCCACAATTATGCAACTTTGACCATGAGTTTACGGCCGTAAACTCCCTTGGCCGTAAACTACGAACCGTAAACACCAAACCATGGCCTTAAACACTCTTTAGTTGAATCACATGTGATTCCAACACTTGGTCAAAGTGTTCCCTAGTCCCGTGAGGTGTTTCCTTGCATTTGGTTGCTTCCAAGCACTATATTTATGTCTGTATATGCCAATGTATGTCATTTAGGACTTGTTGTGTCTCGGAACTTCACTCGTGGAACTTCTCATCCTTATGCGCATATTCGTTGAATCACCCACATCAGGTGAGTTCATACCCCGAAATGAATCTTTTAACTGTTTTAAATGTTTTAAGGGGGGAATACAAGTTGAACACAATGATAATTGTGTAATTGGTTGTTTTAAATATTTCAAGAGGATTAATTATGTCATTTATAAGTCGTCAAGACATTTCAAAAACCCTTTTAAAGTTATGCTACTTTATAGTTTCACAAAACTCCGTTTTTAAAGTATTGGCATAACTTGGTAGATAAAAGAGTCTTTTCAATATCAGTTCAAGGAAAACAATAGTAAACTATACTAGGTATAGTTTAGAAATCCAGTTCATGCTAGATACAATACACGATAATATAAAGAGAACCCAATATAAAGAGAAACATGGAGGAATACACCATACTAAGTACCGGGAAAAATCATGTTATATATCTTGCCGGGTTTGCATTGACACTGGAACGATTTCACGTACCAGGACTAGTAGGCACGAGGTGATAAACCAAATAATATATCTTGTCGGGTCTGCATTGACACTGGTACGATTTCACGTACTAGGACTGTGACAACCCGGAATTTTCATTTGTATAATTTCTACGGTGAAACACGTCAAATTTTAGTCAAAAACATTTCAGTACATTTTTAGCCGGTTTACAGTCCGTCTGATTATTTTTAATAATTATTCATGAAACGAACGGATAAAAGGAAGTATTCTCTCGGGTCTCGGAGTAGCAAACACACACGTAACACCTTAATAAGGAGTTCACAGCCAAACTTGTGGAGCTTGGGCCGTAAACTCCCTTAGGGCCGCAAACTCATGCATAAAGCATGAGTTTACTCTCCATTCTTTCATTCTCCAACTTCCAACCTCAAGCTTACTCCCCATTCTCTCTCAACTACAATCCCGTTCTTCACCCGATCTTCCGAAAACGTAAGTATTTCTCGACTTGATTTGTGGTTATAACCTACCATCTAGTAGTTATACATCATTTCATCCATTCATTGTTGCTTTTCATCTAGATCTTCAAGTGTTCTTCAAAACACCAAGAACACCAAGAACACACACTAGTGTTCTTGGACCTTAAACACCCAATCAAGCTTCTATCTTGTAAGTACACTTGCCCTAGCTTCTTGTGTGCTTAATAGGAACTCGTTTACACTTGAAAATCATCAAGAATCACATGATCAATGGAGTTTACGGCCAAGGGATGTTCTTGGGCCGTAAACTCCTCTAAATGAGGATAAATGGACCTTAGTCCCTTCCTAAGCCTTGGATGTTAGCCTTGATCCTTCCTAGAAGTGTTTAAGACCTTAAACAACAATCAAAACACGTTCCCATAAGAGTTTACGGCCATAAACACATAAGTATATGGTCCTTAGGCCGTAAACTCTACAAGGTGGTGTTTTGATGCCCCTAAACACCATCTAATGCTTGGACAAGAGGCTAGAAACTTGCATGCATGAACTAGGAACCACAAAACACGAAAAGGATGAAGTGGCCAAGAGTTTACGGCCGTAAACTCTATGGTTTACGACCGTAAACTCCCAAGGAGTGGCCCAAGGGCCGCAAACTCCAAAGGAGTGCCATTTCGAGCCCTAACCACTTCCTAAGCCTTTGATTCAACCCTAGGACACTTCTTTGTGAAGCATGAGACCTTAAAGCACACAAATACACCATTCCCATGAGTTTAGGCCGTAAACTCATGGAGGAAATGGTCCAGAAACCGTAAACACATATAGGGGCTACCATTTGAGGAGTAAACTCCAATGTGAGGCCATACTCTCCTTAGGAGCAACCCTTAGCACTCCTAGCACTTGAAACAAAGAGTTTTCATGCATTAGAGTGTCTTTACTTACCTAATTAGTGATTAATTAACTAATTAGATACACTTATGTATCACTACATATTACATAGGATCCGTGTGTGTGTTCAAGTCCTCACTTGACACCTAGCATCCTACCCGACACTTCAATCCAAACTACTCACTGCAAGTGAGTTCATACCCCTTAATCAACATTTTAAATGTTTTTAAATGCTTTTATTTGGGGGGGGAATACAAGTTGAATCAATCAAGTTATAGTATCAACCACATGTGATTTATAACTTGCTACCAAAAGGATTTCTATACTTTTTACTGCTTTGCCAACAAAACTGCTTTAATGTTTATCAAACTCATTTTCATGTTAAATTGTTATAAAACTATTTCTAAACTCTTTTAAACTCCTTTTGTTGCCAAATCATATCTACACCAATATATTTATATAAGACTTAAAGGACTTAGGACTGATAGCTCACCTTACTTCCTGTTCTTGTTTGATTGTGGATTTAGGGTATATTGTTATCTGTCCGACTGTCGTTGAATTCTTAGTTATATATTATATGTATTTATGTTGGATATAAAAGTCTTTACTTCAGTTCAGTACCGTTGTGTACCAAAGGCATGTAACCTACATTACTATATAACTATAATAGGTATAGTTAAGGATTACTGCTCATTACTACTATTACCATGACACATTCTATAGTCGGTACAGTTATGAGTCAATACATGATAAATACTATGCAAAGAGAATACTATATACTATACAAGAGAACACTCTATACATTATACCAGAAAGTACATTATACACTAATACAAGAGAATATACTAAAACAGAATGTGACATACTACTTCTCGATACGACACTTCATTGTGCTATCACCGTGTAACTAGAGTCTCCTGGAGGGAGAGCGGGCATTATGTGTATAGATCTATATGGGACAGACACTCCCACATCCCGACTGCTAGCTAAAGTCCGAGCTGACTAGTCCCAGGGGTGACAAAATATCACATTTCTACATATGACTCGGAGGGTCATCAGGGATTCGATCGACAATCAGCATGGTTACATACGAGTTCACATTCCGACCTTTAATTAATACACTAAGAATTAAAGGCAAAACAGACTCCCCGAGGTGTATTGTACGTTTAATACCACCTGGAGCCTGCATTTTCATTTCATTAGCCGACAGTGATACTGCTGGGGTAAAACATTATTTTCCCAATTACTTTACATGAATAAGGCCTAAAACTATATTTTCATATTAATAGTTTCACTGGGAAAACTTTTACATTTTTAAAGGATCAAACATACAAACAACCGGGTCTTGGTAGAAGACTACTTTTACTGGAAAACATAGGGTTTTCTAGAGAGCATACTATTTTCCAACATTGAGATTAATTATTATACTACATGGTTGTAAACATTTTTATACAAGCAATGACACTAAATACTTATGAACTCACCAGCTTTATGTTGATAAACTCTTTCAAAATAACTTGTATTCTCAGGTCATCAGTAGATAGGTACAGATGCGGCTTTTGAGAAGATGGAGCACACGCAAGACCCATCTTTTATTTTGATTATACTTTTGGTGCCTATCAAACTGTACAGAACACGCTTGTATTACAATCATTATATTAATGCAATGGATGTTGTTGTTTGTCTTTACTATTATGCATTGTTATGATACTGTACATGACGTCCTCCACCCCAGAACGTATTCCGCCGTTCTCTGTTTTGGGGTGTGACAGATTCGTATCAGAGCTATGTTTATAGTGAATCAAGTATATCAACCCAGAAAAGATATACAAACTATAAACACATCGGGATTAAAACACTCTGACCAAGAATATATACTTTTAAATAATAAAATATTTAACTAAGTATGTATATACATCCATTCATACAAAGGGTCAGTATCACACTAGAACAGAACAAAATTATTAAGATTGTGGAACAGCACAACTAGGCTTAGAGACATATAGTCAAATCTGGGTGAATGTAGCCTGATCAACTACATTTTCCAAGGAGTGACTAGCATGTGCCTAAGAATGGTTGTGGTGTTGCCACAAGTCTAAAAACATACCAACACTACTACAAGAGCATTAGAACAAGAATACTATAGGAGTATTTTGCATTACTATGAATTACATATGTGAGAACTAAAAAGGTCTTTACTAGTAGGGCGATAGTTGCTAAGTGGATACGCTAAGGTTACATGCAACTACGACGCTATAGACTCAGAATCTGTGACCTTTGCTTTACTTCCTGTTCCTTGTTTGGTTGTGGATTTAGAGTTAGGGTCACTTATTCAAAGGTCTATCTCACCTTAATTACATGTAATTAGTATGCACTATGCAAGTATCAGAGTAACTGGTAAAGATCATCTTATAAGTATCTTAGAGTAGTACGCCTATTAACTATTCTTTCCCTATTCTCGCATAGATAGCATGGCTGGCTTCCACCTTCCCGGCGATCCGTATTATCCGAACCAAGGCATTGGAGGATGGCTTGATGAGGAGCCAGAAGATGATCACCCAATCCCTTTGGATGATCACCATGCAGAAGGCTTTTCGGATAGCTCCGACTCCGAACCAGAAGTCAACAACCTACCCCCAGTAGCTCCAAACCCCAACCCCCGTCCGGCATTTCAAGGTCCCACTCCCATGTGGGCAACAACCTTGAATCGATGGAGTGATGAACAGGGTCAACCTTTACCTTTCAACGGAGACTGAAGCTTTTACAACATAAGCGAGGGAGGTTCAGTTGACCGAGTCTTGCCCATCATGGTCCGTAGGATTGCTAGGAACGTCGAAAAAAGTCATGCAACCATCGGCAGAGTTGTGGAAATTGACGCCAACTCTAACCTTAACGCTGTCCGTATCCACCAACTCGAAGAAGCTATGGATAGGACTAGGAGGGCCAATGAGGCTCTGCAGCAACAACTAGCCGCATCTTGAGCTGAAGTCATGGAACTCCGAGTGCGTCAGAGGGCGCATGAGCGACATCTTCCGGAAGTTGTACGCCAACTGGTTGGTCTTAGGGTTCGCCCAAGGGTTACCCGTCGCCAGTAGGAGATGTCAACTCATCCTTCTCCTTTGATTAAGGAATAGCCTTTTCTTTTCTATGCTCGGTAGAGCGCTTGTCTGTAAACATTCCTAACTTTGAAAATACTCTAACTAGGCTTCTAAACTGCCAACATTTTCCCTTATGGTTTGATGTAAGACCTATTGTTAGGTCATTTTCCCGAACTCATTTTACATCATTTATACCAGTAACATTGGCAGTTGACTACTATAGGGGAAAGTCTATACTCTTATGTTTCCCTACTCTATTTGTTATGACTCTATCTCACAGTTGCACTATGGCGATTTAGTCCATGAAACACTCTCATCATACTCACAATCGATTCTTACTATTATCATCGTCTCTATCAATTTTCAGTAAAAGATGCCGCCTCGTCCTCGTCCGACCAGGGGCAGACCTGCAACTCAAACCCCACCACCACCACCTCCTCCACCGCAGTTCGATCCGGTGATGTTTCAAGCAGTTGTAACCGCAGCTGTGACCACCACCATGCCTCAAGTAAACTCTGTTTGTGTTAGTGTAATGGGGACTGGCACAAACTCCAGCCAAGGTGAAATCCATCCGCGTGCACGGGAGTGCACCTATAAAGATTTCATCAGCTGCAAACCTACATACTTCAACAGAACCAGAGGGATCCTTGCACTGTCCCAATGGATCGAGAGAACATAAGCGATCTTCGAGATGTGCTCATGACCTGAGGGAAGCAAGATAAAGTTTGTTGCTTGCACCTTCACCCAAAGGGCCCTGACGTGGTGGAATGGCCATGTCAAATCACTCTCACTGGAAACAGCTAACGTCATGGGCTGGGACACACTGAAGGACCTTATGACAAGGGAGTACTGCCCGAGGGGCGAAATTCAGAAGCTCGAGGAGGAACTATGGAACCTCAAAATGCAGGGTTCCGACATAGTGGCTTATACAGCCAGGTTCTGCGACCTGGTGGCTCTATGTCCAAACATGGTCCCCACCAAAAGCAAAAAGATCGAGAGATACATCTGGGGTTTGGTGCCCCCATATCGTGGGAACGTTCTAGCTTCAAACCCTGCAACCTTTGACAGCGCCAAGGAATTGGCCCAAAGGCTGATTGATCATGAAGTTCCCTACACTCCATCAACCACTACTACTATTGCCACCGCGCCAACAAAGACAGCTGACAACAAGAGGAAGCGGTGGGACGGAAAGAAGGGCAAATCAACCCACTCCTCTTCAAGGAACCAACAAACGGTGGCTGTCCATGCTGCCACTACTCCTGTTTCCCCTGTACCAGCGAAAACATATGCAGGGAGCCTACCCAAGTGCACCAAGTGCAATTTCCATCATAACGGCCCCTGCCGTGAAATTCACTGCACTAACTGCGACCGGAAGGGCCATACCACCCGGTTTTGCCGAACACCACCCAAACCCATTTCCCAGGTCCCCAGTTCGGGAGTAAGCCAGACCTGCTACGGCTGTGGCGAGGTAGGGCATTTCAAAAGAAACTGTCCGAAGGCTGGGAATGCGGGAGGAACAGGCAGACTACTTGCTATTGGCCACAATGAAGCAGTAGCAGACCCCACAGTAGTCACGGGTATGTTCCTTCTCGATAACTCTTATGCTTGTATTCTATTCGATAGTGGGGCAGAAAGAAGCTTCGTAAACCAAAACTTTAAACACCTACTTAAACAATCACCGCAACCACTAAAAGAAACCTTCGTCTTAGAAATGGCTAACGGCAAGACAGAGAGCTCTAAAAAAATCTACATAGGTTGTACCCTCGCGCTAGATAATCACTCATTTCCTATCGACCTCATACCAGTAGCAATCAAGAGCTTCGATGTCATTGTGGGCATGGCCTGGTTGAGTCTCCATCGTACCAATATTCTGTGTTTCGACAAAGCAATCTGTCTGAACCTGTGAAATAATGAAACCTTGTTGATCTACGGAGATAAAGCCTGTACGAGCCTTTGTATCATCTCAAGTATTCAAGCCCGGAAATATTTGTGTAAGGAATATCGTGTATTCGTTGCACACGTCGTCGATACGAGCCAGAAAACAAAAGACCTAAAGGACTTCTCCGTAGTACGTGACTTTCCCGACGTCTTTCCGGAAGAACTATCGGGCTTACCTCCGCAACGTCAAGTAGAGTTCCGAATCGACTTAATTCTAGGAGCTACCCCCGTAGCCAAATCGCCTTACCGTCTAGCGCCTGCTGAGATGCAAGAACTGTCCGGTCAACTTAACGAACTGCTCAGCAAGGGCTTTATAAGACCAAGCTTCTCACCCTGGGGAGCACCGGTCTTGTTCGTAAAGAAGAAAGATGGATCGTTCCGTATGTGCATCGATTACAGAGAACTCAACAAACTGACGGTCAAGAATCGTTACCCTCTTCCTCGCATAGACGATTTATTCGACCAACTGCAAGGGGCGAGTTACTTTTCCAAGATTGATCTAAGGTCCGGGTATCACCAGTTACGAGTGCTCGAGGAGGATGTTCCGAAAATAGCCTTCCGAACTCGATACGGACACTACGAGTTCATGGTGATGCCGTTCGAACTAACCAATGCGCCCGTAGTATTCATGGACTTAATGAATAGGGTGTTCCGTCCTTACTTGGATCAGTTCGACATCGTCTTCATAGATGACATACTTATCTACTCTCGAAGTGAGGAAGAGCATAGCGATCATCTGCAACAAGTCCTGGAAACCTTACGATCGGAGAAGCTATACGCGAAGTTCTCTAAGTGCGAATTTTGGATCCGAAGGGTCGAATTCTTAGGACACGTGGTTAGCGAAGAAGGAATCCACGTGGACCCATCCAAGATTAAAGCTATTGAGAACTGGTCAGCACCGAAGACGCCTACGAAAATTCGTCAATTTCTAGGCCTCGCTGGCTACTACCGCAGGTTCATTCAAAACTTCTCTCGAATCGCAATACCCCTGACTACATTGACCCAGAAAGGCGTGGCCTACAACTAGGAAAAGAAACAAGAGAAGGCATTCCAAACCCTGAAGCGAGCCTTATGCACCGCACCGATATTGTCCCTCCCCGAAGGGATAGAAGACTTCGTCGTATTCTGCGATGCATCCAACCAGGGGCTCGGTTGTGTTCTGATGCAACGAGGTAAGGTCATCGCCTACGCCTCAAGACAGCTGAAGACACACAAGGTTAACTACACCACACACGACCTCGAATTAGGAGCGATTGTATTCGCCCTAAAAATCTGGAGACACTACCTGTATGGTACAAAGAGCACCATCTATACCGACCACAAAAGCCTTCAACACATCTTCAACCAAAAAGAGCTCAACATGAGACAACGACGGTGGGTCGAGCTACTCAATGACTACGAATGCGAAATTCGTTATCATCCGGGTAAAGCCAACGTAGTAGCAGACGCCCTAAGTCAGAAAGAATATTCTGGCCGAAGAGTCAAGTTGTTAACAATGACTATCCATTCGCATCTATCAGCACAAATTAAGGAAGCTCAGCTTGAAGCTTTGAAACCTGAACGTGTAGCGGGAGAGTCCCTGTAAGGAATGGATAAGAATCTAGAAGTCAAGGGTGACGGAGCCTTATATTTCATGGGCCGGATCTGGACACCGAAGCGCGGTGGCTTCAGAGACTTGGTTATGAAGGAAGCGCACAACACTCGATACTCCGTCCACCCAGGTTCAGATAAGATGTATCTGGATCTCAAAAAGTCATATTGGTGGCCTAACATGAAAGCAGAGATTGCTACCTGAGTGGAAGTGGGAGCGGATAACTATGGACTTCATAACCAAGCTACCCAAGACAACGGGTGGACTTGATACCATATGGGTCATCGTCGATAGATTGACCAAGTCCGCACACTTCCTACCCATCAAAGAAACCGATAAAATGGAGAAACTCACGAGAACCTACATTAGGGAAATCGTACGACTGCATGGTGTTCCTATATCCATTATCTCCGACAGAGATAGTAGATTCACTTCGAGGTTCTGGCAGTCGTTACAAAGCTCCTTAGGAACGAGGCTGAACATCAGTACAGCCTACCATCCACAGACCGACGGACAAAGTGAGAGAACCATCCAAACTCTGGAAGATATGTTGCGAGCCTGTGTGATCGACTTTGGTAAGGCATGGGATACCCACTTACCCCTTGTCGAATTTTCCTACAACAACAGTTATCACACGAGCATCAAAGCTGCTCCATTTGAAGCCCTCTATGGTCGGAAGTGCAGATCCCCTATGTGCTGGGCTGAGGTGGGTGACACCCAGTTAGCTAAAGGACGAGTCCCTGACAGCACTCTCACGGGTCCGGAGATCATTCGGGAAACGATAGAGAAGATCGTTCAGATTCGTGAACGATTGAAAGCCTCTAGAGACCGACAGAAAAGCTACGCAGACAAACGGAGGAATCCTTTGGAGTTCCAGGTGGGAGACCGAGTCTTATTGAAAGTCTCACCCTGGAAAGGCTTGATATGCTTCGGAAAACGTGGAAAGCTGAATCCAAGATACATAGGGCCTTTCGAGATTCTCGCCAGAATCGGCCCCGTAGCTTACAAACTCAATCTACCCCACGAGCTTAGTAAAGTACATCCTACCTTCCACGTCTCGAACTTGAAAAAGTGCCTATCCAACGAGAATCTTGTAATCCCTCTCGACGAGATCAAGATCAACGAGAGCCTCAACTTCGTGGAAGAGCCTGTAGAGATTATGGACCGAGAGGTCAAACGAACAAAGCAAAGCCGCATCCCAATTGTGAAGGTTCGCTGGAACGCCAAGCGAGGACCGGAGTTCACTTGGGAGCGCGAGGATCAAATGAAACTTAAATATCCTCATCTTTTTACTTAGTTATTGTGTAATAACTTAGTTGCTTGAACTCTAATTTCGGGACGAAATTCCCTCTAACGGGGGGATGATGTGACAACCCGAAATTTTCATTTGTATAATTTCTACGGTAAAACACATCATATTTTAGTCAAAAACATTTCAGTACATTTTTAGCCGGTTTAAAGTCCGTCTGATTATTTTTAATAATTATTCATGAAACGAACGGATAAAAGGAAGTATTCTCTCGGGTCTTGGAGTAGCAAACACACACGTAACACCTTATAAAGGAGTTCACGGCCAAACTTGTGGAGCTTGGTCCATAAACTCCCTTAGGGCCGCAAACTCATGCATAAAGCATGAGTTTACTCTCCATTCTTTCACTCTCCAACTTCCAACCTCAAGCTTACTCCCCATTCTCTCTCAACTATCATCTCGTTCTTCACCCGATCTTCCGAAAACGTAAGTATTTCTCGACTTGATTTGTGGTTATAACCTAACATCTAGTAGTTATACATCATTTCATCCATTCATTCTTGCTTTTCATCTAGATCTTCAAGTGTTCTTCAAAACACCAAGAACACCAAGAACACACACTAGTGTTCTTGGACCTTAAACACCAAATCAAGCTTCTATCTTGTAAGTACACTTGCCCTAGCTTCTTGTGTGCTTAATAGGAACTCGTTTACACTTGAAAATCATCGAGAATCACATGATCAATGGAGTTTACGGCCAAGGGATGTTCTTGGGCCGTAAACTCCTCTAAATGAGGATAAATGGACCTTAGTCCCTTCCTAAGCCTTGGATGTTAGCCTTGATCCTTCCTAGAAGTGTTTAAGACCTTAAACAACAATCAAAACACGTTCCCATAAGAGTTTACGGCCGTACACACATAAGGATATGGTCCTTAGGCCGTAAACTCTACAAGGTGGTGTTTTGATGCCCCTAAACACCATCTAATGCTTGGCCAAGAGGCTAGAAACTTGCATGCATGAACTAGGAACCAAAAAACACGAAAAGGATGAAGTGGCCAAAAGTTTACGGTCGTAAACTCTATGGTTTACGACCGTAAACTCCCAAGGAGTGGCCCAAGGACCGCAAACTCCAAAGGAGTGCGATTTCGAGCCCTAACCACTTCCTAAGCCTTTGATTCAACCCTAGGACACTTCTTTGTGAAGCATGAGACCTTAAAGCACACAAATACACCATTCCCATGAGTTTACGGCCGTAAACTCATGGAGGAAATGGTCCAGAAACCATAAACACATATAGGGGCTACCATTTGAGGAGTAAACTCCAATGTAAGGCCATACTCTCCTTAGGAGTAACCCTTAGCACTCCTAGCACTTGAAACAAAGTGTTTTCATGCATTAGAGTATCTTTACTTACCTAATTAGTGATTAATTAACTAATTACATACACTTATGTATCACTACATATTACATAGGATCCGTGTGTGTGTTCAAGTCCTCAGTTGACACCTAGCATCCTACCCGGCACTTCCATCCAAACTACTCACTGCAGGTGAGTTCATACCCCTTAATCAACCTTTTAAATGTTTTTAAATGCTTTTATGGGGGGGAATACAAGTTGAATCAATCAAGTTATAGTATCAATCACATGTGATTTATAACTTGCTACTAAAAGGATTTTCTATACTTTTAACTGCTTTGCCAACAAAACTGCTTTAAACGTTTATCAAAATCATTTTCATGTTAAATTGTTATAAAACTATTTCTAAACTCTTTTAAACTCCTTTTGTTCCCAAATCATATCCACACCAATATATTTATATAAGTAAGACTTGAAGGACTTAGGACTGATAACTCACCTTACTTCCTGTTCTTGTTTGATTGTGGATTTAGGGTATATTGTTATCTGTCCGACTGTCGTTGAATTCTTAGTTATATATTATATATATTTGTGTTGGATATAAAAGTCTTTACTTCAGTTCAGCACCGTTGTGTACCAAAGGCATGTAACCAACATTACTATTTAACTATAATAGGTATAGTTAAGGATTACTGCTCATTACTACTATTACCATGACACTTTCTATAGTCGGTACAGTTATGAGTCAATACATGATAAATACTATGCAAAGAGAATACTATATACTATACAAGAGAACACTCTATACATTATACCAGAAAGTACATTATACACTAACACAAGAGAATATACTAAAACAGAATGTGACATACTACTTCTCGATACGACACTTCATTGTGCTATCACCATGTAACCAGAGTTTCCTGGAGGGAGAGCGGGCATTATGTGTATAGATCTATACGGGACAGACACTCCCACATCCCGACTGCTAGCTATAGTCCGAGCCGACTAGGCCCAGGGGTGACAAAATGTCACATTTCTACATATGACTCGGAGGGTCATTAGGGATTCGATCGTCAATCAGCATGGTTACATACGAGTTCACATTCCGACCTTTAATTAATACACTAAGAATTAAAGGCAAAACAGACTCCCCGAGGTGTATTGTACGTTTAATACCACTTGGAGCCTGCATTTTCATTTCATTAGCCGGTAGTGATACTGCTGGGGTAAAATATTATTTTCCCAATTACTTTACATGAATAAGGCCTAAAACTATATTTTCATATTAATAGTTTCACTGGGAAAACTTTTACATTTTTAAATGATCAAACATACAAACAACCGGGTCTTGGTAGAAGACTACTTTTACTGGAAAACATAGGGTTTTTCTAGGGAGCATACTATTTTCCAACATTGAGATTAATTATTATACTACATGGTTGTAAACATTTTTATACAAGCAATGACACTAAATGCTTATGAACTCACCAGCTTTATGCTGATAAACTCTTTCAAAATAACTTGTATTCTCAGGTCATCAGTAGACAGGTACAGATGCGGCTTTTGAGAAGATGGAGCACATGCAAGACCCATCTTTTATTTTGATTATACTTTTGGTGTCTATCAAACTGTACAGAACACGCTTGTATTACAATTATTATATTAATGCAATGGATGTTGTTGCTTGTCTTTACTATTATGCATTGTTATTATACTGTACATGATGTCCTCCACCCCAGAACGTATTCCGCCGTTCTCGGTTTTGGGTTGTGACATGGACTAGCAGGCACGAGGTGATAAACCTAATAATATATCTTGCCGGGTTTGCAATGACACTGATACGATTTCACGTACCAGGACTAGCAGGCACGAGGTGATAAACCTTTAAGTAACCGACTTAAGACTAAAGGCTACTTTAGACTCCCCGAGGTGTATTGTTCATTTAATACTACCTGGAGTCAGTATTTTATTTCTTTATAACCAGCAGTACCATTGCTGAGGTGAAACATTATTTTCCCTATTACATTTACTTGTGAGCTTCTCACATATTCATTAATGTATAAACTATATTTAGTTAAAGATAGTGCCATTTGCGAAAATACCTACTAATACAAGGAAAGAACACTCATAACACTTGATGGCTTGGTAGAAGGCTACGTTTAGTAGAAAGGACCATAATGCTAACCTTATGATTCCCTAATGTATACATCAGAGGATACATATATATCAATAGGATCCGACAGGTAATAGGATGTGTGATTTCCGCCTCATTTCCTGTTCCTTGTTTGGTTGTGGGCTTGGAGCAGATTTACCCAGTCTACTATCTATCCGATTCTAGATATATGTGTCCAGTATCCATTGAGTCATCATGAGGGTACCAGGTATGGGTCAAGTCATAGGACACAGAGTCAATGCACAGTTTTCTAGTTCGGAATATACTTTCCAAATCGGAACGTTTGGTATACAAAACTAGAAACTCACCAGTTGACGGTTTAATCCATTTTATTAAACCAATCTAAACTTAAAGGACCTTAAGTGATTAACTCTATAATACTTTAGTTTATACATCACGAAGATATATATTATTAATACCCAATAGGTAGTTGGATGTGTGCTTTCCGCCTTACTTCATGTTCCTTGTTTGGTTGTGGGCTTAGGGCAGATTCACCCAATTAACTCTCTATTCGATATTAGATCATATATAGCCAGTATAAACTAAGTGATTATAGGAGTAATCACTGTGGTCACCATTTTATTATAAGAAATAAGAGTTTTCCTTAAAGAATCTTTTCATTAAATATAAAGGAACCATTACAATTAATTCCATGAGTAATAAGTGAGTACACCGGGATTATATACTACAATGATTAAAGAAACAATGGGATGTGTGCTTTCTGCCTTAGAGCAGATGCGCTCAATCGATTGTTTGTTTACTCTGAGTTGTATATCACTTGTATCCATTTAGTACTCATATAAAGGATTGTAGAATCATTTTTACGTATCTTTCACCAAAGTAGAATATATAGGATTTTCTAAGAGGAACTTGCGAACTTTTCTAAATAGAATTTCGATTTACTAATATCACTAAAATCTTATGAACTCACCAGCTTAATTGCTGATCAACTCTTTCAATTAACGTGTATTCTCAGGAGACTATTAGACAGGTACTCGCTATTGTATTCTATGGAGCAGTATAGCTTCAACTCTTGTTTGTTAATTGCTATTGTATTCTATGTGTTGTGAACACACACTTTGTAAACACTTTCTTTCTAATGAAATGGTTGTTTATTACTTTTATTACTATGATGTATGTCTTGTGATACTAAACATGACGTTCTCCACCCTAGAACGTTTCCGCCGTTCTGGTTTTGGGGTGTGACACCAACAGGTCTGGAGCTGACTTCAGACTCCTCAGAGTCGGCAGAAAAGTTATGTCGTCAAGCGTCGTTCGCACCTGGAGTTCCAGGTCGGGGATATGGTCCTCCTGAATGTGTCACCTTGGAAAGGTGTCATCCGGTTCAGGAAGCGGGGAAAATTAGGCCCCAGGTACATCAGTCCTTTCAGGGTTACAGCCTGGGTGGGCAAGGTGGCGTATAGGCCGGATCTGCCAGCTGAGCTTAGCCAGATTCATAGTACCTTTCACGTCTCCTAGCTGCGGAAGTGTCTGGTAGACGACTCTACAGTGGAACCTTTGGAGGATATTCTGGTGGATGACCGCCTAAACTACATTAACCGACCTGTAGCTATCCTCGACAAGAAGTCGAAGGATCTGAGGAACAAGATGGTCGAGCTGGTGAAGGTGCAATGGTAGCACCGTAAGGGCTCAGAATGGACGTGGGAGCCGGAGGATGAGATGCGGGAGCACTACCCCGAGCTTTTTCCAGATGCAGCATCAGACTTCGAGGATGAAGTCTAAAATAAGTGGGGGAGATTGTAACACCCGGTTCTCGGTACGTATTTTAAATCTTCAGATTTATGTTTTTACTCTGGGACTCGGCGAGTTGGAGGCCCAACTCGTCGAGTAGACAAGACTTTGGACGAGGGTTTGAAGTAACCTAATCAATGAGTCGAGAGCCCGACTCGGCGAGTAGGACTGTCTGGATGAAACCATAATATTTAGGATTTGCATCCTATTTAAACAACTTATCTTGACTCAACGCAGCCTCCATCGTCCCTCCCAACTCAGAGAAACCCTAAATAGAAACCCTTACCTTGTTTGAGTGTTCTTGAGCCATTTTTGTGTGTTTGTGGTAATTGTGAAGCTTGAGAAGGAAGAAGGAGATTGGAAGTTCGAGTGGAAGCTAGTAGATCCGGAGGCTGTGGCCCATTTCCAGCTCACTTGAGGTATAAAGTTGAAACCTTGACCATCTAACTCTTAGATCTCTGGTTAGGGCTCATTTCAACCCTTTTCTAAGCTTTGTAAAGCTATACTCGGATTTGGGTGTATATTTGGAGTTTCACTTCAGATCTAGAACCATTGAGGGTTCCCATGGCATAAAGGTGCCAACTTTATGGCCATGGGAGACACATGCAACATATAAACCCCATTTTATAGCCTTTTGAGCCAAAAACCCCATGCATGGACATCAAGTTCGTAGCTTTACGTGTAAAATGGACCCTAGGAGGTCATATCTATGATTTGGATAAATTAAGACCCACTAAAATCGACTGTATAGTTTTGGACAAAGAGGGACTCGGCGATTCGTTCATGGGACTCAGCGAGTCGGGTCACAGTTTCCCCAAACGTCTTCTGGAAATCGCCTTTTGTTGAGTTGAAGGAAAACTCATCCTGTTGGGGTTGTTATGGACTTGAAGATTGAAGGACTCAACGAGTGCAAGGAGGAGCTCGGCGAGTTCAAAGCAATGTCCCAACCACATGAAGACGGACTCGACGAGTTCAAGGAGAACTCGGCGAGTCATAGACTAAACACCTTCTTCGGATGAAGATGAAATCGACGAGTTCAAGGATGAACTTGGCGAGTCAGTTGAAGAAAGTCCCGATGTTTCATTGAAAGAGAACTCGCCGAGCTCTTGCTAGACTCGACGAGTAGGGACGGGGTTGTAGCCTTTTTTGGACGTGGGGACTCGACGAGTTTGTGGACCAACTCGGCGAGTTTAGCCAACCAGATGTTGACTTTGACCAAAGTTGACTTTGACCAAGGTCTTGACCTTGACTTTGACTTGGACTTGAGTAACCCTAGTAAGGGTTAAAGGTATGTAATGGTAAATTAAGGAAGGTTGTTACATGTAGGGATTGAGAGGAGTTGATCCTGGCAGTGAGGACAGTTTGGACACTTCACGAAATTGAGGTGAGTTACCTTCCAGTAGGAGTGGGTCTACGGCCACAATGTTGGCCCACTAGTAGGAGTCGTTTGTTAGATGATTGTCTTTGTGATAATTATATGGCGTGTTGTTATCTGATATGCTTTATCTTCTAGAATGCTATGACATATATGTTAGTAATGGTAAGGGTGATTTAGTCCCTTACCGGTTGAAAGATACCGAAGGGGTAGGTAGTACCCATGCATTCCTAGCGGTATTATCATGATATGTTATTATGTGATAGTGTTAGGGTGCAAAGTCACTCTTGGATGTATTTATGCTTTACTCCTTTGTATGTGTAAATGAGTTGTCTTTCCTATAAATAGGAAGTGAGTGACACACATATTTAGAGATGATCATTTTGGAGTGTTAGACTAGAAAGAGAAATGTGTACAACCCATTTGTATATCCTTTCTAGATCTAATATGAGCTTACACATATTTATTTACTCCTTATGTTCTTGAGTTTTCATGATGATTCACTAGATCTTTTCTTATTCCGCACAAGCCATCATAATCAACACTACTATAATTGGTATTAGAGCGGGTGTTCTTGATTTGATCAAGAATTAATCCATGATTGCTTTCTAGATTTGGTGATTCTTTGTTTTTGATCTATGATCTTCATGATTTAGAGAGTTTTTGGATTTTAGAAATCGAATTCATCTTTAATTCTATTCAAAATTCGATTTTCTTCACTAGAATGCAAGTGATTTTTGCTTTCCCTCTCTAGAAAACCCATTCAAAATCACTTTCTCTCTCTAGAAATTTTCAAGTTCTTGTGATCATGGTGGATTTGCCATATGATTCTTGGGTTGTGATCGTTGAAGATCAATTTTATGGGTTGGTGTTAAGCAAATTGATTTCATGGGGTAATATGGTTTCTTATGGAGATTTGAAGGATGATAATGGAAGCTTGATTTTTCAACCACGTTGTAAGATCGTATGGTTGAATAAAATTGCCTTGTCCATATTAGTTTGTAGTAGAAATCAAAAGGAAGGAGAAGAAAGAGATTTGTTTAATAATAAATACATTTCTCTAATTGAAAACCCAAATGATCTTCGTGCTCTTAAGTTTGTTGAAGTTCTTGAAAATGGAGTTCAATGTGATGTTCTAGATGTTCAAGAAAAAGGAGTTCAAGTTGATTCTCATGATGAAAAAGGTTTTTGCTCGATTGGAATTCAAACTGATGATATTTTGTGTTCTTGTGATTCATTTGAAGGAATGATATCTTATCGGAAGCCGGTGATCCAAGAAAATCAAAAGTATCAGACTCCAAAAGATTTGATTCAAACTCACAAAGTTGAAGTTGTGGAAAGTGGGTTTGTTCATGAAATCAATTCTTCAAGATGCAAAAAGATGAGAAAGAAAAAGAATAAGAAGATCAAACGCAAAAACAAGCGGGTTTATTAAAAAAAATATTCAAATGTTGTGAAGCCGAAATCCATGAAACAAATTTGGGTTCCAAAGCAACAATCTCCAAAGGTTGTATTGAATTTGAAGTCAAAACCCAAAAGTGTTGGTGGTTCTTTTGAAGATGTTCTTGGATCGTTGAAGAACACGAAGAACGAGTTGTACAACACGCATCGTGGGTGGTACAATGTTCAAATTGGATATTTTCTCGTTCCAACAAAAGAACCAATATCTTCTAAATTTGATTTGTTCGTTGAAAACGGAAATCGATTCGTCAAAAAGGTATCTCAAATTCTCAAATGGATTCCAAAACGTCCATGATTTCGATTCATATTTTATGTTTTTCATTTTTGATCGATTTGTCTCGTTGGATCTAATCTGTTTCAACACCATTGGTGATCCAGCAATATTTTTTTTATCAAGCCCAAATCAAACATTTAATTTTGTTTTGATTTAATCTTGAGCCCAAATCACATAATCCATTACTGTTCATTTTCATTTGAGCCCAATACTGACTTGAATTCATCCGATCTAAATTTGTTTTTCTATCTTATTCAGCGATTTATCAATGTAAAATCGTTTGAGTCAAATATTCTGAACTTTGCAAGTTGATAAATCTTATTCAGCAATTTGTGTTTATTTTTGTCGATCTATTCTTCATTCATGTTTGCTGAACTGATTTTGATTTCACGAGACTGGAAACGAAGGTGGTGATTTGAAATCAAAAGTCTGTTAAAAGTCAAAATCGATGGTTGACTATGTGATTGTGACCAAATCGAAACTTTGATTCACCTTGCTTGAGTCAACATACTTCTGGTTTACAAATCGCATTCAATTTAGTCTGTATCCAATGAGTCGAATTTGTGTCTTGTTATTGATTTAGAACTTGATTTGAGATCAATTGTGTAAGGGTCGAATTGTTGTAATTAGTCGAAGTATGTTTTGGACTCTTCGAATATTTTGTAATGTATTTTACTAGGGCGCTTTTATTCGAAGTTTTAGAGTCAATGCCTTAGTAAATTTTTTGTATGCTTTCAGTTCCCTATAAATAGGGTTATTTACTAGAGTTAGATAAGAACTTTTATAGACTTTTCTACTATTCTCTGTAAAGAATTCGAAAGCATAATAGAGCATAACAAGATCATATTTACATCGTGTGTTCAAATCTCATATTCTTACTTGAATTTATACTCTGATTAATTCATTACTCGATTCATTGATTCATCAATTAGTATCAGGAATCATATCTCTGATCTGATTTTCATGTTGTCCAAAAAGTTTTTGAATTAACTTTTTGATTCAAAAGTTTCCGCACTTTTTGAAAGTGAAAAATTGTCTAGATCTTAGTATGTGATTCGATTCTGCATTTGAATTGTTGAATCGAGTGTTATTCTCATCAATTCGATTTGATTCATCTAGTTTGTTTTCAAATTCTCAAATCTCTTCAAACTTCTCAAAATCTTCTTCCGTACAACAATGGCGAGTTTCAATCTTAATTCGATGACCTCGTTTTCTCATCTGCTAGGTTCATCAACCAAAATTCCAATGTTAATCCCTGAATACTATGATCAGTGGGGTGATCCTATGCAGGATTATCTGAATGGTCTGGATGAAGAATTATGGTCATGTATCACTGGAAATGTCAATGTTCCAGTGAATGTTCAACCAATTGGATCATCTTCTACAAATTCTGGAGTTGATAATCAAACTGATCGTCTGAAGAAACTAGAGAAGAGGTGTATGAGGGAACTGCGAGGTGCATTACCTCCAGTTGTGTACAATTATGTTAGGAGTTGTACAACTGCAAAGGAAGTCTGGGACAATCTGAAAGATAAATTTCAAGGAAGTGAGAAGACAAAAATCAATTCAGTTAAACAGTGTCAAGAAATTTTTCAAAAAGCCGTTCAATTCGAAGACTAAGCTTGCTGAGGTGAAAGGAAATTATGTGAGTAAAAATGTTGTTGAGGAGAAAAAGAAAGTTGAGAAGCAAGATTCGAAGATAGCTGATGGAAAGGGTGAGAAGAAGCTGAAAGGTGATGCAGGAATAGATTTTCATTATTGCAATGGTGCGAATCATCTTGCAAATGACAGTATGCTTCGAAAGAAGGATGAGAGTTAGAATAAAGTCAGAGATGAGGCATATTATGCAGAAAAGCTTGAGGTGGTTCGTGCTAAAGCAAAGAATTTGTTATTGGTTGCAAAGGGTGAGCATGAGGATGAAGATGGAACTTATCAAATCTGGTCAACCGGGTCAGATGATGAGGAAATGAGGAATCCAACGCATGGGGCGTTGTATGCGAAAATGGAGAAGGACTCAGATGATGAGGAATTCGAAGTGAGGGGACGATGCTTCGTATCCAAAGCAGCTGACAAATCTCCAATGACAACAAAGGTACGTAAAATTCTCGAATCTTTTAATATTCCTACATATGCTTATGATTCTGAACTAATTTCTTTTGATGAGACGGTTACTTATTTTGATTCAATTGTTGTCTCTGCTAGCAATGAGGCCAACAAGTTGTCAATGGAGTTGTTAGTGGTCAAAAAGAGATTAGACATGAAAATAAGCAAAATTGAATGTTTGGAATTACAAATGACAAATATAATGTGTGATAGGGATATGTTATCGAGTGATGTTAAACTTTTGCTAGCACAAAGAAACATCTATTGTAATTCTGCTAAACGACTTTATAGCAAATTAACTGATTTACATCATTCATGTGATATAAGTAAAGAGCAACATAGAAAATTATTACCTTTCCTAGCATTCGAAAGAGCCGAGGTAGATAATATTTCGTATGATTGTGAGCAAATAATAGCTAATTTTGACAGAGTCCCTGATGATAGATATAAATATGGAATTGTCAAAATTGATGAATGTATTGATGCGAATGAATTAGTTAACATAGTGAATGATACTTTGACTAAATCTGAACAAATTCAAATTTTGAAAAAGACTGAGAATTCAACATCTGATTCTCAATCTAATTTTGCTGATATTAAAGATAATTCTGACAATATTAGTGAAATTAGTGAACTTGAAGATGTTGATTGTTCTCAGTTGTCTGTTGTTAATGTTGCTTGAAATCTAAAGGAAAAGAAAAAGTTAAGTATTTGATGGTTGAAAATGAAACTGATATACCCTCAAGTTCGAAAGTTTATGATATGAACTTCGTGGATCTCAAAGACAGCCAAACTAATGATAGTGATGATGAAGATGAAGTGAACATTTTGAAGGAAAAGAAAACTTCCAAGGAAGAAGAAAGTCCTCGAATTGTGGTTGATCAGGTGTATGGTGATACACAAAAGTTCGAAAAAGTGATGAATGAAAAAGGTGAACACTATCTTGAAACGAATTCAGTGGTTTATCCAAATTTCAAATGTACATATAATGTCATTTTTCCAAATCAAGTTTTCGTAACTACTGGAAATGTTGAGAAAATCAAACCAGAATTAAAGAATTTAGTTGAAGATGATAATTCAAAAACAACTAATGAAGGTTTTTTCGCAAATCAAAGCACAGTTGAAAACAATTTAACAAAGAATTCGTATGTTTTCCAACGTTAAAAACCACAAAGAAAATGGGTTGAAAAATCAAAAATTGAAAAAGAGAATTCAAAACAAGTTGAAAAGGAATGCGAAAAAGTTGTCAAATTAAACTCCAAGGAATTCAAAGATCAAATTGACAAATTTTCGAAGGAAAACAACATTTCAAAAAGACAAGCAAGAAAGAAAATATTTTGGCAAAATGTTGAGTCTCAAAAGATGTCTGAATCACAATCACCCAAAAATGTTTTCAAAGCTAAAAATTCATCTTTTTCAACAAAACCTCAACATTCATCTCAATCAAATCATTCAAAGTCTGAAGTGAATAAACAACCAAGGTTTTCGAAAGTTTCAGAAACTAATATTCCAAGAAAATTTTCAAATAACTCAAAACCAAATCAAAAATTATTTCAATGTCAACATTTTAAATCAACAGTTGATACATCATATGCTAAATCTTATATAACAAAACCAAAAGTTGATTTTGTTCCTATAAAACCAAATTTTCCAAATCAAACGAAGAAAGAAACTATGAAAACTTCACGAGAAAAAGGAATAACGTCAAGGAAGAACATTGATCATTGGCTTGAAGGAAAAGGAAAGATGTATTAGTCAAATACATTTTCAAAGGAGCAAATTCACGAAGCATATGAAAAGTATGTGAATAATTCATCAAATGGCAGTTCATCGTCTAAGGATTCGAACATATCAGTCAAAGCATGGAAACCAGTTATAAAAGCAAAGAATGTTCATTCACAAACTCAGAATTCGAAGGGTAATGTCAGTGAACATTCGAAACCATCAAAAACTTATGTTTCGGTTCCTTTAAATGAAGAAGTGAACTTAATTAATAGTCTCAAAACAAAAGTTTGTGATTGGGTTAAAAGTTCTTCATTACATTCGAAATTGAAAGCTAATTTCCAAGGACCCAAAAAGCCTTGGGTACCTAAAATTTTCCATTGAATGTAGGTACTATGTGATGAGCAATATGATAACAACTGGTGCATCGATAGTGGTTGCTCTCGTCACATGACTAGGAAGAACGGGAATTTACGAGATTTTCGAAGTCTCAAAAATGCTGGAGTAGTGAAGTTTGGGAACAATCAAAAATGTCAAGTCAAAGGATATGGGAAGATCATGAATGGTAAATTCACAGTGAATCGGGTGGCATATGTTGAAGGTCTTCAACATAACTTGATAAGTGTTTCTCAACTTGTTGTGGGCACTGGCAATCAAGTTCTTTTTAATGAAGAAGGAAGTATTATTTCGAATGTTACAACAAAAGAAGTGTTACTGAAATCCAAAAGGAAAGGTGACATGTTCACTTTGGGCATCAATCCGATAGTAGGGAAACCTGCTATATGTCTTCTTTCGAAGGCAACATCAGACTTAAGTTGGCTTTGGCATCGAAGACTTTCTCATCTCAATTTTCGAAACATCAATAAACTTGTGGTACAAGATCTGGTAAGAGGTTTACCTGTACTTAAATTTGACAATGATTCTTTATGTGCAGCTTGTGAAGTTGGCAAGCAACATAAACAAGGTCATCCAATTACGATTGATTCGAACATAGTTGCACCTCTGGAGCTCTTACATATTGATTTGTGTGGTCCTTCGACTGTTTCAACTCTCAACAAGAAAAGGTATATTTTAGTGATTGTTGATGATTTTTCCAGATTTACGTGGGTTTATTTTCTCAGGTTTAAATCTGAAGTTGCACAAATCATGATTGACTTTATCAAAAAGATGGAAACAACATTGAAGAAGATTGTTCAAAAAATTAAGAGTGATCATGGAACTGAATTTAAGAACAAGGTTCTTGATTCATTTTTGGTGAACAAAGGGATTTCGCATAATTTTTCATCTCCATACACACCACAACAAAACGGTGTTGTTGAACGAACAAATAGGTCTCTATGCGAAGTGGCAAGGACTATGTTGGCATATGCGAATCTTCCACAATATCTTTGGGCTGAAGTAGTATCAACCGCATGTTTCACTCAAAACATATCGTTTATTCATCGTCGTTTCAACATTACTCCATATGAAATTCTCAACAATCGAAAACCTAATGTAAAATTTTTTCATGTTTTCGGATGCAGGTGCTTCATTATGAATCTCAAGGATAATCTTATGAAATTTCAAGCAAAAGCAGATGAAGGGATTTTCTTGGGATATTCACATAATTCAGTTGCATATCGTGTGTTGAATAAAAGAACACGAAAAGTTGAAGAAACTTTTAATCTTACATTTGATGATTACTAGATTAAACAAACAACAACTCAGTGTCAAAATCATCCAATTATGAAAAACATACAAGATGAATCTGAATCCTCACAAACATTAGATATTGATTATGATTTAATTTTTGGAATTTCAGATCATGTTGTTGATGCTGAAATCAATGCAAGTGATAATCATATCTCTGAACTAACAAAGCCTAATGATACTTCAACATCAAATTCTCCAGAAAATGGCGAAAGTATGCAAAACAATCCAGTGGAGGGGGAGCACTTGGATTCGAATACTTTAGATGACGAACAACATTCTTTCGAGGGGAAAAAAGAAAGGATGAATGATGATGTTGAGGGGGAGCATAATGTTGAGGGGGAGCATTCAGAAAATATTGAAGATAATAATGATTTTGATGATGCTTGTTCGATTGTAGGCTCAGAAAACGATGATATATACGAAGATGCACCTTTAGAATTTGATCCAACATATCCGCCAATGGAAAAGTGGACAAAAGATCATCCGAAGGATCAAGTAATTGGGAATCCACAAGAAGGAGTTTTAACAAGAGCTCAAATTCGTGCAAAGAATGAGGTATTGAATACTCATCAAGAATTTTGCATGTTCAATGTTTTCATTTCTAAGATTGAACCAAAAACAGTTAAGATTGCAATGGAACACTCAGATTGGGTTGTTGCAATGCAATCTGAATTGTTTGAATTTGAACGAAACAAGGTTTGGAGGTTAATTCCTAAACCTGAAAATGTTTTGATTGTCGGGTTAAAATGGATTTTCAAAAATAAAACCGAAAAAGATGAAAATATTGTTCGAAACAAAGCCAGACTTGTTGTTAAAGGATATTCACAACAAGAAGGAATCTACTATGAAGAAACTTTTGCACTTGTCGCAAGACTCGAGGCGGTTCGTATATTTCTGGCTTATGCAGCTCACAAAGATTTTGATGTTTATCAAATGAACGTGAAATGTGCATTTCTAAATGGAGAGCTTGAAGAAACTGTTTATGTGGAACAACCCCCAAGTTTTATTAACGAAGAATTTCCAAATCATATTTATATTTTAGATAAGGCAGTTTATGGTTTGAAACAAGCACCACGAGCATGGTATGCAACTCTTACCTCATTTTTGAAACAATCTAAATTTAAACAAGGATCAGTTGATCCCACATTATTTCGAAAGAAAGTGGGGAATCATCTAATGCTTGTTCAAATTTATGTTGATGATATTATTTTTGGCTCGACTGACCCTGCTTTGTCTAGAGAATTCGAAGATTTGATAAAAAGTAAGTTCGAAATGAGCACGATGGGAAAAATCAATAATTTTCTTGGTTTGAATATTCGTCAAAACAGAAAAGGAATTTTTATTAATCAAGAAAAATATACGAAGAATCTGTTGGAAAAGTTTGGATTGACGAATAGCACGAAGTTACGAGTTCCAATGGCAACGGGCATAAAGCTTACATCTTCGTTAGATAAACCTGCTGTTGACATAACTTTATATAGGAGCATGATTGGTTCATTACTTTATCTTACAGCTAGTAGACCTGATATCATGTTTTCCGTGTGTAATTGTGCTAGGTATCAGTCTAATCCACGAGAACCACATCTCACTACTGTGAAGAATATATTTCGTTATCTTAAAGGAACAATTTCGTTAGGATTGTGGTATCCTTCCAACACTGGGTTCTTTGTACAAGCATATTCGGATGCAGACATGGGTGGTTGTAATCTTGATCGAAAAAGCACAAGTGGTGGATGTCAATTTCTTGATGGCAAATTGGTGAGCTAGCAGTCGAAAAAGCAAACATGCTGATGTATGTTGACCAAAGCCTCCATGACTCAATGTGTGTGTAAGAAAGCCTTAATGAAATTATTCATACGAAGATTTCTTCCCAATCAGGCTTATATTCACATTAGTCTTTGAGCTACCTTACTCTTCTCAAAATGAGTTAAGAGTTTACTGTTTGGTCCAAACACAACAGAGGTACTTTTCGTGTCTTACATCAATCTTTTTCATCCATAAAATTCTTTCACGATCACACACGAAGATATATGTCCGAGAGGTCTCTGATCAAACCCATCGAGACTTAGATATATCAAAACTATGTGTTTATGATCTGACATCATGAGACCGTGATGAAAGTGAAACCTAATTTTCATTAACTTTTAAGGAATTGACGGGGAACTAAGTTCCAGATTTTCACGAAACTTTTGTTTCTGTACCAAAATTCGAAACTCCAAATCATATTCATTTCGAATGAGTGGTCTTGATCAAACATTCGAAACCCACGATGTTTGTTATCCAACAAGATCCAGCATATAATTTTTTTCTTGAATATGATTTCAGTGTGAGTTTCATTCGAATGTCCTAGTCACTGACTACACTAGTCAAACAAGTAATTTTCGTTACAATTTCTCACCTTATGTTTAGGATGACATGTAACGAAATTTTAAACCATCCTCGAAGCATTATAAAAGAAGCCCTTTGATACTTATCAACAAGTATTCGATTGTAATTCACGGGAACCCATACAAGCTATTGATCATTTCTCTTAATGATTAATGAAGTAATCTTTGCCCGAGATTTCATCTGCTTTTGTGTCAATGGTTTGACATCACAATATCCCATATTTTTATTATATTTGTTTCTCGTCTCTATTCTTTGGAACACAGCTCTCACGAAATCCTTGAGGTTCTGAGTAATACCAACTCAGGCTGATGATTTCGAACTTCTGGCGTATGACTTTGCTTTTCATCCCAAAAGTGAAAGAGCCTTGCTTCCATTCGAAGGGTTCTGACGGTTACAATTTTCTTGGGGATTACAAGACAGGCTGTTTATAAATGACGTATGGTATTATGTCCGTTTCTCAAGGCGATGTGATAGCTACTTTTTGACGCATGGCTACTTTTACGCAGTAATGGTCCGGTTTTTAAGGTGCCACGTCGGATATCATTATATACATATCCCGCTTCAAATTCAAATTTAAGGGTTACATATAAAAGGGAATTCCAGGGGTTCATTGTCAGTTTACACAATCAAAAAGCAAATTTCCCAAAATTCTCTGTTCATCATCATCTTCAAACCCTAACAATGGCTACTTCTGCTCATGTTGATTCTCATACCACTGAAGATGCTTTTTCATTACCAATAATGAAGATTCAAGCAACAAACTACTATTTGGAGGGTGACGTTTCTCAGTACCTGGAAGAATTAAAGATGCTCATAGTTGCTTTGAAGAACTCGGTTTTGGCCAAAGCGATGTTCAACTCTTTCTCTATTCCATTGTGCTGGGTTTCTCAAGCAGGATCAACTGCGACATATAACAAAGCAACTGATACGATTACTTTTCATCTGGTGAACGACAAAAAGGTCAGGCTAACCAAGAAAGTATTTTGCCAAATTCTTGATATTCCGAATTTGCCTCCATATGTTTCATTTACTTTTCCACAAATCGTTCACATGGTTAATGAGATGGGATATCATCCACCATTGTCCAAGATTAGTGATTTTAAGAAATCTGGTCTTCCACGAATCTGGAATTTCTTATTTGGTATTTTTCTACGCTATTTGACTGGGAGATCAGCTGGCCTTGATAAAGGAAGAATGGAGGTTTATGCCATGGTTGCTGGAATCTAATATGATGTTCAAGTAGATTATTCTACACAGTTGTGGAAGGAATTTCAAAAGCGTGTAGAACACACGAATGCTATTCATGGTATTTCGTGTGCAAGATACTGGAGTTTGATTCTGCAACACTTTTACAATAAGGAAGGGATTTTGGTACCCACTGATGAAGACAAAGCAGTTTTTCAATCTTACCACTATCTGAAGGAGGTTACAGATAATGTTGATGTTTTTCCTACAGTTGCTCGTATTCCAGATGCGATGCTTAAAAGAGTTGATTCTTTGAACCCTGTATTGGTAGCCTATTTGACAACAATTGATTCTTCAATTAAAACTGGTGTTTTACTAGGAGGAGATGATAAGAAAACCAAGAAGTCGAGAAAGCATGAAACTGAGTCCAGATCTTCGAAATCTCCAAAGAAGAAGCCTGAAACAGTTGAAGTGACTGTTGCTGAGACTCAAGTAATCGAGCCCATTATTGAAGAAACATGAGAAAATGTAGTCCTTCCTTCGAAGACTGGCATGTTTCGAAGAATTAAAATGAAGTCCAAGTCTCCAACGCACAAAGTGGTTCGAAAACCTCAAATAACTCATTCTAATTAGAGAAGTGCCTGCACATGTTTCACCGGTGTCCAAGAAACGAAGGTTTGAAGACATGGCAAAGCATTTGTCAAAGAAAAAGAAGAAGAAGACTCGAAAACTTGTAATCTCTACTGAGTCAACAGATGATGATAGTGAAAGAGTTCCTGAAACTCCAGAGTTTACTCTTATCACCGAAAGTTTCACTCCTGAGAAGACGGTTGTCATACCACCCGAAGATTCGATTGCCAAATCAGTCCTGAGGAGGTTTGAACTTCAGGCATCCCTGCACACGTATCTGATACGGATGCAAATGTCAATATGGGTGAAGGAGGTTCGAAGAATGAAGCTATAGGTCCATGTACTTCTACTCCTTTTGCAAGTACAGATTCCCCAACATTCGAACACATTCTTGATCAACCCTTTACGTCTATTTTTTCTTCTCAATCTACTGAGCCACCCAAAACAACTTCACCTATTCAAGAAACTGTTTGTATGGAGACAGAGCCTGATAATGAGGGGTTTGGCGGTATGTTTGACGACTTGGAGTTTCATGAAGAAGAAGAGCAGTTTCCAGATCACATGCTGATGACCATGAAGCAGTTTAAGATTTTAAATCAAAAGTTGAATTCCGTCATTCAATCTCAAGCAGATATAGGGGTTGGTTCGTCTGTTTCAAGTGTTGAAGTTGATTCATTGCTGAAGGTGTTTGAATCCAGAATCATAAGTAAAGTATCGGGGATGCTTAAAAATTCTGAGTCTCGAGTCTTGGAGAAGATTGATCATAATGATCAAAACAATGAAATTCGGATCAATTCTCAGAGTTCGAAGTTTGCTGGTAATCTGAAAGAATTGAAGAATGTTGCAAAGGAACGACATGTTCTTTTTATTCAAGATGTGAAGAAAGTTCGAGAGGATGTCAACTTGCAAATTCACAAACTTCGTGAAGATATGAAAAGAGAAATAGCAACTGTTCAACATGACTATGCATCATTGTTAAGTTGCTTAAATTACTCAACTTTCAACATCCGAAAGTGCAAGCTTTGACGAAGTGCTTAAGTTGCTTAAAGAGTTAAAAGAGATTTCTGATAAGCCGGTTTCTTCTCCATTGATTACTTCTGAATTTTTATCTCAGAAGTTTATCCAATTCGAAGCCATTCTCAACGAGCAAGTTGCTCCTCTCTTTCGCATATCAAGTCTTCTTCCAGCCACAAATGCCCCACCTGTTTTCACAGGGGTGCAAGGGGGAGAAAGAAAAACTAGTGAGTGGAAGACTAGTGGAGAAGATGCGAAAGTTGTGGGAAAAGTCTTTTCTTCGAAAATCCCTACAACAAAACCAATAATTGTTTCTGCTAAACAGGTGACTTCAACAGTCGTAACAACAATGCCAATTGCAAGACCAATTTTGAAAGGAATTGTGATTGGTAAATCTTCGGAAACTGGTGGAGTGGTTCAAAACCAAAAGAGACAACTGACAATCTAGCATTGAAAGATAAAGGGAAATCGATTGTGGTTGAAAAATCAAAAGAAGAAAAGAAGGCTGAAGTTGATGCTGAAATCGAAAAGCTCAGAATAGTTCAAAGCATTATGGCTCAGCGAGCAAATGATCTGAAGGGAATGGATAAAGGGGATCCAACTAAACACTATAACTATGAAACAATCGAGGCCAAGGTTGCATTCAATCACATGTATTCATTTGAGAAGAAACCAAAGCAGAGTTATTTGGTAACAAATACTGATGCAGGCCAGTTGGATTTTCCCATAAACAAAATGATGTTTATCATGGCTCAGTTCAAAGCAGAAGGGAATTTTAAAAATAAAGATGAAGGTACACACATGAAAATTCGTTTTCATGATGTTCTTGGAAAAGCCCTTGAGGAAGTTTGGTCTTCAATAAAAATCAAGAAGGTCATAAGTATGAAAAAGGATGTGGTTTTCGAAAACACAGTCCAAAATGTTAAGTATGTGGTTGCCAGGGCAAATGGAAATATTTGCAAACTCACTGTTGCAGATTTTCCATTAATGAACTTGTATGATCTTATACAAGTTGCATTACTTTTGAAAGACAAATCATTCTCATACCTTCAAAACACAGAACCAGATGAATTCAAGCTTCGAGTAGCTCACATCAAGATTTTTATCGAAAACTATTATGAGTGTTTGGCACTAACAGATGTTGAATTAGCTACTGCTAAAGGAATGGAAATTAATGCTCCGATGGCTCCTACGAAGACTCATGTTGAATTGAAGAAGTATGCTGATGGTGAAATTTGCCTGAAGCCTTTTGGAATTGTCTTCGCAGGAAAAGACAAAGCTGGAAAGTCTAAACGGTTCTTATTCCAAGCAAGTGAAGTCGAGAGATATTCAACATCTCAGTATACGAACTTGATTGTTCGTATGAATCATTGCAAGAAGAACAACGAAGGCGACAAGAAAGTGCTGAAGCAGATTATCTCCTGGTACACGGAGATTCGAAGAGTATTACTGTATTCCATCACACTTCTTACAAATTGAAGACTTCGACTATGATTACAAAGGGGGAGATTGTAAGGTCGAATTGTTGTAATTAGTCGAAGTATGTTTTGGACTCTTCGAATATTTTGTAATGTATTTTACTAGGGAGCTTTTATTCGAAGCTTTAGAGTCAATGCCTTAGTATATTTTTTGTATGCTTTTAGTTCCCTATAAATAGGGTTATTTACTAGACTTAGATAAGAACTTTTACAGACTTGTCTACTATTCTCTGTAAAGAATTCGAAAGCATAATAGAGCATAACAAGATCATATTTACATCGTGTGTTCAAATCTCATATTCTTACTTGAATTCATACTCTGATTAATTCATTACTCGATTCATTGATTCATCAAATTGTTTGTTGTCAATGATCACTGAAAACGAAGGAAAAAAGTCGATAGTGGGATTTTGCTTGTGGAAGAATTCGATTTTCAATTGCTATGAAAATCATTGAATTCAAAACCGTGATGTGATAGTCAACTGAAAGTCAAAATTGTTTTTCTTTTGCTTCGTTAAGAGTTATGTGATGAAAACGTATTTGAATAGCAATGTGGATGGATTAGGAAGATTGACCAGATTTCGAAATTGGGTCTCTATATTGATATTTCTACTGGTGTTCTAATTCGTTGAGTCTGATGCTTGATATCGATTTTCTTGGCTTGAGAACAAAGAACGATTTTGATAGATGTTGAAATCGATTTCGATGGTGATTTTTAAGTTGGATGTTGAATATAATTTGGAATCGAATGGGAAGGAGATGGTTCACTATAGGATGATTGGGTTGAACGTATTTGATTTTCGTTTGGGAATCAAACTTGATTTGGAGTCAATAGTCAAAGTTTATTTTGAATGATAATGAAGAAATTGGAAGTTGATTTTGATTTCAAAGTCTAAGAACCGATTGATTTTTTATTTTGAGGTTGATGAACTGGAAAACAAACTGAAAAAATGAAGAGTTCGATTTTGGTGGTCAAGCTGAGTTTGATTTTAAGATCGACTTGGGTGATTTTGATTTTGAAGGTCTGTTAATGGAACGAGATGTACAATCGGATGGTTAATTTGATGAAAGAGAATACTTGGATTCGTTGGTCGATACTTGGGTTGATGTCGATTTTGGAGTGGATGTTCGAAGCCTTAGTGATCGAAGTGTGATGATTTGGTATTGATGTTGAATGAAAAGCGATGAACGAAGTCTGTACTTGGAAGCGAGATGTTGATTTTGGTCGATGGGTATTACTGAACATCGATGATCAATAGTCGCTACTTGGCTTCAAAGTCTTATTCGACTGGAACACGGTGATTTGGGGAAGAACACACAGATTTTCAGTTTGCACCCCTGAACTTTCAACAAAATGGCAGAAAATGTCCAGATTCAAAATGGGAGTAAAAGTGATGATATAACCTGAATCTTTGCATTGAGTCCCTGATGTTTTGAAATTTTGGCAAAAATAACCCATCTTCGAAATTGGGATAAAAATTAAGAGAAATGATGGAATTTATATTTCAGGCCCCTACAGTTGGTGCGAACTGTCACTTTATGCCCAATTTCGCAAATGGGGGAGTGTTTCGCATCATAGACTGTTTTTGGCGCAACGGGTCCCTGCAGAATTCAGAAAGTGACGATTTTTACCTGGATTTTGGAAAATCTTGCAACTTTCACCCAAAAAGTTAAAAAAATTCACAAATTGGAAATTTTTTGAGGCTTTTTCGTGATTGTTTTTCCGTGCAAGATTTTTCGTGATTCATTTTTGGTACACATCAAGGGGGAGTATTGTGAAGTTTATTCCTCGGGCGCTTCTCACCCTTAATGGGTTTTATAATCATTTTTTATTATAAAAGGGGGAGAATGATGGATATTCGAAGTGGGTTTTTTGGGTATTCATTTGCGGATTTAAAGACCGGTGTTACTTCGAGGGGGTGTTTGGTCTTGATCGCGCGAGCTCGTTGGATATTGAAGCCGGACATCCAATCCTACTTTGAGGGGGAGAATGTTAGGGTGCAAAGTCACTCTTTTTTGTATTTGTGCTTTACTCCTTTGTATGTGTAAATGAGTTGTCTTTCCTATAAATAGGAAGTGAGTGACACTCATATTTAGAGATGATCATTTTGGAGTGTTAGACTAGAAAGAGAAATTTGTACAAACCCATTTGTATATCCTTTCTAGACCTAATATGAGCTTACACATATTTATTTACTCCTTGTGTTCTTGAGTTTGCATGATGATTCACAAGAACTTATCTTATTCCGCACAAGCCATCATAATCAACACCACTACAGATAGTGGTAGGGGTGAAATAGTCACCGGTTGAATGATACCGAAGTGGAGGTTAACTCCCGGTTACCGGTTGAAAGATACCGAAGGGGAGGTTAGCTCTCGGTTACCGGTTGAAAGATACAAAAGGGGACGTTAGTTCCCGGTTATCGGTTGAAAGATACCGAAGGGGAGGTTCGTTCCCGGTTACCAGTTGAAAGATACCGAAGGGGAGTCCAGCTCCTAGTTATGCCTTACAGATACCGGTTGAAAGATACCGAGGGACATGCATTATGTGGTATGTTATATGATGGGGGAACTCACTAAGCTTCGTGGTTACGGTTTTTGATTTTGGTTTCAGGTACCTCTTCAGCGATGGGAAAGGAGTCGGTACGGTAGCAGCGCATCGCACACACACGATTTCCGCATGTTGAGATCCATGGGATTGTACTCTGACATACTTACTATTGATGATATGATTATGAGACATATGATTATGATTTCATGTATTTTTATGATATTGACGATGTTTTTCGGTACACGGTTTTATAAGTAATATAATTAAAACAAAATTTTTGGTCTTGAAAATTAGGATGTTACACCGTATGTAATAAATATATTTTGTGAAAATATAAATGCAACGGTTTGTATAATAACACAAGTTTTCTTTTGCGTTACTTGTATTCCCCCCCCCCCCCCCCCCAAAAAAAAAAACATAGAAAAATTATGGAAAAATGTAGGGGTATGAACTCACCTTGAGTGTGTTCTTGGCTGGTTAATGAAATGACAACGATGATCCTCGGGTTAGAACACGTGTATATAGCCGTATCAAGGTTTAAAGGAGCTTCCTGGGAAAGTTTGATGAGGTTACTGGGAATTTGTTTGAAGATGTGAAGGTGTTCTTGAATAAAGTTTGAAGATTAGGAGATGTATATATGGGTTTTGAGAGAAAAAGTAACGAAACCTTGAAGTGAAAATGGGATTATGAATGTTGGTTTCGGTTTATGTATGTATGTATGTATGTATGTATGTATGTATATATATATATATATATATATGAGGTAAAAAATAATGTGATAAATGGATAGGGAAGTGTATTTTATCATCTTGAATAATGTGCCACCTCCTAGAAGTGGTGTTCTCGACTAATCCTTGTAAGGGTTAAAATGTTGTAATTAGGTATATTTTTCCTCTTCGAATGTTTTGTAATCTATTTTACTAAGGCGCTTTTATTCGAAACTTTAGTGTCTATGCCTTAGTATATTTTTTGTACGCTTGCTGTTCCCAATAAATAGGGATATTTACTAGAGTTAGATAAGAGTTTTTACAGACCTGTATTTGTACTCTGTAAACATTCGAAAGCGTAATAGAGCTGAAACAAGATCATATTTACATCTGGTGTTCAATTTCGCATTCTTACTTGATTCTATACTCTGATTCATTTTATACTCGATTCTTTGATTCTTCAATTGGTATCAGAGCAGGAATCACATCTGTGATCTGATTTTCATCCATTCAAAAAGTTTTTGAATCAAATTTTTGGTTCAAAAGTTTCCGCACTTTTTGATCGTGAAGAATTTGTCTAGATTTTAGTTTGTGATTTGATTCTGCATTTGAATTGTTGAATCGAGTGTTCTTCTTGTAATTCCGATTTGATTCAACTAGTTTGTTTTCAAATTTCCAAATCTTCTTAAAAATTATCAAATTCATCTTCCGTACAACAATGGCGAGCTTCAATCTCAATTCGATGACCTCGTTTTCTCATTTATTAGGATCATCAACTAAAATTCCAATTCTAATCCCTGACTATTATGATTAGTGGGCTGATCGTATGCATGATTATCTGAATGGTCTTGATGAAGAATTATGGTTATGTATCACTGGAAATGTCAATGTTCCGGTGAATGTTCAAGCAATTGGATCATCTTCTATAAGTTCTGGTGTTGATAATCGAACTGATCGTCTGAAGAAACTGGAGAAGAGGTGTATGAGGGAATTACGAGGAGCTTTACCTCCAGTTGTGTACAATTATGTAAGGAGTTGTACAACTGCAAAGGAGACCTGGAGCAATTTGAAAGATAAGTTTCAAGGGAGTAAGAAGACAAAAATGATTTCAGTTAAACAGTGTTTGGTTGAGCTGAAAGATTTCAGACAAAAAGAAGGTGAAACTATTGAAGTCTATTATGATTGACTGAACGAGTTAATCTATCGTTGTAATCGCTATGGAATTACCAGGACTTCAATGGAATTTAATCTCATCTTTGTGATGGGTCTTCGAAAAGAATGGAGAAGCGTGAGTATGATGGTGAAGAATCAGCAAAGTTTTGATACGTCAACTCTCAATGATTTGTACAATCAGTTGAAGACACACGAAACTGAGGTAAATGAAATTCCTGAGGAGACGAAGCTGAATTTGGGAGGTCCATTGGCACTTGTGTCAAAGATATCTGAGAAAGAAGCTGAAAAAGGTGATTATGAGGAAGAAGAGGGATTCATCATGAATTCGGATGATGAGGCAATAGCATTTTACTCGAATAATCGTGTCAAGAATTTTTCAAAAAGCCGTTCAATCCTAAGGCTAAGCTTGTTGAGGTAAAAGGAAGTAATGTGAGTAAAACTGTTGTTGAGGAGAAAAAGAAGATTGAGAAGAAAGATTCGAAAATGTCTGAAGGAAAGAGTGAGAAAAAGCTGAAAGGTGATGCTGGTGTTGATTGTCATTATTGAAATGGAGCCAATCATCTTGCGAATGATTGTATACTTAGGAAGAAGGATGAGAGAAAGAATAAAGTCAAAGATGAGGCTTATTATGTAGAGAGGCTTGAGGAGGTTCCTGCGAAAGCCAAGAATTTATCACTGGTTGCAAGGGTGAACAGGATGAGGATGGAACATATCAAATCTGGTCATCCGGATCAGACGATGAAGAAATGAGGAATCCAACACATGGAGCAATGTATGCGAAGATGGAGGAGGACTCAGGTGAAGAGGAATTCGAAGTGAAAGGAAGATGCTTCGTATCCAAGACAGCAGACAAATCTCCAATGACAACAAAGGTACGTAATATTCTTGAATCTTTTAATATTCCTACACATGCCTATGACTCTGAACTAATATCTTTTGATGAGACTGTTACTTATTTTGATTCAATTGTTGTGTCTTCTAGCAATGAAAACCTTCAAGGAAAGAGAACATTGATCATTGGCTTGAAGGCAAAGGCAAAATGTATCAGTCGAATACATCTTCAAAGGAGCAAATTCACGAAGCCTATGAAAAGTATGTAAATACTTCATCAAATGGAAGTTTATCTTCTAAGGATTCGAACATATCTGTCAAAGCATGGAAACTAGTAATCAAAACAAAGAATGTACATTCACAAACTCAGAATACGAAGGGTAATGTTAGTGAACATTCGAAACCATCAAAAATCTTATGTTTCAGTTCCTTTAAATAAAGATGTAAACTTAATTGATAGTCTCAAAACCAAAGTTTGTGATTGGGTTAAAAGTTCTTCATTACATTCGAAATTGAAATCTAATTTTGAAGGACCCAAAAAGCCTTGGGTACCTAAATTTTTCCACTGATTGTAGGTACTATGTGACGAGCAATATGATAATAAATGGTACATTGATAGTGGTTTCTCTCGTCACATGACTGGGAAGAAGGAGAATTTACGTGATTTTCGAACCCTAAAGAATGCTGGAGTTGTGAAGTTTGGGAACAATCAAAAATGTCAAGTCAAAGGATATGGGAAGATCACAAACGGACAATTCACAGTGAATCGTGTTGCGTATGTTGAAGGTCTTCAACATAACTTGATAAGTGTTTCCCAACTTGTTGTGGGCACTGGCAATCAAGTTCTTTTTAACGAAGAAGGAAGTGTTATTTCGAATGTCAACACTAACGAAGTTTTACTTAAATCCAAAAGGAAGGGTGACATGTTTACTTTGGACATCAATTCAATAGTAGGGAAACTTGCTATATGTCTGCTTTCAAAAGCAACATCATACTTAAGTTGGCTTTGGCATCGAAGACTTTCTTATCTCAACTTTTGAAACATCAATAAACTTGTGATACAAGATCTGGTAAGAGGTTTACCTGTACTTAAATTTGATAATGATTCTTTATGTGCAGCTTGTGAAGTTCGAAAGCAACATAAACAAGGACATCCAATTACGATAGATTCGAAAATAGTCGCACCTCTGGAAGTGTTACATATTGATTTGTGTGGTCCATCAACAGTTTCAACAATCAACAAGAAACGGTACATATTAGTCATTGTTGATGATTTTTCCAGATTTACGTGGGTTTATTTTCTCAGGCTTAAATCCGAAGTTGCACAAATCATGATTGACTTTATCAAAAAGATGGAAACAACATTGAAGAAGATTGTTCGAAAAAAAAGAAATACAAAATGAATCTGAACCTTCACAAATGTTGGATATTGATTATGATTTAATTTTTGGTATTTCAAATCATGCTGTTGATGCTGAAATTAATGCCAATGATAATCATTTCCCTGAATTAACGAAGCTTACTGATGATTCAACATCAACTTCTCCAGAGAAAGGCGAAAGTATGAAAAATAATCCATTGGAGGGGGAGCACTTGGATTCGAACATTCTAGTTGATGTTTTTTGTCATTTAATTTTCGAAAAATTAAAAATCCGAAAAGATTTTTGTTTGTTTTTGTCATTTTATTTTCGAAAAATTAAATATCCAAAAAGATTTTGTTTTGCTTTTGTTTTGTCTCTATTTTCGAAAAATCAAAACAACAAAAATATTTTGTATCCTATTTCTTTTTAGTTTTTTGTTGCAGATATATATGATGATACACAGTGGATTATGCTTGCAGTTCTAGGGTTAGGTACATTTTTCGCACGAATCGATAAATTATCAATATTTTGAACTAGTTAAGCTGTCCCTAGAAGCATGCTGCTGCATGTTGTCCAAAGCCTCCGCTGACTCAATGTGTGTGTATGAAAGCCTTAATGAAATTATTCATACGAAAATTTCTTCCCAATAAGGCTTATATTCACATTAGTCTCTGAGCTACCTGACTTTTCTCAAAATGAGTTAAGAGTTTACTGTTTTGTCCAAAAATAACTGAGACACCTTTCGTGTCTTACACCAATCTTTTTCACCCATAAAGTTCTTACACGATCACACACGAAGACATATGTCCGAGAGGTCTCTGATCAAACCCATCGAGACTTAGATATATCAAAAATCTATGTTTATGATCTGACATCATGAGACCGTGATGAAAGAGAAACCCAATTTTCTGAACTTTTAAGGAATTGACGGGGAACTATGTTCCAGATTTTCACGAAACATTTGGTTTAGTACCAACATTCAAAACTCCAAATCATATTCAATTCGTATGAGTGGTCTTGATCAAACATTCGAAACCCATGATCTTTGTTACCAAACAAGATCCAGCACAAATTTTTTTTCTTGAAAATGATTTCTGTGTGAGTTTCATTCAAACTTCAATGTCACTTCAAATTTATCAAAACAAACTTGTCCCTGTCTACACTGGTCAAACAAGAAATTTCTATTACAATTTATCACCTTATAAAAGGTTGACATGTAACGAAATTTTTAAACTTCCCACGAAGCATTATAAAAGAAGACATTTGATACATATTTACAAGTATTTGACTGTATTTCACGGGAACCTACACAAGCTGTTGATGATTTCTTTTAATGATTAATGAAGCAATCTTTGCCCGGGATTTTATCTGCCTTTGTGTCAAATTAATAATTTGACATCACAATATCCCAAAATTTTCTTATCTTTGTTTCTCGTCTAAATTCTTTGGAACACTACACTCATGAAATCCTTGAGGTTCTGAGTAATAGCAACTCAGGCTGATGATTTCAAACATCTGGCATATGACTTCACTTTTCATCCCAAAAGCGAAAGAGCCTTGCTTCTATACGAAGGGTTCTGACGGTTACAATCTTCTTGGGGATAACAATACAGGCTGGTTTTTAATGACGTATGGTATTCTGTCCGGATTTCAACGTGATGTGACAGATACTTTTTGACACATGGCTACTTTTACGCAGTAATGGTCCGATTTTCAAGGTGCCACGTCAGATATCATTAGATATACATCCCGCTTCAAATTCAAACTTTAGGGTTACATATAAAAGGGGATTCAAGGGTTCATTATCAGTTTACGCGATCAAAAAGAACAAATTCCCAAATTCTCTGATCTTCAAAGTTTTCAAACCCTAACAATGGCGACTTCTGTTCATGTTGATGCTGATCCTTCTCATACCACTAAAGATGTATCTTCATTGCCAATTATGAAGATTCAAGCAACTAACTATTACTTGGAGGGTGATGTTTCTATATGTCCGGAAGAATTGAAGATGTTAATCGTTGCCTTGAAGAGCTCTCTTTTGTCTAAGGCGATGTTCAGTTCATTCTCTGTTCCAATGTCATGGCTTTCTCAAGCCGGATCAACCGCTACTTATAATAAAGCTTCTGATACAACTACTTTCCATCTGGTGAATGACAAAAAGGTCAGATTATCAAAGAAACTCTTTTGTTAAATTCTTGAAATTCCGAATTCACCTCTATATGTTGCTTTCACATTTCCTCAAATAGTTCATATGTTTAATGAGATGGGATATCAGCCTCAGTTATCCAAGATCAGTGATTTTAAGAAATCTGGTCTTCCAAGTATCTGGAATTTCTTATTTGGTATTTTTCTAAGATGTTTAACTGGGAGAACAGTTGGTCTTGACAAAGGAAGAATGGAAGTATATGCCATGGTTGCTGGGCTATACTATGATCTTCAAGTGGATTATTCTACACAATTGTGGAAGGAATTCCAAAAGAGTGTAGAACACACGAATGATATTCATGGTATTTCATGTGCAAGATACTGGAGCTTGATTTTACAACATTTTTACAACAAGGAAGGGATTTTGGTACCCACTGATGAAGAAAAAGTTGTTTTTCAACCATACCACTATCCGAAGGATGTCACAGATAGTGCTGAGGTTTTTCCATCTGTTGCTCGTATTCCAGATGCAATGCTCCAAAGAGTTGATCCTTCGAATTCTGTTTTAGTGGCATATTTGAAGACTATTGATACTTCTATCAAAACTAGGAAATTATTGGACAGGGAAGGTACGAAATCCAAGCGGTTAAAGAAGACTGAAACTACTTCTCATGAAGACAAAATCACAGAGTTGACTTCTTCGAAATCTGCAAAGAAGAAGCCTCTAACAGTTGAACTGTCTGTTGCTGAGACACAAGTGATTGAGCATGTTGCTGAAGAAACTCAAGAACAAGTGATCATTCCTTCGAAGACTGGTATGTTTCGAAGAATCAAAATGACTTCAACACATAAAAGCAAGTCTCCAACACAAAAATTGGTTCGAAAACCTCACATCACTTATCAAGGTGTTTTATTTCGAGAAGTGCCAGCACCTGTTCCTCCATTATCCAAGAAACGAAGGGCTGAGGATATGGCCAAACATTTGTCGAAGAAGAAGAAGAAGAAGACACGAAAGCTTCTGCTTTCTACTGAGTCTACAGAAGATGATGATCAAAGAATTCCTGAAACACCAGAAGTAAATCTTCATGTAGAAAGTTCAACTCCTGAGAAGACAATAGTCATACCACCCGAAGATTCGGTTGCCAAATCAGTTGCTGAGGAGGTACGAACTTCAGGCATCCCTGCAAACGTATCTGATACGGATGCAAATGTTAATCTGGGTGAAGGAGATTCGAATAAAGAAGATCAAGGTCATCTAACTTCTTTAACTTTTGAACATACTGTTTCTTTACCTCCCCCAATTATTCCAATTACTTCTACCACTGATTCCCCTACATTCGAAAACATAATCAATCAACCCTTCACTTCTATTTTTTCTTCTCAATCCACTGATACACCCAAACCTAATTCCACCGTTCAAGAAACAGTTTTTATGGAAACAGAAACTGATAATGAGGGTTTTGGAGGTACGTTTGAAGAGTTAGAGTTTCATGAAGATGAAGAGGAGTTTCCGGATCATATGCTGATGACAATGAAGCAATTTAAAATTTTGAATCAGAAGTTGAATTCTATAATTCAATCTCAAGCTGATATGGGGGTGGTTCGTCTGTTTCAAGTTTAGAGGTTGATTCATTGTTGAAAATGTTCGAAGCCAGAGTTGTAAGTAAAGTATCTGGGATGATTACAGACTCTGAATCTCAAATTTTGGAGAAGGTTGATCATAGTGATCAAAATAATGAACTACACATCAATTCTCAAAATTCGAAGTTTGCCGGAGATATGAAAGAATTCAAGCATGTAACAAAGGAAAGGCATGTTCTATTTGTTCAAGAAGTAAAGAAAGTCAGGGAGGATGTCAATCTGCAGACTCATGAACTTCGTGAAGATATGCAAAAAGAGATTGCAACTGTTCAAAAAGATTATGCATCTCTGACTCAGAAGGTTGATATTATTTGTGACGCTGTCACAAGATTTGTCAAATTATATGAAAAATTGAGTTCTCAACTTACTCATCTTTCAACAACAGAAAGTGCCAACTTTTTAGAGGTGACTACATTGCTAAAGGAAGTAAAAGACCTATCTCTCCAGCCGTTTTCCTCTTCCCTGATTACTCCTGAATTTTTATCTCAAAAGTTCCGACACTTCGAAGCAATTCTCAATAAGCAACTTGCTCCTCTATCTCGCATATCCAACCTTCTTCCTACAACAAATGTCCTACCTGTTTTCACAGGGGTGCAAGGGGGAGAAAGAAAAACTGGTGATTCGAAGGCCAGTGGTGATGATGCGAAGGTTGTAGGAAAGATGTTTTCTTCAAAGATCTCAACAACAAAGCGAGTTATAGCATCTGCTGGGCCGATTACTTCAACCGTCGTAACAACCATGCCAATTACAAGAAGAATTTCGAAAGGAATTATGATTGGTAAACCTACTGATAATGTTGGGAGTAGTTCGAAAACAATGGAGGTGAAAGATGATTCAGTCATGAAAGATAAAGGGAAAACAATTGTGGTGGAAAAATCGAAAGAAGAAACGAAAGCCGAAGCAGAAGCTGAAATCGAAAAGCTAAGGTTGATTCAAAGCATAATGACTCAGCGTGCAAGTGATCCGAAGGGAATGGACAAAGGTGATCCGGCTAAACACTACAATTATGAAACAATTGAGAACAAAGTAGCGTTTAATCATATGTTTTTGTTTGAGAAGAAACCAAAACAAAGTTATATGGTTACGAATACTGATTGAAGTCAGCGAGACTTTCTGATAAACGAAATGATGTTCATCATGCCTCAATTTAAAGCAGAAGGTAATTTCAAAGAAAAGGATGATGGTACACACATGAAAATTCGATTTCATGCTGTTCTTGCAAAAGCCCCTGAGGAAGTTTGGTCATGGATAAAGATCAAGAAAGTGATCAGTATGAAAAAGGATGTGGTTTTCGAAAACACAGTCCAAAATATCAAGTATGTGGTTGCCAAGGCAAATGGAAATATTTGCGAATTTACTATTGCAGATTTTCCATTAATGAACTTGTATGATCTTATACAAGTTGCATTGATTCTGAAAGACAAATCATTTTCATATCTTCAAAACACGGAACCTGATGAATTTAAGCTTAGGCTTGCTCACATCAAGATTTTCATCGAAAATTATTATGAGTGCATGGCTCTAACTGATGTGGAGTTAGCTACGGCTAAAGGTATGGAAATTAAAGCTCCAATGGCTCCTACGAAGACTTAGGCAGAATTGAAGAAGTATGCTGATGGTGAAATCTGCTTGAAGCCTTTTGGAATGGTCTTCGCAAGAAAAGACAAAGCTGGAAAAGCAAAACGTTTCTTGTTCCAGGCATGCGAAGTGGAAAGGTATTCAACGTCTCAATATACGAACTTAATTGTTCATATGAATCATTGTAAGAAGAAAAATAAAGGAGATAAGAAAGAGCTTAAGAAAATTATTTCCTGGTACACGGAAATTCGAAGAGTGATGCTGTATTCCATCCAGCTTCTTACGAATTAAGATGTTCGACTATGATTACAAAGGGGGAGATTGTAAGGGTTAAAATGTTGTAATTAGTCGAAATATATTTTACTAAGGCGCTTTTATTCGAAACTTTAGTGTCTATGCCTTAGTATATTTTTTGTACGCTTTCTGTTCCCTATAAATAGGGATATTTACTAGAGTTAGATAAGAGTTTTTACAGACCTGCCTTTGTACTCTGTAAACATTTGAAAGCATAATAGAGCTGAAACAAGATCATATTTACATCCGGTGTTCAATTTCGCATTCTTACTTGATTCTATACTCTGATTCATTTTATACTCGATTCTTTGATTCTTCAATCCTCCAAACCGAGAACCTTGATTTCGGTTATAAAGTCTAGCCGAGAATCTAGGGTCTTCGGTTTAGAGGTTCTCGTTTCAAAGGTGTTCTCGGTGGGGGTTCTCAGTCATGGCTTAGATCTCAGTCAAGGCTTAAGGGATTTCGGTCCCTAGTTGTTCCAGAAAAGTGATTTCGGTTTTGGTGGTTTTTGATTCCAAAAAACCAAAAACCTCTAAAATAAGGTATTACCTATACTTTATGTTTTTATGAATTATCTAATTGACTTTTATTTGTCATACTTTGACTTTTATTGACTTGCCTTGACTTTTGTTTGATTTCTTTGATTTTTATTGACCCGAAATAACCGCTTCTTACAGAAGGGCTATGCCGACCGGCGTCGATCCGAGTTAGAGTCTCAGGTCGGCAACATGGTATTACTGAAGGTATCACCTTGGAAAGGTGTGATACGCTTGAGGAAGAGGGGGAAGCTGGGCCCCCAGTATATTGGGCCTTTTCGAGTGATTTTTAGGGTTGGGAAGGTTGCTTACAGATTGGATCTTCCTGAGGAGCTTAGTCAAATTCACAACACTTTCCTTGTTTCGCAGCTCCAAAAGTGCGTATGGATGAGGATGCAACGGTTTCCTTGGATAATATTCAGGTCTATAAGCGTCTGAATTATGTTCAGAGGCCGATGTCTATCCTGGAAAGGAAGATGAAGGTTTTGCGTAACAAGGAAATACCTTTGGTAAAGGTACGGTGGCAGCACCAGTGGGGCTCCGAGTGGACCTGGGAACCAGAGGCTGAGATGGTGGAGAATTGTCCTACGTTGTTCACTGCGGCAGACTTCGAGGATGAAGTCTAGTTCAAGTGGGGGAGAATTGTAACATCCCGATGTTCATGTACTTTTAAATTCATCCCTATATTTCTATTTCATGTCATTTTGGTCCCTAAGTTCAAGAAGTTATGCCTTGAAGCCCTAGTGGCAATTTCATAATTATGGCTGGAGGAGTACGCTATGCGTACATGTGAGTACGTTGGGCGTACACTTATGTACGCGGGGCATACTAGCTTCAGAATAAACCCTAATTTTTAGGGTTTGGGTGGTATTTAAGCAACATTATGTCTCATTTCTCCTAACCTTTTCATCCTCCACATCATTTGAGATGTTTTTGCAAACCCTATCCCTCTTAGTGTGTGTTTTGAGCTCAAGAGTGTGTTGTTGGTGCGTTGAAGGAGGAAGAAGTTGAATTAAGGAGCCTTGTGGATCTGGGATCTTTGCCTTCTTGAGAAGCTCCAGAAGGTATAAAGTCTATACCTTGATGTCTTGGTTGCTAGATCCCGGTGTTTTATGTTGCTTTTGTTGTCCCAAAGGTCCCATCTTGTGCATGGTTTGTTCTTGTCATTTTGAACTGTCCTTTCAGACCCTAGGAAGGGTCCTTAGCCATAAAAATGAATTCCCTTTGGTAAGATTTGCTCCATGCATCTTGTATAAGGTCTTAATGGATGAAAAAATTGTGTTAAGCTCTTATTAGGCGTGTAAAGTCATAAAGTTGGAAACTATATGACTCTACGGTATGTTTTTCTCATGGATCTGAAATATAGGCTTAAGTGCTTAAGCCATTAAGCACTAAATGGAGTTTGGAGGCTGCGAGGGTACGCCCCATTTACATGGAAGTACGCTCCACATACGTGGGAGTACGCCCCGCGTACTCGGTCGACCACCCTGATGGTGGTCTTCTATGAGGCTTCGCATACACTAAGCATACCTCCAGAGTACACCCTGCGTACTCGCATTAGGTCAGCTCAGGTGGGTTGAATCGGTTGGGTCGACCAGGTTGGGTTGACTCGGTTGACTTAGTGGGTTTGGCCGGTTGAATTTGACTTTAACTTTGACTTTGCCCTAGTTTGACCTTGAGGGAATTTTGGGTATTTTGGGATTTTGATGGAATTGGTCATTTGGTGGAAATAGGTATCGATTAGAGAACTGAGATTCGGAGTCGGCCTTCATCAGTTATGTTCAGTTTGTAAGGTGAGTTTTCCTCACTGTACTTGCGGATAAAAGGTTCCAATGCTGACCCATTGCTTTGATATCCTGTTTTGCATGCTATTGTAATGTAGTGATATGTTAGATCGGTATCCTGGTATATAGGATGATGTCATGCATAGTGATATATAGATCTGGTTGATGGGATATAGATTGTTATATGATTATCTGTTATATGTGCACATGTTTGGTCGGTGGTTGAGGCTTCACTGCTTTGTGCGTAAGCCAACAGGTCGGGGCATACCAACCCGATGGTTGAATGGGCCCGAGGGTATTCCATCCCGAGGATGATTGGACCAATAGTATGTTGGCATTCCATCCCGATGGTTGAGGGCCTGGGGTATTCCAACCTGATGGTTGATTGGACCCATAATATATCCACATTACAACCCGATGGTTGAGGGGTCTGGGGTAATCCAACCCGACGGTTGATTGGACCCATGGTATGTTGTTATAGTTTACGTGTTATTTATCTGTGTGTGGGTACATTGGGGGAACTCACTAAGCTTTGGGCTTATAGTTTTGGGTTAGTTTCAGGTACCTTAGATGATCACGGAAAGGAAAAGGCGTGATCGTGCACCTCCTCGTGTTTTGATTTATGTTTTTGGGAAAACACTGATTTTAAACATGTTTTGAAAACCGCTCAGAGTCGGCAGAAGAGCTATCCCGACCGGCGCCAATCTGAGTTAGAGTTTGAGGTCGGCGATATGGTGATACTGAAGGTCTCACCTTGGAAAGGTGTGATACGCTTCAAGAAGAGGGGGAAGCTGGGCCCCCAGTATATTGGGCCTTTTCGAGTGATTTTTAGGGTTGGGAAGGTTGCTTACAGATTGGATCTTCCTGAGGAGCTTAGTCAGATTCACAACACTTTCCTTGTTTCGCAGCTCCAAAAGTGCGTATTGGATGAGGATGCAATGGTTTCCTTGGATAATATTCAGGTCTATAAGCGTCTGAATTATGTTCAGAGGCCGATGTCTATCCTGGAAAGGAAGATGAAGGTTTTGCGTAACAAGGAAATACCTTTGGTAATGGTACGATGGTAGCACCAGAGGGGCTCCGAGTGGACCTGGGACCGGAGGCTGAGATGCGGGAGAATTATCCTGAGTTGTTCACTGCGGCAGACATCGAGGACGAAGTCTAGTTCAAGTGGGGGAGAATTGTAACATCCCGAAGTTCAGGTACTTTTAAATTTATCCCTATAATTCTATTTCATGTAATTTTGGTCCCTAAGTTCAAGAAGTTATGCCTTGAAGCCCTAGTGTCAATTTCGTAATTATGGCAGGAGGAGTACGCTATGCGTACATGTGTGTACGTTGGGCGTACACTTATGTACAAGGGGTATACTCGCTTCAGAATAAGCCCTAATTTTTAGGGGTTGGGTGGTATTTATGCAACATTATGTGTCATTTCTCCTAACCTTTTCAGCTTCCACATCCTTTGAGATGTTTTTGCAAACCCTAGCCGTCTTAGTGTATGTTTTGAGCTCAAGAGTGTGTTCTTGGTGTGTTGAAGGAGGAAGAAGTTGCATTAAGGATGCTTGAAGTGGAAGAAAGCTTGTTGATCTGGGATCTTTGCCTTCTTGAGAAGCTCCAGAAGGTATAAAGTCTATACCTTGATGTCTTGGTTGTTAGATCCCATTTTTGGGTGTTTTATGTTGCTTTTCTTGTCCCAATGGACCCATCTTGTGCATGTTTTGTTCTTGTCATTTTAAACTGTCCTTTCAAACCCTAGGAAGGGTCCTTAGACATAAAAATGAAGTCCCGTTGGTTAGATTTTCTCCATGCATCTTGTATAAGGTCTTAATGGATGAAAACATTATGTTAAGCTCTTATTGGGCGTGTAAAGTCATCAAGTTGGAAACTTTATGAGTCTACGGTATGTTTTGGTAATGAATCTGAAATTGGGCTTAAGTGCTTAGGCCATTAAGCACTAAATAGAGCTTGGAGGCAGCAAGGGTACGCCACATGTACATGGGAGTACACTCCGTGTACATGGGCGTTCGCCCAGCATACTCGGTCAACCACCCCGATGTACATGGGAGTACGCCCAGCGTACTCGCATTGGGTCAGCTCAGTTGGGTTGACTTAGTTGGGGCGACTCGGATGGGTTGACTCGGTTGACTTAGTGGGTTTGACTCGGATGGGTTGACTCGGTTGACTCAGCTCAGTTGAATTTGACTTTCGCTTTGACCAATTTTGACCTTGAGGGATTTAGGGTATTTTGGGATTTTGATGGAATTGGTCATTTGGTGGAAATAGGTATCGATTAGAGATATGAGATTCGGAGTCGGGCCTCATCAATTATGTTCAGTTTGCAAGGTGAGTTTTCATCACTGTACTTGCGGGTCGAAGGCTCCAATGTCGGCCCATTGGTTTTATATACTATTATGAATGCTATTGTACTGTAGTGATCTGTTAGATCGGTATCCTAGTATATAGGATGATTACATGCTTAGTGATCTATAGATCTGTTTGATGTGCTATAGAATGTTATATGATTATCAGTTATATATGCGCATGTTTGGTCTGTGGTTGAGGCTTCACTCCTTTGTGCGTAAGCCAACAGGTCGGGGCATACCAGCCTGATGGTTGAATGGGCCCGAGGGTATTCCATCTTGAGGATGATTGGACCCATGGTATGTTGGCATTCCAACCCGATGGTTTAGGGCCTACGATATTCTACCCCGATGATTAATTGGACCCATAATATTTCGACATTCCAACCCGATGGTTGAGGGGCCTGGGGTAATGCAACCCGGTGGCTGGTTGGACCCATAGTATGTTGTTATTGTTTATGTGTTATTTGTATGTGTTTTGGTACATTGGGGGAACTCAATAAGCTTTGGGCTTACAGTTTTGGGTTAGTTTCAGGTACCTTAGATGATCACGGAAAGGCGAAGGCGTGATCTTGCACCTCTTCCTATTTTGATTTATGATTTTGTGAAAACTCTAATATTAAACATGTTTTGAAAACTAAATAGTAAAAAATGATGAATTTTGGATTGGTGTTAAAAGTTAAAATTTTTCATTAATTTTATGGATGTTACACCCTGCATCTTGAAAACCATCAACATTCGATTCGAGGGTTGGATTGATTTCTTGCCCTTAAGGCATGGAAGTAGAGGTATTCTCACCTTCAACCTGAGATGGGAAAACTTCGGAATCAAATGGAGGAAAAGTTGGGGTCAGACCATATATGTTTTGAGAAACAAGAGGATTTGGCATTGAAGATGGTCTTGATCGAGATTCCGTGTCAAGAGTTGTTCCTATGGATCTGAACAAACTTTAAAAATCAACTTCATAGATGACCTATGGATTAGGAGACTCATGGGGTGGAGCATCAGACTCTAGGATGTGCGTTGTAACATGAGTTGGCTCTAAGTTTCGAAAAGATAGGTTCATCAGACTTCGGTTGAAACTTGGTGAGTTGATCATGGTTGTCTTTAATTAAACATCTGCAGCCAAAGATGTGTAAAAATGAGATAATCGACTTCCGAACATTAATTGCTTCATATGGTGTCTTGTTGAGTCGTCGGTTGATGATGATTCAATTTTGAGTAAAGGAAGCCATTAATAATGCTTCATCCCAAATATAAAGATGAATATTTGCAAAGTTCAACATCGAACATGCAACTTTAACTAAAGTTCGGTTTCTTCTTTCAACAACACCATTTTGTTGTGTAGTATATGGAGCAGAAAGGTTGTGTCCAATGCCTTTTTCAGTTAGGAACTTTTCAATTGTGGTATTAGTGAACTCGGTGTTGGATTAAGATGTTTAATATCATCACTAAATTGGTATAAAGTTTTAAATGGAAGCAAAATCCTTTTTGGTTTGCCCTCAGAACTAGTAGTTGTGTAAAATAACTTTTGGAGATAGAGATTGATTATTAGTTTATTATACGATTGATAAATAGAAATAAATTATTTGTTAATATATTACAATATTAATATATTAATTAGAAATAACATTATTCAATTAATAATTAATCATAAATTAATTGGAATTAACTAGAATTAATTTAAAGTGGAAGGGTTGAATTGTAATTGTTCAATAATTGAACAGTAGAGGAAATTCTAGATTGTTTCTAGGGTTGGATGATTTCTTGGAGCCTTTTTAGGGTTTCTGGAATAATCCTGATTGCTAATAGGCATAATGATTTGAATATATTAAAATATTATTATTTTAAAAATTCAAATGAGAGTTTATCCTTGTGATCCCCTAACTATAAATATGACCCTTTGGCTCATTATTTTCATGGTCCTCACTACCTAGAAGGTTAAAGAACTAAATTTCACTTTCCTCTCCTCTCTCCACAAGTCTTCTTGTTACTAGGGTTTGGATACAAACCCTTAGAGGCTTTAGATTTCTAGTGCTTGCTTTCCAATGCCTTTTGAAGATGGATTTGAATTGGTTATTTACTATAATAATCAAAAGGTATGTAAACCCTAACTCTCTTGAGTCGGTTTCGAAAGTTATCTTATTTATTTACTAAGGCATAATAGTTTCGGAGTTTTGATGTCCAGCCCTTAGTATTTTTTGTATACTTTCTTATTCTCCTATAAATAGGAGTTGTACTCAAAGTTAGATAGAAATTTTCTAAGACATTCTGTTTAGATTCTCTCTGTACTCGTAAATATAATTGAGTTATAAACCAGATCTTATTTACTCTCGTTTCTTATACTACTTTGATTACTATGATTACATTCATACTCGATTAAATCTCAACTACATTTGGTATCAGAGCAGGAATCATACTGCAATGATCTGATTTTCATTCTTTATCAATCTTTTTTTTAGTCGCATCTTTGATTCAAAAATTTCCGCATCATTGATACTGAAAATCATCCTTGATCTTCAGTTGTGATTCGATTATGCAACTAGTTTGTTTAATCTATGGTTCTTCTTGTTCTTTCTGTTCAATTCACCCATTAATTCTCAAATTTTGTGAAGTTTTTCTGAAAAATTCATCCGTACATCCATGGCGAATTTCAACATGAACACGATGACATCATATTCTCATCTCCTTAGATCGTCTACGAAGATACCAATGTTGATTCCAGCGTATTACGATTAGTGGGCTGATCGGATGGAGGATTACTTGAATGGCATAGATGAAGACCGATGGAAATGCATTACAAATGATGTAATTCCACCTTCTTCTGTTGAAATCTTGGGTACTTCTTCATCAACTCCAAGTGTCAATGAACAAAATGATAAGTTGAAGAATTATGAGAATAGATGCATGAGAGAGCTTTGCGGTGCTCTTCTTCCGATAGTGTATAATCATGTTCGCACTTGGAAAACCTCAAAAGTGCTATGGAATACGTTGAAGGCAAAGTACCAGGGGAGCGAGAAGACCAAAATCAGCTCTGTCAAACAATGTCTGATTGAATTAAGAGAATTCAAGAAGAAGGATGGAGAAACGATTGAAATGTATTACGGTCGTCTGAACGAGCTTATCTACAAGTGCACAAGGTATGGAATCATAAGGACTAACATGGAATACAACATTAATTTTGTTATGGGTCTTCGTAATGAATGGATGAGTGTTAGTTTGATGATTAAGACAGAGCTTGGGTCTTGTTATGTTTACAATCAGCTAAAACTCAAGAAACTGAAGTAAATGAAATGGAAGAAGAGTCGAGAATTAGTATGGGAGGTCCTTTAGCTCTAGTTTCGAAGGTCAGTGGTAGAGAAAGTGAGAAGGAAGTTTCTAAGAATGAAGGTTTCTATGAAGAAGGTCTAATTGTCAACTAAGAAGATGAGGCTGTTGCATTTTACTCCAACAACAAGGTGAAGAAGTTCTACAAAAAGCCATTCCATGCGAAGATGAAGTCTGGTGAAACAAAGGGTAGTTTTTCTGGCAAAGTTAGTGAGGAGAAGAGGTATGAAAAGAAAGAGGTAAAGTCTGATGATTCGAAACAAGAGAAGAAGCTGAAGGGTAATTCAGGGATAGATTGTCATTACTGTCATGGAGCGAACCACATGGCTAATGACTGTATGCTCAGAAAGAAAGAAGAAAAGAAGAATATAGTGAAGGATAAGGCTTATTAGTCTGAGAAGCTGGAGGAAGTCAAGAAAAAGACGAAAAATCTTTCACTTGTGGCTAGAGGAGAAGATGAAGTGGAGGGAACGTATCAAATATGGTCATCGGGGTCTGATGACGAAGAAATGAGGAATCCGACCCATGGGGCCATGTATGCAAGGTATGAGGATGTCGAAGAGGAAAAATTGACAGGGAAATGAGCATTCCTTCACCTACATATGATTCTGTATTGACTGATTTTGATGCTTTTGTTACTGATGTGAATAATCTTGTTATTTCAGCTAGCAATGAAGCTAAGAAAGCTAGTACTCAGTTACTAGAAACACAAAGAATCTTGGATACAAAGAAGACTAAGATAGATTGTTTAGAATTGCAATTATGAATATTATGGTAGATAGAGATAATCTTAGCTCTGAAAATAAGATCATGTTGAAACAAAGGAACATATACTGTAATTCTGCTAAGAGACTCTATGGAAAATTAACTGAATTACATCATTCGTGTGAAATTAGTAAAGAACAACATAGGAAGCTTCTACCATTTTTAGCTTTTGAAAGAGAAAAAGTAGATGAGACTTCTAATGATTGTGAGAAGAATATTTCTGTTTTTGACAAAGTTCCAGATAATAGATATAAATATAGAATTGTGAAAATTGATGAATGTTTGGATGCTAATGAATTAGTTGACATTGTGAATGAAACCTTAACCAAGAATGAAAAAATGAAGATTTTGAAAAGAACTGAGAATTCGACATCTGATTCTCAAACTAATTATGCTGATATTGAAGATAAGTCTAATAATATTAGCGAAATTAGTGAAATTGAGGAAGAAGAAATTGTGGACTGTTCTCAGTTGTCTGTCATTAATGTCACATCTTTGAGTAAAGACAAAGAAAAATGTAAGGATTCGTTCGTTAAGACTGATACTGATCACGCCTCCACTTCGAAAGATTGTGATTTTGATAATGTGAGTGTTAGAGAAAGCGATACTGATAGTAGTGATGATGAGAAGGACGAGGAAGAAGTTTCGAAAAAGACAACCTCAAAAACTGATGATTCGAAAGAAAATGAAATTCCAAGAGTTGTTGATCAAGTGTATGGTGAAACAGAAAATTTCGACAAAGTGTTCAAAGAAAAGGGTGTTCATTATCTTGAAACAAGTACGGTTGTTTATCCAAATTTCAAGTGTTCTGATGATGTCATCTTTCCAAATCAAGTATTTGTTACTATTGGAAATGTTGATAATATCAAGCTTGAATTTAACAAAATGGTGGAAGAAGATAATAAGCACACTAGGATTTTTCTCTAATCATAGCACTGTTGAAAATAATCTAACAAAGAATTCATATTCTTTTCAAAGACAAAAACCTCAACGAACTTGGGATGAAAAATCAAAAATGTTGAATGAAGTTGAAATGAACTTGGAAGTTGAGTCACAGAATGTGAAAATAAATTCAAAAGAATTTAAAGAACAAACTGAAACTTTTTAGAAAGAAAATGGCAATTCCAAGAGACAAGCTAGAAAGAAAATCTTTTGGCAATTTGTTGAATCTCGAAAGAAACAAAATGATTTACAAAAGAAACTAACTAAATAGAAAATGTCTGAAAACGTTAAGACAAAGTCTTCAACAAGTTCAATTATAAAGAAAAATCCCGCTCTGTCTGATAAGCATTTGTCTCAATCAACTACAAACAAATACTTTTCGAAAATCAAAAATCAAGATCCAAAGTTTTTGTCACAAAATAATAAACCAACATTTCATGAAAAGAAATTTTCAAATTCGTCAAATTCACCATCTTTGAAGAAATCAAATTTTAATAATCAAACAAGGTTTTCAAATAATGGTTTTTCAAAATCATTCTCAACTAAACCCAATTCATCATCTTTCAACATCGAAATTTTTCTCAACAAGGGTCTGAGTCAAAAGTTGAAACTCAAAAGTTTGCACAAGTTCATACCAAACGAAATGTCAGGTTCACACAAGAAAAACCAAATTCTCCCAGTCCACCAGTAAAACAAGCTTTCAAAGTTTCGTATGTCAAGGGCAGATCAAATGTGCAAAATATCGTTCATTGGCTTGAAGGCAAAGGGAAGTCGTACCAAACAGGAAAGTATTCTCAACAAAAAATTATAACTGCTTATGAAAAGTATTTGAATGAAATGTCGAATTTCAATTCATCATCGAAAGACTCGACATCTTCAATTAAGGCATGGCACCCTGTTTCGAAAGAAGAAGCAAAAGAAACACAATCTGAGAAGAAAAAGGCGAAAGTCAGTGAAAGTCCAAAACTTTCGAAAAGTTATATTTATGAGCCTTTACCAAATGAAGTAGACATCATTGATAGTGTCAAAACTAAAGTTCGTAATTGGATTTTAGGTTCTTCATTTCATAATGTGTTTCAAACTGATCACAAAGGACCCAAACAACCTGGGGTACCTAAAATTTTCAACTGATTGCAGGTTTTATGTGACGAGCAATATGATGAAAATGGTATATCGATAGTGGATGATCTCGTCACATGACTGGAATGAAAGAGAATTTGTGTGATTATCGAAGTTTGGAAAATGCAGGTGTTGTGAAGTTTGGGAACAATCACAAATGTCAAGTCAAGGGATTTGGTAAAGTCACAAATGGGAGATTTACTGTAAACCGTGTTGCATATGTCGAAGGTCTTCAACATAATTTGATAAGTGTCTCGCAACTTGTTGTGGGCACTGGAAATCAAGTGGTGTTTAATAAAGAAGGAAGCATTATTTCGAATGTCAATACAAACAAAGTCTTGCTCAAATCCAAAAGAAAGGGAGATATGTTCACTCTCGACATAAAGCCAATTGTTGGAGTTCCCTCAGTGTGTTTACTTTCGAAAGCTTCATTTGATGTTCGCTGGCTTTGGGATCGACGTCTTTCTCACTTGAACTTTCGAAATCTCAATAAAATGGTGGTAAATGATCTTGTTCGACGCTTACCTATTTTAAAATTTGATAATGATACTTTATGTGCATCTTGCGAACAAGGGAAACAACATCGACAAGGACATCCAATTGTCATAGATTCAAAAATTATAGAACCATTAGAACTTCTTCATATTGATCTTTTTGGACCATCAACGGTTGAGACTCTCAACAAGAAACGGTACATTTTAGTCATTGTTGATGATTTTTCTAGATTTACTTGGGTTTATTTTCTCAGGTTAAAATCAGAAGTAGCTCAAATAATGATTCATTTTATCAAAAAGATGGAAAGAAGTTTGAAGAAGAAAGTTCGAAAAATCAAAAGTGACAATGGTGCTGAATTTAAGAACAATGTTCTTGATTCGTATTTGATAGAACAAGGCATTTTGAATAATTTTTCTTCACCTTATACCCCTCAACAGAATGGGGTGGTGGAAAGGCGAAATCGTTCTCTTTGTGAAGCAGCAAGAACGATGCTCACATATACGAATCTTCCTCAATACCTTTGGGCAGAGGCAGTCTCAATAACATGTTTTACACAAAATAGATCATTCATTCATCGCCGGTTCAACATTACTCCTTATGAAATAATCAATAACTGAAAGCCTAATGTCAAATTCTTTCATGTTTTTGGTTGCAGGTGTTTTATTATGAATCTCAAGGATAATCTTTCGAAATTTCAGTCCAAAGCCGATGAAGGAATTTTCTTAGGTTATTCTCATAATTCGGTTGCATATCGAGTGTTGAATAGAAGAACATGGAAAATTAAAGAAACATTCAATCTTACGTTCGATGATTATTATATCAAACAAGTTGAAAAGTCTTTCAAACAAAAACCAATCCTTAAAGAATCAACAGATGAATCTGAAAGTTTTAATTCGTCTGATTTTGATAATGATTTAATTTTTGGTGTTCCAAAAGGGGTTGCTGATGCTGAAATCAATGCTCTGGATAATCAACTTCCGGAATCCTCAAAGCATTCTGATTATTCGATAATTATTCAAGATGTTGTTGATGAAAACTCAACGTCACCTTCTCCTAGAAATAGCAAAAGTATGCCAGATGATCCAGTGGAGAGGGAGCACTTGGATTCGAATTTTCGTGTTGAAGGGGAGCATTCTTTCGAAGGGGAGAATAGGAAAATTAATGATGATGTTGAGGGGGAGCAACCAGAAAATGAAATTGTCGAGGGGCAGCAACCTGACAATGAAATTGTTGAGGGGGAGCTAAATATGTCGAATAATGAACAATATGATATTTTTCATGATATAAATGATAATAATTATGTTGCAGGTTCAGACTCTAAATAAATGTTAGAAATGTTTGAAGATGCACCATTGGATTTTGATCGAGTATATCCACCATTGGAGAAGTGGACAAGAAATCATCCAAAAGAACAAGTGATTGGAAATCCTCAAGAAGGAGTGTTGACAAGAAGTCAACTTCGTGAAAAGAATGAGGTACTTAATGCTCATCGGGAGTTTTGCATGTTTAATGTCTTTATTTGGAAAATTAAACCAAAATCAGTAAAGGCTGCAATGGAACACTCAGATTGGGTTGTTGCAATGCAATCTGAATTGTCTGGATTCGAAAGAAACTAGGTTTGGAGATTAATTCCTAAACCAAAAGATGTTTCGATTATTGGATTAAAATGGATTTTCAAAAATAAAACAAACAAAGATGGTAATATTGTTCGAAGTAAGGCTAGGCTTGTGTAGCACCCGATTCCTGGTACGTATTTAAATTTAAGAAATGTTGCAATTTACTCTGAGACTCGGCGAGTTGGAGGCCCAACTCGTCGAGTAGACTCGACTTATGATCGGGGGTTTAAGTGATCTACTCGATGAGTCAGAAGACCGACTCGACGAGTAGGAGTTGTTTGGACAAAAACCTAATATTTAGGGTTTTCACCCTATTTAAGCAACTTAACTTGTCCCAAACCAGCCTCCATCGTCCCTCTCATTTCTAGAAACCCTAGATTGAAACCCTAAGCCCTTGTTTGTGTGCTCTTAGGCCATTTTGTGCATTCTTGGTGATTTGAAGTTTGAAGAAGGAAGGAAAGACTTGGAGATCCAAGAGTAGGTCAGTGGATCCAGAGATTTGGTTGCATTTCCAGCTTGTTGGAGGTAAAAAGCTCCAACCTTGACTTCTTAATTGATAGATCTACTTTAGGGCTTGAATCTTGATATCTTTGGGGTATTCCTAATCTATTTCGGGTTTAGAGGGTAATGTAGAAGTAATGGCATGAGATCTTGGACCTTAGAGGGTTCTCATGGCATAAAGGTGCCAACTTTATGGCCATGAGAGCCCCAGGCATCTTGTAGATCTCATTTTTGGTCCTTTTGAGCTTAAAGGCCCATGCATGGACGTAAAGTTCGTGACTTTATGTGTTATATTGACCCTAAGAGGTCAGATCTACCCTTTGGATGAAATAAGCTCAACAGAAATTGAGTTTATGGAACAAGGACTTAGTGGACTCGGAGAGTTGTTCTTGGGACTCGGTGATTCGGGTAATGGCTTCCCGACCTTTGTCGTTTTGAGGAACCTGGTTGAGTTTAGAAAAGGACTCAACAAATAATGGACGTGATTATGGACCTGGAAGTCATAGGACTTGGCGATTGTATGAACAGACTCGACGAGTCCAAGACAATCTCCCAACTTATGAAGACGGGCTCGGCGAGTTCAATGGGGACTCGGCGAGTCATAGACTAAACATCTTCTTATGGATAAAGATAAACTCGGCGAGTTCAAGAACGACCTCCGCGAGTCGGTTGAAGATTGTGTGATGTGTTGTTGAAGGCGAACTCGTCGAGCTCTTGCTAGACTCGACGGGTAAGGACGGGATTATGGCATTGTGTGGTCATGAGGACTCGACGAGTTGGTGGGCCAACTCGGCGAGTCGAGTCAACCAGATGTTGACTTTGACCAAAACTTGACTTTGACATTGTCTAGGATTGAGTGACCCTTGTAAGCGTTACAAGTTTGAGTATGAGTTGATAACGTGGAAGAGTTGTCATGTAGGTATTTAGGAGTCGAGGAGAGTCGATTTCCACATCGAGACCAGTGCAGACACTACGCGACATTGAGGTGAGTTACCTTCCAGTAGCAGTCGGTCTACGGCCACAATGCCGGCCCACCAGTAGGAGTTAGATGTTAGATGATTGTCTTTGTGATATTCATCTAGGTTTGCTATTACCTTATATGTTTTTGTGCTAGCGTGATATGTTATATGTGATAGTGGTAGTAGGTGGGGAATAGTTCCCAAGTTCGGTTGTTAGGACCGAACGGTAGGTCGGGCACCCCAGATATGCCTGACGATATGTTTATGTGATATGATATTATGTGGTAGTAGTTGGAGGTGAAATAGTCCTCGTATTTTGGTTATTAGGACTGAAGGGTAGGTCAGCACCCCAGAATGGCTTGACATAGGTAGGTCAGCACCCTAGAATGGCTGGACATGGGTTGGTCAGCACCCCAGAACGTCTTGACATGGGTAGGTCGGCACCCCAGAATGGCCGGACCGGGTAGGTCGGGCACCCCAGAATTGCTCGACAGTATGTATGCTATGTGACTGAATGGTATGTGGTATGATGGGGGAACTCACTAAGCTTCATTCTTACATTTTTCAGTTTTGGTTTCAGGTACCTCTTCAGCGAAGGGGAAGGAGTCGGCGTGGTAGCGGCACATCACACTCACACATGATTTCCGCATTGAGTTTTCTGGGATTATAATCTGATTTTTATTACTATTGATGATATGGTTTTGAGACACGATGTTACAGTTTTATAAATTGATATGACACTGGCAATGTTTTTCGTAAACTAATTTGAGAGTTACTTTTTTAAAATGAAATTTTTGGCTTTGAAAATTGGGATGTTACAAGTTGGTATCAGAGCCTTAGTTTGAGGGATTCTGATACACTCCCGGGTGTTTCTGATCTCAAACTGAGGACTTGGTATGAACATTTTCAAAAAGGAAAATCATTTTTATGAAAAGGAGTTTGAAAGGAGAAAATAACTTTGAAAAAGGACAAGATGTGTGATGTGCGCGACGGGCCGAGCTCAAGTAAGTTTTCCCCAAGATACCCATACATGTTATGTTATGATATGATTATGAGAACTGCATGTCACACCCCCAAAACCTATGAACGACAAAAACGTTCTGGGGTGGAGGACGTCATGTACAGTATCACAACAATGCAAGTAGTAAACAAGCAACAACATCATCCATTGCATTAATAATATAATTTCATACAAGTGTGTTCTGTCAAGTTTTAAAGACACCAAAACAATATACATCAAAAATATAAGATGAGTCTTGAACGAGCTCCATCTTCTCAAAACCTGGCTCCGGTACCTGTCTACTGGTGACCTGAGAATACAAGTTATTTTGAAAGATTTTATCAGCTTTAAAGCTGGTGAGATCATAAGTATATTAGTGTCTGTGTTTGTATGAAAGCATTTGTAAGATGTTTTGTAAAATGTACTGTATAAGTTTGTAAAAGTTTTGTATTTGTTTGAACTCCCCTAGAAAACCCTATGTTTCCTAATAAAAGTAGCCTTCTACCAAGGCATTTAGTGTCTGTGTGTGTCTCTTGTAAAAGTGTGTATTTTCCCAAATCCGACTATCATTAACCAAAAATATAGTTTTTACATTATTGTTTATTGTGTGAATAACACAAAGTAAAATGTAAGGGAGAATGTTATAGTACTGTAGTGTTGTATTAAGTAACTACTGCTGTACTAACTACCTTAAGCCAAATGTAAAATTTTAAGGTAACATGTGATCGGCCTGTATCTTGCTACCGACTCAATAGTAAAACGACAATGTAAGATGCCGTAAAAATGACGTTTGGCACCCGTAGACTTGCAAGTCCCACTGTAGCGAGCAGCAAGGTGTAGGATAGTAAATATAGTATAGATCTATACACAAACTCATACGCTCCCCAATTAAGGAGATTCTGATACAAAAACAGTCATGGCAGGTAGTGCCATGCCCTGTTTAATGGCTCACATAAATGTATTAATGTAAATGTTATGTGATTTGTGTGCTAGCTGTATTGTGTTCTTTCTCTGTCTAGCCTGTATGTTTTTTTCTCGTCATAGTGTCTATTGTTTGTTTCTCATCACTCTGTATTATGTTTGTTTCTCATCACTCTGTTTTATGTTTGTTTCTCATCATAGTATGTATTGACTCATGTATGAACTGACTCATTGTATGTTTCATTGTTCTAGTAATAGTATCTTCCTAAACTACCCCTATGGTAGCTTACTAGCAATGTATGAACATGTTTGTATACCCTTGCTACCCAAGGGCATGGAACTGAATGAAAGAAATAACCTTTTATATCTATATACATATACATAATATATAACTACGATTTAAACAACCTTCGGACAACTAACCTTGATACCCTAAGTCCACAACCATAACCACATGAGTTTACGGTCGTAAACCCATGAGTTTACGGCGGTAAACTCACACCCCTTTGACCATTTGTTGTTTTGAAGGTTTCTAAGTCCTTAGAAGTGTTTCCACTTGAAGTATAAGTCTATGGAAGAAGTTAGGGCACCATTTCACTCCTAAAAGGAGTTTACGGCCCTAAGACCGTTTCCCTTTGGGTTTACGGTCGTAAACCCCTATGGATGATGGTATTTTGATGTTTACAAGTCCTAAACACATTAAGGTATAAGTCTAGACTAGTTTCCAAGGCTAAGGAAGGGACTAGGGTCACTTTGGCCCCTTAAGAAGGGTTTACGGTCCAAGGTGTTCTTGGACCGTAAACACCTTTGATATTGGTGTTTCCTTGTGTTTTCTTGATGTAAAGATGTGTAGCAACCTTAAACATACTCTAGGATAGAAGTACTTACAATATAGAAGCTTGAAATGAGCCAAAAGTCCAAGAACACTAGTGTGTGTTCTTGGTGTTCTTGGTGAAACTTGAAGATTTGATCTTTTGGAAAGATCTAACAGATAGAAGTGTGTTAAATCACTAGATTAAGTGATATACAAACTTAAAAGGGCTAGAAACACTTACTAGATTGAAGATCTTGAATAAAACTTGGATCATACTTGAGAGGATTTGATATTTGTTCTTGACGATTTGGAAAAATGATATAAAATGACTAAGTGTCATATATTGTCACACCCCGCTAAAGCGGAAACACAGGGCGTGGCAGTACAAAGGGTTTCATCGCAAAAGTTAAAAGACAACACCAACCATAGTATTAAAAATCATTACAAATTCACAATGGGTTTGAACAACTTTTAAAAGAAATTACAATGTAAATTGAAATACAACACATGCGAATGCTCCTAAAAGTGAAGTGTCCCTAAGTGCCACTTACTTGATGATTCCTGAAAAAGCATGCAAAACGAGCGTCAACTATAAAAATAGTTGGTGAGTACTCACAGATAAACAAAATAATATTGGTTCCATGAATTGAAATCAAAGTTTTGATAAAAGTTTCCAATAATAAAAGTATATTGTTAAAATGAGTAAATAAGTTTGTAAAAACAAAGTTCTTTGTCATCATGAGAGATAAGGTATGTTGCCCAAATAAGATGCAACATTCATATTCTCATGGAAGATAAAGTTCGTTACTCAAACGAGTAAACAAGTTTCATTGCTAAAATGAGCAATCAATTTCGTTGCTACAAGGAGCAAACAATTTCATTGCTAAAACATGTATATAAGTTTTCAGTAATAAAAGTTCGTTGTTGTAATCAGAAACAAAGTTCATTGCTATAATTAATAAACAAGTTTATTGCTATAACGAGAAACGAGTTTGTATGTGTATGAGCAAACAATGAGTCTCAACCAAACCTATGACTGAAGCCCTATCAAGATCTATGCTTATCGTTCCATAGATGAATATGGTATCATGCACTCCAGCAATAGGGCGAGTGAGGAGTTGTCAATTCCTAATAGTGCTATCCATAATGACCATTGGCTCAAAGAGTTAATGGTTAGAGATAAGGGAAGGGCCTTAGTACGATAAGTTCTCATGTTCCGTGTTGCATAGACATATATAGAGAGACATAGCAATAAAATAGCAATCATGTTTGATACAAATCAATTTAAATACAACATTCAAATAATAGTTTTTCGGGACATGCTTTTCCACCCCAAAACATAAAAACTGAAAATAGGGGAGTGCGTGAATACTCACAATATGCAAAATATAGCAACCAAGTTTATACGAGTCAATTAAATACAACGAACGTAAATAGTTTAGGACATGCTTTTCCACCCCAAAACATTTAAAAACCGGAAATAGGGGAGTGGTGAATACTCACAATACATTGAGATGATGCAAATGGTGCCTTGAACTACGTTCCACGAGTACCACTACCGATTCCTACAATAATGGTATTCGCTAGTGTGTCTCTAATCGAAATCTAATACTAGTATACTTACTACTATAATAGAATTATGCCAATATTGTGTCAAAATTTAATATTTATAAGTTACAAACATTTTTCTGTGAAAATTAAATTTCAATGGATCAATTGTTATATAACAATTTAAGTGGAAAATTCTCATTATTGAAATGTTAATATTTAACATTTTAAGAAGTGTTCTAATGATTAAATATTCAAAAACTAAATCAATTTAGTTCTAAATTTCCCAAACTTTGTATTTCAGTTTTAATTGAAGTCAAAGACCTTAAGATAAATTTTCTTGAATTTTTGATTTGTCTAACTATTTTTCACCATTTAGTTCCTTGAATAATCATAAAATCATGGAAAAATAGTAAATTATCATGAAAAATTCTTATAATCTTTGTGTAACTGTTATACAGTGTACATAATCTGGGAAAATTATTAATATGTGTTTTCAAAAAGTTTAACACAATTTTTATGATTTTTGTACATTTAAGTGTATTAAATCTTGGGAAAATAGAAGAAAAATAGCATACAGAAGATAAAAATCATCAAAAATTTTATTTATTATCTTAACATATTATAAGAGTTTTTGGTAAATTTTTATTAATTTTGGATGAGTAAAACTATTTTTCCTGTTTTTAATCCATTATAAACACAAAAATCATGGAAAAATAGATATACATTTTGAAAAATTCCTAAAATATTTTTCGGAGTCTTAAATATAAGGTACAAGCTGCGAAAAATAAGAAATAATATTTTCAGATTCCCTAAAGTGGTTTTATGATTTATTAGAGCTAAATAAAAAGAAAATTAAAAGCCATACTAAACAGTAACAAAAATCGATGAAGCTTCATGAGAGATGTTTATTAACTTAAAGGGTCATCCACAAATATTTCCAGAATTGATTTACGAGTTTAAGTATTTTATATGCTTTAACACTCTATTTTATTATTATTTTCATGTAAAAATAAAGAAAATATATATTGGGCTGAAAATTTCCAGAATGCAACTTCAAACAATTTAATAACAATGAAAAATTGTTTTCTTATTTTTGATGTCGAAAAACATGCCTAAAGGCTCAATAAATTATAAAGAAAACTTGGTTCTTGTGATTTAAGTAATGATTATTGATGTTACTATGACAATTTTTGCAACATGTTACAAAGACTTTTGAATCAAGATCTTTTTGTACCTATTAATACATGATATTAAGAGTTCAAAATAATTTTTGAATGACTTATAGTGATGAATAAGTCTTTTGAACATGCAACACAAAACAAATGTTCATAAGGAAAGTGCTGTTTGAGCAACAGTTTTGTAAAAATTGGTAAAAATCGAAATATTGGAATTTTCCAGTGAGGTCAGATGGGTTTGAAAGCTAACTCAAAATATTATATTGCAGAAAAAGAATCACGAATTTTGGTTAAGAAATGAGTGAGATATGACAGTTTAAAGTCAGGTAAAGAAATCTGGCAGATTGCATGCATGATGATTGGTTAGAAAAGTGAGTTTTCATCATTTCCTTGAGTAAATCTTTTGAAGTATTTTAAATATATCATGATAAACTCATATTTTAGTCATGTTTCCAGAGATCAAAAGATTAAAACTTATCAAAATGTATACATGCATTTATGAACAAAATTTTGTTTCTCAAAAACTCTTAACTTGAGTTTGATGTTTTAATCCTTAAAATCGATTTTTGCACTAAGATCATGAACATGCAACCTTGTTTATCATACATGCATGGTGTTAAAACACATCCATCATGTTATAAAAACCATTTTAACAAAAATAAAACAAGTTTGAAGAAGATGAAGAAGGAGAAAGTGTAAGAAAAAGAGCAAAACTTGAAGGAAAAGTGAAGTAGAAATCGATTTTACCTTCAAGAATACCACAAAATGATGAAGATTTCGAGTTTGAGGAGTGTTCTTGGGTTTGTTTTCTGGAAAATTTCATGGTTCTTAGAGGGAGGAAGAGAGAATGGAGTGGTGTTTGGAGAGAAAAATTAGAGAGAAGGTAGAGAGTGTTTTCTAGAGAGAGAAAGAAGAGAGATGTGTGTGTGTTGGAGAATGAGAGTGTGAGAGAGAGATATGGGGAGAGAGGGATCCGAATTTTTTTAGTATAATACCCCTTTCTCATTCATTTTCTTTTATAAAATTTATGTTCTTTTATAAAATATCTCAATTTTTATATAAAATGTGCACTAAAATCAAGTTTTTATTCATAAAACCTTGATTTTTGATTTATAAATTAAGGGTAAATGTTAATGAGTTAAATTTTATTTTCCTTGATTATATTTCCTTGAATTTAATTGTTTTAGGATAATATTATGAGTTTCATAACTATTTTTATAGAATTATTGATGTCAAATTTTATAAAATTTAGGTTTTAGGGTTTTTAGGGTTTTGAGAATTAATAAATCTTTAGATATCAAAATCAATAGAATCTTTTAGACTTCAATTTATCTTATGGTATTATAACTCTTTTATAGTAATAAATAATATTTGTAATTTATTTTATCAGTTTATTGGCATTCTATGTAGTGGTTTCGAGATTCAAACGAAATTGAGGAATCAAGTATACTAGTCATACTGCTAGGTCAAGTGCATAATGTGTGTATATGATTCATGAAAAGGTGTTTGAGTCAAAGAGTGACCCAAATATGGATAGTCACTACAGTTAAGTAGTAGTAGAATTCACATATCAATGTGAAATCTAAGTACACTATCATCCGATCCTACTTATTTCCAAGTTTCTAGTAGGTTATAACTTAGCTTCTAGTTACTAAGTCTATTATGTGTCGTGCCTATATGTGCAACTAAGTTTATTCAAATCTAGAACCGACTCGAATTTTGACGGTTGTCACATTCTCCCCCGGTTGAAAGAATTTCGCCCCGAATTTCAATTTGTGACGTATTCTATTAGAACTCAGTCGTGTACAATTATATAGTTGGAGAGGTGGTGACTTGCAATGTTCTTTGATTATTTCCGGTTTATTTCCTCAAGGGAAAAGCCCAATTCTTTAGCTATAGTCAAATTAATGTTTCCTTAATTCGAGTTCTACAATTTAGATTGCGAGAAATTAGGATCATGGAAATCATGATCCAAACATGGCGACCTAGTAGAAAAAGATCATCTAGTTAGATATTATATGAATTAAGAGAGCTATAAGTTTTGCTGAAACACTAACTGCACTGAGCGTTAAATCCGCATTGATCCTTAAGTCGCGTTCTAAATTAGCACTAAGTGTAAATTCGCCGCCTAATAAAGAAGAGATTAGGAACAATTTGTTCACTTCCGGGTTGGCTACTACATCTGGAAAGGAAATATTTTGAAATAAGAAGGGGTAGCACGAATGAAAGAGAAGCGATTGAGGGTAAGTTCCTAAAAATACGTACTAAGGGTAGGCAACGAAGTTTTGGTACATCTCAATTGTAAAGGCTAATTAAGTGTCGTCGACAAAATAAATTACGAATGATTGAGCATCTCCGAGGCTATAATTACTACTATGGTTACTCTTACAATAATAAAACCTTATTCGAAGAATAAATATATTTAGAGAGTCATTGGTGCAAATGGAGGCGATGAAAATTTATGATAAATTAAATCACATTGTGTATATAGCATTTTAAGTGTTTAGAAGTGATTAAAAATCTCATTGTTATCAAAATGTCTGTTTAGAAATGATAATTAATCTCACTATTATCAAAATGTGTAATAATTCCAAGATAATGAAGATACATGTGTGGCGATCCAACAAAGTAGTAAAATAATATAAAGATTAATTAAACTTAAAGGTTTAAGTCGTCATTAAGGGAAATTTTTTTTATTGAAATTATTGATATTACGCTATTTGAAAATTTGACTAATTGTCTAAGTCAGGACAAATCTAAGTTCACGAGGAGTCAAAATACTTATGAAAACAAGCTTGATAGTTTAGGAACTCACTGAAAATTGCAAAGTAAATTACTATTTTAAGAAAGGTGTAAAAATGTCAATCTTCAAAATAGGGCATTCATAGTTTAGTGTTTCTACAAAAACAATCATTTAGAGAATAGATAATCGTAAAATTCAAAATTCTTGATGTATTTAAAGAAAAGAAGAAACATAAGGATACATATCCTTCACATATATTTTCCGGATATAGAAAAATTATAAGCTTAAGAGTATTCATCTTGTGTATTAATTATAAGGAAAAATACAATGAAAATTGCATTTTATATCAAGTTTCTGAATTTAGAACGAAAGAGCAAATGTAAATAAGGATCACTTGTTTATAGAGATTTCAAAATAAAAACAAGATGTATATGATAAAAAGGCGTAATTGAATATATATCAAAGTTGACTAAATAAAAATTATTCCTCACGGCTATACATGTATTAATCGCTCAAAACGAAAGGATAGACTTCTAGTATGTATGTGTACAAACATGATACCAGGAGAAGCAAAATAGACAGAAACAAAGTTAGACAATGTATTATGTTACTATTATGGGTGTGCAAGATCTAAAGTCATAAGGAGAGCAAGAAATCAAGTGCGGGGGAAAGAAAAAGGAAGGTAGCGGCGGCAATGATTGTTATTGTTAAAATTATAAGAACAATACCTATAGGTAGATTAAAAGCAGGTTGAGATATATTTCAAACTTTAATATTTGATGTATATTGATGATTAAATAGACATGTGAGAGTCTTAGAATGTTTGCTAATAATCACGAGTTACCTTATTAAGTTAAACTTCATTTGTGAAAAAGAAGAAGCACTACAAACGGTAGTTGAAAATCTGACAATTTGACTTTTTAGAATGGAGTTCAATAATAGTTAAAACATATAAGGTAAAGACTCAATAGATTTAGAAGAGTAATTATACATTGTTGAAGGTGTCACTGGAAATTTAAAAGTGAACACTAAGTTTTGCAATGTTGTAAGTTTTATAAACACAAATTATAAAACTAATTTGAAATAAAATAAACAAATAAGGTGTGTTTTGAAATGTAGGCATCAGTGATGTCTTGTAAACACATTTGGATTAGAAAGTTGTAAAAATACCATGTTGGGTTTCAAGAAAACACATTTAAGTAAAGTACGATGCCTAAATGGGAAAGTAGTCAAAAGTCTTAAAACAAAAGTGGTTTGAAGATCCGATGAAGCTTTTACACATAATATGAACTTTAACGTCATATGTTTAAGTTTTATAGTAAAGAGTTTAAACACGATTATAAAAGAAAATGTTTCTAGTTTTTCGAAGACGTGTCAAAATGCTAAGAAATGTTTAAAATGGTTTATATGCCCTTAAAAGCACATCAATCCATTGAAATGAATTTGAAATGAAATTGAAATAGCAAGGTTAAAACCAATATTGGTTAAATTGAGTTTTGAAGAAAAGTGTTAAGTTAAAGCAAGTTGTCAAAAGATTTTTAGCGAGAATATGGCTTACATTGTTAGGAAATGTCTAGTAAGTTGTATGAAGTGGTTATAAAGTATTTTATCGATGATAAATAAAACCGATGAAACGAAATAATTTTTCGATGGAAGATTAAGAAGTAAGGAATAAGTATATTAGTGTAGCTGATCGTACCTAAATACTAAGGCGAGTACAAGGCGAGTATAAGACGAGTACCGATGTCTTTTTCCCTAAGATAAAGGGCAAGAAAATTGTTTGAAAAACGTTTTATGGTGTCAATGCAGTTTACGACCTTTTATAGAGGTCAAAGGGACATCCTATGTTAAGTTTTAAGCTCAAGGTGGAAACAACGTAGAGCTAAATCGTAGCGTAGTAATAAGGTCTCACGTATGCGTTAAACTTCCGTGTCTCTTTGTGAGTCGAATCCGGAATGCCCACCAATGGTATCCAAGTGATTACTTAGTGGTGACTCATCTACCTCCTTACGAGATGCTCCAATTATCATTCGTGTCGGTATCGAAACGTTTTTTCCTAGTTGTAACTCTTGAAGACGATGAAGAGGTATTGAGGAATAATTGGTATATGTTTCGACTTAAGATAATTACTAGTGTATATCTAGCTACTAATCTTACATCTAAATTCAATAGCTACCGAGGAATACCCATTCTTAGTACTAAGTGCATTGCTCCTAGAGTGGCTAGTGATATAACCTAAGTGGTTAACCTAGCACTTGATAAGGGACAAAAATATTTCTAAATAAAGGCATTGTTATAAAAGTGCACTTAGTTTCTAAGTGTATCTAGATGAATGCCTATAATATGCAATGCCCGTACGCAACCGAAAAATTTTGTTTTTCAAAAGTTTAAGTTGAAAATCGTTTTGAACATAATTCTACTATAACCGTTTCAAGCCTCACATTAAGTTTCCTTAATTAAGCATAGTTGGCCAGGCTATACTTAATTAAAGTCTGATAATGCGTACTCGAATTAGTTATACCAGTAGTATGTTCAGTATTTTAAAAACGTTTAGAAATTTTTTGGCTATAGTTGTGGTTTTCCAAAGGAAAACTGGTATTCTCTATAACCTTCGGCTCTGATACCATTTCCTGTCACACCCCGCTAAAGCGGAAACACAGGGCGTGGCAGTACGAAGGGTTTCATCGCAAAAGTTAAAAGACAACACCAACCATAGTATTAAAAATCATTACAAATTCACAATGGGTTTGAACAACTTTTAAAAGAAATTACAATGTAAATTGAAATACAACACATGCGAATGCTCCTAAAAGTGAAGTGTCCCTAAGTGCCACTTACTTGATGATTCCTGAAAAAGCATGCAAAATGAGCGTCAACTATAAAAATAGTTGGTGAGTACTCACAGATAAACAAAATAATATTGGTTCCATGAATTGAAATCAAAGTTTTGATAAAAGTTTCCAATAATAAAAGTATATTGTTAAAATGAGTAAATAAGTTTGTAAAAACAAAGTTCTTTGTCATCATGAGAGATAAAGTATGTTGCCCAAATAAGATGCAACATTCATATTCTCAAGGAAGATAAAGTTCGTTACTCAAACGAGTAAACAAGTTTCATTGCTAAAATGAGCAATCAATTTCGTTGCTACAAGGAGCAAACAATTTCATTGCTAAAACATGTATATAAGTTTTCAGTAATAAAAGTTCGTTGTTGTAATGAGAAACAAAGTTCATTGCTATAATTAATAAACAAGTTTATTGCTATAACGAGAAACGAGTTTGTATGTGTATGAGCAAACAATGAGTCTCAACCAAACCTATGACTGAAGCCCTATCAAGATCTATGCTTATCGTTCCATAGATGAATATGGTATCATGCACTCCAGCAATAGGGCGAGTGAGGAGTTGTCAATTCCTAATAGTGCTATCCATAATGACCATTGGCTCAAAGAGTTAATGGTTAGAGATAAGGGAAGGGCCTTAGTACGATAAGTTCTCATGTTCCGTGTTGCATAGACATACATAGAGAGACATAGCAATAAAATAGCAATCATGTTTGATACAAATCAATTTAAATACAACATTCAAATAATAGATTTTCGGGACATGCTTTTCCACCCCAAAACATAAAAACTGAAAATAGGGGAGTGCGTGAATACTCACAATATGCAAAATATAGCAACCAAGTTTATACGAGTCAATTAAATACAACGAACATAAATAGTTTAGGACATGCTTTTCCACCCCAAAACATTTAAAAAAACCGAAAATAGGGGAGTGGTGAATACTCAAAATACATTGAGATGATGCAAATGGTGCCTTGAACTACGTTCCACGAGTACCACTACCGATTCCCACAGTAATGGTATTCGCTAGTGAGTCTCTAATCGAAATCTAATACTAGTATACTTACTACTATAATAGAATTATGCCAATATTGTGTCAAAATTTAATATTGATAAGTTACAAACATTTTTCTGTGAAAATTAAATTTCAATGGATCAATTGTTATATAACAATTTAAGTGGAAAATTCTCATTATTGAAATGTTAATATTTAACATTTTAAGAAGTGTTCTAATGATTAAATATTCAAAAACTAAATCAATTTAGTTCTAAATTTCCCAAACTTTCTATTTCAATTTTAATTGAAGTCAAAGACCTTAAGATAAATTTTCTTGAATTTTTGATTTGTCTAACTATTTTTCACCATTTAATTCCTTGAATAATCATAAAATCATGGAAAAATAGTAAATTATCATGAAAAATTCTTATAATTTTTGTGTAACTGTTTTACAGTGTACATAATCTGGGAAAATTATTAATATGTGTTTTCAAAAAGTTTAACACAATTTTTATGATTTTTGTACATTTAAGTGTATTAAATCTTGGGAAAATAGAAGAAAAATAGCATACAGAAGATAAAAATCATCAAAAAATTTATTTATCATCCTAACATATTATAAGAGTTTCTGGTAAATTTTTATTAATTTTGGATGAGTAAAACTATTTTTCCTGTTTTTAATCCATTATAAACACAAAAATCATGGAAAAATAGATATACATTTTGAAAAATTCCCAAAATATTTTTCGGAGTCTTAAATATAAGGTACAAGCTGCAAAAAATAAGAAATAATATTTTCAGATTCCCTAAAGTGGTTTTATGATTTATTAGAGCTAAATAAAAAGAAAATTAAAAGCCATACTAAACAGTAACAAAAATCGATGAAGCTTCATGAGAGATGTTTATTAACTTAAAGGGTCATCCACAAATATTTCCAGAATTGATTTACGAGTTTAAGTATTTTATATGCTTTAACACTCTTTTTATTATTATTTTCATGTAAAAATAAAGAAAATATATATTGGGCTGAAAATTTCCAGAATGCAACTTCAAACAATTTAATAACAATGAAAAATTGTTTTCTTATTTTTGATGTCGAAAAACATGCCTAAAGGCTCAATAAATTATAAAGAAAACTTGGTTCTTGTGATTTATGTAATGATTATTGATGTTACTATGACAATTTTTGCAACATGTTACAAAGACTTTTGAATCAAGATCTTTTTGTACCTATTAATACATGATATTAAGAGTTCAAAATAATTTTTGAATGACTTATAGTGATGAATAAGTCCTTTGAACATGCAACACAAAACAAATGTTCATAAGGAAAGTGCTGTTTGAGCAACAGTTTTGTAAAAATTGGTAAAAATCGAAATATTGGAATTTTCCAGTGAGGTCAGATGGGTTTGAAAGCTAACTCAAAATATTATATTGCAGAAAAAGAATCAAGAATTTTGGTTTAGAAATGAGTGAGATATGACAGTTTAAAGTCAGGTAAAGAAATCTGGCAGATTGCATGCATGATGATTGGTTAGAAAAGTGAGTTTTCATCATTTCCTTGAGTAAATCTTTTGAAGTATTTTAAATATATCATGATAAACTCATATTTTAGTCATGTTTCCAGAGATCAAAAGATTAAAACTTATCAAAATGTATACATGCATTTATGAACAAAATTTTGTTTCTCAAAAACTCTTAACTTGAGTTTGATGTTTTAATCCTTAAAATCGATTTTTGCACTAAGATCATGAACATGCAACCTTGTTATCATACATGCATGGTGTTAAAACACATCCATCATGTTCTAAAAACCATTTTAACAAAAATAAAACAAGTTTGAAGAAGATGAAGAAGGAGAAAGTGTAAGAAAAAGAGCAAAACTTGAAGGAAAAGTGAAGTAGAAATCGATTTTACCTTCAAGAATACCACAAGATGATGAAGATTTCGAGTTTGAGGAGTGTTCTTGGGTTTGTTTTCTGGAAAATTTCATGGTTCTTAGAGGGAGGAAGAGAGAATGGAGTGGTGTTTGGAGAGAAAAATTAGAGAGAAGGTAGAGAGAGTTTTCTAGAGAGAGAAAGAAGAGAGATGTGTGTGTGTTGGAGAATGAGAGTGTGAGAGAGAGATATGGGGAGAGAGGGATCCGAATTTTTTTAGTATAATACCCCTTTCTCATTCATTTTCTTTTATAAAATTTAAGTTCTTTTATAAAATATCTCAATTTTTATATAAAATGTGCACTAAAATCAAGTTTTTATTCATAAAACCTTGATTTTTGATTTATAAATTAAGGGTAAATGTTAATGAGTTAAATTTTATTTTCCTTGATTATATTTCCCTGAATTTAATTGTTTTAGGATAATATTATGAGTTTCATAACTATTTTTATAGAATTATTGATGTCAAATTTTATAAAATTTAGGTTTTAGGGTTTTTAGGGTTTTGAGAATTAATAAATCTTTAGATATCAAAATCAATAGAATCTTTTAGACTTCAATTTATCTTATGGTATTATAACTCTTTTATAGTTATAAATAATATTTGTAACTTATTTTATCGGTTTATTGGCATTCTATGTAGTGGTTTCGAGATTCAAACGAAATTGAGGAATCAAGTATACTAGTCATAGTTTTCAACTCTGACTTAAGTTTCTATGAGGCTCCAACCTAATTTCTACTGCTAGGGCAAGTGCATAATGTGTGTATATGATTCATGAAAAGGTGTTTGAGTCAAAGAGTGACCCAAATATGGATAGTCACTACAGTTAAGTAGTAGTAGAATTCACATATCAATGTGAAATCTAAGTACACTATCATCCGATCCTACTTGTTTCCAAGTTTCTAGTAGGTTATAACTTAGCTTCTAGTTACTAAGTCTATTATGTGTCGTGCCTATATGTGCAACTAAGTTTATTCAAATCTAGAACCGACTCAAATTTTGACGGTTGTCACATATATATACTCTCAAATTTAGGGTTTTTGGCTGTAAATATTTTATTCAGGCAGTAAACTCCAATTTCTTGGAGTTTAGGAATAACAGTGATGCACTATAACCCTAGGGCATCCTCTCTCCTAATATCTCCTAAAGTGTAAATCCTAAAATAATCAAACTTATTCCAAAAAGTCTAAAAATTTAACAGTAACTATTTTGACTTCTATTGACTTGACATGTTGTACATAATAGAAATTTCGGGTTGTCACATCATCCCCTCCTTAGAAGGAATTTCGTCCCGAAATTAGAATTTAAGCAAATAAGTAGTTACAGATAACTAAGTAAAAAGACGAGGATATTTCAGTTTCATCTGATCCTCTCGCTCCCAAGTGAATTCAGGTCCTCGCTTGGCGTTCCAGCGAACCTTCACTATCGGGATGCGGCTTTGTTTCATTTGCTTGACCTCCCTGTCCATGATCTCTACTGGTTCTTCCACGAATTTGAGGCTCTCGTTGATCTCGATCTCGTCGAGTGGGATTACAAGAGTCTCGTCGGACATACACTTTTTCAAGTTCGATACGTGGAAGGTAGAATGTACGTTACTGAGCTCACGCGGTAAGTTAAGTTTGTAAGCTACAGGGCCGATTCTAGCAAGAATCTCGAAAGGCCCAATGTACCTTGGATTTAGCTTTCCACGCTTTCCGAAGCATATCAAGCCCTTCCAGGGTGAGACCTTCAATAGAACATGGTCGCCCACCTGGAATTCCAACGGTTTCCTTTGTTTATCAGCGTAGCTTTTCAGTCGGTCTCTGGTGGCTTTCAGTCGTTCATGAATCTGAACGATCTTCTCCATCGTTTCCCGTATGATCTACGGACCTGTGAGAGTGCTTTCAGGAACTTGTCCTTTAGCTAACTGGGTATCACCCACCTCAGCCCAGCACAGAGGGGATCTGCACTTGCGGCCATAGAGGGCCTCGAATGGAGCTGCCTTTATGCTTGTGTGATAACTGTTGTTGTAGGAAAATTCTACAAGGGGTAAATGAGTATCCCATGCTTTCCCAAAGTCAATCACACAGGCTCGCAACATGTCCTCCAAGGTTTGGATAGTCCTCTCACTTTGCCCGTCTGTCTGCGGATGGTAGGCTGTACTCATGTCCAGCCTAGTTCCTAAGGAACTTTGTAGTGACTGCTAGAACCTAGAAGTGAACCTACTATCTCTGTCTGAGATAATGGACATAGGCACACCGTGCAGTCGTACAATCTCCCTAATGTACGTTCTTGTAAGCTTCTCCATCTTGTCTGTTTCCTTGATAGGTAGGAAGTGCGCGGACTTGGTCAATCTATCGACGATGACCCATATGGTATCAAGTCCACCCGTTGTCTTGGGCAACTTGGTAATGAAATCCATAGTGATCCGGTCCCACTTCCATTCTGGTATCTCCGGTTGTTGTAGAAGACCAGAGGGTTTCTGGTATTCGACCTTGACCTTTGCGCAAGTGAGGCGTTTACTTACGAAGATAGCAATCTCTGCTTTCATGTTAGGCCACCAGTATAACTTTTTAAGATCCAGATACATCTTATCTGAACCTGGGTGGACGGAATAACGAGTGTTGTGCGCCTCGTTCATGACCAAGTCTCTGAAACCACCAAGTTTCGGGGTCCAGATCCGATCCATGAGATAATAAGATCCGCCACCTTTGACTTCCAAGTTCTTATCCATCCCTCGCAGGGATTCACTGGCCACATTTTCAGGTTTCAAAGCGTCGATCTGAGCCGCCTGTATTTGTGTGGATAAGTGTGAATGGACAGTCATAGTCATTGATTTAACTCTACGACCAGAATATTCTTTCCGACTCAGGGCGTCAGCTACTACATTAGCCTTGCCGAGATGATAACAAATTTTGCATTCGTAGTCATTGAGTAGCTCGAACTACCGTCGTTGTATCATGTTGAGCTCCTTCTGGTCGAATATATGTTGTAGGCTCTTGTGGTCTGTAAAGATTGTGCTCTTCGTACCGTACAGGTAGTGTCTCCAGATCTTCAAAGCAAAAACAACTGCTCCTAGTTCAAGATCGTGGGTCGTGTAGTTAACCTCATGTGTCTTCAGCTGCCTGGAGGCATAGGCGATGACCTTACCTCGCTGCATCAGAACACATCTGAGTCCTTGGTTTGATGCATCGCAATAGACAACGAAGTCTTCTATCCCTTCGGGGAGGGATAGTATCGGTGCGGTGCACAAGGCTCGTTTGAGCGTTTGGAACGCTCTTTCCTGCTTCTCTTCCCAGTCAAAGGATACGCCCTTCTGGGTAAGTGTTGTAAGAGGCTTCGCTATGCGGGAGAAGTTTTGAATAAACCTGCGATAGTAGCCAGCGAGGCCTAGAAATTGACGAATTTCTGTAGGCGTCTTCGGTGCTGACCAGCTCTCAATGGCTTTGATTTTGGACGGGTCCACGTGTATTCCCTCCTTGCTAACCACGTGCCTTAAGAATTCGACTCGTCGGATCCAAAATCCGCACTTCGAGAACTTCGCATAAAGCTTCTCCGCGCGCAGGGTTTCTAAGACTTGTCGTAGATGTTGAGTATGTTCCTCCTTACTTCGCGAGTAGATTAGTATGTCGTCGATGAAGACGATGACAAACTGATCCAAGTAAGGACGACACACCCTATTCATTAAATCCATGAATACTGCGGGCGCGTTTGTTTATCCGAATGGCATCACTACGAATTTGTAGTGCCCATAACGAGTTCGGAAGGCTGTCTTCGGAACATCCTCCCCTAGTACTCGTAGCTGGTGATATCCGGATCTTAAGTCGATTTTGGAAAAGAAATTCGCCCCTTGAAGTTGATCGAATAAATCGTCGATCCGAGGCAAAGGATAACGATTTTTGACGGTCAGTTTGTTGAGCTCCCTGTAGTCGATGCACATACGAAATGATCCGTATTTCTTCTTGACGAACAAGACCGGAGCTCCCCAGGGTGAGAAGCTCGGTCTTATAAAGCCCTTTCTGAGCAGCTCGTTAAGTTGACAGGATAGTTCTTGCATCTCTGCAGGTGCTAGACGATATGGCGATTTGGCTATGGGGGTAGCCCTTGGAACTAAGTCGATTCTGAACTCGACTTGTCGTTGCAGAGGTAATCCTGGTAGTTCTTCTGGAAAGATGTCAGGATAGTCGCATACTACTGGAATGTTCTGAATAGGTTTCGTTTCTTGGCTCACATCGACCACATGAGCAAGGAATGCACGACATTCCTTTCTCAAGAATTTCTGAGCTTGAATGCTCGAGATGATACGAAGATTTGTGCCGGGTTTGTCGCCATATACTACTAGGGTTTCGCCACACGAAAGATTAAGGCGAACAGCCTTTTCGTAACACATGATGTCGGCACGATGAAGACTCAACCAATCCATGCCAATGATGACGTCGAAACTTTTAATTGAGACTAGCATGAGATCGATCGAGAATGAATGGCTATCTAAAGTTAAGGTACACCCTATGAATATGCAGCTAGTGCTCTCTGTCTTCCCATTAGCCATTTCTACTGTGAATGGTTCTTTGAGTGCTCGTGATTTTTGCTTAAGTAAATGAGCAAACTTTTGGTTCACGAAGCTCCTCTCCGCTCCACTATCAAATAGAATACAAGCATAAGAGTTGTCGAGGAGAAACGTACCAGTGACCACTGTGGGGTCGGCAATCGCCTCCTCATGGCCTATAGCCAGAACTCTTCCTACTCCACCGGCAGTCCCTGCCTTGGGGCAGTTCCTTTTGTAGTGGCCCACATCACCACAGTTGTAGCAAGCTTGGCCCACTCCAGTGCCGGGGACTTGGGTGATTGGCCTCGCTGGAGATTTACAGAAACGGGCTGTGTGCCCCTTCCTGTTGCAGTTTACACACTGCATTTCCCGACAGGCTCCCACATGGTGGTAGTTGCACGTGTTGCAGAGCGGCAAACTTCCAGAATACTGCTTTAATGGAGCAGCAGCAGTGGCAGGTGCTGTTGCACTATGAACTGCCACGATCTGCTGTTTCTTGGCAGCCTTCTTCTTTTTCTTGTCATCCCAGAATTTCCGCTTGGAGTTTGCGGTTCTGGCGGGTTCTGAGATGCCTAGGGTGGTTGTTGCAGCCGGGGTACGGACCCCGTGGTCAATTAGTTGCTGTGCCAATCGCTTGGCACTATCAAATGTAGTAGGGAGTGATGACAAAACATTTCCTTGGTATGGTGGCATTAGCCCCCATATATATCTCTCGATCTTCTTTCCCTCTGAATGGATCATATTGGGACAGAGGGCCACCAGTTCACAGAACCTGGCGGTATACGAGACGATGTTGGAGCCCTTCATGGTCAGGCTCCATAGTTCCTCCTCCAGCTTTTGGATCTCGCCCCTAGGGCAGTACTCCTCAATCATGAGGTCTTTCATGGTATCCCAGCCCATACCGTTAGCCACCACTAGAGATAGTGACTTAACATGGATGTTGCACCATGTTAGGGCTTTTGATTCGAAGGTACAAGCGGCAAAATTGACCTTGCTTCCCTCCGGGCACGAGCAGATTTAAAAGACCGACTCTGTCTTCTCGAACCATTGCGAGAGGATGAGTACTCCGCCAGTCCCTTTGAAGGACAATGACTTGCAGTTTGTGAAGTCTTTGTAGGAGCACTCTCTTGACCGCACAGGGGTTTCAACCTGAATAGTCGGAACAGGAGTTCCTCCTCCAGTGGAACTTAAGGAATGATATTCAGCCATGGCTGTAGCCACAACCGCAGCTACAACAACATTTAGAGCTGCTGTATCAAATTGAGGAGTAGGTGGAGTTGGTGCGGGAGGATTGCATCTTGTTGATTTACGTGGAGGCATCTTTGAACTATAAGTTTAGAAAGATGAAAACATTGATAAGAATTTGATAGAAATATGATGAGAATGACTCATGGACTAACTCTTCATAGCCCAACAGCGTAATTGAATGAATACTTGAATAAAGATGAAAGCATTTGGATAATAATTTCCATTAGATCAGATATCTGCCAAAGATACTGGAATTACAGATGTAATGAATTCGGGGAAAAATGACCTAGAAGTAGGTCTTACATCAACCAAGATGGGAAAATTTTGACAGCATACGACCTAATCAAAACCTAACAGGTCTAAGATTGACAAAGATAGGAAGTTTATCTAAAGTTTTTACATAACTAGGTTATATCCAAAAGAGAAGTCGATAAGACTCTAACGGCGACGAGAACTGCTAGAGTGAGTTCTTGAATCCGATAGGAGACGCTCTATGTCCCTCACACGCCTATCAGATCTTGCTTGCTGAGTTCGAAGTTCCCTGACTTCGGCTCGAGTTTCAGCAAGTTCCCTCTGAAGCATTGTATTGCTAACCTGAGCCCTTTCATGAGCGGACTCCAGCTGGCGAATGCGGATAGTGTTAACACCAGAATTGGCATCCACTTCTACTACCCGGTCGATAGCTGCTCGACCCTGCTCGGTGTTCCGAGAAATCCTACGAACCATGATAGGTAGGACCCTATCAGCTGAACCTCCCTTAGTAAGGTTATAGAAGCTTCTGTCTCCGTTGTAGGGAAAAGGTTGACCTTGTTCCTCACTCCATCTATTCAAGTTTGTGGCCCACAAAGGTGTGGGTCCTTGGAATGCGGGACGAGGGTTTGGGTTTTGAACAGCTGGGGGTTGGTTGTTGACTTCTGGCTCCGAGTCGGAACCATCAGAAAAACCTTCAGCTTCATAATCATCTAAAGGGATTGGGTGATTATCTTCTGGTTCTTCTTCCAGCCATCATGCGTTGTCGTGGTTTGGGAAGTACGGGTCTCCGGGAAGATGAAATCCAGCCATTATATCTACGCGAGAAAAGGGATATAAGAAATAACTAAATTAGACTAACTAATTAGATAATTATAAGATGATCTTTATTAGTTGCTTCAATACTTGTTTAAAGCATACTAGTTACATGTAACGCAGACGGGATAGACCTTCGAATAAGTGACCCTAACCCTAAGCCCACAACCAAACAAGGAACAGGAAGTAAGGCAAAGATCACAGATTCTAAGTCTATGACATCTTAGCACATATAACCTTAGTGTATCCACTAAACAACCATTGATATACTAATAAAGACCTTTAGTTTTCAAATAAGTAATTATTGTAACACAAAATACTCCTATAGTATTTTAAGTTTAATGTTCTGTTCTACTGTTCTTGTTGTAGTAGTGTTGGTAAGTTTTTAGACTTGTTGCAACCTCACAACCATTCTTAGGCACATGCTAATCACTCCTCGGATAACGTAGTTGATCAGGCTATATCTTCCTAGGGTAGACCATATGTCTCTAAGTCTACTTGTGCTTTCCAACAATCGTAATACTTTTGTTCTGTCCTAGTGACACTGATTTTAGTATGAATGCAGATATGTATACTTTATTAAATATTTTATTATTTAAAGTATAAACTCTTTATCAGAGTATTTTAATCCCGCTTGTGTTTTTAGTTCGTATATCTTTTATGGGTTGATACACTCGATTCACTATAAACAATGCTCTGATACCAATCTGTCACACCCCCAAAACCTATGAACGACGGAAACGTTATGGGGTGGAGGACGTCATGTACAGTATCACAACAATGCAAGTAGTAAACAAGCAACAACATCATTCATTGCATTAATAATATAAGTTCATACAAGTGTGTTCTGTCAAGTTTTAAAGACACCAAAACAATATACTGATGGGTTTTGAGCATTCTAAAACTTCCTAAGTGTACATGCAACCCTAATAACCTTGGATCTATGTTTGTCTAATTATCATGCAAAGTTGAATTCCAAGGTTATATTCCTATCTAGCATACATGGGGAACAAGTTTTAACTTGCATGAAAGATAGAATAACTTACCTTGTTGTTGCTTATGATCCTTGAAACCTTGTGAGTCGAGCACCCCAAGTGTGATGCCTCAAATGCTTCACACAACACCAAATGCTTTTGGAATGACTTTAGAGAGAATACACACTTCTAAAATCGGCCTAGCCCTCTTGTTTCTTATGTGTATCCGATTTTGGTGGAGAATGGGTTTCTTATATAGTGTTGACACATCTAGGCTTACACCATGTAAACCCTAATGTGTCATGACTCTTCATTTCCATGACCCATGGGTTTGTAACTCCCATGGAGCATCCATGGAGCATCCTATGGGTGGAACCCAACTTCATAATCCATAGAGCCTCTTAGCCCACTATATAAGATATGGAAGATTTACATAATCTACCCATATATTTAATTAGTTATCTTTTGATCACTTAATTAATTTTAAATTAATTCTTGATCAAACTAATTAAATAATATTATAAATATATTAGAACTTATAATATATTAATAAACCATAAGTGTTATTTCTCTCATTTTAGTTTATCCAAATGCATGGTGCCATGCAACCCAAATGGACCATGCCGGGTCGGGTCAAGTACATACCAGAAATAGTTATGGACTTAGACACCTTATCCAACAGTCTCCCACTTGGATAAGTCTAATAACTATAACTGCAATACTTCAGGAACCGATCGGCAATCGTAGCTCTTTCAAGGTCTCTCGGAACTGAGAAGATGATGATACGCCATTTAAGATAAGTGATCATATAATCCTCTGTTCTAGATATCAGCCGGACAAATACATGGACCAATGTCTTACTTATTGTCCAGCAGTTTGTTTCCCGATTTCCGATTTGTTTGACAAAGAACTTAATTGAACACATCAACTTAGTTCTGACCGGGCCCGGTACATAGGTCAAAACAAAATCATCGAGGGGCCCAGATATCAGCTTCTAATCCAAGGAGGAACAGATAAACTTCGACTCATATGTTTGTTCTACCACTCATTGAATTATACACAAAAGCACGTTTTATAACATCGAGTTACCAATGCGTTAACGTACAATCAATGCATAACCAACTCATAAGTAACAAATCATATCTGTAGGTTTGAAGACTTATATGATATTACCGTCTCACGATCACTCGAGATAAATTATGTGAAGTGATTCCAGTGAGCGTGGGTTGAGTCCAATGCTCAGAACTTATGAGCACTCATGAGTGTTGTAGCCATGTCCAACAACTTAGACCTCTGCAACCAATCATGACAATCTTGATTCATACCTGCTTCCGACATATGACCGATTGTGGAGGTTCGAATAATATGATATACCAAACATAATTATTCTGGAAGTCAAAACATGCAAAAGAAATATAGTAAACGATCGACAAGAGATAGCAACACTTTACTCATAAATAAAACACCTTTTATTCATCATCTAATGTCAATTACACTTTACAAATTTCAAGGTTATCTAACTACTAAATCTAATATCATCCTTCAGCCCTATGCTCCGAGCATGCTGGAGATGCTTAACCCGAGTCAGTCCCTTCGTGAGGGGATCTGCTGGATTCTCATCCGATGATACCCTCTTTGCCACGAGGAGTCCTTCTTCTATTCGATGTCTGATGAAATGGTATTTTCTGTCGATGTGTCTGGATCTCCCGTGATTCCTTGGTTCCTTGGCTAAGGCAACTGCACTTTCACTATCACAGAAAATTTCCATTGGCTCTTTAATAGCTGGTATAACTCCAAGGTCTCCAATGAAGTTGTTCAGCCATATCGCCTCCTTTGCTGCCTCGCTAGCTGCTATACACTCTGATTCGCAAGTTGAATCAGCCACTGTCTCTTGCTTGGAACTCTTCCAAGAAATTGCTCCTCCATTTAAAGTAAAGACCCAGCCTGACTGAGAGCGGAAATTATCCCTATCAGTCTGAAAGCTAGCATCACTATACCCTACAACTCTCAAGTCTTCACTCCCACCGAGGGTAAGGACCCAGTCCTTAGTCCTCCGTAGGTACTTGAGGATATTCTTTACCGCAGTCCAGTGTGCCTTGCCAGGGTTCCCCTGATACCTGCTAACCATGCTCAAAGCAAAGGCTACATCAGGTCGAGTACACGTCATAGCATACATGATCGATCCTACAGCCGAAGCATAAGGTATTCGACTCATTTCTACTATCTCAGCCTCAGTACTAGGGCTTTGTGTCTTACTCAATCTGGCATTACTCTGGATGGGTAACTCTCCTTTCTTGGATTCCTGCATGCCGAATCTCTTCAACACCTTATCCAAGTAAGTACTCTGACTAATTCCAATTAGTCTTTTACTCCGGTCTCTCAAGATCCTTATCCCTAGAATATAGGCAGCTTCTCCTAGGTCCTTCATAGAGAAACACTTCCCAAGCCAGGACTTAACTTCCTGCAAAGTTGGGATGTCATTTCCTATGAGTAGTATGTCATCCACATACAATACCAAAAAGCTAACTATACTCCCACTAGCCTTGACATATACACAAGATTCATTTTCACTCCTAGAAAAGCCAAATTCCTTGACTCTCTCATCAAAGCAAAGATTCCATCTGCGAGGTGCTTGCTTTAACCCATAAATGGATTTCTCAAGCTTACACACTCTATTAGGGTACTCTGTGTTGACAAAACCCTCTGGCTGACTCATGTAAACATCCTCAGCCAACTTTCCATTAAGGAAAGCAGTTTTGACATCCATTTGCCATTTTTCATAGTCATGAAATGCGGCTATGGCTAACAGAACCCTAATAGACTTAATCTTGGCCACTGGAGAAAAGGTCTCATCATAATCAACTCCCGGAGTTTGTGAGAAACCCTTTGCAACTAGTCGTGCCTTATAAGTGTGTACATTACCATCCATGTCGGTCGTCTTCTTGAAGATCCATTTGCACCCTACAGTCTTACGACCTGGTACATTCTCAACCAAGTTCCAAACTTGATTGTCATACATGGACTGTATCTCGCTGTCCATTACCTCTTTCCACTTGGCTGACTCAGGGCCTGCCATGGCTTCCGCGTAACTGTTAGGTTCATCCAGACCTATCAGTGTCTCATCACTGATAAGTGTATCACCTTCCGCAGTAACATGGAATCCATAGTAATGCTCAGGAGCATTCCTAACCCTTGTGGAACGCCTCAGAGGTACAGACTTGTCAATTGGCTCAACAGGAGTTTCCTCCTCAAGTTGAGTGCTAGGGTTTGAAGTTCCTTCACCACTTGACTCTTGAATTTCTTCAAGGTCAACTTGCCTCCCACTGTCTCCTTGGCTTATGAACTCTCTCTCTCTCGAAAGAAAGCTCTCCTAGCTACAAAGACCACATTCTCACTAGGTCTGTAGAAGAGGTAACCAAAGGATTTCTGTGGGTAGCCGATGAAAATACACCTCTCACTTCGAGGTTCGAGCTTATCATGAGTCTCGCGTCTCACGAAAGCCTCGGAACCCCAAATCTTAATGTGGTCTAGTTTGGGTACTTTACCAGTCCACATCTCATGAGGAGTTTTGGCAACTTTCTTTGTGGGAACTAGATTAAGGATATGGGCGGCAGTCTCTAAGGCATACCCCCAAAATGAGATTGGTAGCGAAGCTCGACTCATAATGGAATGAACCATATCCAACAAGGTTCGATTACGCCTCTCAGCTACACCATTCAACTGCGGTGTACTGGGAGGTGTCAATTGTGAGACAATCCCACATTCCCTAAGATAGTCGAAGAACTCTGAACTAAGATACTCACCACCTCGATCGGATCGAAGCATCTTAATGTTCCTGCCCAATTGATTCTCGACTTCCTGTTTAAACTCTTTAAACCTCTCAAAAGTCTCTGACTTATGCTTGATTAAGTAGACATATCCATATCTACTTTAATCATCAGTAAAAGTCAAATAATAACGATTAGCATCCCTTGTGGCATGTTTGAAGGGCCCACACACATCCGTGTGTATAAGATCCAACAAACCTTCACCCCTCTCACAAGAACCTGTGAAGGGTGACTTTGTCATTTTTCCAAGTAAGCATGATTGGCAACTATCATCTGACTTTAGGTCAAATGACTCCAATCCTCCATCCTTTTGGAGTTGGCCTATGCGTTTCTTGCTTATATGTCCAAGACGACAATGCCATAATGATGCTTTATCCAAGTTATTATCATTAACATAATCAATACACAATACATTATTTCCTAAGTTATCAACCACAGATACAGTTTCATACACACCATCACAAGGTAATGCTTTAAAATAAAGAACATTATTAAAGAAAGCATTAATCGAACCAACTTCATTATCAAATGAAAAGGTGAAACCTTGTTTATACAATGCATGAAAGGAAATAATATTTCTTGCCATTTCTGGCGAATAACAACATTTATTCAAATCTAAACTAAACCCACTACTTAGCGATAAAGTATAAACTCCAATCTTGGTAACAGGTAAAGCTTTCCTATTCCCCATGATTAAGTTTATTCTTCCATGCTCCACATTCTCACTTCTTCTTAGTCCCTACAAATCAGAACAGATATGAATACCACAACCGGTATCAAGGACCCAAGAGTTAGAATGGGGTGAGTTATTAGATAAGATAGTGTAAATACCTGCATGGTTGGGTTTAACTTTCCCATCCTTCACATCTTGCTGGTACTTTGGGCAGTTCCGCTTCCAATGTGACTTTTCATGGCAATAGAAGCATTCAGCCTCTTTAGGGTCAGAAGAAGGAGTGACAAAACCTTTCTTGGTTCCACTTGAAGAAGAGCCATCAAGGGTCCTAGCCTTGGTACCCTTCGAAGAGCTCTTCTTCTTCTTCCTTCTACCTTTCCCGATTGCCAAAACCGGTGCGGAGTTTGGAGTAGGAGTGTTAACAACCGACTTACCCTTAAGACCTGTTTCTGCGGTCTTGAGGAGTCCCTGATGTTTGCTGAGTGTGACCTCTTCCTTATTCATGTGATATGTCATGCGGAATTGATCATAACACGATAGTAAGGAGTGCAAAATGATATCTATTGCAAGCTCCTCAGGGAAGTTCACATTAAGCTTCAGCAACCGATCCACATACCTTTGCATTTTCTGCATGTGGCTCGTGACGGATTCCCCATCCTTCATCATGCTTGTTATGATAGAGCATATGATTTCATACCTCTCTTGTCGTGCACTTTGATGGTATCTTTCCATCAGATCTTGGTGCATTTCAAAAGGGTAGAAGTCCTCATAGGACTTTTGGATTTCCGCTGTCATGGTGGCCAACATGATGCATGCCACTTTTGTAGCATCCCTTTCATGTGCCCGGAAGTCAGCGATCTCCTGGGGAGTTGCAGTGGTCTCATCAATCTCCTTAAGCTCCTTGTCAAGGACATATTCTTTGTCCTCGTAGCGGGTAATCATCCTGATGTTTCTGATCCATTCATTGAAGTTGGATCCATCAAAAGTGACTTTCCCACACAAGTTCATAAGGGTAAAGGAGCCATTAGGATTAGAGCCAGAAGCAGCATTGTTTGAAGACATCTGAAAGAAGAGAACAAGATTAGTTTAGATATTAAGAGAGTCCTTAATAAAACACCCAAATGTAATATTAAGGCTAGGATCCAATCACAATATATTATAACTTAGAAGAGGTATGTCGTAATCCAAGCTATAACATATTTGAAAGGAAGGTGAATGACGATTCACCAATTTCCACCATGAAAAACGAAATATAAATATTAGGTTTTTAATTGGTTCTTAGAAATTCCTAGATTCTTTTGAGATTCAATGAACTTTTCAAAGGCATGTTTCAATCTCGAGTGTGCCCTCCAAGTTTTGTGACTGGGATACCGAGGATCACAAAACGTGGTGTGAAGTAACCATGCAAATCACTTGGTACCCTCAAGTTTTATCACTCAATCGATGTGCCGGTAAACCACACACACTCCACCGATGCTATGGTAAACCACACACGCTCCACCAACGACTTAAACAAAGTGTAAAGTGTAATTTCATGGATTAGTACCTTATTTACATTTTCCTAAAGTAACTAAGATTGGGAATTTAATAAAAGCATTTAGTTACTTTATAATATTCATCATACTTTTAATGAGAATTTATAAGTCCTTGTCTTACCCGTTCGGCTAACGACCCTCCACTGATCAAGGAAGCGGTGGGTGAGAGTGGACACCCATTAAGTTGTCATTTTATAGGCAACAACCTTATACCCCCTTATAGACCGACTTCGTGAATGAGGCGTACTAGCGGTAAGACGACTTGACGTTATACATATATATATTAGTAACTTATAATATTATAAAGTATAAGGGTTGAATTTTAACTTTTAAAATTCTAAGGGTTGGAACTAAAGTTTTAATCAAGACTTTACATGTTCCAAAACTTGAGGGCAAGTTTTGTAAACTTCCAAAACTTTTCATTTCTTATAACTTATGAATTAATTGAGTAATAAAAATGAAGACTCTTCATTTTTATAACTCTTGTGTTCTTTTAATGGCTTTAATAAAAGTGAGACTTTTGGTTTTCGATAACTTGAGGACAAGTTATGGACTCCATTAAAACACATTATGATCATGAATTAAACTACCATGAAGGTTACAAACAATTCCTATGATCATCTAATCTTCATAAGTTCAATAACATGAATATGAACACTTTCAAGAATAAAAAATTACACTTAAAAAAAAACTTGTAATTTTAATAATTGCCATTGTAAATGGATTAGCATAAACATTACACCATCTAAAACAAGCTTTAAAACATCAAAACAGTTTAGGGTAATGTTTCTAGTCCATTTCCAGCAACAAATGTGCAAACTTTCATACAAGCAGAAAACAGAAAAACGATTTTTTTTTTCAAGCTGTTTGCACACACAAAAAAAAAAAAAAAAAAAACAACAAACAAACCTAGGCTTTGATACCACTGATGGGTTTTGAGCATTCTAACACTTCCTAAGTGTACATGCAACCCTAATAACCTTGGATCTATGTTTGTCTAATTATCATGCAAAGTTGAATTCCAAGGTTATATTCCTATCTAGCATACATGGGGAACAAATTTTAACTTGCATGAAAGATAGAATAACTTACCTTGTTGTTGCTTATGATCCTTGAAACCTTGTGAGCCTAGCACCCCAAGTGTGATGCCTCAAATGCTTCACACAACACCAAATGCTTTTGGAATGACTTTAGAGAGAATACACACTTCTAAAATCGGCCTAGCCCTCTTGTTTCTTATGTGTATCCGATTTTGGTGGAGAATGGGTTTCTTATATAGTGTTGACACATCTAGGGTTACACCATGTAAACCCTAATGTGTCATGACTCTTCATTTCCATGACCCATGGGTTTGTAACTCCCATGGAGCATCCATGGAGCATCCTATGGGTGGAACCCAACTTGATAATCCATGGAGCCTCTTAGCCCACTATATAAGATATGGAAGATTTACATAATCTACCCATATATTTAATTAGTTATCTTTTGATCACTTAATTAATTCTAAATTAATTATTGATCAAACTAATTAAATAATATTATAAATATATTAGAACTTATAATATATTAATAAACCATAAGTGTTATTTCGCTCATTTTAGTTTATCCAATTGCATGGTGCCATGCAACCCAAATGGACCATGCCGGGTCGTGTCAAGTACATACCAGAAATAGTTATGGACTTAGACACCTTATCCAACATATACATCAAAAATATAAGATGAGTCTTGAACGAGCTCCATCTTCTCAAAACCTGACTCCGGTACCTGTCTACTAGTGACCTGAGAATACAAGTTATTTTGAAAGAGTTTATCAGCTTTAAAGTTGGTGAGATCATAAGTATATTAGTGTCTGTGTTTGTATGAAAGCATTTGTAAGATGTTTTGTAAAATGTACTGTATAAGTTTGTAAAAGTTTTGTATTTGTTTGAACTCCCCTAGAAAACCCTATGTTTCCTAATAAAAGTAGCCTTCTACCAAGACATCTAGTGTCTGTGTGTGTCTCTTGTAAAAGTGTGTATTTTCCAAAAATATAGTTTTTACATTATTGTTTATTGTGTGAATAACACAAAGTAAAATGTAAGGGAGAATGTTATAGTACTGTAGTGTTGTATTAAGTAACTACTGCTGTACTAACTACCTTAAGCCAAATGTAAAAGTTTAAGGTAACATGTGATCGGCCTGTATCTTGCTACTGACTCAATAGTAAAACGACAATGTAAGATGCCGTAAAAATGACATTTGGCACCCGTAGGCTTGCAAGTCCCACTGTAGCGAACAGCAAGGTGTAGGATAGTCAATCCAGTATAGATCTATACACAAACTCATACGCTCCCCAATTAAGGAGATTCTGATACAAAAACAGTCATGGCAGGTAATGTCATGCCCTGTTTAATGGCTCACATAAATGTATTAATGTAAATGTTATGTGATTTGTGTGCAAGCTGTATTGTCTTCTTTCTCTGTCTAGCCTGTATGTTTGTTTCTCGTCATAGTGTCTATTGTTTGTTTCTCATCACTCTGTATTATGTTTGTTTCTCATTACTCTGTTTTATGTTTGTTTCTCATCATAGTATGTATTGACTCATGTATGAACTGTCTCATTGTATGTTTCATTGTTCTAGTAATAGTATCTTCCTAAACTACCCCTATGGTAGCTTACTAGCAATGTATGAACATGTTTGTATACCCTTGCTACCCAAGGGCATGGAACTGAATGAAAGAAATAACCTTTTATATCTATATACATATACATAATATATAACTAGGATTTAAACGACCTTCAGACAACTAACCTTGATACCCTAAGTCCACAACCAAACAAGGAACAAGAAGTAAGGTAGGCTAGCAGTCCTAAGTCCTTTCAATCCTACTTATAAAACTATATCTATACAGATACACAGAATATAAGTTTAAAAGAGTTTAAGTAAAAGTATTTGATAAGTAAAAGAGTTTGTAAAGTAGTTTGAGGTAAAACAGTTTGAAAAGTAAGAAAACCATTTGTTTGGTAGTTATTAATCACATGTGATTGATATAATAACTATAATTGTTCAACTTGTATCCCCCCCTAAAAGCATTTAAAAACATTTAAAAAGTTAATTAAGGGGTATGAACTCACCTGTCGTGAGTAGTTTGGATGAACTGAAGAGATATGATTGCTAGGTGTCAAGTGAAGACTTGTACACACACAATGATCCTATTTAACATATAAATACACATATATGTATTCAATTAGTCTTTAAACAACTAATTTATAAAGTTAATACATCCTAAGACAAGTTAAACACTTTATATAAGTGTTATAAGTCCCAAGGATTGCATCTAAGTGTTGTAGGACCAAGCTATGGGCTTTAGGGTTCAAGGGAACCCCTTTCATGAGTTTACGGTTTCTTGACCATAACCACATGAGCTTACGGTCGTAAACCCATGAGTTTACGGCCGTAAACTCACACCCCTTTGACCATTTGTTTTTTTGAAGGTTTCTAAGTCCTTAGAAGTGTTTCCACTTGAAGTAGTTAGGGCACCATTTCACTCCTAAAAGGAGTTTACGGCCCTAAGACCATTTCCCCTTGGGTTTACGATCATAAACCCCTATGGATGATGGTATTTTGATGTTTACAAGTCCTAAACACATTAAGGTATAAGTCTAGACTAGTTTCCAAGGCTAAGGAAGGGACTAGGGTGACTTTGGCCCCTTAAGAAGGGTTTACGGTCAAAGGTGTTCTTGGACCGTAAACACCTTTGATCTTGGTGTTTCCTTGTGTTTTCTTGATGTAAAGATGTGTAGCAAGCTTAAACATACTCTAGGATAGAAGTACTTACAATATAAAAGCTTAAAATGAGCCAAAAGTCCAAGAACACTAGTGTGTTTTCTTGGTGTTCTTGGTGAAACTTGAAGATTTGATCTTTTGGAAAGATCTAACGGATAGAAGTGTGTTAAATCACTAGATTAAGTGATATACTAACTTAAAAGGGCTAGAAACACTTACTAGATTGAAGATCTTGAATAAAACTTGGATGATACTTGAGAGGATTTGATATTTGTTCTTGACGATTTGGAAAAATGATATAAAATGACTAAGTGTCATATATATACTCTCAAATTTAGGGTTTTTGGCTGTAAATACTTTATTCAGGCAGTAAACTCCAATTTCTTGGAGTTTAGGAATAACAGTGATGCACTATAACCCTAGGGCATCCTCTCTCCTGATATCTCCTAAAGTGTAAATCCTAAAATACTCAAACTTATTCCAAAAAGTCTGAAAATTTAACAGTAACTGTTTTGACTTCTATTGACTTGACATGTTGTACATAATAGAAATTTCAGGTTGTCACACTGCATGCTAGATTAGGGCTAAGGATCTAGAAAGGATGCCTTATATGCCTACTGTATATGTATGAGAACTGCATGCTAGATTAGGGCTAAGGATCTAGGAAGATGCCTGATATATGTGTTTATTGAGCTAATACTGATTAGTCAGTTATAGCTTAGATAGAGTATGTCGGATTTGGGTTACTCAATGCCCGAATGCTGTTGCTTCGTGCTTCGGGAGTTCTAGTTATCTTTAGCTAACTAGTAAACGAATACGTTAAGTTACATATTGCAAGGACGAAATAATTTCAGAAGGTTAGGTCTGGCTCTACTGCACAGCTCTTGTTTGAGTCCAACCGTGGTGAGGCAGGACCTTTCATTCGAAGAATTATCTGGTCTTAGTAATATGTAATGGTATTCGCAAGCTAGTTAGGTAAAGGTAGCAGGGGTTCCTTATGCAGCTGATGGCGGAGAGTAGGTCGAAAAGTTACCCTAGGGTGAGCCTAGGATGAGTTTAGCAAAGAGTGCAGCAGTAGTAGAAGGGACTTGGTGAAGCCGAAGCAATCCTTGAGGAAAGTACGGATAGATGTGGAAAGTAGTATGGGCCCGTACTACTGAAAGCAGAGGATCTGTACTCGAGTCAAGGAGGGCCGAGATGGAACCAGGAAACTTGTAGAGTGTATGAGACCTCCTGAGGTTTATGTATGATTCTGACAGTTATGTGTTATGTTTCAGAATGGTGATGATCAAACGTCATGGAGGAGGAGGTTCAGGGACAGGATCCCGTTCACGATCGGGCTCAGGGACAGGTTCCGAGTTAGTGAATGAGGGATTACGCGAGTTTATCGCGTCTGAGATCACGAGAGGTATCCTTGAGTCGACCCTGGTGATTTTCGGGTCGATCAAGGAAGGGATCATTGAGTTGATGGAGTATCGCCTCCGGGCATTCAGGAGCGATATGGCATCCAGTCAGTCAGGATCACGCATACTGTCCTTCAAGGACTTCATGAGTAGTGGTGCGCCGAAGTTCCATGGGGCTAAGGACCCCATCGCAACCAGGAGATGTATTGCAGACATTGAGTCTGCACAGTTGACAAGCTTCTGCCCTGAGGGGTCGAAGGTGCGATATGTTGCAGGTTGTCTGAGAGACCGGGCCAGGGATTGGTGGGAGTCAGTTGGTGACTCATTGGGAGCCTCGGCGATTGAGGCTATGACTTGGTCGGACTTTATGACCAGCTTCAGGTCTGAGTTTGCACCAGCTGTAGAGCTTCAGCAGCTGGCCATGGAGTTTCTGGATATGAGGCAGACAACGGAGTCAGTGGCGGAGATTACCGCCAAGTTCCGGGAGAGGGCATTGTTGGTGCCCCAGTATGCGGGAGATGAGGAGATGCGGAAAACCCGCTATCATGATATGTTGACGGCAGACATCCGGGAGCATGTTAGCTTCTCGGCGTGCCCGACCCTGGATTCCATGACTGCCAGGGCGAGGGAGAGGGATATAGAATTGGAGCACCTCAGGAAGAGGAAGGCAGAGGAGGGACAGGTTACTAGGGCTTCGGGGAAGAAGCCCAAGGGATCGGACACTAGGCCGAAGGGCCAGTCGGGTCAGGGCCGCTGCAGGAAATGCGACATGCCGCATGAGGGGACTTGCAGGTTGGGATCATCGGGCTACTATAAGTGCGGAGAGACGGGGCACTTTGGTAGGGATTGTACTGCCCCTGCCCCCACTTTTTAGACAACATACCTGATTTGCTTCCATTGCAATAAGAAGGGCCATAAAAAGGCCAATTGCCCTCAGTTGACAGCAGCAGCACCAGTGAAGGCGCCAGCTCCAGCGACCCTGTGGATCACTGATGGTCGGCAGGGCAAGACAGAGGCTCCAGTGGTGACGAGCCGGGCCTTCTACTTGACTACCGAGGAGGCACGCGCCGCACCCGATGTGGTGACGGGTATGATTTCTTTTCCCTAGTTGTTATTTTATGTGTTTATGATATTGATATGTCATGTTGCATGTTTTGGATCGTTCCATGTGAACGGTATTCCAGTTCAGGTGCTGTTTGATTCAGGTGCTACCCAATCATTTGTTTCTCTTGCGCTTAGCAAGAGGTTACCTGAGTCTTCGGGCATGTTGGATTGCCCTCTAAAGGTCGAGATTGCAGATGACCGATCAGTGCGAGCGTCGGCGGTTTTCAGGGATTGTGTTCTGAGGCTATTCGAGGAGCGCTACCTGGTAGACTTGGTTCCCATTCCGTTGCGTGGGAACAAGGTGATTATAGTCATGGATTGGTTGAGCCCCAACGGGGCGGTGATCGACTGCGCACAGAAGTTGGTTCGGAGCAGGACCCCGAGTGGGGGAGAGCTGGTGATTCAGGGCGAGAGGCCACAGCACGGACCAGCACTATGTTCAACAGCGAGGGCTAGGAGTTATCTTCAGCAGGGCTGCGCTGGGTATGTCGTCTATGCTATGCATACCCGAGAGGCGGGCAAGGCGTCAGTGAGCGATGTAACCGTGGTGCGAGATTATGCGGATGTATTCCCAGAGGAGCTGCCTGTGATACCTCTGGAGCGACAGGTGGAGTTTAGGATCAACCTAGTCCCTGGTGCGGCACTGATAGCCAGGGCACCATATCGGTTGGCTCCTCCCGAGATGCAGGAGTTGTCTACGCAGCTGCAGGAGCTGTTAGAGAAAGGATTTTTCAGGTCGAGTAGTTCGCCTTGGGGATCCCCGATCCTGTTTGTCAAGAAGAAGGACGGGTCGCATCGTATGTGCATAGATTACCGGGAGCTGAAAAAGGTAACAATGAAGAACCATTACCCACTCCCAAGGAGATATGACTTGTTTGACCAGCTTCAGGGAGCATCTGGGTTTTCCAAGATAGACTTGCGGCCAGGCTACCATCAGATGAGGGTCAGGGAGGAGGATATACAGAAGATGGCTTTCAGGAATCGCTATGGCCACTACGAGTTCGTGGTGATGCCCTTTGGACTCACCAATGCTCCTACCGCGTTCATGGACCTCATGAACCGCGTGTGTAGACCGATGCTGGATCGGTATGTGATAGTTTTCATTGATGACATCTTGGTTTACTCCAAGGCGTAGGAGCAGCATGAGGAGCACCTGCGAGAGGTTTTGGATACCCTGAGGAGGGAGAGCTTGTATGCCAAGTTCTCCAAGTGCGAGTTCTGGTTGCGTGAGGTGCAGTTTCTTGGGCACCATGTCAACCAGAACGTGATATTGGTCGACCCGGTCAAAGCGGAGGCCGTGATAAGATGAGAGGTCCCGAAGTCTCCATCTGAGATTCGTAGTTTTCTCGGATTGACGGGCTATTACCGGAGATTCATTCAGGACTTCTCCAAGATAGTTGTACCTTTGACCCGGCTGACGAAGAAAGTCGTTGTTTTTTGCTGGGGGCCTGAGCAGCAGGCATCGTTTGAGACGTTGAGATAGAGATTGTGTGAGGCGCCGATCCTCGCCCTGCCAGAGGGCGTGTAGGATTTTGTAGTATACTGTGATGCGTCCATCTCAGGTTTGGGCGCAGTAGTGATGCAGCGAGGGCATGTCATCGCCTACTCCTCGAGGTAGCTGAAACCTCACGAGGCGAACTACCCGACGCATGATTTGGAGTTGGGGGCGGTCGTCTTCGCCCTCAAGATTTAGCGACACTACCTCTATGGGGTCCGTTGTACCATTTACATGGAACACAAGAGTTTGAGGTGCCTCATGGATCAGCCGAATCTGAACATGAGGCAGTGTCGGTGGTTAGACGTGGTGAAGGATTATGATTGTGAGATCGTTTACCACCCGGGGAAGGCCAATGTCATGGCCGACGCGCTTAGCCGCAAGGCAGCACCGATCAGGGACATCTGCATGAGGATGACCATGGTGACTCCACTTTTGGAGCAGATCCGAGAGGCCCGGCTGGAGGCTATGAAGGAGGAACATCGGAAGAGCGAGCGTATTGTGGGTCAGGTTTCCTCCTTCGACTACGACAGTCGAGGGTTATTGACTCTACATCGTAGGGTATGGGTTCCCTATCATGGGGGTGGGCGCCAGGTTCTGATGGAGGAGGCGTACAAATCCCGATTCTCGATTCATCCCGGGGCGACAAAGATGTACAGATATCTTCGACCCGATTACTGGTGGCCCTGCATGAAGCGGGACGTCGCCTAGTACGTAGAGCGGTGCTTGACCTGCAGTAAGGTCAAGGCCAAGCACCAGAGGCCACACGGCAAGATGCAGTCGTTAGACATTCCCATGTGGGAATGGGAAGATATTACTATGGATTTCATCACCAAGCTTCCCAGGACTGCACAGGGAGTGGATTCGATTTGGGTCATCGTGGATCGGTTGACCAAGAGTGCCCACTTCATACCGATCCATGAAGGCATCTCGGCCGAGAAGTTGGCCGATATCTACATCCGAGAGGTAGTATCTCGGCACGGAGTGCCAGTTTCGGTGATTTCGGACCAAGACGTACGGTTTAATTCCAGGTTCTGGAAGAAGTTTCACGACGAGTTGGGTACTGTTGGGTCTAAAATTATGGTTTATACTTTGCTTTTCTAGACAACTGTATTTTTCTATAGTGGAATATGTTTGTGGCTGTGTACGGCCGGACTCGTGTGTACGGCCGTACACCCTGTGTACAGTCGTACATGGGTGTACGGCTGTACAGGTGTGTACAGCTGGTCGTCCTATATATATATATATATATATATATATATATATATATATATATATATATATATATATATATATATATATATATATATATATATATATAGGGTGAGGAGTGCATGAGAGTGAAGGCTAGGAGGCTAGAGAAAGGAGAGCATATTGTAGAGAGAGAAAGTTAGAGAGAAGAAGAGTGTGTGAGAGAATCTTGTGTAAGGAGCATCATTCATATCTTCAATACATTCAAGATTAAAGTTATTCTTCTTCTCCTTCTCTTCTATTTTGATCTGGCATCATCCGTTTGATCGGGATTCTGCACCATTAAACGGATCTGATTGATACACAAGCAGATTGGGGACTTACAAGTGGTATCCGATCTTGGATTGTATCAATCAATTTTGTCAGATCTGGAGCGTATTTGATCGTATTTTTGAAGTATTTTTGCTTTTTTGGATAGATCTTTGAAAATTGGGGGGGGGGGGGGGGGGTTGTTCTTCGCGTTTTTCATAAAAGCGAGTTTTTGATTGAGTTTTGGAGCAAAAAGTGTGAAAAACGTCGTTTTTCTTTGCATCTGTTGAAGGTGTACGGTCTTTAGTGTACGGTGCTCGGTGTGCGGCTCAATGTGCGGTCTTCGGTGTACGGCCGTACACGGGAGTCCGTCTTCGGAGTTTGCGGCTCAGCATCAGAAATGCTCGTAGCAACGTTCATTAAAAAAGGGGAAGCGAAATTGAGGGTGCCGAGAATCCAACCCGGGTCTCCTCCCAACTCAACCAGTGCCCCTTCCAACTCTTCTAGGCTTCGAGTTGATACTTCCCTTTCAAATTTAATTCAAAACGAGTCCTTTCTCGGTTCCAAATTTCGCAACTTTGTCACTTTTAGCCCCAAATTAATTTTCTTTTAATTTTAAATTCTATTTTCATCCAAAATTTTAGCTTTTAATTTTTAAATTTCTATTTTGACTTTTTACTTAAAATTTTGACTTTGACTTTTTTTTGTTTAACTTTTAAATTTTCAAATTTAGCTTTTCGGTTTGACTTTTAAGTTTGACTTTTTAAGTTTGACTTTTTAAATTTGACTTTTAAGGTTGACTTTTGAGTTTTTAGTCGAAGGGCATTTTTGATAAACAATGAGTTCTTCAAACACCAAAGTCAATGCAATTTCTTGTTCTCAAACATGCATTGATAATGTTAAAAATTTACTTGAGAATATAGAATTATTGCGTAGAGAGAACGAGGACCTTAAATATGAAGGGTATCAACTTAGGAAAGGACAGAAACCCCTGAAGGCTGAATTAGAAGCAAAAACCAAAGACTTTAGGAAGCTTCAGGAAGATTATAGCAATAAATGTGAAAATTATAGATATGTGACTGAACAACTTGCTGAGTTAACTGCTGAAGTTGACGCATAAGTTTGAAAATGCGGATTTTAATTTCAGAAAATTTGATGCGTCGAGTGAAGTAGTTGCTTCAATGATGGAAAATAATTTGAGATTTAAAAATAATCAGTCAAAGGGTTTAGGGTATGATAAAGTGCCTCCTCCTTTTAATCACACCTATCAGTATAACCCTTTGACAAAAGAGGAAATGGACAGAGAGCCACATCTCAAATATGGATTTGTGTCAGGAGGTAGTATTAATGTTGAAAGTACTAATGTTTCTACTTCTTCTGCAGATCAACCACTAAGTCATTGGAAGCAAGCAGCTGAAGAGAGTGTGTCTGATAATGAAACTGTGTCAAAGTCTGATGACTTAAATTTTTTCGGTATATTTGATGATATCTTTGATAATTCTGCCGTGGTTGTGCCAGAAAGTGTTGAGCTGAACGATTCTAATGCTTCTACTTCTTGTGCAGGTAAAGTAACAGAAGATGAGAACAAGGAGAAAATTGTTGAACAAACTAATGTCTCCTTGAACTCTAAATTTGTTGCTTCGAATTCAGTTGCTTTTGATCAACCTGCTGTTGAGAAATACAGGCCACCAAAGCAAACGAAACAGAGTGCTTGCTGTAATTGTGCTTGTGGGAACAACAAGCGACAAGGCAAGTACACGCCACCAGGGGCAGGAAGAAACAACTCCTACGTGGAGAAGCATACTTGCTTTTACTGTGGAACACCTGGACATATTGCCAGAAATTGTCCAAATCGCGCATACGTTCCCTACTATGCACAAGGGTGGCAGAACGCGCCAAGAGGGAGATGTTCCAAAAGAAACCCCTCAATTATGCTTTCAGACAATGGCGATTGGAATGCCACGAAGGAAAAGAGCTCAACTCCCAAGGCCAAGAATCCAAATCCCAAGGACAAGAAGGGAATGCCGGCCCATAATCCAATTTCAAGAAATGCTCCAACGAAACAAAAACCGGCTAGGTCAAAGTCATCTCGACAGCAGACCTCAAGTTCAAAATCAAGTGTCGAGGCACCCATCCACTCGAAAAAGAAATGGGTTAAACCCAACTACAAATGGGTACCAAAGGTTCAATCTCCTAAATCTCCTAATACGTCTAATATTTATTCATATTATGTTTGTGATAAACAGGTTATGTCATGGGAGAGAGTTCCTTGCACAAATGACAAAGGTCAACCCAGTTTCAAAATGGACTGGGTTCCAAAGATCAACTGATCCCGCAAGGTGTCGGAGCAGCTATGGAGGCATATCATCAGACTTCAGTTTGTTGACAGTGGTTGTTCCATGCACATGATAGGAGGCATCTCTCAACTGTACAACATTCAGAACTTTCTTTGAGAGTATGTGTCCTTTGTGGGAAAGGAAGAAAGGAAGGGATCACTCATGGGTTAGTGCTTAATGACATAAAGAATTTTCGGATCTGTTCTGAGATTATGCGTGCTGTTCTCAGACCTTCTGGATGCAAATTGAATCGGCGACTTACGGTTTGAGTTTTCTTCTCTATACTCTTGAGTTTTTCTTAAGCCGATTCGCTTCAAAGACAAATTTTCGTTTTACAATAGTTTAAATTTGCGCATTTACTTTCGTTTCTCTCCTATGCACAAATTTAGAGGGAGAAATAAAAACAAAACAAAAATTTTAAAATTTTAAAAAATCGAAAATCCAAAAACATTAGAAAATCTAGAAAAAAAAAATATATGTTGTTAATGAATGTGCTTGCAGGTAATGTGTTGGGAAGTGATATAATCATGTGATAACAGGCAATCTGAATCTGTGTAAGGGACTAAATCTGAATTGTCTAGGCTCTGTGTTCGATGCGCTGGTAGGCACGAAAGATTTAAAATGGACTTGACTAGGCATATATGAACCTAAGGAATCTAGCGACTTGAAAAATATTGACCTAGATACATCCATTTAGCCTGACAATATGACGCTCAGATAGGTTGAGCAGGGAGATATACATGACAATCCACCGGTCACACTAAAGTAATCCGTATCTAGAACCGTGGTGTAACTCTTCCTCGATGTACGGACTCTGTCCTTAATTCCGGTATTGATGGGGTGACCGGGGAATTCTGATAAAGTATGTCTGTAGGAAATTATTTTCTTGCTTTCTTTCTGTTAATCATATGTTGCCTCCTCTGTGTGATTGAAATACATCCGACCTAGACTACAACATATGCAATTCTATTTCTCTGCATCTTCTATCTATGCAATTATTCCTGTCTGTTAGTCATATGTTGTCTCCTTTGCGTGATTGAAATACATCCGACCTGGTACACAACATATGCACCATTCTACTTCTCAATCCCTCTAAATCTGGTTAGTCATATGTTTCGCCCTCTGCGAGATTGGAAGAGATCCGACCTGGGTGTATAGCATATGCATTCTAAATCTGACTTCTCTCATAATAATTGTCTGCTCACCTAAAGTAAGGAGTACTTTGGAAGTTCCTGATTATTGGGGTATGTCAGGAAGCGGGAAACATATTCTAGTACATTTAAAATTGAACAATCACTAGGTTGTCTGTAGATCCCGCTGCTTAATTTAGGTGGACAACAATATCGTTGGTCGTCGTCAGTTGAATGGTCCTTTAGGAATATTATCTAGGAACATAGGATCACATTGTCTTGTCACTTGTAGTATGTCCTAATTTTGTCACAATCTCTCGTGTTTAAGTGGACCACAATACCGGCGATTGACCAGATCTATTCATGAAGGGAGAGGTACTGATAAACGGATAAAGGATGTCTATAAACTTTGATCCCAAATCACTCTTAAATTTAGCTATTATTTTTGTTTTTGTTAAATTTGTTCACAGTTTTCTTCTAATTTAAATATTAGGGGAGAATTAAAAATTTTAAAAACCAAACAAAAATTAGAAAATTCAAAATAAAAAAATAGTGTTATTTCTGTTTTATTTCTTTTTCAGAAAATATGAAAAATCCAAAAATATTGTGTGCTAAGTTTTATTTTAATTTTTGTTTCTATTTTTAGCTTTATGTGTCTTGAAAAGTGAATTCAGATGTAGATGAGACTCGTGGAGACTGTATCAAGATTTCTGAGCCAAGGCTTCATCCGTGAGCATCGAAGAATTCTCATTCGAAGGAGAAAGAAATGTAAATTATTCATTCAACATTAAATCTTTCAACCCCAGAAGCAAGGTCAAGCTGTATTTGAAGAATATGTGACAGATTGCATTGAAGCCTCCTCAATCAATTTGCTGCTATCTTGTACCTGCTGAACTGATCCAGAAGATTAGTTCTCTCTGATACTCTCTCTGAAGATTCTCAAGCTGAAAGCGCTATCTTTCAAGAATCTTTTCAAAAAGCCTCCTCACCCAACGTGCGTTTAATGTCAAATTTTGAAGAAAAGTCCAACCGCTCAAGATGAAGTCATTCATTCAAGATTCATCAAGTTCATTTTGAAGTTGTGAAGAATTTGAAGATTAACACTGAATCCAAGCTCCCAATGAAGATTGACAAGAAAAGCCAGCTACTTTTTAGGGGGAGCTTGTTGGGTCAATTAGAAAAGAAAGCTATAAACCAAGGGGGAGATTGTTGGGTGTAAATTATGGTTTATACTTTGCTTTTCTAAGCAACTGTATTTATCTGTAGTGTAATATGTGTTTGCGGCTGTGTTCACGATCAGGCAGGTGTGTACGGCCGTAAACGGGTTTACGGTCGTAAACCCGTTCACGGCCGCGAACCCGTGTACGGCCCATGTTTCCTATATATATATATATATATATATATATATATATATATATATATATATATATATATATATATATATATATATATATATATATATATATATATATATATATATATAGGTGTAAGGGGTGAGGAGTAATTAATGAACTAGGTGTACGTCTAAGGCTAAGAGAGAAAAGAGAGAGAGATAGAGAGAGAGAGAGAGAGAGAGAGAGAGAAAGGAGCTTAAGTGTGTGTTAGTGTGTGTGAATCTCTTGTAAGGATCATAATTCTTATCTTTAATAAATTGACGATTCATATTATTCTTCTTCTCATTCACTTCTATTTTGATCTGGCATTATCCGTTTGATTAGGATTCCGCACCATAACACGGATCTGATTGATACTCAAGCAGATTGGGGACTTACAGGTACTCGTCTGCACTTCAGTACAGCGTTCTACCCGCAGACGGATGGTCAGAGTGAGCGAACCATCCTAACTTTGGAGGATATGTTGCGAGCATGCGTTCTAGACTTTGGTGGTAGCTGGGATACAACAACAGCTATCACACGAGTATCGATCGTTCTCCCTTCGAGATGTTGTACGGGAGGAAGTGCAGGACCCCGATATGTTGGGGCGAAGTCGGACAGAGAGTCATGGAATTCCAGGTCAGGCATATGGTCCTCCTGAAGGTGTTGCCTTGGAAAGGCGTCATCCGATTCAGGAAGCGGGGCAAGTTGGGCCCCATGTACATTGGACCTTTCAGGGTTGTAGCCCGGCTGGGCAAGGTGGCGTATAGGCTGGACCTGCCAGCCGAACTCAGTCAGATTCACAGCACGTTTAACGTCGCCCAGTTACGGAAGTGTCTAGTGGACGACTCGGCGGTGGTACCCTTGCAGGTAATTCAGGTGGATGACAGCCTGAATTACATCGAGCGGACAGTGCGATCCTCGACAGGAAGTCGAAGGACCTGAGGAACAAGAGGGTGGAGCTGGTGAAGGTGCAATGCCAGCACCGCAAGGGATCAGAATGGACTTGGGAGCCGGAGGAAGAGATGAGGGAGCACTACCCCGAGCTTTTTCCAGATTCAGCAGCAGACTTCGAGGACGAAGTCTAAAATGAGTGGGGGAGATTTGTAGCACCCGAATCCTGGTACGTATTTAAATTCAAGAAATGTTGCAATTTACTCTGAGACTCGGCAAGTTGGAGGCCCAACTCGTCGAGTAGACTCGACTTATGATTGGGGGTTTAAGTGACCTACTCGACGATTCGGAAGACCGACTCGACGAGTAGGAGTTGTTTGTACAAAACCCTAATAGTTAGGGTTTGCACCCTATCTAAACAACTTAACTCGTCCCAAACCTGCCGACATCGTCCCTCTCATTTCAAGAAACCCTAGATTGAAATCCTAGCCCTTGTTTGTGTGCTCTTAAGCCATTTTGTGCATTCTTGGTGATTTGAAGTTTGAAAAAGGAAGGAAAGACTTGGAGATCCAAGAGGAGGCCAGTGGATCCAGATATTTGGTTGGATTTCCAGCTTGTTGGAGGTAAAAAGCTCCAACCTTGACTTCTTAATTGATCGATCTACTTTAGGGCTTGAATCTTGACATCTTTGGGGTATTCCTAAGCCATTTCGGGTTTAGAGGGTAATGTAGAAGTAATGGCTTCAGATCTTGGACCTTGGAGGGTTCTCATGGCATAAAGGTGCCAACTTTATGGCCATGAGAGCCCCATGCATCTTGTAGATCTCATTTTTGGTCCTTTTGAGCTTAAAGACCCATGCATGGATGTAAAGTTCGTGACTTTACGTGGTATATCGAACCTAAGAGGTCAGATCTACCCTTTGGATGAAATAAGCTCAACAGAAATCGAGTTTATGGAACAAGGACTTAGTGGACTCGGCGAGTTGTTCTTGGGACTCGGCGAGTCGGGTAATGGCTTCCCGACCTTTGTTGTTTTGAGGAACCTGGTTGAGTCCAGAAAAGGACTCAACAAAGAATCGACGTGATTATGGACCTGGAAGTCATAGGACTCAGCGATTGGATGAACAGACTCGGCGAGTCCAAGGCAATCTCCTAACTTATAAAGACGGACTCGGCGAGTTCAATGGGGACTCGGCGAGTCATAGACTAAACATCTTCTTATGGATGAAGATAAACTCGGCAAGTTCAAGAACGAACTCGGTGAGTCGGTTGAAGATTGTTCGATGTGTTCTTGAAGGCGAACTCGTCGAGCTCTTGCTAGACTCAACGGGTAAGGATGGGATTATGGCATTGTGTGGTCATGAGGACTCGACGAGTTGGCGAGCCAACTCGGCGAGTCGAGTCAACCAGATGTTGACTTTGACCAAAAGTTGACTTTGACCAAAAGTTGACTTTGAGCATGGGTATGACTTTGACATTGTCTAAGATTGAGTGACCCTTATAAGGGTTACAAGTATGAGTATGAGTTGATAACTTGTAAGAGTTGTCATGTGGGGATTTAGGTGTCGAGGAGAGTCGATTTCCAGATCGAGATCAGTGTAGACACAACGCCACATTGAGGTGAGTTACCTTCGAGTAGCGGTGGGTCTACGACCACAATGCCGGTCCACCAGTAGGAGTTGGATGTAGGATGATTGTCTTTGTGATATTCATCTAGGTTTGCTACTACCTTGTATGTTTATGTGTTTGCCTGATATGTTATATGTGATAGTGGTAGTAGGAGGGGAATAGTCCCCAAGTTCGGTTGTTAGGACCGAAGGGTAGGTCGGGCACCCCAGATATGCCTAACGATATGTTTATGTGATATGATATTATGTGGTAGTAGTAGGAGGTGAAATAGTCCTCGTATTTTGGTTATTAGGACCGAAGGGTAGGTCAGCACCCCAGAATGGCTTGACATGGGTAGGTCAGCACCCCAGAATGGCTTGACATGAGTAGATCAGCACACCAGAATGGCTTGACATGGGTTGGTCGGCATCCCTGAACGGCTTGACATGGGTAGGTCGGCACCCCAGAAAGGTCGGAACGGGTAGGTCGGGCACCCCAGAATTGCTCGACAGTATGTATGCTATGTGACTGAATGGTATGCAGTATGATGGGGGAACTCACTAAGCTTCATGGTTAGAGTTTTCAGTTTTGGTTTCAGGTACCCCTTCAGCGAAGGGGAAGGAGCCGGCGCGGTAGCGGCACATCACACTCACACATGATTTCCGCATTGAGTTTTTTGGGATTGTACTCTGATTTTTATTACTATTGATGATATGGTTTTTAGACACGATGTTACACTTTTATAAATTAATATGACATTTGCAATGTTTTTGGTAAACTAATTTATTAGTTACTTACTTAAAATGAAATTTTTGGCTTTGAAAATTGGGATGTTACAGCTTGTAGTTAAAGGCTATTAGCAACAAGAAGGTATCGACTATGAAGAAACCTTTTCCCCTGTCGCAAGACTCGAGCCTGTCAAATATTTTTGGCCTATGCAGCACACAATGATTTTGATGTCTACTAGATGGATGTCAAATGTGCTTTTCTCAATGGAGAACTTGAAGAAATAGTTTACGTTGAACAACCTCCAGGATTTGTTAATGAAGAATTTCCTAATCATTGTTATATCATAGATGAAGCAGTATATGGGTTAAAGCAAGCACCAAGAGCATGGTATGCAACTCTTACCTCCTTTTTAAAACAATCGAAATTTAAACAATGATTAGTTGATCCTACACTCTTTCGAAAGAAAGTTGGGAATCATCTTATTCTTGTTCAAATATATGTCGATGATATATTTATTGGCTCGACTGATGCTGCTTTGTCTAGAGATTTCGAAAATCTGATGAAAAGCCAATTTGAGATGAGCACGATGGGAAAAATAAACAACTTTCTGGGATTGAATATTCGTCAAAGCAGAGAAGGAATCTTTATTAATCAAGAAAAATACACAAGGAATCTGCTTGAAAATTTTGTTTTGACGAATAGCACAAAATTACGAGTACCAATGGCTGTTGGAACAAGGCTCCCACCTTCGTTAGATAAACATGCTGTTGATCTTACTTTATACAGGAGCATGATAGGTTCGTTACTTTACCTTACGGCAAGTCGAACTGACATTATGTTTTCTGTTTGTAATGTTGCTAGATATCAGTCGAATCCTAGAGAACCACATTTAACAGTTGTGAAGAATATTTTTCGATATCTCAAAGGCTCAATTTCGTTAGGATTGTGCTATCCTTCGAAAACATGATTCTTCATACAAGCTTTTTCAGATGCTGATTTAGGAGGTTGCAATCTTGATAGAAAAAGCACAAGTGGCGGATGTCAATTACTGGATAGGAAGTTAGTAAGCTGGCAATCGAAAAAGCAAACATGTGTTTCGATTTCAATAGCAGAAGCAAAGTATGTTGCAGCTGCAGCTTGCACTTCGCAAATCATTTGGATTCAAAGCCAACTGCGTGATTATGCAATCAACATGAAGAAAATTATGTTGTATTGTGATTCACAAAGTGTCATACGCATTTGTCACAATCTTGTGCAACATTCAAAAACCAAGCATATTGCTCTTCGTTATCACTTTATAAAAGATCATGTTGAGGATGGCAATATCGAAGTTCATTTTGTGAAAACCACTGATCAACTTGCTGATATTTTCACAAAGCCATTGGATGATAAATCATTCGTGAGAATTTTGGGGGTCTAGGAATGATTGAAGGAAATTCAGTTCCTGGATTGATTTCGAAGCATGACAATGGAAAAAGGTGTTAAAGTATTGATTCAGAGGTGCTGAGTGTTCATTCAGAGGCAATAGCTTGACATTCATAGGTTACTGTTCACGTTCAGCGCTTTGACACGCTTCGAATTCGACATTTTGTACACACTGCTTAATCACAAATTTTCGTGAGTTTTGTACATAATCTTTTCTTTTATGTCGAAAAATCCAAAATTATCAAAAATATTTTTTTATTTTTGTTATCCGTTTCGAAAAAATCAAAAAGCACAAAAAGATTTTATTTTTGTTTTGTCTTTAAACTTTCGAAAAATCAAAAAGCACAAAAAGATTTTATTTTTGTTTTGTCTTAAAACTTTCGAAAAATCAAAAAGCACAAAAAGATTTTATTTTTATCTTTAAACTTTCGAAAAATCAAAAAGCACAAAAAGATTTTATTTTTGTTTTGTCTTTAAACTTCCGAAAAATCAAAAAGCTCAAAAAGATTTTATTTTTGTTTTGTCTTTCAATTTTCGAAAAATCCAAAATCACCAAAAAGATTTTATTGTTGTTTTGTCATTCAATTTTCGAAAATTTAAAAAGAACAAAAAGATTTTTGTTTTGTTTTGTTTTTGGTGTTTGTATTCAATTTTATAAGTGCAGCTTTTGGCAAAGATCATCCATGGTTCATGCTTGCAGTTTTAGGGTCAGGTATATTTTTCGAAAAACTTTGCACTAGTTAGGTTGTCCCTAGAAGCATGCTGCAGCATGTTGACCTAAGCCTCTTTTGACTCAATGTGTGTTTTTAAAGCCTTAATGAAGATTTCATTACGCAAATTTCTTCCCAATCAGGATATCTTCACATTAGTCCTTGAGCTACCTTACTCTTCTCAGTTGAGTTAAGAGTTTACTGCTTGGTCCATACATAGCAGAGGTACTTACGAATCTTTTGCCAAATCTTTTTCATCCTAAAGTTCTTACACTTTCACACACAATGACATATGTCCGAGAGATTTCTGGTACAACCAATCAGGATCTAGACATATCAAAATTATGTGTTTATAATATAACATCATGAGACCGTGATGGAAGTGAAACCGTAAATGTCGAACCACTTTAAGGAATTGACGGGGAACTGTGTTCCAGAACTTACGAAACCTTTGTTTCAGTACCAAAATTCGATACTCAAAATCATTTTCTTTTCTTCATTAGTAATCTTGATCAAATGTTTGAAACCCACGAAATTTGTTTCCCAACAAGATTTAGGTCTTATTTTGGTTTCAAGAATATGATTTCCGTCTGAGTATCTTTCTCAACCTTCGTTACTTAATAATTTTTTTTTCAAAGCTTACTTGTCACTGACTACACTGGTTAAACAAGTAGTTTCGTTTACAACTTGTCATACATATGTTGAGTATGCTTTGTAACGAAATGTTCAACTACCCTGGAAGCCTTAATAAAAAGAAGCCCTTCGATACTTCTCAATAAGTATTCGATTGTAATTCACGGGAAACCACACAAGCTGTGGATCATCTCTCTTGATGATTCGCGAAGCAATCTTTGCTCGGGATTTATCTGCCTTTATGTCGAAATTATATTTTTGACATCACATATCCATATTCTTCTTAATTTGCTTCTTATCTTTTTTCTTTGGCTCACTGCACTCACGAAATCCTTGAGGTTCTGGGTATTACCAACTCAGGCTAATGATTTCGAAAGTCTATTACATGACTTCATTTTCAAACCAAAAAACGAAAGAGCCCAACCTCTATTCCGAAGGTTTTGTCCTTATCCACAAGTACTCACGAAGAGACTTTTGAAGTGACGGTTTGGTTACTGTGCATCATTCTCGGAGATCGTGTCCCATACTTTTTATGACATGGGGTATATGATGGCTACTGGTGCAACTTTCAAGGGCCACATGTCACGATCATTAATGGCAACCGTTTGAAATTCAAAACGGGGATACATATAAAAGGGGCAATTAGGTCGACATTCCAAGTTTACGCGTACTACAAATTCTCAACACGATCTGTGCTCTCTTTATCTCTTTGTTATTCATTACTTTCCTACAAACCCTAATCATGGCCGCTCTTCAATCCAACACAACTGATGGTGCATCTTCACAACCCATCATGAAGATCCAGAGTAACAGTTATCAAGTGGATGGTGATGTTACAGTGTACCCTAAAGAACTCAAGATGCTCATTGTTGCTTTAAAACAATTTGTTTTATCGACTGCGATGTTCCGTGCATTTGCAGTACCCATGTCATGGTTGTCAATGGCAGGTTCTACTACATCATACAGCAAGACGATGGATACTATGACTTTCAATTTGATCAATGAGAAGAATTTTCGTCTTACCAGGAAGTTGTTTGTCAAGATTCTTCAAATCCATAATTCTCCACCTTTCTACAAAGTCACTAATGAACAGGTGTTACACATGTTCAATGAGATGGGTTATCAACCTACTCTCTTAATGATCAGTGAATTCAAGAAGTCTGGTCTTCCAAGTTTGTGGAATTTTCTTTTTGGGATTTATCTTCGATGTCTCACAGGTCGAAGTGTTGGGTTAGACAAAGGACGCATGGAGGTGTATGCTATGGTCGCAGGTATTTACTATGATATACATGTTTATGTGACTCAGATGTGGAAAGAATTTTTGAAAAGTATCGACAACACGAATGCAGTAGATGGGATTTCATGTGCAAGGTATTGGAGTCTAATTCTTCAATATGCTTATGAAAAGGAAACTATTTTGGTGCCTGCTGATGAGCCTAAAGCAGAATTCTTGAAGTATCATTATCCCAAGACGATTGAAGATGATGTGAGTATTTTTCCTACTGTTGCTAGGATTCGTGATGGGATTCTCAAGAAGGTTGACCCTTCGCATCCTGTGTTGGAGGCTTATTTGCTTACTATCCACACAAATGATGGAATTGGTATTTTGTTGACAAAACATGATGAAGGCTCTTCGAAGAAATCTCGAAAGTCAAAGATTGTTGATGAATCCACTCCGAAGAAACATGTTCAAGAAGTCACCAAAGAAAAAGCCTGCAGAGGTAGTGAAAGTTATGAAGAAATATGTAAAAACTCAGGAGACTAAACAACCTGATCCTACCAACCAGCTTATTCCCACAAAGTCAGGTGTGTTAAAGCGTCTCAAAAAGATGTCTCATCGAACCAGAAAATCTCGTGAGAAGTCATCTAGTTTCTCACCGTCGATGTTTCGTAAGCCCCATGTCACTCGGAAACGAGTTGTTCTTTGTGAAGTTCCTATGCTGGTGTCACCATCATCCAAGAAGCGCAGGGGCTGAGGATGTTGCAAAGCATATTTCCACGAAGACACAGAAGCCAAAGAAGAGAAAGTTGATCCTTCAGGAAGATGAAGAAGACTAAATTGTTCCTAATTCTCCAATAGGTAATCTTTCACCTCAACATAAATCACTTGTCAAGTCGACTTTCGAAATGACAGGAATTTTAAGTAGATCTGTGGAAACTTCGATAGTGGACACATCTACTATTCTTGGTGAATCAACACAAGTATCGACTCCTATGCAGACTTCAGTCATACCACCTGAGGTTTCGTTAACTGAGTCATTTTATGAGGAGGTTCGAACCTCTGGCTTTTCCACACACGTATCTAATACGGATGTGAATGTCAACATGGGTGAAGGAGTCTCAAACAATGAACATCCAGTTGTTACTCAAGGTATTCTTGAACCTTCCACTACTCAAACCAATACTTTGTTACCACCAATTGTCACCACTATTCCTACAACCACTCAATCCCCTACTTTTCATTTGGTCATCAATCAACCCATTAATTTTCTCTTTTCGTCTCAGTCCACTGACCCACCTAAACCCATAAATGATGATGATAATGATGATGGAGGGTTTGGAGGATCCTTTGCTAATTTGGAATTTGATCCCGAAGAAGAAAATATACCAGACCACACGTTGGCTCAATCTTCACTCTTAAGTTTGTCGATCAGAAGTTTCGTTAATTTGAGGCAACAATTCAAAAAATGTTGGCTCCATTGTCTCTGTTTGTCACTATCTTACCAACAAATGCCCCGCATGTTATCATAGGGGTGCAAGGGGGAGAAAAGGAAGGTGTTGGTAAAGGAGCAAATGTTTCCGAGAAAACGAATGAAGAAACAAAGGTTGTGGGAAAAGTTTTCATGACTCAAATTCCTACAACAAAACCAATATTTTCGAAGGCTGAACCGGTGATGGCAACTACAGTTACTACAAGGCCAATTGCAAAAGGCATTGTAATTGAGTCTACTGGTGGAGGGAGTTCTTCGAAACCCAAACAAAATGAAGAAGATAAAGGGAAAGTAAAAGGGGTTATGATAGAAAAGTCCAAGGAAGAAAGGAAAGTTGAAATTGAAGCAGAGATGGAGAAGCAACATCAAATTCAGAGTATTTTGATGCTTCGTAAAAATGATCCTCCTACTATGAACAAAGGTGATCCAACGAAATTGCATAGTTATCAAAATATTGAAGCAAGAGTGTCATACAATGAAATGTATGCATTCGAGAAGAAGCCAAGGAAAAGCTATGCAATAGAGAACACAGATATGAATCAACTTGATTTCAAAATCAATGAAATGATGTTCATCACAGCTCAATACAAAATTATTGAGAAATTCAAGGACGAAGATGAATTTCTTCATATGAAGTTGAGGTTTCATGTTGTGGTGGGAAAGAATCAGGAAGAAGTTTGGTCCCTTATCAAGGTTATTCGTGTGATAAGTGTGACTAAGGATGTATTGTTTGAGAACAAGATTCATAATTTCCAATATCATGTTGTAAGGGCAAACAATGTGGTGTGTGATTTTTCAGTTGCTGACTTTCCATTGATGAACTTGAATGATCTTATTCAAGTTGCAATGATTATCAAAGATATGGACGCTTCGAAACTTCATGGAACAGACAAAGAGATTTTGAGACTTGGTCTTGGTCACATCAAAATCTTTATAGATAATTAGTATGATTGTCTAGCCTTAACTGATATTGAGTTGTGTACTGCATTGGGAAAGGAAGTAAAAGTTGCTCCAGAGATTGTGAAGAGTCAAGATGAACTGAAGAAGCTTGCTGATGGGGAAATTTGTTTAAAGCCTATGGGATTAGTTTTTTCGGGAAAAGACAAGAAAGTAAAAATCAAGCGGTTCTTTTTCCAAGCTTCAGAAGTGGAACGGTATACAACTGCTCAATATACGAATTTAATGTTCGTATGAATAATTGCAAGAAAAACAACTGTTGGGCATAGAAGATTGCGTTATTGGGCTTTTTACTTTAGTCCTTTTTGTATACGGTTTGGGCCTATCCAGCCGTCATTTATTAGGGTTATAAGATCTATATATAGTGCATGCATGCATCGTGTATAGGCTTGTCGTTGATTTCATTATTGTAAAGCTACCACACCTCTACAGTAGCAATTCTTAATAGAGTTCTTCTGAGGTTGTGGCTTATTAATCATTCGACATCAGTTTGATTCATTGTGTGTTCTTGTTTACTTTGTGTTTTTGTGTTGCTTGTTAATAATCTTATCGATCTTAACAGTTTTAATCTCATCAATTGGTATCAGAGGAGGAGGATGTGTAAATAATACGCATCTCTTCTGTTAGAAGAAAATCCTTAGGGTTTCCGCTTTTATCGAATCTATTAGAGCCGTCATCACTTCATTGACGTTGTTCCTAGATCTCGATATTACCCTAACTCAATCTTTACAAGTCTGATTCTTGGCAGGTACGCAGATCAAATCATCATGTCTCCCGACGAATCTCAAAACAATCCAATCATCGGTATTGGCTCGACCACAAGGATTCCGATCCTGTACATTCATGAATATGATGTATGGGCTCTTCACTTTGAAGACTATGTTCTTGGTTCAGAAGATAACGGATACTTGATTTGGGAAGCCATTACTTTGGGTCCTTTCGCACACTCAGGAACCAACAGAACCATCAAGACATAGAAAGAGCTCAACCAGCTAATGGTAGATGTGAAAGAAGTCCCTCAAGATGAGAAGGATAAACTGGTTAGCAATATATAAGAAATAAGGATGATCAGATTCGCTTTACAATATGATACCTTTCGTCTGGTGAGTACGTGCACTACTGCAAATAAAATCTGGAAAAGGCTTAAGGAGTTATATTCTACCGATGAGGATCTCGAGCATTCCATCCAAACTCTTCTACTTTCAAACTTTGGTGACTTCAAGCAAAAGCATGAGGAAAGTTTTATTCAAACATTCAATCGTTATAACCATCTTCTCAGTAAGATGATTAAGCACGGTATTGGCAAAGAGGTGATCGAGCAGAAGGTCACTTTCATGAATGGCCTAAGACCCGACTGGATGGCGGTGGTTTCAATTGTTAAAGCACATGAACAGTTCAAGTCTTACTCATTGGCAAAGCTCGTAGGGATTCTCAAGTCACATGAAAGTGTTGTTACAAAAGAGTCAAAGGTTGTTTCTAGTTTGGGCTCTTTGGCTCTCGTGGCTAAAGGTAAATCTGTGGATGATGAAGAACCTGAGACTGATCTCTCAGAATGTGATCTCACTTGTGAGGAGTATGCTCTAATGGTGTCTAACCCCAAGCGGTTCGCAAGGAAGAAATTTCCTTCTGCTAAGAACCGAAATTTTCAAGGGAGTTACAGCTCCGAGAAGGCGGAGGAGGAGAACAAAAATACTCCTCAGAAGGATGAAGAGAAGAAAGAAGAAAAGCTAGTTGGTAACTTTGGGTATGACTGCCATTACTGTCACGGGCAGAATCACTTGGCGAAGGATTGTATGTTACGAAAGATGAATGAGAAGAAAGAGGGAGAAGATGATGAAGCTTACTTCAAGCGTAATCTGGAGGAAATCCAAAAGAAGAAAGCTAATGATAAATCCATGCCTGCTTTGATTGTGCAGGAAGATGATGCAGAGAACGAGTTCGGTGGAGTAGAGGTTTGGTCTACTGACTCGGAAGATGAAGAAGTTCGCAAGCCCACACATGGCAGGGCATTTGTTGCGAAGGAAGAAGGCTCTGATATTACTAGCAGATGTCTGATGGTGACAGCTGGTGTGTCACAAATGAGAGCCAACACAAAAGATGGCGGGTGTGAAGAAGCGAATGAGAGGGAAGACAAATGCTTTAACACAAAACCAATCGGAGACCAGATCAATGAGTGTGATTAGTTGATCAAGAAGGTAAATTGCATCCTTGAAACTCTTAAAATACCCATATCTAACTATGAAAAAGATTTAAATGATTTAAAATTCACCTTCTCTAGTTTAAGTGGTAGCCTAAAACAAACTCGCCTCACAAATTCTAACCTAACTGATCAACTTAGCAGGGTATCTTCCAAAAGTGAGGAGCGAAGGATGTGGATAGAGAAGAAGGAATTAGAGTTGGTTAGAGGAAGAGATGAACTAATTTATTTGCAACGTGACAATTTAAAGTTTTTGAAACAAAGGAATATTTTTTGCTTAATTGTTAAACGTCTTTATTCCAATATTACTCAGTTGTATTTAAATTGTGAATTTGGATATAAAACTCACAAAATGATTTTGCCTTTCCTTGAGTTAAAGGAAGACGAAATAGATGCTGATTGCTATAAGTGTGAATCAATTGTCTCATCAGAAGAAACTTCTGACTCCTACAGAATTGGACTAGACAAAATTAAGTCGTTTATTAAGTCCAAAGATGAAAGTCCATGATATTGTGGTTTGAGCTAGGCATCAATTTTGTATAGGGTGGGAGTGTGTGTAATGCAGTAGTGTTGCTTAAACTTAGTGTGCGTATGCTGCCCCACATGTGTGTGCGGCCGCACACAGCGTGTGTTGCCACACATGTGTGTGCGGCCGCACACAGAGTGTGTGGCTGCACACTCATGTGTGTGCGGCCGCACACAGCGTGTGCTGCCACACATGTGTGTGCGGCCGCACACACTGTGTGCGGCCGCACATACGTGTGTGGCTGCACACTCATGTGCTGGTGAGGGGTCTATAAATAGGGGATGATGTTGTGTCAGTGCGGGGTTGCTGAACAGTGTAGTGTGTGTACTTTCAAGGTGTACCTGACATTTATGAGCAATAGATGTGTGCATGCTTGATGTTATTTCTCTTCTACTCCTTCTACACTCTATTTGATTGATATTTGCTTTCATTGATTACTAATTTGGATCCTTAATTGGGGACTTACAATTGGTATCATAGCCAAATTCAGTATCAATTTGAAGAAGATATCAACCATTTTTTCCAGATCTGGAGCTTATTCGATTTTATTTTGAAAGGATTTTTGGTTTTTGGATAGATCGGGGCAAATCAAAGGGGGTTTCTTCTTTAAATTTTTCCTAAAAACGAGTTTTCGATCAAGTTTTTTGAGCAAAAAGAGTGAAAAACGGTATTTTCTTCTGGTGACTGTTGAAGGTTTGCTGGTGAACTGTTGAAGGTTTGCTGGTGAAATTGTTTGAAGGTTTGCGGTTAAAAGTGTGTGCGGTTGAGTTCTTGTTTGTGTGCGGTTAAGGTCTGTGTGCGGTTAAGGTTTGTGTGCGGTCAAAGACTTGAGGGTGTGCGGTTGAGTTGAAGTGTGTGCGGTTACATGTGCAGTTAAAGTGTTTGCTGTCAAGAACTGTGTGTGCGGTTGCGATTGTGTTTGATGTCAAGAACTGTGTGTGCGATTAAATTTACTGAATTAAATTCGAGTAGTGTTGAGTGTGCTACTTAGTGTGCGGTTGGATTTGCGTGTACGGTTAAGTGTAATTTGGTAACAAAATGGAACCTCAAAGCATGATTGCTCATCAAGAATTGGATGCAATTATGGGAACTACTACTCGAATTCCACGATTACTTTCAGCTGAAGGATTTCTTGAATGGAAATATCGAATTGAAAAGTATATCAAGATGAAAGATTTCAAAATTTGGATAAGTATTTTAAGAGGTCCGATTCGGATTACAACAACTCTAGAAGATGGTATTGTAACTGACAAACAAGTTGAAAACTACACTGATGATGACTTTGAAAGAGTCGAGGAACAAGAAAAGGCACTTGCTACACTCACCATGGCACTGTCTCCTGAGATTGCTCAAGGATTTCATGAATACACATCAGCAAAGGCACTGTGGGAAGCACTCATAGAAGTCTACGAAGGAAATGAAGACATGAAGCAAAGCCGACAAGACATGCTCAGACAAAAATTCAACATGTTTAATTACGTCTTGGGAGAATCACTGGAAAATCAATTTCAAAGGTTTATTACCCTAACAACTGAAATAAGCTCCGCGGGTGTGATGGTTACACGGTCCGAGATCAACAAAAAGCTGCTAAATTCTCTTCCAAAATCTTGGGACATGAATGTCTCAGTGATTAAAAAGACTAAAGACCTGAATTGATTGAGCTTAGCCGAAACAATGGCAATCATCAAAGCTTGTGATCTTGATGATAAACAAAGAGAGATCAACCATGTCAACTCATACTCTACAGCTAATCTTGGAATTCAAAACAACAACACAGCTTTCTCAAGTTTTACCACTCATCAAAATTCTCAAGTTCAAGTTCCTCAAGTTCAACCTTATGCAGCTCATCAAAACATACCATACAACATATCTCAAATGCAACAAACTCAAGTCCCTCAGTCTCAAAACATATCTCAAGATGGTTCTAGTGTTGGTTCTTCCACAGCTGTTTCAGTTCAAACTCATGGAATTGGTTCTCAAAGTTCATCTGCAAGTGAAAAAGAGGATAATATGGCTTTCGCTATTGGATTAGTGAACTGTTACAATGCCTTTGTGGCCGTAGAACTATCTCCACAACTCTCATTCGCTGACCTCGACCAAATTCATCCTGAGGATGTGGAAGAGATGGACATTACTTGGCAAATGGCAATGGCAGTATTCAGGGCTAAACAATTCTCCAATAAAACGGGAAAGAACAACTGGGGTGTAAATTCTGACAAGAAAATGGGATTCAGTAAAGGAAAGTTGCGTTGCTATAATTGTCATGAACCTGGACACTTTGCAAGGGAATGTCCAAAACCCGATCAACGAGAGAACTCTGAAAGAACCATGGTGCCAGTGACTTATGTTCACAGCAACAACAAAGGATCATCTTCAAACAATCAGTCTGCCAATTTGGCAATGGTGGCCCAATCTTTTAGCTGGGAAGATCAAATTCAGGCCCTAAACATTTCAGGACCTGAAAAAGCAAATCTTGCTCAAATCAAGGATGAAGTTGAAGAAGAAGCAGAGACAGATGCAGAAGAAGAAATGATGAATCTACAGTTTGCATTCCTGGTGCAAACTACTCTAAAACCGGTGAAATCTGAGGTTAGTGAATTTGGTTGTTCTCAGTCTTGCATTAAAACTGTTAAATTTTTTAGAGATCAAATTGAGATAATCAAAAGAGAGAACGAGGACCTGAAATATGAGGGATACACACTTAGGAAAAATCAAAAGCCCTTAAAGACTCAGTTAGAAAACAAAACAAAGGATTTTAAAAAATTGCAAGAGGATTACAGCAACAAATGTGAGAATTATGATCATTTCAAAAGAAAATTTGCTGTTGTAACCGTGGAACTTGACACATTGAAAAATCGTTTTGAAAATGATGAATTTAATTTCAAAAAATACGATGGGTCAAGTGAAACAATTGCAAAAATGATCGAAGGTCAAATGCACTGGAGAGATATCACTCATGGTAATCAAATAAAAGTTGGACTAGGATTTTAGAGTGTTCCCCCTCCCTTCAATCATACCTACACTGTTATTCCTTTGTCTCAAGAAGAAATTGACAGAGAACCTCACATGGTATACGGAAAGTCAGCTTCTGATCAGGTAATACAGTCTAATAATGATAGTTTGCATACTAACGTTTCTACCTCAAGTGTAGATACATCAGTAGTTCAGAGGGAGCATGAAGATGAAACGCTTAAGTCAAATAATCATGTGTCTAAATTTGGTGTTACTTTCTGTGATGAGTCTGTATCAAAATCAAACGCTAATATTTTTGTGTCTGGTGGTGTATTATTTCAGTCTGATAATTCTGTTAATGATGGTGTTGTTTCTGATAAAACTGCTAAATCTGATTTGAATATCTCTACACCTTCCACATCTGCTTCAAAATCCTGTGATGGTTCTTGCAAGTGTGGAAGTGTTAAAAATGAAAAAGGAAAGAATAAATCTGTCGATAGCAGTGCCAAAACCATTGATAATAAACAAATATGTTTTAACTGTGGCACTGCTGGACACATTGCAAGAAATTGTATGAACTGGATGTTTGTTTCTCATATAACAAAAAGAGGAGAGAACGAATTTCGGGGACGATCTTTAACTAGAAAAACCCCCAGAACTCATTCTCGAAATGGTGACTTGAACACTAATCCAAAGAAGAAAATGATAAATACTCAAAAGAACAAACAGGTTTTTTGTAAATTCAACAGTAGTTTGCCAAAATCAACTCAGGCTAAGCCTAAGTCGAATTTGTCAAAGAGCAGGACCGGATCTTCAAACTCTTTGAGTAGAAAATCCACTGGCTCGAAGCAAACTAACAAAATTTCAAAATCTAACTTTCAGTGGACTCCAAAATTAACTTCAGTTCAGTCACCATTAATCTCTAAATCAAATGAAAAGAACGAATCAAATGAAAAATCTGTGAAAGGAAAGGGTCAACCCAGGATTGTGATGACCTGGGTCCCCAAAACTAAATGATTCCGCTCATCGTGCAGGGATAGTTGCGGAGGAATGTCGTCAGACCCTGGTATGTCGACAGCGGCTTCTCCCGGCACATGACTGGAGACATATCCCAATTGCACGACATTCAAACTTTCAATGGAGGATATGTTTCCTTTGCGGGCGGAGAGGGCGGAAAAATAACTCAGAAAGGAACTGTTTCAAATGGAGTGCTGAGTTTTGAGAATGTTAACTTTGCTCCAGAATTAAAACACAGCTTGCTGAGCGTTTCCCAGATTTGCGACAAGGGTTACTCCACTGATTTCACAGATAAAGAGTGTCTGATCTTAAATCCAGGCGTTGTCATTCTAGATGATTGGATTCTTGTAAAATCTAAGCGGGATGGAAATGCCTATATTATAGACATGAACAGCAATATCCCCGACGAAGTCACTTGCCTTTTCTCCAAAGCTTCTGAACAAAATGCGATGTTGTGGCATCGTCGTCTCGGCCACGCTAATGCAAAGAACCTGAATCGGCTTGCAAAGAACGAAATGGTCCGAGGATTACCTGTCAGAGATTTCATTACATTTGAAAAATGTGTTTCCTGCGCTCAAGGAAAACATCATAGGAAACCTCACTTTCCAAAGCAGATTAACTCCATTAGTCATGTGCTCGAGTTGTTACATATGGATTTATTTGGTCCGGTTAATGTTCTCAGCATCAATCGCAACTCATAATGCCTCGTTGTGATAGACGATTTCTCTCGGTTTACTTGGGTCTTCTTTCTGTCCAACAAAGCTGGGATCACTGACCTCATCAAAAGACTCATTGTGATGATCGAAAATCAGACCAACAATCTAGTGAAAGCGCTGCGTTCTGACAATGGAATAGAGTTCAAGAACGCCGTTCTTGACCATTTTTGCGCTGAGAAAGGGATTGTGCGTCAGTTCAGTTCTGTTCGAACACCTCAACAAAACGGGGTTGCCGAACGCAGGAATCGAACTCTTAAAGACGCCGCAAGGACGATGCTGTGTGATTCCAAACTTCCTGTGTTCTTTTGGGCGGAGGCAACTAACACGGCGTGCTATGTTCAGAATCGCGTGCTGATTAACAAAGCCCAAATGAAAACACCGTACGAAATTTTATACGGATGCAAGCCATCTGTCAGCCATTTCAGAGTATTTGGCTGCCCTTACACCCTTCTTCACTTGGAATCCAACCCCAAATTCAATGCAAAAGCCGATGATTGTTACTTTGCTGGATACGTTGCTCGTACTGCATACAAGGTTTATAACAAGAAGACGAAACAGATTGTGGAGTCTTACGACGTTCGTTGGCTTGAAGAAAATAAGACAGACGCTAGAGTGGGTCCAGATTGGTTATTTGATTACACATCTCTTTTCAAATCATTCAATGTGTCGTCGGATAATCAAGTAGGGTCTACATCTAGTTCGAAAACCATTTCTGAAGACGAAGACGAAGAAGTTGTTTACAGACCACCATTGGTTTCTTCTGATTCTCCGGCGGTGTCCTCTCTTCAAACCGATTCTTCTGAGTCCTCCCCTCAACAACCTTCTCCTGATGCTGACGCTACTCCTCTAACTCCAGTGGAAAGAGAGTTAATGAACCAAGAGAGTTCCGCTGCAACTACAAATCTGATGGAACTTCTCTTTCCGGAAAGAATCGCTGATGAGTTTGTAGCAGATCCGACAAACGAACCTGGTTCTTCTTTTGTGGATCATTCAGCAAATGAAGGAATGGTTAACATTCATACTCTTCCAGTCACTGTCAATGATGTCAGCTACGAGATCCCTGCACGCATTCAGTGCGACCATCCAATAGAGAACGTCATTGGCCAGCTGGGCGACGGTGTTCAAACGAGAAGCCAGAGTGGAGATGTTAATACATGTCTCTACTCTTGCTTCATTTCTCAGATTGAGCCCAAATCTGTCGAAATGGCTCTGAATGAGCCCAGCTGGGTTGACGTCATGCATGATGAACTTAATCAATTCGAGAAACTCGGGGTTTGGAAGTTGGTGGAGCTGCCAAAAGGAAAGAAATCTCTTGATACCAGATGGGTCTTTCAGAACAAGCAAGACGACTCAGGTGTAATTGTGCGTAACAAGGCGAGATTAGTAGTTCGCGGGTTTCGGCAGATTGAGGGTCTTGATTATACGGAGGTTTATGCTCCGGTGGCACGCTTGGAAGCTATTCGTATTTTCCTTGCTTATGCTTCCTACATGAACTTCACCGTATACCAAATGGAGGTCAAGACGGCTTTCTTGTACGGAAAGGTCAAGGAGGATATTTATGTCGACCAACCACCCGGTTTCGTTAATTCAAAGCTTCCCAACCATGTCTACAAGTTAGACAAAGCTTTGTATGGGCTGTATCAAGCTCCTAGAGCTTGGTATGCTACCCTAACTAAGCATTTGCTCGATCACGGCTATTCCCGAGGCACCATTGATCAAACCTTATTTATCAAACATGTCGGTCCGGATCAAATTCTTGTTCAAATCTATATGGACGACATTATTTTCTGGTCGACAAGCCATCAACTTTGCAAAGAGTTCGAGGAGGTGATGAAGAAGCGGTTCGAGATGAGTTCGCTTGGGGAAATGACCATGTTTTTTGGGGCTTCAGGTCAAACAATCTTCAACCGGAATCCTTATTCATCAAGCAAAGTATGTGGATGATATGCTGGAGAAGTTCGGGTTTCGAGACGCGAAACCTACTCTTACACCCATGGCGGAGAGACCGTTACTGGCTCCTGATCTTGAAGACGAATCTGTAGATCAGACATACTATCGATCAATGATCGGATCGCTCATGTATCTGACTGCTAGTCGCCCAGACGTAATGTTTGCGGTCTGTCAATGCGCTCGCTACCAGGCGAATCCTAAACTCTCTCATCTTACTGCTGTTAAACGGATTTTTCGGTATCTCAAAGGCTGCCCAAAACCGGGACTTTGGTATCCGAAAAATCCCAAATTTGACTTTTATGCTTTTGCAGACAGCAACTATGGCGGGTGCGAGCTTGATAGAAAATCGACTTCAGGAGGATGCCAATTTCTGGGAGATAGACTGGTCTCATGGCAGTGCAAGAAGCAGCATACCGTCTCTACCTCAACAGCAGAAGCAGAATACGTTGCTGCGTCTGCCTGTTGTTCTTAAGTCATATGCATCCAACATCAGCTGTTGGATTATGGTTTGAATTTTCAAGAAACCCCTATTTTCTGTGATAATGAGGTTGCGATCCAAATTGCCAAAAACCCAGTCCAACACTCAAAAACCAAGCACATCGACATCAAAATTCATTTTATCAGAGATTGTTATGAGCGTTCGCTCATTCGGCTAGAACAGGTTCACACTGATAATAATGTGGCAGATCTGTTCACCAAGCCGTTCAACAAAGCTCGATTCGATGTGCTGGTTAATTTTCTGAAAATGATTCGTTTTGAGGATTAAAACTCTTTGGTTAAACTTAGGATTAAATTTGCGCATTTTGGTCATTTCATTCTCTTCCATGCACAAATTTAGGGGGAGAAATAAACAAAAATCCAAAAACATAAAAAATTCAGAAAAATCAAAAATATTGTCGCTGTTAGTTCTACTTGTGACTGGGAAGTGATATTATCAAGTGATAACAGGCAATCTGAGTCTGCGTAACGTACCCAAAGTTGAAGGGTCTTTACTCTGGATTGATGCGCCGGTAGGCACGAAAGATTTTAAATGGACTTGACAAGGCAGAGTTGAACTTAAGAATTTTTTTAAACTTAACATATCTTGACCTAGTTAGATCCGTTTAGCCTGACAATACAACGCACGTATAGGTTGAGCAGGGAGATATATATGGGAATCCACTCGTCACATTAATTGAACCCGTACTTGGAACCGTGGATTAACTTTTCCTCGATGTGCGGATTCTGTCCTTAATTCCGGTATTGATGGGGCGACTGGTAAATTACGATGAGTTAGGTCTGTAGAAAATTGTTTTTCTTTTTCTTCTTATCTGTCAGTCATATGTTGCCTCCTTTACGTGATTGGAAGAAATCCGACCTGGACTGCAACATATGCAAATCTATTTCTCTGCAAATTATATATATGAAACTCCTCCTATCTGTTAGCCATATGTTGTCTCCTTTGCGTGACTCATAATCCGACCTGGTACACAGCATATGCAACCTTCTACTTCTCAATCCCTCTAAAACTATAATTAATAATAATTTGAATCCATCTTCTTTCTTAATGATTTTCTGCTCACCCGATGTAAGGAGTACTCTGGAAGTTCTTGATTATTGGGGTATATCAGGAAGCGGGAAACATGTTCCAGTACAATTAAAATTGAACTCACAAAGATTGTCTATAGATCTCGCTGCTCAATTTAGGTGGACAACAATATCCCTGGTCGTCGTCAGCTGAATGGTCCTTAAGATATAGTATCTAGGAACTTAGGATCAGATATAGTATCTAAGAACTTAAATTCACTTGTCTTGTAACAAATAGTATGTCCAAAAATCTGTCACAAATTTTTCGTGTTTAAGTGGACCTCAATACCGACGATCGACCAGATAAAGGTGTGAAGATGAAAGGTACCGATAAGCGGATTAAGACTGTCTAACAACTTTGATCCCACGTCTCAAAAGGTTAAACAATTTATAGGATTAAATCTAAAATTTAATTTTTGTCGTTATTAGTATTTCCATTTTATTTTATTTTATTCTATTTTATTTTTATTTTTATTTTTATTTTTAAGCTTAGTTTTAATTTTAAAATTCTTAAGAAAAATTAATTTTAAAATTTAATCCTCAAAATGGTTTGTTTTTTGAAAAATGTTTGAGTTTGGGTCTTGGTTGTTGATTATTAAAAGGTTGAAGGGGGAGAATTGAAATTTTTTTGGTATATATATAGGGTGTGTGCGGTGGGAATGTCACCGGCACTGTTCTCATTTTCTTTTCCCTCAACCGCACACAGCTCTCATTCTCTCTCTCTCTAACATTAATTTTTTCTTGAAATCAAAGCTCTTTACTGGTAATTCTTATGAACTCGACTCCGAAATCAAAATTCTTTTATGAGAAATCGATGATAGTTTGTTGTTTAATCGAAGGACTAAGTGTTTTGATTGTAAGTGCGACCGCACAGGGTTTGTGCGGCCGCACATAGCGTGTGCGGCTGAACCGTGTGCAGCCACTCCTTTTCTTGAACGATTCGGCGTGTGCGGCTGAACCATGTGTGGCCACTCCTTTTCTTGAACGATTGGGCATGTGCGGCTGCAGCTGCACACATGCACGTGTGCGGCTGTGTGCACTCTCATGTGCGGTTGCACAAATCATCATTTTTGCCCTAATGATTGCTTGTGTTTCTTCTCAGGTTAAGATGGGAGATCTGTAATTTGGTAAGGTTCACAACTCTGCTGTTTTCCTTGAAGATCCTCCTGCAGCTCACAATGATTTAAAATTCATTGTTGATGGTCTTAAGAAATGCTGTCTGGTCCATGCATTCACAACTTGCCCTGCAATTTACCAGAATCTGATCAAAAACTCATTGAAGCTACTGTTGAAGGAAAGAAAATTCAAGGATGAAAAACTCATTGAAGCTACTCTGGAGAAGTGTAGTTGTGACGAAAGATAACAAGGATGAAAAACTCATTGAAGCTACTGTTGAAGGAAAGAAAATTCAAGTGTCACAAAGCATTATTCGGGAAGCTCTCCAAATTAATGATAGATCTGATTACCATATGGAGATCGACATTCATCAAGCCCAGGATGTGTTAGACCAGATGGGTTATGAAGGAACGTATCCCCCTACCATCAAGAAACTGCTTCCTCCTTGTTGGAAATATCTGGCTCACGTGTTTATGAGCTGTATTTCTGGCAGGAGATCAGGTGCAAATGAAATCTCCTCAGCCAACACAGGAGCTATCACAACATTGGCTGCAGGATTGAGTTCAACTTTTCAAAGTTTATAATGCATGAGATGGTACTAAATCTTGAGGGGAGCAAGAGGGATACATTTTTTATGTACCCCAGATTTCTGCAAATCATCTTCAATGTGATGCATCCGAGCTACGGAGAGGAAACAAAACGTTGGATCTTAAATCTGTTGGTCCAAATGCTTTCGGATTAATGAAACAAAAGAGAGGTGGAAAGTTTGTTTATGAAGGAAAGTCCCACTGATTAAATTCGGAATATTTGAAGAAAGTAATCAATCAGGATCAAAAGATCAGTCCATTTCTTCGGAGCCTGAAGACATTGTGCATTCATCCTCTGAGCCAGAAATTGTAGAGGTTCATGATTCTCCTTCAGCTATAGTGGCTGAGGAACATGACCATCAAGAGGAGGATGAAACAAAATCAGATCACGATGATGATGATGATGATGATCTTTATAGTGACATAGATTTTTTGAAGGAAATTGATTTTACAGGGATAAGTGATGACATCCCCACACACATTGAGTTTGATCTCAATGATGAAGATTTTGGTTCCATTCCTGAGATCTCCAGCGGCTGCTTTAATAAAGTCAATGAAGTTGCTTCTTCAGCAACCAAGACTAGAGATGAAGGAAACGCTCTCAAAATTTTGCTCTCCTTACCTAAGCCCACGAAGGTTACATCAAGTCAAGGAGATGTGATTACGGAGATTCCTCCCTCTGTATCAACTATCTCTACATCTGCTCCGGTCGTTTTTTGAATCGACTCAGCCCCAGACCTCCCAGTTCTCCATGGAAACAAGTCAATCAATTGCGAATCTGGAGGTCCCTATCGTGAGTAGTGCACCTCAGTTTTTCTCCACCGTCACTACTGCTACTGCTTACTCCCCACCAATTCATGAAGGCCCAAGCACTATGTATGAAACAGGCGGCGCATCCTCTATCCCAGAATATTCTCCTACCAGACCGTCAATGGATGAGGCCTCAATCAGACTAGCAAATTACCTGGCCCAACCAATTCCTACCTCTTCTCGTGGAAAAGGAATATCATTCAGAGAAGAGCACACAGGTGATGACGATTCTTCTTCGTCTGATCTTCAACAAGAAATTGGGATTCTCCGACAGGAACTCATTGAGAAGACCATTCAGATGGATCAACTCACTTCTTATGTTGAAGAGCTCATAGCAAATGATGAGGAGAAGACAAAGCAGATTAATGATCTACAGACGAGTCTTGGTTCAGTAACTGCTATCTACTTCAATCTCAAGAACGTTCTGTATGAAGCTTTTGGAGAAAAAGTCAAGGCCCTTTTTCGGCAGCCTCATGGAATCGATGATCCTCCCACATCCCCCACACAGTCTGAAGACCTTCCAGTCAATCCACCTGCTCCTAGAACAACCACTGTTGTCAACAGATTTGAAAAGGAGCCAGAAGGAAGCAGAGCCCACATAAAAGTCAAACAGGGAAAAAGATCCGTAACTGCCAACGAGAAAGAAGGCTTACTCTTCATGAAAAACTCTAATGAGAATCGCAAGGCAAAAGACCCTGTTTTGACTGTGACTGACCTAAAGAAAAGAAAATTTGGTGACGAGTATGGAGATAGATCTGGAATCCGAATGTGGGCCTATGATCCTGAGTCTAATCCATGGGTGGTTAAAAGAAACTTTGGTCGTTCAGAGCACTACAAGAGCACTCATGATTTTAACTCATGGACCAAAGTTGATCTAGCCGAATTATCCAGGGCCCCATTCCATAATCCCTCAGAAGATCCAAGTGCTACGAGCTTCAAGCAGTTTCTGGAAAGGCAGGTCAGAGATAACTTCCCTTCAATGAAGACAGCAAAAGCACTGGTTCTGAAAGACAAGGACATCATTGATCCTGAAACAGAACGTCCAATGAAGATCATTCTCTGGCCTGCGACAAAACAGCAAAAGGAAATTCCTATTCCTCAACACTTCCAGGAGGGATACCTTGATAATATGGAATTTTGGGCATATAATAACGAAACTGCGACTACTGCCATTAAATTCAAGGATCGAGATGAAGTCTTGAGATTAATCAGTGCCAAAGATCTTCTTCGATTCAGAGAAAGAGATATCCGCACTCTGGCTCGTCACCAGATTATATGTAGAAAGGATGTTATGGAGGCTGCTGCTAAAGAATTTACTGCGATGGTGGCTACAATCATTAATGGAAGGATGTGGATGGGCTCCATGGGAAGATCTGACATGATGTTGTATGAGAAGCCAACAGAGTGCAGATCAAAACTATGCTAGCCTCAAACCAAGGGGGAGATTGAAAGTCCATGATATTATGGTTTGAGCTAGGCATCAATTTTATATAGGGTGGGAGTGTGTGTAATGCAGTAGTGTTGCTTAAACTTAGTGTGTGTGTGCTGCCACACATGTGTGTGCGGCCGCACACAGCGTGTGCTGCCACACATGTGTGTGCGGCCGCACACGCGTGTGTGGCTGCACACTCATGTGCTGGTGAGGGGTCTATAAATAGGGGCTGATATTGTGTCAGTGCGGGGTTGCTGAACAATGTAGTGTGTGCACTTTCAAGGTGTACCTGACATTTATGAGCAATAGATGTGTGCATGCTTGATGTTATTTCTCTTCTACTCCTTCTACACTCTATTTGATTGATATTTGCTTTCATTGATTACTGATTTGGATCCTTAATTGGGGACTTACAAAAGGCCACAAGGACATGCTCAAAAACTTACTGGATGAAAATGACAGATTGAAAATAAAGACCGAAACTGTACAGAAATTTGACTTGTCGAGTTCTATGTTGAGATCAGATAAAAGGATCAATGCTGAAAACACATCTGAATTTGATGAGGATAGTTACATGAATGAAATATCTATAGAGGATGAGGTTGACTGTTCTGAATTTATTAAAACTGAAACCGAACCAACAAAAGTCCTTATATCTGAAAACTCTGTTGAGTTCGCTCGAATGTCTAAGGACAAGGTCAAGTTCCTGAAAGTGAAGGTTGTGGTATACGAAAAGGTACAAACCGTACCAAATCAGGTGTATACTACCACTAGAGTTACTAAGGATCATACAGTTGAGATAACTATCATAGTAGATGAAGATAATGCTGATGACTGTGATGAGTATTTTTGGTTAGCCCCAATCTTCAATGCTGATGAACCCAAAGGTTAGTCGGAACGAACCTCATGGAGAGTAAAAGGCAGATACGTAGATGAACCACTAAATAAACCATCAAGGTTCGATAAAGCTAGTACAAGTCGTACCAAGGACGTAGGAAGTAAATCTTCAAAAGGTTCAAGCGAACCTCACTCAGTAAGAGCCGAACCTCAGTCAGTAAGAACCGAACCTCATGCCAAGAAGGCGAAGCCGAATGTGAATATTCACAAATCTTCCAAGCAACTTGCAGAGCAGAAACGTCAACGAAATAGGAAATATTAGAAAAATCTCAATGAAAGGAAGCAGTTTTGGCAATCCCAGAACTCCAACTATGTACGTAAAGAGAAAGATTCCAATCATAAGATGAAAGTACATCCACAAGCGAAACCCAAACAGTGTTCTGACTGTAGTTCCTACGCTTCACAGAACAAAATCGCAGTTTCGCTCATAAGTCAACAGTTCCAAAAAGGTTTTCTGAGAAACCCAATCCTCCTCACTCTCTACCAAAGAAAACTCCTATAAAGTATGTTAAAGGGAAAGGAAAGCTCGTCTCAGATTCTGAAGTCCAAACAAAGAAGACAACCCCTAACCCTAGGAAGGAAAAGAAAGAATTTGTTAAGAATCAACCTAAAGAAAAACAAACTGATTCTAACAAAACAAGGAACAAAATCAAAGTCTTTACCATCAAAAGGACAGACGAAACAACTTTAATAAAACAAATGTATATGCTTGATCTTTCTGTTGCTTTTCCTTGTTCTGTAAAAGGCTCACCGGGACCCAAGAAACTTTGGGTTCCTAAATCCGCTTAATTTTTGCAGGTCATACGTGACGAGCAGTTTGACGATGAATGGTATATTGATAGTGGCTGCTCTCGTCACATGACAGGAAGAAAGGAAGAGCTGAGAGAGTTTCGTGCTCTCAAAGATGGAGGATGTGTAAAGTATGGCAATAATTCTTTTCGAACAATAAAAGGATACGGGATGATCACAAATGGAGAGTTCTCTATTCGGAAGGTGGCTTACGTGGAAGGATTGCAACACAATCTAATTAGTGTTTCCTAATTAGTTGTGGGATCTGGCCTGAAGGTATCCTTTGATGATGAAGGATCAGAAATTATAGAGAAAAAGACGAAAGCAGTTTAATGAAGTCACAGCGAAAAGGGGAGATGTATCCCCTAAACATAAATCCCATAAGAGGGAAGCCTGCTATATGTCTGCAAACGAAGGCTCACGTCGATGAAATCTGGCTATGGCACCGAAGGCTATCGCACCTTAACTTCAAAGACATCAACAAGCTAGTTCTTGGTGATCACGTGCGAGGCTTCCTCTCTTGAAGTTTGATAAGGATACATGTGTGCAGCATGCGAAATGGGGAAACAAAGCAAAAAGAGTCATCTAACTCTTGTAAACACAAAGATCATCGAGCCTCTTGAGCTTCTTCATATTGATCTATGTGGAACATCTGCAATCAAAAGTGTCGGTGGTAGTAAGTACATTCTTGTTATTGTTGACGATTTTTCTCGTTTCACTTGGGTATATTTTCTTAAACAGAAATCAGAGGCCACTCCAAAGCTGAAGAACTTTATAAACCAAGTGGAAATTCATTTGCGAAAGCTGGTTCGCAACATCAGAAACGACAATGGGCTGGAATTTAAAAACAAAGAGTTTGAACAATTCTTAGCCAAAAAGGGAGTAACTCACAACTTTTCTTCTCCCTACACTTCACAGCAGAATGGCATAGTTGAAAGACGCAACCGTTTCTTATGTGAAGCAGCCCGAACCATGCTTGGTTTCGCCTTTTTACCTTTGTATTTATGGGCTGATGTAATCGCCACAACTTGCTACACTCAAAATAGATCCTTCTTGAATAAGCGATTCAACCTTACTCCATATGAAATCTTAAATAATCGCAAACCTAACGTCAAGTTTTTCCTTGTCTTCGGTTCCAGGTGTTTCATCTTTAATTCTAAAGAAAACCGAAACAAGTTCGACGTGAAAGCAGACTGTAAGTCCACAATCTTCTTGTGTATTAATCAGATCCGTGTGATGGTGCGGAATCCCAATCAAACGGATGATGCCAGATCAGAATAGAAGAGAAGGAGAAGAAGAAGATGATGAATCTTGTATGAATTGCTATGAATTAAGATCCAGATACAAGATTCACACACATACACACTAAAGCTCCTCTCTTCTCTCTCACTTTCTCTCTCTAGAACACCTTGGGTTTCACACACATAAGCTCTCCACCTTCCTACAATTATGCACTCCTCACCCTATATATAGTAGACATGGTCCGTGAATGGGTTTACGGTCGTAAACACAACCGTAAACACGTATACGGCCGTAAACACCAAGCTGTTTACGGTCCAAGACACAAAAATACATTTTCCTAGAAGAGTAAAGTATAAGCCATAATTTTAGACCCAACAATCTCCCCCTTGGTTTATAGCTTTCTTTTCTAATTGACCCAACAAGCTCCCCCTAAAAAGTAGTTGGATTTTCTTGTCAATCTTCATTGGGAGGTTAGCTTCAGCGTTAATCTTTGATTTCTTCACAGCTTCAAGATGAACTTGATGAATCTTCAATGAATGACTTCATCTTGCGCAGTTAGGCTTTTCTTCAAGATTTGGCTTTGAACGCATGTTGGGTGAGGAGGCTTCTTGAAAAGATTCTTGAAAGATAGCGTTTTCAGCTTGAGAATCTTCAGAGAGAATATTAGAGAGAACTAATCTTCTGGATCACTTCAGCAGGTTCATAGATAGCAGCAGACTGATTGAGGAGGATTCAATGCAATCCGTCACATAATCTTCAATTGCAGCTTCACCTTGCTTCTGGGGTTGAAGGATTGAATGTTGAAAGAATAATCTTCATTTCTTGCTCCTTGGAATGAGAATTCTTCGATGCTCACGGATGAAGCCTTGGCTCAGAAATCTCGATACAGTCTCCATGAGTCTCATCTACATCTGAATTCACTTTTCAAGACAAAACAAAACTAAAAGAAAACTTAGCACACAATATTTTTGGATTTTTCATATTTTCTGAAAAAGAAATAAAACAGAAATAACACAATTTTGGGATTTTTTAATTTTATGATTTTTGTTTGGTTTTTAAAATTTTTAATTCTCCCCTAATTTTTAAATTAGAAGAACACTATGAACAAACTTAACAAAAACAAAAATAATAGCTATAAGAGTGATTTGGGATCAAAGTTTTTAGACACTCTTACTCCGCTTGTCGGTACTTCAACCTTCATGTCTATGTCTGGTCGATCGCCGGTATTGTGGTCCACTTAAACACGAAAAATTATGACAAAATTAGGACATACTATAAGTGACAAGACAATGTGATCCTAAGAACTTAGATAATTTTCCTAAAAGACCATTCAGCTGACGACGACCAAGAATATTGTTGTCCACATAAATTGAGCAGCGAGATCTACAGACAACCTATAAGTGTTCAATTTTAGTTGTACTAGAACGTGTTTCTCGCTTCCTGATATACCCGAATAATCAAGTTCTTCCAGAATACTCCTTACACCATATGAGCAGACAATTATTAAGGAAGAAGTTAGATTTAGAATGCATATGTTATACACTCAGGTCAGATCTCTTCCAATCTCGCAGAGGGTGAAACATATGACTAACCAGATTTAGAGGGATTGAGAAGTACAATGGTGCATATATTGTGTACCAGGTCGGATGGTTAATCACGCAAAGGAGACAACATTTGGCTAACAGGCAGGAAGAATTGCATAGATAGAAGATGCATAGAAATAGAGTTGCATATGTTGCAGTTCAGGTCGGATGTATTCAATCACGCAGAGGAGGCAACATATGACTAACAGAAAGAAAGCAGGAAAATAATTTCCTATAGACCTACTTTATCGGAATTCCCCAGTCGCCCTATCAATACCGGAATTAAGGACAAAGTCCGTACATCGAGGAAGAGTTAAACCACAGTTCTAGATACGGATTACTTTAATGTGACCGATGGATTATCATGTTTATCTCCTTGCTCAACCTATTTGAGCGTCATATTAGCAGGCTAAATGGATCTATCTAGGTCAAGATTTTTCAAGTCTCTAGATTCCTTAAGTTCATTAATGCCTAGTCAAGTCCATTTTAATCTCAAGTGCCTACCAGCGCATCGAACACAGAGCCTAGACAATTCAGATTATGTCCCTTACACAGATTCAGATTGCATGTTATCACATGATTATATCACTTCCCATCACATCACCTACAAGCACATTCCATAACCAACATATTTTTGGATTTTCTGATTTTCTAATGTTTTTGGATTTTTTAAGATTTTCTAATTTTTGTTTGTTTTTATTTCTCCCCCTAAACTTGTGCATAGGAGAGAAACGAAAGTAAATGCACAAATTTAAACTATCCAAAAACAAAAATTAGTCTTTAAAGCGAATCTGCTTAAGAAAAAAACTCAGGAGTATCGAGAAGAAAAACTCAAACCGTAAGTCACCGATTGAATTTGCATCCAGAAGGTCTGAGAACAGCACGCGTAATCTCAGAACAGATCCGAAAATTCTTCATGTCATTAAGCACAAACCCCATGTGTGATCCATTCCTTTCTTCCTGTAAGGGTCGAATTGTTGTAATTAGTCGAAATGTATTTTGAACTCTTCGAATATTTTGTAAAATATTTTACTAGGGCGCTTTCATTCTAAGCTTAAGTGTCTAGGCCTTAGTATATTTTTTGTATGCTTTATGTTCCCTATAAATAGGGATATTTTACTAGAGTTAGAGAAGAGTTTTTACAGACCTGTCTATTTTCTCTGTAAAGATTCGAAAGCGTAAATCAAGCTGAAACAAGATCATATTTACATCCGGTGTTCAATCTTGCATTCTTACTTGAATTCATACTCTGATTAATTCAATACTTGATTCATTGGTTCATTAATTGGTATCAGAGCGGGAATCATATCTCTGATATGATTTTCATGCTGTTCAAAAGGTTTTTGAATCAACTTTTTGATTCAAAAGTTTCCGCACTTTTTGAAAGTGAAAAATTGTCTAGATCTTAGTCTGTGATTCGATTATGCATTTGAATTGTTAAATCGAGTCTTATTCTCATCAATTCGATTTGATTCATCTAGTTTGTTTTCAAATTCTCAAATCTTTTCAAACTTCTCAAAATCATCTTCCGTACAACAATGGCGAGTTTCAATCTCAATTCGATGACCTCGTTTTCTCATATGTTAGGTTCATCAACCAAAATTCCAATGCTAATCCCTGAATACTATGATCAGTGGGCTGATCGTATGCAGGATTATTTGAATGGTCTTAATGAAGAATTATGGACATGTATCACTGGAAATGTCAATGTTCTAGTGAATGTTCAACCAATCAGATCTTCTACAACAAATTCTGGTGTTGATAATCAATCTGATCGTCTGAAGAAACTGGAGAAAAGGTGTTTGAGGGAACTGCAAGGTGCATTACCTCCAGTTGTGTACAATTACATTAGGAGTTGTACAACTGCAAATGAGGTCTGGAACAATCTGAAAGATAAGTTTCAAGGAAGTAAGAAGACGAAAATCAATTCAGTTAAAAAGTGTTTAGTTGAGCTAAAAGATTTCAGACAAAAAGAAAGTGAAACAATCGAAGTCTACTATGATCGACTGAACGAGTTAATCTATCGTTGTAATTGCCATGGAATTACCAGGACTCCAATGGAATTCAATCTCATATTTGTGATGGGTCTTCGAAAAGAATGGAGAAGCGTAACTATGATGGTGAAGAATCAGCAAAGTTTTGATACATCAACTCTCAATGATTTGTACAATCAGTTGAAAACACACGAAACTGAGGTAAATGAAATTGTTGAAGAAACGAAGCTGAATTTGGGAGGTCCAATGGCACTGGTATCAAAGATATCTGAGAAAGAAGCTGAAAATGGTGATTCTGAGGAAGAAGAAGGATTCATCATGAATTCGGATGATGAGGCAATAGCTTTTTACTCGAATAATCGTGTTAAGAAGTTTTTCAAAAAGTCGTTCAATCCGAAAACTAAGCTTGCTGAGGGAAAAGGAAGTGTTGTGAGTAAAACTGCTGATGAGGAGAAAAAGAAAGTTGAGAAGAAAGATTCGAAAATGTCTGAAGGAAAGATTGAGAAAAAGTTGAAAGGTGATGCTGGAATAGATTGTCATTATTGCAACGGTGCGAATCATCTTGCAATTGACTGTATGATTCGAAAGAAGGATGAGAGGAAGAATAAAGTCAAGGATGAGGCGTATTATGCAGAGAAGCTGGAAAAGGTTCGTGCGAAAGCTAAGAGTTTGTCATTAGTTGCAAAGGGTGAACATGAGGATGAAGATGGAACTTATCAAATCTGGTCATCTGGATCAGACGATGAAGAAATGTGAAATCCGACACATGGAGCATTGTATGCGGAAATGGAGGAGGACTCAGATGATGAGGAATTCGAAGTGAAAGTACGATGCTTCGTTGTCACACCCCGCTAAAGCGGAAACACAGGGCATGGCAGTACAAAGGGTTTCATCGCAAAAGTTAAAAGACAACACCAACCATAGTATTAAAAATCATTACAAATTCACAATGGGTTTGAACAACTTTTAAAAGAAATTACAATGTAAATTGAAATACAACACATGCGAATGCTCCTAAAAGTGAAGTGTCCCTAAGTGCCACTTACTCGATGATTCCTGAAAAAGCATGTAAAACGAGCGTCAACTATAAAAATAGTTAGTGAGTACTCACAGATAAACAAAATAATACTGGTTCCATGAATTGAAATCAAAGTTTTGATAAAAGTTTCCAATAATAAAAGTATATTGTTAAGATGAGTAAATAAGTTTGTAAAAAACAAAGTTCTTTGTCATCATGAGAGATAAGGTATGTTGCCCAAATAAGATGCAACATTCATATTCTCATGGAAGATAAAGTTCGTTACTCAAACGAGTAAACAAGTTTCATTGCTAAAATGAGCAATCAATTTCGTTGCTATAAGGAGCAAACAATTTCATTGCTAAAACATGTATATAAGTTTTCAGTAATAAAAGTCCGTTGTTGTAATGAGAAACAAAGTTCATTGCTATAATTAATAACAAGTTTATTGCTATAATAAGTAACGAGTTTGTATGTGTATGAGCAAACAATGAGTCTCAACCAAACCTATGACTGAAGCCCTATCAAGATCTATGCTTATCGTTCCATAGATGAATATGGTATCATGCACTCCAGCAATAGGGCGAGTGAGGAGTTGTCAATTCCTAATAGCGCTATCCATAATGACCATTGGCTCAAAGAGTTAATGGTTAGAGATAAGGGAAGGGCCTTAGTACGATAAGTTCTCATGTTCCGTGATGCATAGACATACATAGAGAGACATAGCAATAAAATAGCAATCATGTTTGATACAAATCAATTTAAATACAACATTCAAATAATAGTTTTTCGGGACATGCTTTTCCACCCCAAAACATAAAAACTGAAAATAGGGGAGTGCGTGAATACTCACAATGCATTGAGATGATGCAAATGGTGCCTTGAACTACGCTCCACTCGTACCACTATCGTTTTCCTACAACGATGTTACACACTAATGAGTCTCTAATCGAAATCTAACACTAGTATACATACTACTATAATAGAATTATGCCAATATTGTGTCAAAATTTAATATTGATAAGTTACAAATATTTTTCTGTGGAAATTAAGTTTCAAAGAATCAATTGTTATATAACAATTTAAGTGGAAAATTCTCATTATTGAAATGTTAATATTTAACATTTTAAGAGGTATTCCAATGATTAAATATTCAAAAACTAAATCAATTTATTTCTAAACTTTCCCAAACTTTGCATTTCAGTTTTAATTGAAGTCAAAGACCTTAAGATCAATTTTCTTGACTTTTTGATTTTTCTAATTATTTTTCACCATTTAATTCCTTGAATAATCATAAAATCATGAAAAATACTAAACAATTAATAAAAATTACCAAACTTCAGATTTTGGTTCTAAATATGTTAAAAGACTTCTAGATAAATTTTCATGGATTATGGATATGCATAACCATTTTTCATATATTTAATTCTCTAAATATATAAAAATTCATGAAAAATAGAAATCGGTTAAGAAAATGCCCCAAACTTTTTATAGTAATGTCATTACACGTACTTAACCTGGGAAAAATATAAAAATAGATTTCCAGACAATTTAACCCAATTTTATGATTTTTGAGCATTTATTCTAATAAAAATTAAATAAATAGAAAATAGTTTCCAAAATTGTCCAAAATTTTTGTAACGCTGTTATTAGTCATTATTAAGCTAGGAAAAATATAAAAATGAATTTCTAAATTGTTTATCCCAATTTTATGATTTTTGTGTATGTATTCTAATAAAAATTGGGTTTAAGTGTATTTAATCTTGGGAAAATAGAAGAAAAATAGTATACAGAAGAGAAAAATCATCAAAATTTTTATGTAGCATCCTAATGTACTAAAAGGTGTTCTGGTAAATTTTCATAATGTTTGGATGAGTAAAACTATTTTTCCTGTTTTTAGTCCATTATAAATACAAAAATCGGAAAAAAATAGGAATACATTATGAAAAATTCTGAAAATATTTGTCTAAGTGTTCCACAGAGAGTATAAGTTGCGAAAATTATTAGATACCATTTTTATATTCCCTAATGTGGTTTTATGATTTATTAGAGCTAAACAAAAAGAAAATTCAAAACCATATTAAACAGTAACAAAAATGGATGAAACTTAATGGGAGATGTTTATTAACTTAAAGGATCATCCAAGAATTTTTCCATAATTTATTTACTAGCTTAAGTATTTTATATGATTTAACACTTTATTTTCTTATTATTTTCATATAAAAATAAAAAAAATATATATTGAGCTGAAAATTTCCAGAATGCATCTTCATACAATTTGATAACAATGACAATTTGTGTTCTTATTTTTGATGTTGAACACCATGCCTAAAGGCTCAATAAATTATAGAGAAAACTTGGTTCTTGTGATTTATGTAAAGATTAGTGATGTTACTTTGATAATTTTTGCAACATGTTACAAAGACTTTTGAATAAAGATCTATTTGTACCTATTAATACATGATATTAAGAGTTCAAAATAATTTTTGAATGATTTTTAGTGATGAATAAGTCCTTTGAACATGCAACACAAAACAAATGTTCATAAGGAAAGTGCTGTTTGAGCAACAGTTTTGTAAAAATTGGTAAAAATCGAAATGTTGGAATTTTTCAGTGAGGTCAGATGGATTTGAAAGCTAACTCAAAATATTATATTTCAGAAAAAGAATCACGAATTTTGGCTAAGAAATGAGTGAGATATGACAGTTTAAAGTCAGGTAAAGAAATCTGGCAGATTGCATGCATGGTGATTGGTTAGAAAAGTGAGTTTTCATCATTTCCTTGAGTAAATCTTCTGAAATATTTTAAATATATGATGATAAACTCATATTTTAGTCATGTTTCCAGAGATCAAAAGATTAAAACTTATCAACATGTATACATGCATTTATGAACAAAATTTTGTTTCTAAAAAACTCTTAACTTGAGTTTGATGTTTTAGTCCTTAAAATCGATTTTTGCACCAAGATCATTAACATGCAACCTTGTTTATCATACATGCATGGTGTTAAAACACATCCATAATGTTCTAAAAACCATTTTAACAAAAAGAAAACAAGTTTGAAGAAGATGAAGAAGGAGAAAGTGTAAGAAAAATAGCAAAACTTGAAGGAATAGTGAAGTAGAAATCGATTTTACCTTAAAGAACACCACAAGATGATGAAGATTTCGAGTTTGAGGAGTATTCTTGGGTTTGTTTTCTGGAAAATTTCGTGGTTCTTAGAGGGAGGAAGAGAGAATGGAGTGGTGTTTGGAGAAAAAATTAGAGAGAAGGTAGAGAGAGTTTTCTAGAGAGAGAAAGAAGAGAGATGTGTGTGTGTTGGAGAATGAGAGTGTGAGAGAGAGGGATCCGAATTTTTTTGTATAATACCCCTTTCTCATTCATTTTCTTTTATAAAATTTAATTTCTTTTATAAAATATCTCAATTTTTATATAAAATGTGCACTAAAATCAAGTTTTTATTCATAAAACCTTGATTTTTGATTTATAAATTAAGGGTAAATGTTAATGAGTTAAATTTTATTTTCCTTGAATGAATTTTTATAATTTTAATTATTATAAGTTCATATTATGAGGTTCATAACTATGTTTATAGAAATTTTAAGGTTAAATTTCATAAATTTAGGTTTTTAGGGCATTTAGGGTTTTGGAGAGTTTGTAAGTCTTTGGATATCAAAATAAATTGAATCTTTGAGACTTTAAATTATTTTTGAGTTTCATAACCCTTATTCAAATTAGAAATAATGCTTCTAATTTATTTTTACCGGTTTATTGGCATTCTATGTAGCGATTCCGAGATTCAAGCGAAATTGAGGAATCAAGTATACTAGTCCTAGTATGCAACTTTGACTTAAGTTTCTATGAGACTTTGACCTAATTTCTACTACTAAGTCAAGTGCACAATGTGTGTATATGATTCATGAAAAGGTGTTCGAGTCAAAGAGTGACCCGAATATGGATAGTCTCTACAGTTAAGTAGTTATAGAATTCACATATCAATGTGAAATCTAAGTACACCATCCATTGTTTCTATCTGTTTCCAAGTTTCTACTAGGTTATAACTTAGCTTCTAGTCACTAAGTCTAGTATGTGTTGTGCCTATATGTGCAACTAAGTTTATCAAATCTAGAACTGACTCGAATTTTGACGGTTATCACAGTCTCCCCCGGTTGAAAGAATTTCGTCCCGAAATTCAATTCGTGACACATTCTATTAGAACTCAGCCGAATACAATAGTATAATTGGAGAGATGGTGACTTGAAGAGCTCTTTGATTATTTTGGGTTAATTCCTCAAGGGAAGAGCCTAACTCTTTAGCTATAATCAAATTAATGTTTCCCTAATTCGAGTTCTACAGTCTAGATTGCGAGAAATTAGGATCATGGAAATCATGATCCAACCATGGCGACCTAGTTGATAAAGATTATATAGTTAGATATTATCTAACTTAAAAGAACGTTATAAGTTTTGCTGGAGCACCAACTGCATTGAGCGTTAAATCCGCATTGATCCTCAAGTCGCATTTTAAATTAGCACTAAGTGTAAATTCATCATCAAATAAAGAAGGGATTAAGAACAATTTGTTCACTTCCAGGTTGGCAACTAAATTTGGAAAATACATATTCCGAAATAAGAAGGGGTAGCACGAATGAAAATAAATGATCAAGGGTAAGTTCCTAAAGATACGTACTAAGGGTAAGTAACGAAGTTTTTGTACCTCTCGAATGTAAGGGCTATTTGAGTGTCGTCTATAAAATAAATTACGAAACGATCGAGGATTTCCGAAGCAATATTTACTACTACGGTTACTCTTACTATAATAAAACAATATTCGAAGAATATGTATATTTAGAGAGTTATTGTCGCAAATGGAGGCGATGCAAGTTTTATGATAAATTAAATCACATTGTGTAGATAGCATTTTAAGTGTTTAGAAGTGATAAAAATCTCACTGTTATCAAAATGTGTGTTTAGAAATGATAATTAATCTCACTATTATTAAAATGTGTCATAATTCCAAGATAATGAAGATATATGTGTGGCGATCCAACGAAGTAGTAAAATAATATAAAGATTAATTAATGTTAAAGGTTTAAGTCGTCATTAAAGGAATTTATATAGAAATATTTGTATTAAATTTTTGAGAAATTGTCCAATTGTCTAAGTCAGGACAAATTCAAGTTTACGAGGAGTCAGAATACTTATGAAAACAAGTTTGAGAGTTTAGGAACTCACTGAAAATTGCAAAGTAAAATACTATTTTAAGAAATGTGTAAAAATGTCAATCTTTGAAAATAGTATACTCTTAGTTTAGTGTTTCTACAAAAACAATCATTTAGAGAATAGATCATAGTAAAATTCAAGACTTTTGATGCATTTAAAGAAAACAAGAAGCATAAGAAAATGTATTCTTTCACATATATTTTATGGATTTAGAAAAATGATAAGAACAATGGTATTCATCTTGTGTATTAATTGTAACAAAAATACAATGAAAATTACATTTTAAATCAAGTTTCCGAATTTAGAACAAAAGAGCAAATGTAAATAAGGATTACTTGTTTATTGTAGATTTCAAAATAAAAACAAGATGTATATGGTAAAAGGCGTAATTGAATATATCAAAGTTTACTAAATCAAAATTATTCTTCAAGACTATACACGTATTAATCGCTCAAAACGAAAGGGTAGACTTCTAGTCTATATGTGCACGAACATGGTACCAAGAGAAGCAAAATACAGAGAAACAGAGTTAGACAATGTACTATGTTATTATTATGGGTTTGCGAGATCTCATATCAGAGGGAGAGCAAGAATCAAGTTCGGGGGAAAGAAAAAGGAAGGTAGCGGCGGCAATGATTGCGATTGTTAAAATTTTGAAAACAATACATATAGGTAGATTTAAAACCAGGTTGAGATATATTTCAAACTTGAATATTTGATGTATATTGATGATTAAATAGACATGTGAGAGTCTTAAAATGTTTGCTAAAAATCACGAGTTATCTTATTAAGTTAAACTCCATTTGTGAAAAAAGAGGAAGCACTACAAACGGTAGTTGAAAATCTGAGAATTTGACTTTTTAGAATGGAGTTCAATAATAGTTAAAACATATAAGGTAAAGACTCAATAGATTTAGAAGAGTAGTTATACATTGTTGAAAGTGCGTCACTGGAAATTTAAAAGTGAACACTAAGTTTTGCAATGCTTTATATTTTAGAAGTTTTACAGATTGTATAACTAATTTGTAATAAAATATACAAATAAGGTGTGTTTTGAAATGTAGGCATCAGTGATGTCTTGTAAACACATTTGGATTACAAAGTTGTAAAAATACCATGTTAGGTTACTAGAAAACACATTTAAGTTAAGTACAATGCCTAAATGAGAAAGTAGTCAAAAGACTTAAAACAAAAGTGGTTTGAAGATCCGATGAAGCTTTTACACATACTATGAACTTTCATGTTATATGTTTAAGTTTTATAGCATAGAGTTTAAACACTTTTATAAAATAAAATGGTTCTAAGTTTTTCGAAAACGTGTCAAAATGGTAAGCAAGGTTTAAAATGGTGTATATGCCCTTAAACGCACATCTATCCATTGAAATGGATTGAAATGAAATTGAAATAGCAATGTTAAAACAAATATTGGTTAAATTGAGTTTTGAAGAAAAGTGTTAAGTTTAAGGTAAGTTGTCAAAAAGGTTTTAGCGAGAATATGGTTTACGTTGTTAGGAATGGTCTACTAATTTGTATGAAGTGGTTATAAAATATTTTATCGATGATAAACAAAACCGATGAAGTGAAATAATTTTTCGATGGAAGATTAAGAAGTAAGGAATAAGTATATTAGTGTAGCTGATCGTACCTAAATACTAAGGCGAGTATAAGACGAGTACCGATGTCTTTTTCCCAAAGATAAAGGACAAGAAAAATTGTTTGAAAAACGTTTTATGGTGTCAATGTAGTTTACGATCTTTTATACAGGTCAAAGGGACATCTTATGTTAAGTTTTAAGCTCAAGGTGGAAACAACCTAGAGCTAAGTCGTAACGTAGTAATAAGGTCTCACGTATGGGTTAAACGTCTGTGTCTCCTCATGAGTCGAACCCGGAATGTCTGCCAATGGTATCCAAGTGATTACTTAGTGGTGACTCATCTACATCCTTACGCGATGCTCCAATTATCATTCGTGTCGGTATCGAAACGTTTTTTCCTAGTTGTAACTCTAGTACGAAGACGATGAAGAGGTATTGAGGGATAATTGGTATTGGTTTCGACTTAAGATTATTACTAATGTATATCTAACTACTAACCTTATATCTAAAGTCAATAGCTACCGAGGAATACCCATTATCAGTACTATGTGCATTGCTCTTTGAGTGGCTAGTGATATAACCTAAGTGGTTAACCTAGCACTTGATAAGGGATAAGAATATTTCTAAATAAGGGCATTGATATAACAGTGAACTTAGTTTCTAAGTGTATCTTGATGAATACCTATAATATGTAATGCCCGTACGCACGCCGAAAAATTTTGTTTTTCAAAAGTTTAAGTTGGAAATTGGTTTGAACATAATTCTACTATAACCGTTTCCAGCCTCACATTAACTTTCCTTAATTAAGCATAGTTGGCCAGGCTATACTTAATTAAAGTCCAATAATGCGTACTCGAATTAGTTATACCATTAGTATGTTCAGTATTTTAAAAACGTTTTGAATTTTTTTTTTTGGCTATAGTTGTGGTTTTCCAAAGGAAAACCGGTATTCTCTATAACCTTCGGCTCTGATACCATTTCCTGTCACACCCCGCTAAAGCGGAAACACAGGGCGTGGCAGTACAAAGGGTTTCATCGCAAAAGTTAAAAGACAACACCAACCATAGTATTAAAAATCATTACAAATTCACAATGGGTTTGAACAACTTTTAAAAGAAATTACAATGTAAATTGAAATACAACACATGCGAATGCTCCTAAAAGTGAAGTGTCCCTAAGTGCCACTTACTCGATGATTCCTGAAAAAGCATGTAAAACGAGCGTCAACTATAAAAATAGTTGGTGAGTACTCACAGATAAACAAAATAATACTGGTTCCATGAATTGAAATCAAAGTTTTGATAAAAGTTTCCAATAATAAAAGTATATTGTTAAGATGAGTAAATAAGTTTGTAAAAAACAAAGTTCTTTGTCATCATGAGAGATAAGGTATGTTGCCCAAATAAGATGCAACATTCATATTCTCATGGAAGATAAAGTTCGTTACTCAAACGAGTAAACAAGTTTCATTGCTAAAATGAGCAATCAATTTCGTTGCTATAAGGAGCAAACAATTTCATTGCTAAAACATGTATATAAGTTTTCAGTAATAAAAGTTCGTTGTTGTAATGAGAAACAAAGTTCATTGCTATAATTAATAACAAGTTTATTGCTATAATAAGTAACGAGTTTGTATGTGTATGAGCAAACAATGAGTCTCAACCAAACCTATGACTGAAGCCCTATCAAGATCTATGCTTATCGTTCCATAGATGAATATGGTATCATGCACTCCAGCAATAGGGCGAGTGAGGAGTTGTCAATTCCTAATAGCGCTATCCATAATGACCATTGGCTCAAAGAGTTAATGGTTAGAGATAAGGGAAGGGCCTTAGTACGATAAGTTCTCATGTTCCGTGATGCATAGACATACATAGAGAGACATAGCAATAAAATAGCAATCATGTTTGATACAAATCAATTTAAATACAACATTCAAATAATAGTTTTTCGGGACATGCTTTTCCACCCCAAAACATAAAAACTGAAAATAGGGGAGTGCGTGAATACTCACAATGCATTGAGATGATGCAAATGGTGCCTTGAACTACGCTCCACTCGTACCACTATCGTTTTCCTACAACGATGTTACACACTAATGAGTCTCTAATCGAAATCTAACACTAGTATACATACTACTATAATAGAATTATGTCAATATTGTGTCAAAATTTAATATTGATAAGTTACAAATATTTTTCTGTGGAAATTAAGTTTCAAAGAATCAATTGTTATATAACAATTTAAGTGGAAAATTCTCATTATTGAAATGTTAATATTTAACATTTTAAGAGGTATTCCAATGATTAAATATTCAAAAACTAAATCAATTTAGTTCTAAACTTTCCCAAACTTTGCATTTCAGTTTTAATTGAAGTCAAAGACCTTAAGATAAATTTTCTTGACTTTTTGATTTTTCTAATTATTTTTCACCATTTAATTCCTTGAATAATCATAAAATCATGAAAAATACTAAACAATTAATAAAAATTACCAAACTTCAGATTTTGGTTCTAAATATGTTAAAAGACTTCTAGATAAATTTTCATGGATTATGGATATGCATAACCATTTTTCATATATTTAATTCTCTAAATATATAAAAATTCATGAAAAATAGAAATCGGTTAAGAAAATGCCCCAAACTTTTTATAGTAATATCATTACACGTACTTAACCTGGGAAAAATATAAAAATAGATTTCCAGACAGTTTAACCCAATTTTAGGATTTTTGAGCATTTATTCTAATAAAAATTGAAATAAATAGAAAATAGTTTCCAAAATTGTCCAAAATTTTTGTAACGCTGTTATTAGTCATTATTAAGCTAGGAAAAATATAAAAATGAATTTCTAAATTGTTTATCCCAATTTTATGATTTTTGTGTATGTATTCTAATAAAAATTGGGTTTAAGTGTATTTAATCTTGGGAAAATAGAAGAAAAATAGTATACAGAAGAGAAAAATCATCAAAATTTTTATGTAGCATCCTAATGTACTAAAAGGTGTTCTGGTAAATTTTCATAATGTTTGGATGAGTAAAACTATTTTTCCTGTTTTTAGTCCATTATAAATACAAAAATCGGAAAAAAATAGGAATACATTATGAAAAATTCTGAAAATATTTGTCTAAGTGTTCCACAGAGAGAATAAGTTGCGAAAATTATTAGATACCATTTTTATATTCCCTAATGTGGTTTTATGATTTATTAGAGCTAAACAAAAAGAAAATTCAAAACCATATTAAACAGTAACAAAAATGGATGAAACTTAATGGGAGATGTTTATTAACTTAAAGGATCATCCAAGAATTTTTCCATAATTTATTTACTAGCTTAAGTATTTTATATGATTTAACACTTTATTTTCTTATTATTTTCATATAAAAATAAAAAAAATATATATTGAGCTGAAAATTTCCAGAATGCATCTTCATACAATTTGATAACAATGACAATTTGTGTTCTTATTTTTGATGTTGAACACCATGCCTAAAGGCTCAATAAATTATAGAGAAAACTTGGTTCTTGTGATTTATGTAAAGATTAGTGATGTTACTTTGATAATTTTTGCAACATGTTACAAAGACTTTTGAATCAAGATCTTCTTGTACCTATTAATACATGATATTAAGAGTTCAAAATAATTTTTGAATGATTTTTAGTGATGAATAAGTCCTTTGAACATGCAACACAAAACAAATGCTCATAAGGAAAGTGCTGTTTGAGCAACAGTTTTGTAAAAATTCGTAAAAATCGAAATGTTGGAATTTTTCAGTGAGGTCAGATGGGTTTGAAAGCTAACTCAAAATATTATATTTCAGAGTCAGGTAAAGAAATCTGGCAGATTGCATGCATGGTGATTGGTTAGAAAAGTGAGTTTTCATCATTTCCTTGAGTAAATCTTTTGAAATATTTTAAATATATCATGATAAACTCATATTTTAGTCATGTTTCCAGAGATCAAAAGATTAAAACTTATCAACATGTATACATGCATTTATGAACAAAATTTTGTTTCTCAAAAACTCTTAACTTGAGTTTGATGTTTTAGTCCTTAAAATCGATTTTTGCACCAAGATCATTAACATGCAACCTTGTTTATCATACATGCATGGTGTTAAAACACATCCATGATGTTCTAAAAACCATTTTAACAAAAAGAAAACAAGTTTGAAGAAGATGAAGAAGGAGAAAGTGTAAGAAAAATAGCAAAACTTGAAGGAATAGTGAAGTAGAAATCGATTTTACCTTCAAGAACACCACAAGATGATGAAGATTTCGAGTTTGAGGAGTATTCTTGGGTTTGTTTTCTGGAAAATTTCGTGGTTCTTAGAGGGAGGAAGAGAGAATGGAGTGGTGTTTGGAGAAAAAATTAGAGAGAAGGTAGAGAGAGTTTTCTAGAGAGAGAAAGAAGAGAGATGTGTGTGTGTTGGAGAATGAGAGTGTGAGAGAGAGATATGGGGAGAGAGGGATCCGAATTTTTTTGTATAATACCCCTTTCTCATTCATTTTCTTTTATAAAATTTAATTTCTTTTATAAAATATCTCAATTTTTATATAAAATGTGCACTAAAATCAAGTTTTTATTCATAAAACCTTGATTTTTGATTTATAAATTAAGGGTAAATGTTAATGAGTTAAATTTTATTTTCCTTGAATGAATTTTTATAATTTTAATTATTATAAGTTCATATTATGAGGTTCATAACTATGTTTATAGAAATTTTAAGGTTAAATTTCATAAATTTAGGTTTTTAGGGCATTTAGGGTTTTGGAGAGTTTGTAAGTCTTTGGATATCAAAATAAATTGAATCTTTGAGACTTTAAATTATTTTTGAGTTTCATAACCCTTATTCAAATTAGAAATAATGCTTCTAATTTATTTTTACCGGTTTATTGGCATTCTATGTAGCGATTCCGAGATTCAAGCGAAATTGAGGAATCAAGTATACTAGTCCTAGTATGCAACTTTGACTTAAGTTTCTATGAGACTTTGACCTAATTTCTACTACTAAGTCAAGTGCACAATGTGTGTATATGATTCATGAAAAGGTGTTCGAGTCAAAGAGTGACCCGAATATGGATAGTCTCTACAGTTAAGTAGTTATAGAATTCACATATCAATGTGAAATCTAAGTACACCATCCATTGTTTCTATCTGTTTCCAAGTTTCTACTAGGTTATAACTTAGCTTCTAGTCACTAAGTCTAGTATGTGTTGTGCCTATATGTGCAACTAAGTTTATCAAATCTAGAACTGACTCGAATTTTGACGGTTGTCACATTCGTATCCAAAGCGGCAGACGAATCTCCAATGACAACAAAGGTACGTAAAATTCTCGAATCTTTTAATATTCCTACTCATGCTTATGATTCTGAACTAATATCTTTTGATGAGACGGTTACTTATTTTGATTCAATTGTTGTGTCTGCTAGTAATGAGGCCAACATATTGTCCATGGAGTTGTTAGAGACCAAAAAGAGATTAGAGTTGAAAATAAGCAAAATTGAATGTTCGGAATTACAAATTACAAACATTATGTGTGATAGAGATACTTTAACGAGTGAAGTTAAACTTTTGCTAGCACAAAGAAACATTTACTGTAATTCTGTGAAAAGACTTTATGGCAAATTAACTGATTTACATCATTCAAGTGACATAAGTAAAGAGAAACATAGAAAATTACTACCTTTTCTAGCATTCGAAAGAGCTAAGGTAGATAATATTTCGTATGATTGTGAGCAAATAATAGCTGATTTTGACAAAGTTCCTGATGATAGATATAAATATGGAATTGTCAAAATTGATGAATGTCTTGATGCAAAAGAATTAGTTAACATCGTGAATGATACTGTGACTAAATCTGAACAAATACAAATTTTGAATAAGACTGAGAATTCAACATCTGATTCTCAATCTAATTTTGCTGATATTGAAGATAATTCTGACAATATTAGTGAAATTAGTGAACTTGAAGATGTTGATTGTTCTCAGTTGTCTGTTATTAATGTTGCATCAACATCTAAAGGGAAAGAAAAAGTTAAGGATTTGATGGTTGAAAATGAAACTGTTATACCCTCAACTTCGAAAGTTAGTGATATGAACTTCGTGGATCTCAAAGTGATGAATCAAAGAATCGAGTTATGAATTAATCAGAGTATGAATTCAAGTATGAATGTGAGATTTGAACACACAATGTAAATATGATCTGTTATGCTCTACTACGCTTTCAAATTCTTTACAGAGTAAAAGAGACAAGTCTGTAAAAGTTCTTATCTACCTCTAGTAAATAACCCTATATATAGGGAACTGAAAGCGTACAAAAAATATACTAAGGCTTTGACACTAACGCTTCGAACATAAGCGCCTTAGTAAAATACATTACAAACTATTCGAAGAGTACAAAACATACTTCGACTAATTACAACATTTCGACCCTTACAATCTCCCCCTTTGTAATAATATTCGAAGTCTTCAATTTGTAAGAAGAGTGATGGAATACAGCAACACCCTTCGAATCTCTGTATACCAAGAGATAATCTTTTTCAACTCTTTCTTATCTCCTTCATTATTCTTCTTGCAATGATTCATACGAACAATTAAGTTCGTATATTGAGAAGTAGAATATCTCTCAACTTCACTTGCTTGAAATAAAAACCTTTTAGACTTTCCAGCTTTGTCTTTTCCTGCGAAGACCAAGCCAAAAGGCTTCAGGCAAATTTCACCATCAGCATACTTCTTCAAATCTGTCTGTGTCTTCGAAGGAGCCATTGGAGCTGTTATTTCCATTCCTTTAGCCGTAGCTAACACCACATCAGTAAGTGCCAAACACTCATATTAATTTTCGATAAAAATTTTGATGTGAGCAACTCCAAGCTTGAATTCTTCTAGTTCTGTGTTTTTAAGGAATGAGAAGGATTTATCTTTCAAAAGTAATGCAACTTGTATAAGATCATACAAGTTCATTAATGAAAAATCTGCAACAGTGAATTCACAAATTTTTCCATCTGCCCTGGCAACCACGTATTTAAACTTTTGGACTGTGTTTTCGAAAACCACATCCCTTTTCATACTTATCACCTTCTTGATTTTGATTAAGGACCACACTTCTTCAGGGGCTTTACCAAGAACAACATGAAAATGAATTTTCATGTGTGTACCTTCATCTTTCTCTTTAAAATTCCCTTCGGCCTTGAACTGAGGCATGATAAACATCATTTCGTTTATCGGGAAATCCAACTGGCTTGCATCAGTATTTTTAACCAAATTGCTTTGTTTTGGTTTCTTTTCAAACGAATACATGTTATTGAATGCAACCTTGGCCTCGATTATTTCGTAGTTATAGTGTTTCCTTGGATCCCCTTTATTCATTCCCTTCGGATCATTAGCACGCTGAGCCATTATGCTTTGAAGTATTTTGAGCTTTTCTATTTCGGCTTCAGCTTCAGCCTTCTTTTCTTCTTTTGACTTTTCCACAAGAATTGATTTCCCTTTATCTTTCATGGCTAGATTATCAATTGTTTCTTTTGGAATCGAACCACTTCCACCAGTCTCCGAAGATTTACCAATTACAATCCTTTTTGAAATTTTTTTTGTAATGGGTAATGTTGTTACAACTGTTAAAGTCACCATCTCAGCCGAAACTATTACTGGCTTTGTTGTTGGGATTTTTGAGGAAAAGACTTTTCCCACAACTTTCACATCCACACTACTAGCCTTCGACTCTGTAGTTTTTCTTTCTCCCCCTTGCACCCCTGTGAAAACAGGCGGGGCATTTGTTGTTGGAAGAAGGCTGGATATGCGAAAGAGAGGGGCAAGTTGCTTGTTGAGAATGGCTTCGAATTGAATAAACTTCTGAGATAAAAATTCAGTAGTAATCAATTGAGAAGAAATTGGCCTATCAGAAATCTCTTATAATTCCTTGAGCAACTTAAGCACTTCTTCAAAACTTGCACTTTCGAATGTTGAAAGTTGAGTAATTTGAGGACTCAAATTTTCATACAACTTAACAAACCGAGTGACTGCGTCACAAATGATATCAACCTTGTTATGCAATGACGCATAGTCATGTTGAACAGTTGCTATTTCTCTTTTCATATCTTCACGAAGTTCGTGAATTTGCAAGTTGACATCTTCTCGAACTTTCTTCACATCTTGAATAAACAGAACGTGTCTTTCCTTGGCAACATTCTTCAACTCTCTCAAGTCACCAGTAAACTTTGAACTCTGAGAATTAATTCGAATTTCATTTATTTGATCATTATGATCAATCTTCTCCAAGAGTCGAGATTCAGAATCTTTAAGCATCCCCGATACTTTACTTATAATTCGAGATTCAAACACCTTCAGCAACGAATCAACTTCTACACTTGAAACAGACGAACCAACGCCTAGATCTGCTTGGGATTGAATGACAAAATTCAATTTTTGATTTAAAATCTTAAACTGCTCCATGGTCATCAACATGTGATCAGGAAACTGCTCTTCTTCGTCATGAAACTCCAAATCTTCAAACGTTCCTCCAAACGCCTCATGATCAGTCTCTGTTTCCATAAAAATGGTTTCTTGAATAGGGGAAGTTGATTTTGGTGGCTCAGTAGATTGTGAAGAAAAAATGGAAGTGAAAGGTTGATCAAGAATATGTTCGAATGTTGGGGAATGTGTGGTTGATGTAATGGGAATAGTGGATGGGGATACATAAAAAATGTGTTCAAAAGGAGCAGAAGTAACATGACCTTGAGCTTCATGTTTCGAACCTTCTTCACATATATTGACATTTGCATCCGTATCAGATACGTGTGCAGGGATGCCTAAAGTTCGAACCTCCTCAGGAACTGATTTGGTAATCGAATCTTCGGGTGATTTGATAACAGTCTGCTCAGGAGTTTCAGGAATTCATTCTTCATCATCTTCAGTGGACTCAGTAGAAATGACCAGCCTTCTTGTCTTCTTCTTCTTCTTCTTCTTCTTCTTCTTCTTTGATAAACGTTTTCCCATATCCTCAGCTTGTCTTTTCTTGGACACCGGAGAGACAGGTGCTGGCACTTCTCGAATTAACACACCTTGATGAGTGATTTGAGGTTTTCGAACCACTTTGTGTGTAGGAGACTTGCGTTTGTGGGTTGACTTCATTTTTATTCTTCGAAACATTCTAGTCTTCGAAGGAATGATAACATTCTCTTGTGTTTTTGCAATAATGGGCTCAATTACTTGGGTCTCAGCAACAGACACTTCAACCGTTTCAGCCTTCTTCTTGGGAGATTTCAAAGGTTTTGACTCAGTTTCAGTCTTCTTCGTCTTCTTGGATTTCATATCTGCTCTATCCAATAATACACCAGTTTCAATTGTAGTATCGATAGTCTGTAAATATGCCACCAAAACTAAATTCGAAGGATCGACCCTTTTAAGCATTGCATCGGGAATACGAGCCACTGATGGAAAAATATCAGCATTGTCTGTAACATCCTTCGGATAGTGGTATGGTTGAAAAACTGCTCTTTCTTCATCATCAGGTACCAAAACACCTTCCTTATTGTAGAAATGTTGCAAGATCAAGCTCCAATATCTTGCACACGAAATGCCATGAATAGCATTCGTATGTTCTACTCCCTTTTGAAATTCCTTCCATAATTGAGTAGAATAGTCCACTTGAATATCATAATATATGCCAGCAACCATGGCATAAACTTCAATCCTTCCTTTATCAAGACCAGCGGATCGCCCAGTCAGACATCTTAGAAAAATGCGAAATAAGAAATTCCAGATTCTTGGAAGTCCAGATTTTTTAAAATCACTAATCTTGGACAATGGTGGTTGATATCCCATCTCATTGAACATGTGAACGATTTGTGGAAAAGTACATGAAACATATGGAGGCGAATTCGGAATAATAAGAATTTGACAGAATAGTTTCTTGGTTAGCCTGACCTTTTTATCGTTCACCAGATGAAATGTAATTAGATCAGATGCTTTGTTGTATGTTCCAGTCGATCCTGTTTGAGAAAGCCAAGATAATGGAACAGAGAAAGAGTTGAACATCGCTTTAGCCAAAACCGAGTTCTTCAAAGCAACAATGAGCATCTTTAATTCTTCCGGATACTGAGAAACTTCACCTCCAAGTAGTAGTTTGTTGCTTGAATCTTCATTATTCATAATGAAGAGGCATCTTCAGTTGTATGAGAATAAACATGAGCATAAGTCGTCATTGTTAGGGTTTGAAGAAGATGATGAACAGAGAATTTTGGGAAATTTGCTTTTTGATCGCGTAAACGGACAATGAACCCTTGAATCCCCTTTTATATGTAACCCTGAAGTTTTAATTTGAAGCGGGATGTGTATTTAATGAAATCCGACGTGGCACCTTGAAAGTCGGACCAATACTGCTGAAAAGTAGCCATGCGTCAAAAAGTAGTTGTCACATCACCTTGAAAACCGGACAGAATATCATACGTCATTTAAAAAACAGCCTGTCTTGTGATCACCAAGAGTATTGTAACCGTTAGAACCCTTCGAATGGAAGCAAGGCTCTTTCAATTTTGGGATGAAAAGCGAAGTCATATGCCAGAAGTTCGAAATCATCAGCCTGAGTTGGTATTACTCAGAACCTCAAGGATTTCGTGAGTGCTGTGTTCCAAAGAATAGAGACGTGAAACAAATATAAGAAAAATATGGGATATTGTGATGTCAAACCATTAACACAAAAGCAGATTAAGAGAAATAATCAATAGCTTGTGTGGGTTCCCGTGAATTACAATCGAATACTTGTTGATAAGTATCGAAGGGCTTCTTTTATAATGTTTCGTGGGTAGTTTAAAAAAATTTCGTTACATGTCATCCTAAACATAAGGTGAGAAATTGTAACAGAAATTACTTGTTTGACCAGTGTAGTCAGTGACAAGTTTGCTTTGAAAATTTTTGATATGACAAGGATATTCGAATGAAACTCACACGGAAATCATATTCAAGAAAAAAATTTATATGCTGGATCTTGTTGGGTAACAAACATCGTGGGTTTCGAATGTTTGATCAAGACCACTCATTCGAAATGAATATGATTTGGAGTTTCGAATTTTGGTACAGAAACAAAAGTTTCGTGAAAATCTGGAACTGAGTTCCCCGTCAATTCCTTAAAAGTTAATGAAAATTGGGTTTCACTTTCATCACGGTCTCATGATGTCAGATCATAAACACAGAGTTTTGATATATCTAAGTCTCGATGGGTTTGATCAGAGACCTCTCGGACATATGTCTTCGTGTGTGATTGTGAAAGAATTTTATGGATGAAAAAGATTGATGTAAGACACGAAAAGTACCTCTGTTATTTTTGGAGCAAACAGTAAACTCTTAACTCATTTTGAGAAGAGTAAGGTACCTCAGAGACTAATGTGAATATAAGCCTGATTGGGAAGAAATCTTTGTATGAATAATTTCATTAAGGCTTTCGTATACACACATTGAGTCATGGAGGCTTTGGTCAACATGCAGCAGCATGCTTCTAGGGACAACCTAACTAGTGCGAATGATTAAAAATTTATCAATTCATACGAAAAATGTACCTTACCCTAGTACTGCAAAGATAATCCCTTTTTGTATCGTCATGATAATCTGCAACAAAATACTAAAAAGATGTAAGAATGAAAATATTTTTGTTGTTTTGAATTTTTCGAAAATAAAGACAAAATAAACGAAAATCTTTTTGTATTTTTGGAAATTTTCGAAAATTAAATGACAAAACAAAAGAAAATCTTTTTGGATTTTTGAATTTTCGAAAATGAAATGACAAAACAAAAGAAAATCTTTTTGGATTTTTGAATTTTCGAAAATGAAATGACAAAACAAAAGAAAATCTTTTTGGATTTTGGAAATTTTCGAAAATTAAAAAAAAAATATTGTACTTGTTGCAAACACACGAAATTTTGTCATTCCTTTAATATTGACAAATGTACGAATTCGAAGGGGTCGAAGCGTTGACTATGAACAGTAACCGCTGAATTCTGAATGACTTTGCTTTATCTTTTATTCAGCTCCTCTGATTCATTCCTTGTCAACCATCATTTTCCTTTTTCGCATGGAATAGAATTTCCATCGATCATTCCAAGCCTTTCTATTATTCTCACAAGGGATTTTTCATCTAAAGGTTTCATGAATATATCAGCTAACTGATCAGTTGTTTTCACGAAATGTACTTCAATATTTACATCCTCCACGTGATCTTTAATGAAATGATAACGAAGAGCTATATGTTTAGTCTTCGAATGCTGCATAGGATTATGACAAATTCGTATTGCACTTTGAGAATCACAATATAATGGAATCTTTTTCATATTTATTGCATAATCACGCAATTGACTTTGGATCCATATTATTTGTGATGTGCAAGCAGCAGCAGCCACATATTCTGCTTCAGTTGTTGAAATTGATACGCATGTTTGCTTTTTCGACTGCCAGCTCACCAATTTGCCATCAAGAAATTGACATCCACCACTTGTGCTTTTCCGATCAAGATTACAACCACCCAAGTCAGCATCCGAATATGCTTGTACAAAGAACACAGTGTTCGAAGGATACCACAATCCTAACGAAATTGTTCCTTTAAGATAACGAAAGATATTCTTCACAGCAGTGAGATGTGGTTCTCGTGGATTAGACTGATACCTTGCACAATTACACACAGAAAACATGATATCAGGTCTACTAGCTGTGAGATAAAGTAATGAACCAATCATGCTTCTATATAAAGTTATGTCAACAGCAGGTTTATCTAACGACGGTGTTAGCTTGATGCCCATTGCCATTGGAACTCGTAACTTCGTGTTATTCGTCAGTCCAAACTTTTCCAGCAAATTCTTCGTATATTTTTCTTGATTGATAAAAATTCCTTCTCTGTTTTGACGAATATTCAAACCAAGAAAATTATTGATTTTTCCCATCATGCTCATTTCGAACTTACTCTTCATCAAATCATCGAATTCTCTAGACAAAGCAGGGTCAGTTGAGCCAAAAATAATATCATCAACATAAATTTGAACAAGCATTAGATGATTCCCCACTTTCTTTCGAAATTTAGATTGTTTCAAACCATAAACTGCCTTATCTAAAATACAAACATGATTTGGAAATTCTTCGTTAATGAAACCTGGGGGTTGTTCTACGTATACTGTTTCTTCAAGCTCTCCATTTAGAAATGCACACTTCACGTCCATTTGATAAACATCAAAGTCCTTGTGAGCTGCATAAGCCAGAAATATACGAACCGCCTCGAGTCTTGCGACAGGGGCAAAAGTTTCTTCATAGGCGATTCCTTCTTGTTGTGAATATCCTTTGACAACAAGTCTGGCTTTGTTTCGAACAATATTTCAATCTTTATCGGTTTTATTTTTGTAAATCCATTTTAACCCGACAATCGAAACATTTTCAGGTTTAGGAATTAATCTCCAAACCTTGTTTCGTTCGAATTCAAACAATTCAGATTGCATTGCAACAACCCAATCTGAGTGTTCCATTGCAATCTTAACTGTTTTTGGTTCAATTTTAGAGATGAAAACATTGAACATTCAAAATTCTTGATGAGTGATCAATACCTCATTCTTTGCACGAATTTAAGGTCTTGTTAAAACTCCCTCTTGTAGATTCCCAATTACTTGATCCTTCAGATGATCTTTTGTCCATTTTTCCATTGGAGGATATGCTGGATCAAATTCCAAAGGTGCATCTTCGTATATATCATCGTGTTCTGAGCCTACAATCGAACAAGCATCATCAAAATCATTATTATCTTCAATATTTTCTGAATGCTCCCCCTCAACATTATGCTCCCCCTCAACATCATCATTCCTCCTTTCTTTCTCCCCCTCGAAAGAATGTTGTTCGTCATCTAATGAATTCGAATCCAAGTGCTCCCCCTCCACTGGATGGTGTTGCATACTTTTGCCATTTTCTGGAGAATTGGATGTTGATGAATCATTATGCTTTGTTAGTTCAGAGATATGATTATCACTTGCATTGATTTCAGCATCAACAGCATGATCTGAAATTCCAAAAATTAAATCATAATCAATATCTAATTGTTGTGAGGATTCAGATTCATCTTGTATATTTTTCAGAATTGGATGATTTTCAAATTGAGTTGTTGTTTGTTTAATTTAGTAATCATCAAATGTAAGATTAAAAGTTTCTTCAACTTTTCGTGTTCTTTTATTCAACTCACGATATGCAACTGAATTATGCGAATATCCCAAGAAAATCCCTTCATCTACTTTTGCTTGAAATTTCGTAAGATTATCCTTGAGATTCATAATGAAGCACCTGCATCCGAAAACATGGAAAAATTTCACGTTAGGTTTTCGATTGTTGAGAATTTCATATGGAGTAATATTAAATCGACGATGAATGAAGGATCTGTTTTGAGTAAAACATGTAGTTGAAACTGCTTCAGCCCAAAGGTATTGTGGAAGATTCGCATATGCCAACATAGTCCTTGCCGCTTCGCATAGAGACCTATTTCTTCGTTCAACAACACCATTTTGTTGTGGTGTGTATGTAGATGAAAAGTTATGCGAAATCCCTTTGTCCACCAAAAATGAATCAAAAACATTGTTCTTAAATTCAGTTCCATGATCACTCTTAATTTTTCGAATAATCTTCTTCAATGTCGTTTCCATCTTTTTGATAAAATCAATCATGATTTGCGCAACTTCGGATTTAAGCCTGAGAAAATAAACCCACGTAAATCTGGAAAAGTCATCGACAATAACTAAAATATACTGTTTCTTGTTGAGAGTTGAAACAGTCGAAGGACCACACAAATCAATATGTAAAAGCTCCAGAGGTGCAACAATTTTTGAATCTATTGTTATTGGATGACCTTGTTTATGTTGCTTGCCAACTTCACAAGCTGCACATAAAGAATCATTGTCAAATTTAGGTACAGGTAAACCTCTTACTAAATCTTGTACCATAAGTTTATTGATATTTCGAAAATTGAGATGAGAAAGTCTTCGATGCCAGAGCCAACTTAAGTCTGTTGTTGCTTTCGAAAGAAGACATATAGTAGGTTTCCCTACTATCGGATTGATATCCAAAGTGAACATGTCACCCTTCCTTTTGGATTTCAGTAATACTTCTTTTGTGTTAACATTCGAAATTACACTCCCTCCTTCGTTAAAAAGAACTTGATTGCCAGTGCCCACAACAAGTTGAGAAACACTTATCAAGTTATGTTGAAGACCTTCAACATATGCAACACGATTCACTGTGAATTGTCCATTTGTGATCTTCCCATATCCTTTGACTTGACATTTTTGATTGTTCCCAAACTTCACTACTCCAGCATTTTTCAGACTTCGAAAATCTCGTAAATTCTCCTTCTTTCCAGTCATGTGACAAGAGCAACCACTATCGATGTAGCATTTGTTATCATATTACTCGTCACATAGTACCTACAATCAATTGAAAAATTTAGGTACCCAAGGCATTTTGGGTCCTTGGAAATTAGATTTCAATTTCGAATGTAATGAAGAACTTTTAACCCAATCACAAACTTTGATTTTGAGACTATCAATTATGTTTACTTCTTCATTTAAAGGAACCGAAACATAAGTGTTTGATGGTTTCGAATGTTCACTGACATTACCCTTCGAATTCTGAGTTTGTGAATGAACATTCTTTGCTTTTATTACTGGTTTCCAAGCTTTGACTGAAATGTTCGAATCCTTAGAAGATGAACTACCATTTGATGATGTATTCACATATTTTTCATATGCATCGTGAATTTTCTCCTTTGAATATTTATTTGACTGATACATCTTTCCTTTGCCTTCAAGCCAATGATCAATCTTCTTCCTTGAAGTCATTCCTTTTTCTCGTGAAGTTTTCATTGTTTCTTTCTTCGTATGATTAGGAAAATTGGGCTTTTGATGAACAAAATCAACTTTTGGTTTTGTTATAAAAGATTGACTATAAGACGTATCAACTGTTGATTTAAAATGTTGACGTTGAAAGAATTTTTGATTTGAATTTAATGTTTTTGAAAAATTTGGTTTAGAAACATTCGAAAACTTTGTTTGATTATTCACTTCAGACCTTGAATGTGTTGTTTGAGAGAAAAGTTGTCTTTTGGTTGAAAAAGAGAGATTTTTAGCTTTGAAAACATTTTTGAGTGATTGTGATTCAGAGATCTTTTGAGACTCAACATTCTGCCAAAATATTTTCTTTCTTACTTGTCTTTTTGAAACGTTGTTTTCCTTCGAAAATTTGTCAATTTGGTCTTTAAATTCCTTAGAGTTTAGTTTGACAACCTTTTCATTTTCCTTTACAACTTGTTTTGAAAATTCTTTTTCAATTTTTGATTTTTCAACCCATTGTCTTTGTGGCTTTTGACATTGAAATACATATGAATTCTTTGTTAAGTTGTTTTCAATTGTGGTTTGATTTGCAAAAAAACCTTCGTCAGTTGTTTTTCAATTATCCTCTTCAACCAACTTCTTTAATTCTGGTTTGATATTTTCAACATTACCAGTAGTTACGAAAATTTGATTTGGAAAAATGACATCATCTGTGCATTTGAAATTTGGATAAACCAATGTATTCGTTTCAAGATAATGTTCACCTTTTTCAATCATTACTTTTTCGAACTTTTGTGTATCACCATACACTTGATCAACCACCATTCGAGGAGTTTCTTCTTCTTTTGTAAATTTCTTTTCCTTCGAAATTTTCTCTTCATCTTCATCGTCACTATCATCAGTTTGGCTGTCTTTGAGATCCACGAAGTTTATATCACAAACTTTCGAAGTTGAGGATATATCAGTTTCATTTTCAACCATCAAATCCTTAACTTTTTCTTTCCCTTTAGATGTTAAAGCAACATTAACAACAGACAACTGTGAACAATTAACATCTTCTAGTTCACTAATTTCACTAATATTATCATAACTATCTTCAATATCAGCAAAATTAGATTGAGTATCAGATGTTGAATTCTCAGTCTTTTTCAAAATGTGAATTTGTTCAGATTTAGTCAAAGTTTCATTCACTGTGTTAACTAATTCATTCGCATCAAGACATTCATCAATTTTGACAATTCCATATTTATATCTATCATCAGGAACTTTGTCAAAATCAGCTATTATTTGTTCACAATCATACGAAATATTGTCTACCTTGGCTCTTTCGAATGCTAGAAAAGGTAGTAATTTTCTATGTTGCTCTTTACTTATATCACTCGAATGATGTAAATCAGTTAATTTTCTATATAGTCTTTTAGCTGAATTACAATAGATGTTTCTTTGTGCCAACAACAGTTTAACTTCATTCGATAATGTATCCCTATCACACATTATATTCTTTATTTGTAATTCTAAGCATTCAATTTTGCTTATTTTCATGTCTAATCTCTTTTTGACCTCTAACAACTCCATTGACAACTTGTTGGCCTCATTGCTAGCAGACACAAAAATTGAATCAAAATAAGTAACCGTCTCATCAAAAGAAATTAGTTCAGAATTATAAGCATGTGTAGGAATATTAAAGGATTCAAGAATTTTACGTACCTTTGTAGTCATTGGAGATTTGTCGGCAACTTTGGATACGAAGCATCGTCCCCTCACTTCGAATTCCTCATCCTCTGAGTGTTCCTCCATTTTCGCATACAATGCTCCATGTGTCGGATTCCTCATTTCCTCATCGTCTGATCCAGATGACCAGATTTGATACGTTCCATCTTCATCCTCATCCTCACCCTTTGCAACCAATGACAAATTCTTTGCTTTAGCACGAACCACCTCCAACTTCTCTGCATAGTATGCCTCATCCTTGACTTTATTCTTCCTATCATCCTTCTTTCGAAGCATAAAGTCATTTGCAAGATGATTCGCACCGTTGCAATAATGACAATCTATTCCTGCATCACCTTTCAACTTCTTCTCACTCTTTCCTTCAACTATCTTCGAATCTTGCTTCTCCACTTTCTTTTTCTCCTCACCAACATTTTTACTCACAGAATTTCCCTTCACTTCAGCAAGCTTAGTCTTCGAATTGAACGGCTTTTTGAAAAAATTTCTTGACACGATTATTCGAGTAAAATGCTATTGCTTCATCATCCGAATTCATGATGAATCCTTCTTCTTCCTCAGAATCACCATTCTCAGCTTCTCTTTCCGAAATTTTTGACACAAGAGCTAATGGACCTCCCAAATTCAATTTCGATTCCTCAGCAATTTCATTTACTTCTACTTCGTGTGTTTCCAACTGATTGTACAAATCATTGAGAGTTGATGTATCAAAACTTTGCTGATTCTTTACCATCATACTCACACTCCTCCACACTTTTCGAAGCCCCATTAGAAAGATGAGATTGAATTCCATTGAAGTCCTGGTAATTCCATAGCGATTGCATCGATAGATTAGCTCATTCAGACGATCATAGTAAACTTCAATTGTTTCTCCTTCTTTTTGTTTGATGTCTTTCAGGTCAACCAAACATTGTTTAACTGAATTTAATTTTGTCTTCTCACTTCCTTGAAATTTATCTTTCAGATTGTTCCAGATTTCCTTTGCAGTTGTACAACTCCTAATGTAATTGTACACAACTGGAGGTAAAGCACCACGTAATTCCCTCATACACCTTTTCTCCAATTTCTTCAGACGATCACCTTAATTATCAACATCATAACTTGTGGATGAAGATCCGATTGGTTGAACATGTTGGGTTTTGAGCATTCTAACACTCCTATGGTGTACATGCAACCCTATAAACCTTGGATCTATGTTTTCTCTATTATACATGTAAATATTAAATATTCCAAGGTTTCATCGTAACTAGCATATTATGAAGCACATATACTACAAAGTTCTAATTAGATGACATACCTTTTGATGTAGCTTGATGTCTTCAAGCTTTAAGAGCTTAGACCCAATAGTGTGGAAGCCTCAAGTGGAATCACAAATCACCAAAACACCTTGAAAAACCTTTAGAGAATATGGATACTTGGCTCACACTATGAAATCGGTTATTGCCCTCTTTAGTGTATCCACACTAGCCACTAGCATAATTTCATGAACCATAAGACCCTTTATATAGTGTGGAGGATTAGGGTTAAACCCTAATACCCATGACCTTTCATTTCCTAGGATCTATGGGTTAAAGCTCCATGGACTATCCATGAAGACTTAGCCCAACCTAAATGGACTTGGCCCACTACATATATATATATATATATATATATATATATATATATATATATATATATATATATATATATATATATATCTAAGAGTCCATATTTAATTAGTTCCTTTTGATCACTTAATTAATTATCAATTAATTCTTGATCAATACTAATTAAATAATATGATTATATATTAATATATTAGAACTTATAATATATTAATATAAATCATAAATATACTATTCTCAAAAGACTATCCATATAAATTGTGTCGGTGAAGTGCAACCCAAATGGACCATGCCGGGTCGGGTCAAGTACATACCAAATATAGTTATGGACTTAGACATTAATCCAACAGTCTCCCACTTGGATAAGTCTAAAACTATTATTGAGTATGACTTCAAAAACCAACTGGCAATCGTAGCTCTTAAAGCCGCTGTCGAACTCTGATCTTGTCAATGAACTCTGACCTTTGTCAATGACTTGTCCATTAGATAAGGGATCATATATTCCTCCATTCTAGATATCATATGGACTGAGACATGGATTATCAATCATTCTCTCTGTCCATTTGTTGTTTCCCGATTTCCGATTTATGATGACTGACTGATTGAACAAATCAAATCAGTCCTGGCTTGGCCAAGCACTCACATGTGTCATCGCTAAATCATCGAGGGGCCCACAGATATCGCTTTTATCCCGAAGGTAAAAGGAATGGATAAACTTCGACTCATATGGCTTGTTCTACTACTTGTTGAATCATACAGAAAGGCACGTTTTATAACATCGAGTTACCAATGCGTTTTCGTGCAATCAATGTATAACCAACTCATAGTAACAACTCATATCTCTAGGTTTTAAGAATATAAGATATTATCGTCTCATGATCACTCGTGATAAAATCCATGAAGTGATTCAAATGAGCGTGGGTTGAATCCAATACTCAGAACTTATGAGCACTCATGAGTGTTGTAGCACCACTTTGTCCACCAACTTGGACCTCTACAAACCAACCCATGATAGTCTTGATTCATATCTACTTCCAACATATGACCGACTATGGATGGTTTGAATAACTTAATCGTTCAGGAAGAGCGACTTAGTTATTCTGGATGTCAAAACATGCAAAGTGAAACACAAGAATAAATGAATCAAATATGGTATCATACCCTATGAATATAAATAAACACTTGTATTTATCACCATACTGATTACTCATTATTCATTGTTTCGGTTTTATCAACTTTATACTTGAATTAAAAACACTAGTTGTCCCATGCTCCAAGCATGTACACTATGTTTTTCTTAAACAATAGCTTTGCCATACACCAAGTATACACTCTATGTTTGTCTATGATCCTTACTTTGTGAAATAAACCAATTGAACATAATTTCAATGATTCTAATTTCACACTCCCAAATCCTTATCGAAAAATGTGAGAATTTCAAATTCCTATCATTTATCGAAATCTGTTTAGATTTTAAACTTATATGCACTGACCCTCCTGTAATGAATATGTACAAAGTCACAAAGACTTGTCAACAATCATTATAAGGTATTCCAATGGAGATCAACTCCATGGAAACTAAGTCTCATATTCAAAGTACATTGCTTTGGACATGCTTCTTGCATTAAGTTTTCTAATCTTACACAAATAACTTCCACCTATGGAGACAACTCCATATTCTCATTTTGACTATCACTTCTGAATAAGAAATGCCTCTTTTCAGAATATGTCAATATGGTCCTTCCAAAATTAGCACTATACTTCCAACTGTCCCTGAGCAACCAATCTTTGGTAAACCTCAGATTTTCCTCGACAATTGCTTAATCATTTTAGTCATATCCAATTCTAGACCTTTTCCCTTCTTAATGCCTCTGGGCATTTGGAAAAATTTAGAAATGACAAATATTATAGCACATGCAATCGATCCTGTACCCAAAGCAAATGGTACACGATTCATGATGTCTCACATAAAGACATGATTCTAGACCAGTCTTTTGCTACAACATTTTTATTTGCCATGTTTTCAAAATTTGACTATAAAGAGGGATGTCGTAATCATAATCGAATTTTGAGAACACAATATATAGAATTTCCTTAAGTTGAACCAATCCAACATGAAATTTATATATATATTCTTGACTAAAGATGATTAAGGTCTCAATCTAAGCCTTTAGAACTGAAATGAAGTATATCTTCTCCCTTAATTATAGCAAAACAACTTTTTCAATCCCTGCAGCCTCATGAATTGAAACTTTTGTTTTCTATAATTAACATTGCTAACTTGCAACACTAACAATAATTATCATGCTCCCACTAACATGATGATTATTAGCATAACACTTATGCTCCCACTAGCTTTGACATGTACTCAGAAATCAGCTGGACTTCTAGAAATCAATACTTTATTGACTTTCTTACCAAAGTTCAGATTTCTGATACGAGATGCTTTGATAAAACTTTATCAAAATCATACACCTTTCCTTAGATAGCATGCATGTGTGTCTAAACAATTTCAAAACTACGAAAAGGGATGTCGTAATCATAGTCACAATTGTTTAGACCTTATGCCATCTGCTTCAAATCTACTTGGTGGAAGTGTTTCCTCACCATCATTTTCATGAATCGGAGAGAAACCTTATGACCCTTAGATTTTATGGTGTATGTGTTCTTATCCATGTGAATCGTCAAAACCATAGTCACAAGACAAGGATAATGACAAATCCAAACTCATATGGACTGAACTTATGCAATCTTAACTTCTTGCCACCTGGCAGTACAGGGCCTGCCATTGCTTCCAAGTTGTTATGCAACCAATTGAGAACTTTCAGAACTCCTATGCAAAGCCAACTTTAACTGGAATGGGCACAGAATATGTCAACGCGATAGGTTATTAACCTCAAGTCGTGTGCTAGTGAAGAACCTCAGGTTTTATTCTTGATTAGTTCTTGAAATTCTTTTTAGGATCTTTAAGACTCCCACTATCCTCTTGACATATAAGACTATCTTGCCAAATATTCAAGAGATAGTGCGGATTCTTTATCAAGACAAACACTTCACACAATTGGCCTTAGTTGGTCTTTGTTTTATCCAAAACATCACAACTTACCAATTTCAAATGTACAAGAGTAGGACACTTTTACTCTTACATTTGACAAGTGTTTTAAACCTTTCTTTAAGATATGTCACTCAAGTTACAATCTTGGAGTATGACTCTAAGAATTGTTTTGGCACGAAGTATGACTCATCTTCCTGATCTAACCATTTCAACAATTCATGACTCCTCTTCTTAGTCATAAGAATGCACTAAGATGACCTTTAGAGGACTAATTGTGATATGATTTCTAAATCATTAAGATGATCACAAACATGATACTAAAGTACTCTTCCATCTTTTCAAATTTGAGAAACATTTATCTTTCTGCCTAATTTGATTCTTCCCATTCGTTCTGCCATACATTGAGACTTTTCCAATGTTTCAGAATTATACTTAAACTTGTAAGTATAACCATATTTACTAAACTTTAGTAAATCAAATAGTCTTAACGAGCTTTGTGGTGGACATGACCAGTACACAAGAATGTGTACTCGATCCCTTTAGTTCTTCACTTGACTCACACATCCATATGAACAAGTAATTAGTCTTGATTTTCCAATGCTTGAAAGTTCTCATTCATCATACTATTCAACTTGCATGATTCCAAGTTTCGGTCCAATTGAAACTTGGGCGATGAGGAACTTTCCTGATTTGGTAAATTTAGACACTACCACAAATGAAAGAATCAAATCCATTTTCCAATATTGCTGTCAGTGGAATCATATAAGCAACAATATTCCACAACTGCCATTGTAAGGATACTTCAAATAAATAAAATTAAACAATTTTCTTTTATTTTAAAACTTTGCGGAAAAACTTATCCTTACAATCCGCATAGAAAATTGTTGTTATCTATTCCTTAGCAATATATCATAACTTCTTAAGCAACTGCTCAAAATTCTGATGCGATCGAAATCCACCTTCGCGATCAGAATCAGCATATACTTCCTTTAAGATTTCTCTCTATTCTTTGATTCTTAAACCATCAACATGTGACCCAGTCACATCATGTAATGAGGATCTCAGAATAGAACTTAACAGAGTTAGATAATGGGCTCTACCTGATGTAGAGTCAAACTTATTGACTTTAACATCCTTAGGTAAATTTGGCAGCTTTGCAATCAACGCCCCTTCCTTTGGCAAAATAAACATATGGACCTTTTGGTAATGGGACTATCTCAGACTTAGCCTTTCTCTTTACCATTTGGTCAACCGGGTTGACTATGGTCAATCCCTTTCCATTGGGAAGAGAATGCTTTTTCTGGATTTCCAGTGTCACCATTATCACTGTCCATAAAGTTTTTGGGAAGTTGATCTTCTAATCAAATTTGCTTTACTATCGTTCCAAATCATTGCTGATTCAGCAGCACCAAGCAAATAGATATGATCATTAAGGTTCATGTCATAGTCTGTTTCATAGTAGTCCCAAAGGAACTAACTATGTGACTTAGAAAGTGATTGAACATCCAACTTTCTCAAGACTTTGACACCCAACTCTCCCGGGTTGTCAATATGTGACTTCATCTCCAAGATGTGATCACACATAGACCTTGCTTGCCATTAGGGCTTGAGTGACCTTGAACTTGTGCGTTAGGGAGAATAATTGGAGGAGGTGGAGGAAGAGAAGTATGACTTCCATGAGCCAAACTCGGGAAGTCATATTCATTAGGAAAGCTTGGTTTGGGAAGATCATTGTTGTCTAAAACAGACATCAACAATGGGAGAAATTCACATAAAGTTGATCTAAAGTCCTTAATATAACACCCAATATGAAATATTAAGGCTAGGATCCAACAACCTATTTATAACTGGAAGAGGGATGCCGTAATCTGAGTTATAAAATAGTTGAAGGTAGGTAAATGACGATTTACCAATTTCTACCATGAAAAACGAAATAATTTAATTAGGTTTTTTTACTTGGATTTGAAACTCCTAGATCTTTTGAGATTCATTGAACTTTTGAATGGCATGTTTCAATCTTGAGTGTGCCCTTTAGGTATTGTGACTGGGATGTCGAGGATCACAAAACAAGGTGTGAAGTAACCATGCAAATATACTTGGTACCCTTAATATTTACCCCTCAATCGATGTGCCGGTTAACCATACGAGCTCCACCAATACTATGATAAATATTAAGTTACCCTTTGCCTACTTTGTTAAATCCAGGTTAGTGTGCCGGTTAACCACACACGCTCCACTAACGGTTTAAACAAAGTGCAAAGTGTAATTTCATGGATTAGCACCTTATTCACATTTTCCTAAGTAACTAAGATTGGGAATTAATAAAAGGTTTAGTTACTTAGTATTTATCATTAATACTTTTAATGAAGGGAGAATTATAGTCCTTGTCCTACCTGTTCGGCTAACGACCCTCCACCGGTCAAGGAAGCGGTGGGTGAGAGTGGACACCCATTAAGCTGCCATTTTATAGGCAACAACCTTATACCCCCCTTATAGACCGGCTTCGTGAATGAGGCCTACTAATGGTAAGACGACTTGCTCTTATACATATAATATATTAAACTTTTAATATTATAATAGTATAAGGGTGTATTTTAGACATTTAAAATACTTGATGGTTTAATCTATTAATTAAACTAGACTTTTAATTTAATTAAACTCAAACCATATATTTATGGATTTAATAATACTCTTTTAATTAAACGCTTTAATTAACTATTAATAAAGTCCATAAGAGTTAATTTGAATTATTCAACAAAACATCATAATTCCAATTATTAAACTCAAAATTAAAACCATTTAATTAATTGTTTAAGTTATGAACCTAAGAGTTTTAGAATTCAATTCTTTTTTTTCATAAAAAACTTTTCTCAAATTCCAAAACTTGAGGGCAAGTTTTGTAATTCTTGAAAACCTTTGGATTCCATAACATATGGAATTAATGGTGCTTTATGATGAAACTTTCCATGTTCCATAACTTAAGAACAAGTTATGGAATTCTTTAAAACATTAACACCAAATTTTGTAACTCCATAAAAACTTTGAATCAATTTTTTTAAAAACCTTTTCATATCCATAACTTATGGAGGTTTCAAAAAACTCTTTAGATCAAACTTTTAAAACTAATAAAATAATCATATCATTTTATCTTTTACTAAATTTGACCTAATTCAACTCATATAGCAAATGATTCAAATTTTACAAATAATTAGTTTTTCACAAAAACAAGTAATTATCTTAAAATTTGACAAACGTCATGTTTTTTTTCCTTTTTTTTCAACTTTGAAAATAAAACATTTGCATGAATATAACAGAAAACAACCCATGGCTCTGATACCACTGTTGGGTTTTGAGCATTCTAACACTCCTATGGTGTACATGCAACCCTATAAACCTTGGATCTATGTTTTCTCTATTATACATGGAAATATTAAATATTCAAAGGTTTCATCGTAACTAGC